>NC_138970.1:54417500-55017500 GCF_055761805.1 Camellia sinensis
ATGCAACACATGCAAGATGCAACTACAATAGGCTCGGCTATTCTAAGATGGCATATGATGATGCTACAACTAACAGGTATTCAACTTAGAATTGAAATACAATGCAGTTAGTATGATGCGCCGAGCCCGGTGCATGCAAGACAAATGTATGGATGCATGCATGCATAGCATAAGGTATGCTAATTTAAATATGCCCTAATACTAATCATTGAAAACAGGTAAGTAAAAGAGAGAAAGATGTGGGGGTTGGAAGACATACACACACTCACGCACACTTATTACACAATTGCCCTCGCTCGGAGGGACCAAAAGTATAATACAAATTAATTAACCTACAAGCTAATTAATTATTACAGACCACTTAACTAGTTAAGAAAATTAGCTAAGCTAAGAAAGTAATAAAACAACCTCGGGAAGCGGGTCCAATGCATGCGTGCTCGGGTTTGCTCGGAAATCCGTCACCATGCACCGGTTGCCTCTGTTTACACTGCTTTGTGCCTCTGAAAATTGCACAAGTCCCAAGGTACACTCTCTGAACAATGCGGGATGCCACCGGCCATGGAATTATGGTCATCGACCATCTATTGAGCTCTCGGCCATCCATCATTGGTCGATCGGCACTTGATGCAGTCGATCGGCCATCTTTGTCTGCAGAATCCTGTTTTGACAGTAGCAGAGGGCAAACATGGCATGGCAATGCATTTTCAAGCAAATGTCTGTACCACCACACTCCTTATCATGTTTATGACTCAAAGGAGTTTGGGACTCGACCCTTGGGCCACCAATCGCGCATTTCAATGCGTGATGGCCAAAGAGGCCAAGGTGTGCATTTTAATGTCAAATGTAATGCACACAAAACAAACAAGGGACCCAACCTCTATCATTGTGATTCAAGGGGCAAGGCATGCATGTAAAATGCAAGTTAGGCATGTGACCTAAGTATGCAACATGAACATATGGACAAACATGCAATAGGCACACAACCTAAGCAAACAAGCATGCAAGGCATGGAACAACTATGCTAATGACAAGCATACAAGATGTAATGTGGACATGTAAGTATGCAAGACATGTGACAATATGTTAAGCAACTTAACCACGAGAATGCATGCCAAATGCAAAGTGTTTCAAGCATGCAACAACATGCGACAGACCAAGCATGCAACAACACACAAGGCGAGCATGCAACAACATGCAAAGGATGGTCTTAAACTAGTTTGGGCAGCTCTCAAATAAGCCTAAAACAGTGGCCAAATGCCAAGGAAATAAAGGGGAAATGCACATACAAACATGCATGCAAACATGGTCCAACACTTAGGCACAAAGAGGGGACTTTTAAGCACACTTAACATGGACAAATAGCATACATGATAAGCTTTGAAAACATGTAGGAGATGATGCCAAACCAACCTGCTAATGCAAGCAAGGCATGCAACCAAGCCCAAGGACTTAAAGTATTTATTCATCCAAAAAACGACTTAAACTATGGTCATGTGACACATGAAACAAATGACTAAAGTGAATCAAAACAGTCTCAAATCATGCCAAAGTAAGCCCCAAAAACCACTTAGATGACATCTAAATGATCTAATCCTAGAAGCATACACAATGGCACAAACATGGAGCATGAAACACCAACCTTTTAAAGCATTAAAAGAGCATCAAATGCAAGCATACAAGCATGCTATAAGGACTGAAATGACATGATAAGTGGTTCCAAACCACTGAAGCAAAGCAAGTAAAGCATGCTAGAGGGGTCAACACTCAAGACCTACAAAGGAGATTGCATGGTAGCTACACAAAGCAAGCCATGGATGGTTCGAACAACCAAAAACAGACCTCAAGCACATCAAAATGTGCACAAAAGCTTCACAAAGCTAAGCCAAAACAAGTAAGCATAGTGGTCTAAATGATAGGTGCATGTTAAGGCAATTTCATGGCATTACAAGAGAAGTGTGCAAAGCATGCATGGTGTGTCTAAACCAATTAGAAACAGTGCTATATCATGGAAAAATAATCACAAATAACACTTAAGACATGGCCAACATGAACTCAACAATGGCACTCACACATGAGGCTAAAATGACAACTTTTGAAGACAACAAGGAGAGGGGATGGCCCTCTCCTTGTTAGGACCTCAAAGCACCATCCCCACCACTGAAATCCCTCTAGATTTTAGTGGTGAGGAGGCCAATACAAGGTGGTCTCGGAGCTCACCAAAAATGCACAAAAATGAGGCCAAACAAGGCCTAAGAGGGGTCAAACAACCCCAAACACCAAAGCAACCTTAAACAACTATTTTAAGCAGGTACAAATAGAACTTTTATATGTTATATACTAAGCTTAAAAATAGATGGAAGGATGGCTAAAAGCCTATGCAAAAAGGGGGTGTAAAGGGGCAAAGTTCTTACCCTTGAAGACCTTCTTCAAGAACAATGCTCCAGCAGCCTCTCCAAGCTTAGATCAACTCAAGAGCTCTGAAAATCACTCCTTAGTACCTTAGTAGCTAAAGGAAAGTGTAACACTAGGTGTTTGTGCACAAAAGTAAGGACAAACACACACAAATACACATAGAGAGGATGATATAGAGATAGATTAGATACACAACCCTAACCCTAATCTCAGACCCTCCCTTGGACTTCTGGAACCCTTGAGAAGGGAGGAGAAGGCCTCCTCTTATAGAGATTCACTCTTGCAAAGCTTACAAAACAAGCTAAGCAAAAGTGAAATCCCTCCATACACGTGTATGGAGGGGGTGTAAAGTGGGTGCCAGCTATCACAGCTGGCACAAAATATCTGCCAAAAGCAGATGCACAGTGGTCGGCCAGCCAAAAATGACCAATTGACCAACTAAATGGTTGACCGACTAAACAGAGTGTCGACCGACCAAACATTTGGCCGATGGCAACAAAACAATGGCCGGTGGCCTCAAGCCATGGCCGGTGAGATGTGGGGATGGCCAACAAGCCATTCCTTGCTCCTCAAAAGCAAAACACAAGTGTTTGGTGCAAAACCAAACACAAAACAGGCAAGTCAAGAGGTCTTGAGGCAAGGCACGCGGCCGAGGCCTCCGAGAACTCAAGACGAACACGATCATGGATGATCACCGAGTGTTCAAACGGTGATGTCCAAGTCTTGATGACGGTCAAAAATGGGGTGTCTACAGTTGCCCCTCTTTGACAGAACTCGAAAGTCATAACAATGACGGGAGTGAATGTCAAAGCCCAGAGACCACCCATTTTTGACAAGGCCGAAGACTTAGACAAAGCATACAAGCTACAAACAAAGATATGCGCCCGAGGGTAGGGGCAAAATGCAAGACAATGTACAAGGCCGAGCATAACTTATAATCATGCAAATAAAGCTGTAACGAAGCATAACATGCAATAATTTTAAGCAAGAACAACGCTACATTACAATGTAGAAAGGATGTAAGAGAATTATTCAATTCTCGATACGTCTCACACGGAGAATACAATACCTGTGCGGTTCGTCTGGTTGCACCAGCTTCAAATGAACCGTACATACAATATTGTGCCTGAAAGGGAAAGAAAACTTAACAGGTACGATATCATTAGCAACATGCATAACAATGCAATCTAAAACTGCGTGACAACGCAAACGAATGAGTGCATGACAATGCAACCTATGTGTGACAACGCATAACAATGCGGAATGGATGCAAAATGATAATGCAATATATACAAAACTATGTATAAACAATGCAAATGATATGCAATGCAATTGAAACATGATCAAACCATAAGCAGTTCAAAACCACACAAATATCATAAAGATGATGGAGATACAAAGTCCGTCTACCATAGAAAAGGTGGTGACACCCTCAAACCACAATACCAACAGTGGAATAGGCGCGTACACATGCAGAACTGTGAGTGTGTAGACGGAACACAAGATACAAGTAATTGGGTGGGATGATATAAGTGGGGAATGCTCTGCTCAGGAGAGATCGTGATCCTAAATGCTGGATGCAAAACACTACACTACAATGTAATGAAAGAAATGGATATGGCGCGCGACCAAAACATATCTTGCCTAGGAAAGGCATGGACACAAACAAACCACGTTTAACACAGAAACGGTGCCGTCACCCTCAACACTAGGTGCGTACACATAACATCATAACCGTGCTTCAACGCGAGAAGTATGGGCACATACCAGACCAAGCTCAACATGGAAAGGCGCAAGTCATAGATGGAGGTGATGCAGTGAATGCATGCAAGCTACAATGCAATATATACAATATGCAATGTAATGTAATATTTATAATGAAACCTACATACTAAATGATGCAGTAGGGAAATGCTTGACAATGCAAAGTAAGGAAGAATGCACTACACTACATGTAAGGGAAGATGCATGACAATGCAAGCTATGTACAATGTAATATTTACTAGCTAAAATGCAATGGATGCAGTGGATAAGGCCTGCGGCCAAACCGTATCTTGCCTAGGAAAGACATGGACACATATAAACCACGTTTAACACGAAAACGGTGCCGTCACCCACAACACCAGGTGCGTACACATAATATCATAACCGTGCTTCAACGCGAAAAGTACGGGCACATACCAGACCAAGCTCAACATGGAAAGGCACAAGCCGTAGATGGGGGTGATGCAGTGAATGCATGCAAGCTACAATGCAATATATACAATATGCAATGGAATGTAATATTTACAATGGATAAGGCACGCGGCCAAACCGTATCTCGCCTAGGAAAGGCATAGACACATACAAACCATGTTTAACACAGAAACGGTGCCGTCACCCACAACACTAGGTGCGTACACATGTCATAACCGTACGTCAACGCGAAGAGTACGAGCACATACCAGACCAAGCTCAACATGGAAAGGCGCAAGCCGTAGATGGAGGTGATGCAATGAATGCATGCAAACTACATTGCAATATATACAATATGCAATGAAATGTAATATTTACAATGAGATGCATGACATATGTACTGTATACAGTGTAATGCATGACATATGCACTATTTACAATGTATGCATGACATATGCACTATTTACAGTGTAATGCATGACATATGCATGTTTGTTTTTTTTGTTTTTTTTTTTTTAAAATGGATGATAATGCAGATGAAATTGAACGAGCGACAACGCATGTCTTTTGAAATGCATGACAATGCACATGAGTGGCGCATAACAATGCGAGTGAGGGATGCATGACAATGCAACCTAGGATGAAACCCGCCAAGAGTCGTTCGGGCACGACAAACACCAAAGGACTTGCACCTTCAGAGGATTTAAGGTCTCCTAAACCGATATTAAAAATGCATAACAATTCAAGTAAGATAAGCATGACAATGCAACCTACCAAAAAGCCGTTCGGGCACGACAAACACCAAAGGTCTTGCACCTTCAGAGGATTTTAGGTCTCCTAGACCGATATTAAAATGCATAGCAATGCAAGTAAGATAAGCATGACAATGCATGATAGAGAAAATGCATGACAATGCAATTGGAATGTGCATGACGATGCAAAGGGGACTCAAATGCGCGACAACGCATGTTCTTTTTGAAATTCAAGACAAATGCATGTGAGGTACGCATGATGATGCGTGACAAGGACCATGCATGACAATGCATGTAAGGTGCGCCTAACGATGCGGCCTAAGATGAAACCTACCAAAAGTCGTTCGGGCACGACAAACAGCAAAGGACTTGCACCTTCAGAGGATTTAAGGTCTCCTAGACCGACGAATGCACAAGATAGTTTGAATGAAGATGCATGATTTAAGGTTTCCTAGACCAGAGGATTTAAGGTCTCCTAGACCAGATGGGTGCACAAGACAGTGCGAACTAAAGGTGCACAAAACAGTGCGAGTAGGGTGAATGCAAAAGAGGAAAATACTCTAACCATGCTGGAATCATGAGAGGAGGAAAAACAAACAATCAGGTGCGCATACGACGCAACCTAAGTCAAATTCCATACACGCTGAAATGGTGTGAGGAAGGGGACACTCAAATCATGCTGAAATCGTGAAAGGAGGTCCAAGACAAACCGCACAGGTGTGTACCAAACACAAACTGAGATGAATTCCAAACACGCTGAAATCGCATAAGGAACGAGACATTCAAACCACGCTGAAATCGTGAGAAGAGGTCCAACAATCCGCTCAGCGCGTCTACAACGCAGCTTGGGATAAATTCCAAACACGCTGAAATCGCGTAAGGAACAAGACACTCAAACCACGCTGAAATCGTGAGAGGAGGTCCAAAACAAACTATCAGGCGCGTGCCCGGCGCAACCTGAGAAAGTCCCAGAGTACAATGATCCCAAACGCTGCTCAGCGTAAATGGATAAACGATAAAAGATAACACAAGATGCAAATAAATGCAAGTAAGGTGTGCATGACAATACAAGTGGAAGAGTGCATAAGAATGCAGGTGGAAGGGTGCATAACTTCGAAGCAGACTTGATCTTGCGCTTGAGGTAGAGGCACACTCATACTTTGGAGCATTGGCAAGGCTTGACAAGGTACATCCGGAATACAATCACGGAATTTTCTGAAGGTGAAACATACTCAGATGCTCAAAATTTTCCCCATTTTCTTTTGCTTTGCAGTCTGGAACCTATATAGCTTCAGATAGGTCCTGGTTCTACTGTTCTGACATGACCTGGGTTGAACCCTGTAGTTTTATGAAAGAACGAATCTTGTTTTGCACAAACGCAAAGAATGACACAACACTCTGAGCACAAAATGATTTTACTGTGGAATTTTAGATTGAAAAGCGAGTTCTTAACTGGGTATTGAGCCTATGACTGACCACAGTAAAAATGACTCAACAACTGAAAACAAAAGGTAAACAACCTAAACACATCTACTGACACTCGAAATGACTCAAGACAAGAATTGAGACAAACAAAACAAAAGAGACGACACTCAAATGTATTACGAAGACGACAGACCTTTCTGATTGCGAGGAGCCAGTTTCTCCAGGTATTGTTTCCCACCCTTTCTCATTTGTGATTCTCACATCACTCGGCCCTCAGGCTCTATTTTTCTCTCAGAACCCTTTTCTTACTTTTTCTCTCAACGTACACCTCTCTATTCTTCAGTCTCTCATTTTATATCCCCCCCTGGGTGGCTGATGGATAAACAAGAAGTTGCGGGCTGTTACCCAAAATTATTAGCTCGCAGCTACTTCCTCCGATGACGTTTAGTCGATGCCTCGGAGTGGAGTAACTTGATCCATTCCAATTCGTGCTTCGCACTTGGCTTGATACCTTGTTGCTTGGAGGATGAGAGGGCTTTCAGCCCTTTGTTGTTAACTTCAGTTGTGCCATCTTCTGGCAGGTAGAGTGCCCTTCTTGGCAAGTATATTGAAAATGGGGGAAAGACAGGAAGCCTGACTCAACTGTGCCTCTAGTTCATTATTTTGACCATTTTTTGTTTTTGGCTTTCTACTAAAATAATTTTGACCAAAATGAGAGTTAGATTAACATGCTTGTTCAATTTTTGATTTGAAATCATACAAGTCTGGTTATGAGCACTGAAAATTTTCCTTTTTGGGTCCAAGATATGGTCCAGTTTTTGGAAAAAATGGAGCAAATTTTCAAGAAAATTAGTCAGCCTTAGTAAAAATTCTCAAAAACTGTTTTTGCAAACGGCCACTACTCAATGAGCACGGAGCCTACCCTTGAGATGCACGACCTCGGATCCATAAACAATGGAAAATTGCCCCTTGTCTAAAGGACACTGCATGGCAACGGAAAGTTGCCCCTTGTTTGAATGGCACCACAGTGCATTGTAGTCAGTCCTCAGAGTGACGAACACAACCAAACTCTTGGATACAAATAAGGCAAAGATGATCAAAACCATTACATGGACATAATCAATTTGGAAGTGTTTGTTGCTGGACTTCAGGATGAAGTTGCCTACGTATCCCAAACATGGGAATCAAGCCTTACGTAGTTCCGGGTGTAAGGTACACTCGGGTATTAACCTCTCCTTTTGTGCTCTAACTTTTGCCAAAGCTGCCCTTTTGGGTTTTTGACCTTGCGAGCTCTGTTTTTCTTTTCTTTTCAATTTTTTTCATTTCTTTTCATTTTGTTTTTCATCTTTTCTTTTTCATTCTTTGTATTTTTTTTTTTCTCTTTTCTTTTTTTTTCTTGCTCTAACTTTTGCCTGGGTCGCCCTTCCGGGCTTTCGGCCTAGTGAGCCTCTCAAGGAGTAAAAGTGTAACAAGTCCATGCCAAATGGTTTTAAGATTTTGAAGCCATCTGTATCCAGAAGAGTGGCTGTTGTATTGATTTGCAGAAGGATCCATCTTTGGCTCTTCGAGCACATTGGACATTTTTGCCCCTAGTTCGAGGGGTGCTTCTGTTCTAGCTTCGCAAGCTTCTTCTGATGAGGTCTGATCTTCTTGATCTGACTTTCTTGGCCTTTTGTTGGAGGGTTGTTTCAAATTTGGCCACGCAGGCCTCATGTTGTCGTTAACCGTTGAACATTCTGAACTAAGGTCCAAGGTTTGAAAGCAAGGGGGTTGAGTCTCGAGGCTGAGAGCAATCCTAAGCTGCACAATCTCAAGAGCGATTCCACACAGGTCTTCGTAGGACCGCGCAAAACATTTTTTTGAAAATTTTTTAAGAAGCAACCAATCGCTCGCGTGGAAGACAATGTGAAACCAATCTAGATCAAGCCAGGATCCTTCTCAGTACTCACACTAACAAGCATGATCTCATTCATTAAGGGCTAAGCACGCCTCTCTTTCTCTCAAATGATCAAAGTTTTGCAAATCCCGAGGAGTTCCTTCCTCTTCGTTTTCATCACCACAGTGTTAAAAAAGTTTTGAAAAACTTAGGTCAATGCAATGAATTCGAGGTGCAGAAGAGTAAGTGAGATGCTCCTCCATTTCATTCAAATGCTCTGGCACAACTAGCTCAAAGTAGCAATAAGCACGGAAACATGATAGCCGCAGCTGTTTCATTCAGATTTTCCTGGTTACAACTGGCTCCACAGGAAAGACAGACTCAAAAGAAAACAAAAGGGTAATTACAAAACAAAATAATGATATCTGAGGCAACAACCCCGGAATCACCTGGTTTCTATACAATGGGACTGACTCGATACAACAAGACAGACCCTTAAGCAAAAAATACTGACTCAAGACAATGAGACAGACACAAAACAAAACAAGGAACTGACTCGACACCCAAGCCAAAAATTACAAAGCTACATTCGCAAATGCTCCCAACATGCGTGCCAAACGCCACATCTGAAATACACCGAGCGCCGCCCGCAGGTGGTCCAACCCCTTATCACATACTTGCAGTATCTTCGAAGTCCAATAACTAAGCGGTGATAGACTTTGCTGAGGTAGGTGTGAGGATGACCTCATTGTCAATCAAATCTTGCACCTCGTGGCGAAGGCAGAAACAACCGTCGGTGCTGTGACCGGTTTGCTGGTGGTATGCGCAGTACAAGGTAGTATCATGTGTGAGAGGAAGATTCTTCGGGAGAGGTCGAGGCTCGAGGGGTTTAAGATGCCCCTTTTTAGCCAAAATTTGAAATGCCCTAGGCAAAGGCATGTAGAGGGCATGAAAGACTCTGCGCCCTCGAGGCAGATACTTCGAAGTCTGAGGGTTCTTGCTAGACGCACTAGCGAAAGGGTCGGCAGGCACTGCCTTTGCTTTCTGATCTTTTCCCGGTGCAGGGTTAGGAGCGGAAGGAACTGTTCTGGCATGACGGGGCCTATCCCGATTTTTCGCTTGGCTTGAACTGCCTTCGGTTGGAATGGGGAAAGCATCATCCACAGTCTTAGCCATGACTACGAGTACTTGTTGCTTATTCATTCCCTCGGCTTTTAAAGCCTTGACTGACCACAACAGTTGTTCAACAGGATCAGCATCTGTTCCCACTTTATTCTTACCTCTAGCCTTAGCTTGATCGAGGGTTTGGGTTGCTATATCAGAGCGGAACTCGGTTGTTGTTGACATGTCATTGCCATAGCTTGAAATAACCTTAGGTTGGCTGAGCTCGATCATAATTTGTCCCAGTAGCGGGGGCTCATCGGTATGAAATTCCCGCATATGGTGCAGCTGGTGGCGAAGCCGACATTCTGTAAGCGAGATCCATAACAGACCTCTGGAGGTCACCAATCATTTCCATCAACTCGAACGTGGTGGGCTCACGAGTTTGATACAACTGGGGTGTCCAGATCGGGTGTACGACAGGCGACTTGGGCGGATGCGGTACATCAACATTGGTCTCATCCTGCAAGATGATTCCTTAGTCTAATGCGGCTGCCATAATCACAATTTCCTCTGAACTTTGGGTCATCATAAGTCCGCTGAACTCGAATGGTGACTGAAGGATCAAATATCTGTCTTCCCTCAACAAAGAAGAACACTGGCTATTCTGAACTAACTCTCTGAACTGAAAGAGAAAACACGCAGCATTTCAGCCCAATCAGAACAGACACAAGCATAGCTGAATAACTGTACTCTACTACTGATCACTGTTCCTCAAAATCACTGCCCTAAAACTGAATCAGATACCCGCAGATATAACTGATTCTCAAAAATACTGATACTGATGCCCTCAGGCCTGGTACTAAACTTGCAAATTGATATGTCCGTTCCTGTAGAGGTACACTCTAAAAGCACATAGCAAGTAAATGAGAGCCAAAACACCCCTATGTTCCGGTAGGGTTTCCCTGTCCTATTTTGTCAGGAGTTAGGGTTTCACTACACACACAGCAGTTTCAAACAACCTAACATCGGGTAAGCAACCTATCCTAGTTTGGAATGGTCACTATGGATTCCGAATATGCACTAGGTCGAATGGTCAAAAAGGGTGCCTCGGTAAAATCGGGGTTTGTGTTCCCATCGTGGCATAGCCCGTAACCAATTCACCTTATGGCACGCAGCCTCAGGGTAACCGCTCAGGAATAGCAGATGGCAAACACGGTGTCCTAGGTGCACCAATGCACATGCAATGCAAAGAAACACATAAGTGTAATCAAAACAAGATATCATGAGTTCGAATCAAGCTCTCTAAACTCCCCAGCAGAGTCGCCAGAAACTGTAGACGTCCCCCGAACGTGCCGGGAGGGAATCCCGTACCGTTCATTTTGGGCTCACTACAGTTCAGGACTCAAATTGTCACGGTTCTAAATCTGAACCAAAGAGTCCAAATCCGGCAAATCGTTTTGAGAAAACAGATTTTTAGAAAGGAGTGCCAAACATGGACTGCTTTGCCAGATACAGAGTCGCCACCTAAATATTTTTTATGGGGGAATTTAGGAAACCCTGACTCGTTTGCCTAAGGCCACATGTCCGTCATCAGTAAAGTTTCCTTGGCTCAGGAACTTGGGTACGATTGGGGAAGGTCAGCTATGAGCACCCCCTTTCGCCCGATCAAAGATCGGCCTCTACTAACCATGATATCTTGTTTTGAAAACATTATGCGTTCTTAAACTGGTTATTAGCCTAGATTTACTACATGATGCACACAACATTCAAGTATAGACTGAATTAGCTGAATTGGAACAAAACATCGCATATCCATTTGTTTTGAAAATGGATTGAAATTTGCTACTTGGAAATAGGCTAAAACACAGGTTTCGGCGAATTATTCCAACTCAAGCAACCCAACCTTCACCCACAAGCATTCAGGCAGTTATAACACATAAGCACATAGCCTCATGGTAAGCATGCTATCATGGCAACACTTACACTCGTGAAAGGATGCTAAAACATAAATGCTTGCCGAGTACTCCAAGCCGAAACAGAAACTAGTTAATAATCATATGCATGATCCTAGTTCGTGTTAAGATGGCTAATGCAACACATGCAAGATACAACTACAATAGGCTCGGCTATTCTAAGATGGCATATGATGATGCTACAACTAACACGTATTCAACTTAGAATTGAAATACAATGCAGTTAGTATGATAAGCCGAGCCCGGTGCATGCAAGACAAATGTATGGATGCACGCATGCATAGCATAAGGTATGCTAATTTAAATATGCCCTAACACTAACCATTGAAAGCAAGTAAGTAAAATGGAGAAAGAAGTGGGGGTTGGAAGACATACACACACTCATGCACACTTATTACACAATTGCCCTCACTCGGAGGGACCAAAAGAATAATACAAATTAATTAACCTGCAAGCTAATTAATTATTACAGACCACTTAACTAGTTAAGCAAATTAGCTAAGCTAAGAAAGTAATAAAATAGCCTCAGGAAGAGGGTCCAATGCATGCGTGCTCGGGTTTGCTCGGAAATCTGTCACCATGCACAGGCTACCTCTATGTACACTGCTTTATGCCTCTGAAAATTGTACAAGTCCCAAGGTACACTCTCTGAACACTGCGGGATGCCACCGGCCATCTATTGAGCTCTCAGCCCTCCATCATTGGTCGATCGGCACTTGACGCAGTCGACCGACCATCTTTGTTTGCAGAATCCTGTTTTGACAGCAGCAAAGGGCAAACATGGCATGGCAATGCATTTTCAAGAAAATATCTGCACCACCACACTCCTTATCATGTTTATGACTCAAAGGAGTTTAGGACTCGACCCTCAGGCCATCAATCACGCATTTCATCGCGTGATGGCCAAAGAGGCCAAGGTGTGCATTTTAATGTCAAATGTAATGCACACAAAACAAACAAGGGACCCAACCTCTATCATGGTGATTCAAGGGGCAAGGCATGCTTGTAAAATGCAACCTAGGCATGTGACCTAAGTATGCAACCTGAACATGTGGACAAACATGCAATAGGCACACAACCTAAGCAAACAAGCATGCAAGGCATGGAACAACTATGCTAATGACAAGCATACAAGATGCAATGTGGACATGTAAGTATGCAAGACATGTGACAACATGTTAAGCGACTTAACCACGAGAATGCATGCTAAATGCAAAGTGTTTCAAGCATGCAACAACATGCGACAGGCCAAGCATGCAACAACACACAAGGCGAGTATGCAACAACATGCAAAGGATGATCTTAAACTAGTCTGGGCAGCTCTCAAATAAGCTTAAAACAATGGCCAAATGCCAAGGAAATAAAGGGGAAATGCACATACAAACATGCATGCAAACATGGTCCAACACTTAGGCACGAAGAGGGGACTTTTAAGCACACTTAACATGGACAAATAGCATACATGATAAGCTTTGAAAACTTATAGGAGATGATGCCAAACCAACCTACTAATGCAAGTAAGGCATGCAACCAAGCCCAAGGACTTAAACTATGGTCATGTGACACATGAAGCAAATGACTAAAGTGAATCAAAACAGTCCTAAATCATGCCAAAGTAAGCCCCAAAAACCACTTAGATGGCATCTAAATGATCTAATCCTAGAAGCATACACAATGGCACAAACATGGAGCATGAAACACCAACCTTTTAAAGCATTAAAAGAGCATCAAATGCAAGCATACAAGCATGCTATAAGGACTGAAATGACATGATAAGTGGTTCCAAACCACTGAAGCAAAGCAAGTAAAGCCTGCTAGAGGGGTCAACACTCAAGGCCTACAAGGGAGATTGCATGGTAGCTACACAAAGCAAGCCATGGATGGTTCAAAGAACAAAAAATAAACCTCAAGCACATTAAAGCGTGCATAAAAGCTTCACAAAGCTAAGCCAAAACAAGTAAGCATAGTGGTCTAAATGCTAGGTGCATGTTAAGGCAATTTCATGGCATTACAAGACAAGTGTGCAAAGCATGCATGGTGTGTCTAAACCAATTAGAAACAGTTCTCTATCATGGCAAAATAAGCACAAATAACACTTAAGACATGGCCAACATGAACTCAACAATGGTGCTCACACATGAGGCTAAAATGACAACTTTTGAAGACAAGGAGAGGGAATGGCCCTCACCTTCTTAGGACCTCAAAGCGTCATCCCCACGACTGAAATCGTGAGGAGGCCAATACAAGGTGGTCCCGGAGCTCACCAAAAATGCAAAAAAATGAGGCCAACCAAGGCCTAAGAGGGGTCAAACAACCGCAAACACCAAAGCAACCTTAAACAACTATTTTAAGTAGGTAAAAATAGAAATTTTATATGTTATACACTACGCTTAAAAATAGATGCAAGGATGGCTAAAAGCCTATGCAAAAAGGGGGTATAAAGGGGCAAAGTTCTTACCCTTGAAGACCTTCTTCAAGAACAATGCTCCAGCAGCCTCTCCAAGCTTAGATCAACTCAAGAGCTCTGAAAATCACTCCTTAGTACCTTAGTAGCTAAAGGAAAGTGTAACACTAGGTGTTTGTGCACAAAAGTAAGGACAAACACACACAAATACACAAAGAGAGGAAGATATAGAGATAGAATAGATACACAACCCTAACCCTAATCTCAGACCCTCCCTTGAACTTCTGGAACCCTTGAGGAGGGAGGAGAAGGCCTCCTCTTATAGAGATTCACTCTTGCAAAGCTTACAAAACAAGCTAAGCAAGAGTGAAATTCCTCCATAAAAGTGTATGGAGGGGGTGCAAAGTGGGTGCCGGCTATTACAGCTGGCACAAAATATCTGCCAAAAGCAGATACACTGTGGTCGGCTAGCCAAAAATGACAAATTGACCAACTAAATGGTCGATTGACTAAACAGAGTGTCGGCCGACCAAAAATTTGGCCGATGGCAACAAAACAACGGCCGGTGGCCTCAAGCCATGGCCGGTGAGATGTGGGGATGGCCAACAAGCCATTGCTTGCTCCTCAAAAGCAAAACACAAGTGTTTGGTGCAAAACCAAACCGAAAATAGGCAAGTCAAGCGGTCTTGAGGCGAGGCGCGCGGTTGTGACCTCCGAGAACTCAAGATGAACACGATCATGGGTGATCACCGAGTGTTCAAACGGTGACGTCCAAGTCTTGAGGATGGTCAAAAATGGGGTGTCTACACAATGCAAAAAGGGGAGAAAGGTGCATGCACACATGTAAGTAAAACACACGCGAAAAGGCATGCAATGTGTGTAACAATGCGAAAAAGGAGAAAGGTGCATAAACACATGTAAGTAAAGCCCATATGAAAACGCATGCAATGTGTGTAATAATGCGAAAAGGGGAGAAAGGTGCATAAACACATGTAAGTAAAGCACATGCGAAAACGCATGCAATGTGTGTAACATTGCAAAAAGGAAAGAGAGGTGCATAAACACATGTAAGTGAAGCACACGCGAAAATGCATGCAATGTGTGTAACAATGTGAAAAGGGTAGAAAGGTGCATAAACACATGTAAGTAAAGCACACGCGAAAAACTCATGCAATGTATGTAACAATACGAAATGGGTAGAAAGGTGCATAAACACATGTAAGTAAAACACACGCAAAAACGCATGCAATGTGTGTAAGAATGCGAAAAGGGGAGAAAGGGGTTAGTAAGGGTTAGTTACGTCCACACGCGGCACACGAGTGGAGAAAAGTTAGATACGTCCACACGCGGCACGCGAGGGGAGAAAAGTTAGACTGGTGCGAGACAATGCGCATGAAATATACGACAATGTGAGAGATTGATGTGCATGATAATGCAAATGGAAGATGCATGACAATGCGAGTTGTTCGAAATGCATGATAATGCAAACAAGAGATGCATGACAATGCACGTTGTTGAAATGCATGACAATGTGAATTATTAAGACGCATAACAATGCGAATTAGACACGCATGATAATGCATGAGCTGAAATGCATGACAATGCAAACTTTTGGTGGGACACCACCGACTCCTTCCACCTTTCTGCCACCAGGGAGATGACGATGACTCCTTTCGACTTCTCCATGCTCACAGGCATCGGTGTGTGGCGTGATCCGATCCCCTTTGGTACAGACATGGACGAGTGGGACGCCGCTCAGCTCTATTTGCTCGGCACTCAGCCACCTCTCACTCGGGCAGGGTTCGTGCGATACTCATGGTTCGAGGATCATTTTCGGATCCAGGCACCTACTACCCGGAAGGAGGAGGAGTAGTACGCTCGCAGTTTTATCATGTTTCTGCTAGGGACCACACTTTTTGCCGACCAGGCGAACACCGTCACCCTCTATCTGCTGAGCGTGCTTGTGGATGTGACACAGATTCGCCGCTATGACTGGGGTGGCGCGGGCTTGGCCACTCTTTACGGGTGTATGAGCTCATCATCTCGTCTCAACGGGCAGTTGCTTGGAGGCTACTGGCGAGCCTGGGAGGTACACATTCCCTTCCTGTCTTTTCAATTCTGCCTTTCATTATCTGCACACCATACACACTGTGCACACGCAATCTGTTCTACACTGACTGTGTATTGCACACACTGCATAACACACCGCACACATTGCACAATACACTGCACACTGTTTTTTGATTTCTGCTTTTATCTGTATATTGCTTTATCTGATAAGCCTACTCATGTCTGCTCTGTTTCGTTCTGTAGTTGTGGGTGTATGCCTACTTTCCGAGGCTTGCCCCAGTACTAGATGAGGAGATGCCCCCCATGGTCCCATTTTCCCATCGCTTTGACGTGAGATGCGAGCGGAGGCCGCGGGAGCCCTTCATGTTCTTCCACCGCTACTTTGACACCATCACCGCAGCCGAGATATGTCAAACATTTCAGGTTTTTGGCTTTTCTTTACAATGTACCTTAAATAATAGATAACAAACTGTATTTACTGCTATCTGCAGATCACATGGCAGCCGTGGGCCTCTTTGCCTATCGTAGTTCGGGAGCGGTATGACGGCGCTCAGAAGACTGCCCCCGATTCAGAGTCTTGTTAGAGGGCCCAGTTTACCGTGTCTGGTACTTTGGGGAGCGCTTCTTGCGGCAGACCTTGGGCGTGCCAGAGCAACCGGTTCCAGCACCTCCTCCTAACTATGCGAGGGACACTGAGAGATATACCTTAGCGGAGGTGATGAGTTACATCATCGGCTGGATCCATGAGCGCTTTGTAGACGAGGGCGACAATACAGAGTTCGTCCAGACCTATATCATGCGGCCTCTGACCGGTGCCGGCCGAGTTGAGAGAAAGAGACCAGCGGCGCCAGCTACGAGAGCAGGAGCATCGCGGACACCTCGGGCCCGAGGTAGGAGTGGACCCCAGAGAGGGCACGGAGCTGGGTGGCCCGAGCTGCCTACTATGATGACATACCGAGGGCAGGGTGGGGAGACTTACCAGATCCCCATCGCTCCCCCTCCGCCTGATCACGAGCTAGTCGGATTCTACAGCTTGCCTCCGGTATGCACTACTGCATTTTACATCTTGTACAGTCATTTCATTTCATTTCTCTTGATGTTCCGCAGAATACTGATGTTTCTAACACTTTTGCAGACTTCTGCCGAGTACACTCGCCATTCTTTGGAGTTGACTACTTCCGTGATGGGGATGCTACAGCGGAGGCTCGACCTGCTGGCTATTTACAGTATCCCGGTAAGTTCTTTCAACCATAATCTCAAACTGTGCATAATCTTGTTCACAAATAATCTGATGCATCGCACTGTCAACACGGCACTTGATACGCGGCCCTCACACTTTGATACACTGTAACCCACGGATTTGTTCACAGCATTGCTCACAGTATTCATACACTACACTCAGTCACTACATTCTGTACTGACACACTGCTCACAAAATTCATATACTGTACTCATACACTGCATTCTGTTCTGATACACTGCTCACAGCATTCATATACTGTACTCATACACTGCATTCTGTATTCATACTCTGCTTTCCATAGCATAACTGATGTATTCACCATTTGTCCTTTTCAGCCCCCATTCCAGATACTAGCTGCAGGGGGTGCTCCAGCAGGACCATCCGTGTCTGCCCGAGGAGGAGGGAGAGCAGGGCGAGGGACCACAGTACCCCCCCGCACCAAAACAGGGCGCACTCATGTTGGGAGCAGCTCGCGGGCACCGATTCCAAATGATGTTGAGTTCGAGACAGAGTCGTCTGAGGATGAGACTGGAGATGACTCGAGCTCGGGCTCAGATGGTGGGGCCGACGACGATGCTCCTGGACCTTTGTCTAGGAAGAGGACGAGGATAGACTCTCATGCCTGAGACCAGTTGACGTTGATCTAGACTTTTATTGCTTTTCTTTCTTTTTGCTTTTTCCTTTTAGCTAGTAGTTTGAGCACTTTGTACTGCTTTAGGCAGCTTTTATTTTCCTCAAAACTATGTACTGGAAAATATAATGGAATGAAACAAGCTTTTTGTTTGAAAAAGAGTTATATTTGAACATTTTATTCATCGTATCGTATCACTTTACACAACAATGTAAATGAGATTGAACTTTTGTCTGAAAATTAAACACTTGTATCGTAATAATCGGGTGGTGAACCGACTAAAAACAAAGCAATTCATACAACATACTGTTCATTCTGAACATACGGCTCATAACATAACGCTGAGTTCATTCGGCACATAGCTCATTCACACTTCTCGTACAACGCACTGCTCATACAACGCATTGCTCATTCTGAACCCACAGCGCATAACACAGCGCTTGGTTCATTTGGTACATAGCTAATTCTGAACAAACGATTCAATCCGAACAGACGGGATGCAAGGATGGGATTGGCAGAAGTTGAAACATACTCAGATGCTCCAAATGTGGGAGAACAAACGTGGAGAATGGCATAACACTCTGAGCATAAAACGATTCATTTTGAAAATTGAGAAATGAATTCTCAATCGGGTATTGAGCCTACGACTGAACACAGCGAAAAAGAGACTCAACAACAGAAAACAAAAGGTATACAACCTAAAGACAAACACAGACACTTGAAATGACTAAAGACAAGAATCAAGACAAAAAAAAAAAGACACGACACTCGGACGTGTTATAAAGGCGAGAGGCCTCTCAATTCGTGAGGAGCCAGTTTCTTCCAGGTATTGTTTCCCACCCTTTCTCATTTGTGATTCTCACATCACTCTGGCACTCAATCTCAGTTTTTCTGAAAAAGCCCTTTTCTCACTTTTTCTCAACGCACATTTCTCTATTCTTCAATCTCTCATTTTTTATCCCTCCCTTGGGTGGTTTGATGGATGAACAAAAAGTTGTGGGTTCATGCCCAACACTATTAGCTCGTGGCTATCTCCTCCGGTGTCATTTAGTTGAGGCTCCGGATGAGGGAGTGGAGTAACTTGATCCACTCGAATTTGTGCTTCGCACTTGGCTTGATACCTTGTCGCTTGGAGGATGTTGAGAGCTTTCGGCCCTTTTGTTATTAGCTTCAGCTGTGCACTTTTCTGGCAAATACGGTGTCATTTCCGGCAAGTATGGTGCCCTTTCTGGCAAATGCATGGATATTGGGGAAAAGACAAGAAGCCTGACTCAACTGTGCCCCTAGTTCATCATTTTGACCATTTTTGGTTTTCTGCTAAAACAATTTTGACCAATTTGAAAGTTAGATTAACATACTCGTTTCAACTTTCTGATTTAAAATCATGCAAGTTAGATTGTGAGCACTGAAAATTTTCCTTTTTGGGTCCAACAAAATGGTCCGGTTTTAAAAAAATGGAATAATTTTTGAGAGAATTAGTCAGCCTCAGTAAAAAAATTCTCAAAAACTATTTTTGCAAACGGTCACTGCTCAACGAGCACGAAACATACTCTCAAGATGTGCAACCCCGAATCGGAAGCAATGGAAAATTGCCCCTTGTCTGAAGGACACTGCACGGCAATGGAAAGTTGCCCCTTGTTTGGATAGCACCACAGCGCTTTATAATCAGCCTTCAGAGTGACGATCACGACCGAACTCTCGAATATGGAGAAAACAAAGATGATCAAAACCATTACATGGACATAATCGATTTGGAAGTGTTTGTGGCTGGACTTCAAAATGAAGTTGCCTACGTATCCCAAACATGGGAATCAAGCCTTACGTAATTCCGGTTAAGGTACACTCAGGTATTAACCTCTCTTTTTGCTCTCTAACTTTTGCCAAGGTTGCCCTTTCTGGGTTTTCAACCTTGCGAGCTTTGTTCTTCTTTTCTTTTCAATTCTTTTCATTTCTTTTCTTCCATCCCTTTTTTCGTTCTTTGCATTTTTTCTTTTCTTTTTCTTCATTTTTCTTTTTGGTTGCTTTAACTTTTACCTAGGTCGCCCTTCCGGGTTTTTAGCCCAGCGAGCCTCTCAAGGGTAAAAGTGTAGCTTTGTCCATGCCAAATGGTTTTGAAATCTCGAAGCCATCTGAATCCAGGAGAGTGGCTGTTGTTTGCTGATGATGTCGGAGTCCATCTAATGGGGGCTGAATTTGCCCCCAGTGTTGTGGATAGGAACTCGGTTGTTCTCTGGCAGTACTTTCTTCTTTCCTCCCTTCTGGGATTTGGTATTCTTACCGATCTTCGTCTTGGACTCTTCGAGTGCGTTATTTGATGTCTTTTGCCCCTTGTTCGAGAGGTGCTTCTGATCTGGCCATACAAGCCTCACATTGTGGTTGACCGTTCAACATTCTGAACGTAAGTTCAAGGTTTGAAAGTGAGGGGTCGAGTCTCGGGGCTGAGAGCGATCCTAAGTTGCACAATCTCAAGAGCAATTCCACACAGGTCTTCGCAGGACCGCGCAAAACATTTTTTGAAATCTTTTAAGAAAGTGACTAATCGCTTGCGCTGAAGACAATGTAGAACCAATCTGGATCAAGCCAGGATTCTTCTCAGTACTCATGTTAACAAACATGATCTCATTCACTAAGGGCTTAGCATGCCTTTTCTTCTCTCAATTGATCAAATTTTTACAAATCCCGAGGAATTCCTTCCTCTTTGTTTTCATCACAAAGTTCAAAAAGTTTTGAAAAAGTTAGGTCAATGCAGTGACTTAAAGGCACATGAGGAGTAGGTGAAAATGTGCTGCCGTTTCATTCAAATCTGTTGGCACAACTGGCTTAAAGCAGAAATAAGCACAAAGCACGAAACCACTGCTGTTTCATTCAGATCTTCTAGTGTAACTGGCTCCACGGCAGAAACAGATTCAAAAAGAAAGCAAAAAGACAAACACAAAACAAAATAGTGATGTCCGAGGTAACACTCCCGGAATCACCAGACTCCTGTACAACAGGATTGACTCGATACAACAAGATAGACCCGTAATCAAAAAGACTGACTGAAAACAACGAGACAGACTCAAAATAAAACCCCAGAACTGACTCAACACCCAAGTCGGAAACTACAAAACTAGCATTCGTAAATGCTCAAAACAGTGCATGCCATACGCCATATCTGAAGTAAACCGAGTGCCGCCCGCAGGTGGGCCAACCCCTGATCACATACTTTTATTATCTTCGAAGTCCACAGACTCAGTGGTGACAGACTTTGCTGAGCTAGGTGGGAGGATGACCTTATCATCGATCAAGTCTTGCACTTCGTGGTGAAGATGAAAGCAATTGTCAGTGGTGTGACCAGCCTGTTCCAGCATCCATTTGAACTTCAAACTTGCATTCAAACTAATGTAACTTTCACATTATGATTCATACTTCACATGCAAACCTTCTAACATGATACAAATGCTAAATTACAATATTTTGAAGCTCAATTCCCATGGATCAAATACATGCATGCTCCAAATTACACCAAACTCCTTTCCAACATAACAAATTCATGCATTCAAAACTCATACTCTTATGAATTGTACATGTATGTGAGATATAGCTCTCATTTTCAATTTAAATGATGAAGAGATGATCAAAAGCATGAACTTTAATCAAAGATTCAACATGGATCATGTATTTCATGCTCAACATACAAATTCATGGCAATTCCTTTCATGCATGCATTCTTTGACTTCAAATTCATCAATTACAACACAATTCTTGTTCTTGATCACATATTCTCTTTGGATTCACAAAAT
Source organism: Camellia sinensis (assembly GCF_055761805.1). Classification (NCBI taxonomy): domain Eukaryota; kingdom Viridiplantae; phylum Streptophyta; class Magnoliopsida; order Ericales; family Theaceae; genus Camellia; species Camellia sinensis. The sequence goes on from NC_138970.1 coordinate 54,439,348, forward strand.
TACAAACTTGACTTATGAATTTATGCTCAAATACTCACCTAGGAGCTTCAATCTTCACAATTTTAGCTAGTTCTAGAGCCTAGCCTCCCAAATCTTGAGTTCCCTTGCAAAATCCACAAGGATGCCTTCTCTCTCTCTCTAAACCGGCCCTCTCTCTCTCTCTCTAGAACATAAAATCTGATTTGAACTCAAAACCATGTGAGCCTAAGCATACTTAGCTCATTTATATAGGCCCACTCTAATCCAATTTGATTATAGCTAATTAATAGCACTTAATTAATCGTTCTGAATCTAATTATTTTGATCTGAATCAATTTTCAATTAAATTTCACCATAGGGTCTAAAAATTACGCTAATCACAATGGCATAATCAATTTCGAGTTCTGTGGCCGATAGGGCCTTCAATTTAAATTCTAAAGCAGATAATCAAACAGATTTTCCTACGGTGAACAGATAGAAATTCAAAACCACATATATTCATATAAATGGCACTCAAAATCATATCAAACACATAATCACAATCATAATCGAGATCAATTAGCATAACACAGACCAGGGTTATCACAGTGTTGCTGGAAAATAGGGTAGACACCAGACTAGAGAGGGTTGACCCTCTTATGTCTGTGTGTTAGTTGCTGGAAGATAGGGTAGACATCAGACTGGGAGAGGGTCGACCCTCTTATGTTTGTGTGTTAGTTGCTGGAAGATAGGATAGACACTAGACCGGGAGAGGGTCAACCCTCTTATGTCTGTGTGTTGGTTGCTGGAAGATAGGGTCGACCCCCTCTTGAGGGTCGACCCTTGCATGTTTTTTTTTTCTTCGGATTTTTGAGTTCCGAATGGGCCCTATCTAATGGGGTTTTTGGGCCTATTACTTTATTTTACCTTAGGGCTTTTCCTCACTACTATAAATAGGCCCAAACCATTTTTTCTCTCATGATTTTCCTTCCCTTTTTCCTCTTAAACCGTGATTCCTCTCTTCTATCTCTAAAACTCAACTTTTTCACTTAAATCTCTAGATCTACTCACCTAGAGTGATCTTTTCACCTTGCTCCTTTGAGATAAAGTGTTGAGCTTGTCAAGGGCTTCGTTTTGATCGAGCAAAACGTGGTTTCGTCACCACCGATTTTTGAGTTTTCTCTCTTCTCTCTTATTTGAGCTTGAGGTAGGGATATTTTACACTTTGTTATGAATTTTAACCTAGTTATTTGTTGTTATAAAAATATGGTGAGATTTGGGATATTTGGAGAAAACCTAGGGCTTAGGTTCAAATTTATGAAAGAGGGATTTTTTTATGTGTTGTTGTTTATCTGACCACAGGGTTGGGATAGGAGGTGGTTTTGTGTTAAAATGGATGAATTTCACGTTTGGGTTAGTATTTGAGAAAGTGGGAAATTTGCCCTAATATGAGCTAAATAATTAGTTTGTATAAATAATGGAATTGGTGCGAGAAATATGAAATTGGGAAGTTGTGTGAATGAATGGTGTGGTTAGATTTGTTTAATCACCGACCTGTGGAAAATTTGATAATTTATCTATTGATAAATAATATATCTGTTTAGAAATATTTGTTTTGGGCTATCGGTGGAGGATATCCATGATTGTTATAGAAATTGCATGAGGATTATGTGAATTGAAACTAATCAATTGAATTATGTCATTGAATATGACGGTATGATTAAACATTGAATATGTGTTGTGAATTGTCATTGCATATGATAATGCTTTTAAATACGTTGTATACGTATCATTGTTTGGGAGGAGATAGGGGATGGACTGCATTTATAATTAAGTTGGCCGGAGTGTCCGAGGTGAAAGTCCCAAAATCTTGTGCATATATGTGTGCCGATTCCCTTGGATGAAAATTCCGTAAAATGGAAAAACTTCAAATCTTTTGCATATATGGGTGCCGATTCCCTCAGCTGAAAATTCCGTAAAATGGCAAAACTTCAAATCTTGTGCATATATGGGTGCCGATTCCCTCGGATAAAAATTCCGTAAAATGGCAAAATTGAAGTGTTTGAATAATAGTTGTATTATATTGTGAATCACTGAGTTGCAGCCTCATTTTGGATTGTTTAGATAACAATGAACTTGTCTCATGAATTGGCTTAGAATTAGTTGAATTAATATGAATTGAATAGATGGAAATGGAATTGAGATATGGGCATCAGTATTGAATGAATATAGAAAGAATATGAGTTGGTTATGAATGTAGAACATTTACCTGGCATTTATATCTTAGTTAAACTTCATATATTGTGTTAGGCTATTTCTACTGGGCTTTGGCTCACCCTACTTGGGAAACTATTTCAGGTACCAGTGTTATGCTCCCTCCAAGGGCGTAGCTTGGGAGGACTTAGGAGCTGGAGACTCTATTATGTTATTTGTTGTTTGGATGTTTAAATGTTTATTCAAGCCAAGGGCTTTACATGTATTGAGCTTATGACTCTCTTTTGTTGTAACAAAGTAATGTCTTGGAAAGATGTAAGCCCCAAGGGCATTCGCTTATGTTAAACTCTTTTGTATTATTATTTCATGTGATGAAAGGACTACTTACACTCTGATTTATGTAGCTGTTATTTATGTTGTTGTGGATCATATTTGTGGTGTTATAATTTTGGGGCGTTACCATTTTGATATCAAAATTTGGTACTATGTATTGTAACATCTCACATTATTCAATGGGCATCATATGTAACGCCCCGAAATAACTCAACATGAATAATACATCAACCACATACATTCATTAGTTATGACCATTCTCCATTTTCGATATTAAGATCTCCATGGTTTATGCATGGATCCCACATGCAATTATACATTCAATAATAAGAAAGCACCTAAATCTATAGCATGTGAGACATATAGTTCCAAAAATAAAAGAAATACCCTTACAGGTTTACATCTTCCAAGGCAATAGCCCGGTTACACAAAATGGTCTCTCAGACCCACAACAATTTAACCCTAGGCTTTACAAAACTTACAACGAAAGAAAGAGTAATCTACTTTTCACCAAAAACAAATCCACACCCTTAGCTTGGCGGGATCACAACATCTTTACCTGCACCAAATCCCACAGGGGTGAGCATAAAGCCCAGTAGAGAATTTTGACAACGTATATACAGTTATGCAATTCCAATTAAAAATGCAAATGTCAATGTCAAGCCATGCACTTTTTAAAGCAAATCCATTACATGTTCTTTTGAAGATCATCATTTTTAAATAAAATTTGCAATCTCAACTTATTTCAAAACTTCCAATTTTTATCAATAGGGGCGGTAAATACGACACTGGTAATCCCTAGGCTGGTGTCTGCAAGTAGACTCTACAAGTACTACCAAATCGTCATTTTTACCGGTATTAACCGAAAGGCTCGACACCTATTCGCACGGTTTTCTAGTCTTTCACCATTGACACTCAGGCCAACTTATCAAGATCAACTACACCCCTATCCGGACTTACCATGTATTTACCCCATACCACAATTGCATAATTCTCATTACAATATAATCTTTCTCAAGGTAAACATTTTCCAACTCATTTCATGATGTGCAATAATAACAATGAATCAAATGAGAACATGATGCGATGCATAACATTTCATAGCGTTTCTCCATTTCAAACGTCTCTACAACAATATTAATTTATCACTTTTATCATTTCTTCTCCTCAACATCACTTCACAAATAACCAAACCATCAATTCATAGCAACAATAACCTTCTCATCATGCCCAAATCTCAACAAGCTAGCCTCTTCAAGGCAATATGTGATGTTTTCAAAATAATTTCTTTAAAATTTTACTACTTCACATTCCATGGTGTATAATTATTCACCACCTTCCAACAACACAAGTTCAAGCATTTATCAACATGTTAAATAACATTTTTGTGTCTCATATATCAAGTAGGTTTCCATTTTTACCCAACAAGCTATGAGGTTTACTCTCATTCATCCTCTTGATACAAAATGGTGAAAAGTTTCATACATATTTCCTTATTTTCCAAAATCCCCAAATTCTAGGGTTTTCTTTGAAAACAAACCCATCTCATTTTCCATGGAAACTCCATAAAATACTTTTTATGAGTTTAATAGAGGTAAACCCTCAAGAAATAGTAAAAGATTTGAGATACAAACCCTCTTTCAAAACTCTCTCTACAATTTGAATTAAAATCTAAAATCAACACAAAATCTCAAGAACACATTTCAAAATCAACATTAATAAGGCAAAACTTGTATATATGACTCAAGAAATCCCTACCTTAAGCTTGATGAAGAAAAAGTGAGACCCTAGCTTCAAGATGGAGTGTTCTTCAATTTCTCCTACACCAAGAGAAGTCTAAGCTTGATCTTCAAGATTTAGGAGAGGTGATGATGTTCTAGGTTCAAGATTTGCAAGAAAATCAAAGTGTTTAAGTGTTTTGGTTAGGGTTTCTAGAGAGAAGGAGGAGAGAAAATGGTCTTTAGAGTGAGAGAGTAAAGCCCTAATGTGAGGTACAACTCGGCCAAAATGTTACAAAAATGCATATTTTCGGACTCAGGCTGACCGCACGTGCCTCGCCCATCCCTGCACATGCGATGCGTCTCTCCTGCACGTGCTGCCCTTACCCCCGCACATGTGGGACTCCTCTTCCGCACCTCACTCCGCTGGTGCATATTAGACAGAATGCACCCCTCAGCCTCCCCGGTATTCCGTACGTGTGGCCCCCACCCTGCACGTGCAGCCCAAGGCCACCGCACGTGGGGCCCTGGCCCAGCAGCCCAAAAAAATCTGTTTCGAACCCCGGGCACTCCGGACTCGCCCACGCACCTACCGAAGTGAAAGGAAAGTTGATTCAAATAAACAAGGGTGTGAGTTTGGCGGAAAGGCACTCGGGCACAACAATCCCAAAGGAAAACGAGAAAGAAAGAATGTGTAGCAAATTGGTCATCTCATCATATGACACATGTAATTATTGTTGTTAAGGTGTTCCATCAGATAGTACCAAATGCGACCATAACATTAAATTTCATATTTTAATTTTTAAGTATTCCAAAAATTTCAAATGAGATGTGGCTTAATTATGAATAAAATTTTATTTTGGACTTTCCATTTAAAAGATTTTCAAATTAGATATATAGCTAGATGTGCCAATAGTTTTATGCCAAATATATTTCTTAGCTTTTAAAAAATTAAAACAAGAAAAGCTTGTAAGACTTTAAAAAAAAAATTGTAAAATTTGAACCCAAAAAAATATTACTCTGCACAATAAAATTTGAAAATTAACATTAATAGGTCATGATTAATATACATTGTATGGATTCATGTTTATTATTAGACCATAAATAAACTATATTTGGTGAAATAGTATTCTATTGTTATTATAATTTAAAATTCTAATTTATTTGTCATAAAAATATCATAAATGAACTATACATTAATTTGAAATGTAATAATTATTGAATTTAAAATATGTTATAATAATAATTAAACGGTGAATAATTATAATTAAAGTAAAATGACTAATGATTTTATGTATTTTTATATTTTATTAATTTAAATTTTAAAAAAAAATAGATTAGAAATTCTACGTTCATTAACTCAACTATATTTTTACCTATATAATAGTATATAGATAGAAGTATAAATATTGATATAGATTTTATACCATAACCATTGAAATTAAAATAGTAATAATGTCATTGCTTGTTTTGCAATCACAAAATTTAAGAAAATAATATTGGAAATGATTAAAAGGATATAAAAATTAACTTAATTTATGTAAATTAAATTTTGGACTAATCACGAAATGACATGTATATTTTAAGTGATATAAAATTCAAAAATTATAAGAAAATTGGATTGAGATTTTCTGCCTCAAAGTATAGCGATCCTGATTTTTTTCCCGTCATTTATCGTATTCCGGACTCGAGTTCTGTGGTTGTATGTCGTTGTCTATACCTTATTTCCATCCTTTACTCTTCGAATTTGAGTTTTGGAATGTCTTGGACGTGTTTAGAACATGTTGGTTGCTAATTGGTCCAGAACCTTATTGCCCAGAATTTTGGTCTTCCACTCGAGCGGGTCCTTTTGCGCTCGAGCGGGGTTTGCAATCCTTCAAGACTTTGTGCGTCTGCAAAAATACTGCAGAAGTGTTTTTCACGCTCGAGCGAGTCTGAGCTCGAGCGGTCCCTATTGCGCTTGAGCGGCTGTCTAAAATTTGTAAAATATTGGACGAGTGTATTCTACGCTCGAGCGGGTGTCATTGCGCTCGAGCGGGTTGTGCCTTGCTGTTGTGTCTTGGAGCTCGAGCGGCCTTTATTGCAGTTGAGCGGGTCAAATTTTTGTGTCTGACGCTTGAGCATCAAACTCTCCGCTCGAGTGGACTGTGCGTATATCAGATCGTGAAAGTGACATTTTAAATCATTTTTTCTGTCCTTTCTCTCTCTAAAACTTTCTAAAACCTTAAGTTGAGAGCCTCTCTCTCTAAAATACTCTCTCTCTCTCTCTCTCTCTACATTTTGACCTAGATCTAGTGATCTTCTCACCCTCCATCCTTTGATAAAAAGATTGAGCTCCTCAAGATCTTCATTTTCATCAGAGTAGAAGTTGGTTTTGTCATCTTTGGAATTTATCTCTTACTTGGCTCATCTTCTCTTCTTGAGGTAGGGATAATCTACTCATTTCTATGAGCTTTAACATAAATATTAGTCATTTGTATAAATGGTTGTTTTGGATGAAGTTAGGGTTTGGGTGTTGATTTGAGAAAGAGGGGTTTTCTAGTTTATGCTCTTTATGTGTAAGAGGGATCTCAAAAATGGGGTTAATGGTGTATAATTGTTGAAATGGTGAGATTTGGACCTTGAGTCAATGTTTTTCGAATTTGGGGGAAAATGCCCTAGTTTGGAATTAAATAACTATTTTGTATAAATTGTGAATTCTTTGTGAAATTAATGAAATTGGCTTGGAGATTACGGAATTAAAGGAACATGTGATTAAATGGTGTAGTTTGATTAATAAGTCACTCACCTATGGGAAAGTTGATAATTTATATGTTGTAGATTTATTTATCTGTTTAGAAATAACTATTTTGGGCTATCGGTGGAGGATTGCCATGATTGTTATAGAAACTGTATGATGATTAGGTAAATTGAAACTAATCAATTGGAATATGTTATTGAATATGACGGTTGGATGTAAACATTGCATATGTGGTTAAATTGGTCATTGTATGTGACAATGAATTTAAATACATTGTATATGAATCTTTGTTTGGGAGGAGATAGGGGATGGACTCCATTGTTTGGGAGGAGATAGGGGATGAACTCCATGGATAATTAAGTTGGCCGGAGTGTCTAGGGTGAAAGTCCTGAAATCTTATTTATATTTGGGTGTCGGTTCCCTCGGACGTAGTTTCATAAAATGGCAAGATAACGGAAGTGGATGATTGATGTTTATATGTGAAGTGTTGATGATATAAGTTGTAGTCTCATTTTGAATTGTTTGAATAATATTGAGCTATGTCAACGAGTTGATTCGAATACTTAAAGGGAAGTGGATTTATTATAATCTAAATGTCGATTGGTTATGGAAATGGTGTAAGGTGGGTTACAAGTGTTAAATATTTATCGGATGCTAATGTTTTAGTTAATTCTTATATAATGTTTAGCATATCTCTACTGGGCATTGGCTCACCCTACCTGGGATATTATTTTTCAGGTACAGGCGATATGCCGCTTCCAAGATCTTAGCTTAGGAGGTTTTGGAGTTGAAGACTCCTATTTTGCTATTCGTTTTGATGTTAAATGTACATTCAAGCCTAGAGCTTTCTATGTATCGAGCTAGGCCTCTTTTGTTGTAACCAAGTGATTACTTGGAAAGCTGTATGCCCGTAGGGCATATATTTGTTTGATATCTTTGTAAAGAATACTCTGATGAATGTAACAAGTAACATTTCTATTATGTTTTCTTTTTATGGATTTTATGAATGGATGATTTGTCTTATTTTGAGGGTGTTACAACTTAGTATCAGAGCATACCGTGTTTGAATACTTTGGGTACATGGGAAGTGGTTAGTACCACAATGGGCTTGTCTTGCTTGTTAGAGACTTAAGTGTAATGTTATGCGCTTATATGATAACATGTTTATGTGACTATATAGGTATCGGATTTAGTTTCTAGGATGTTGATCGAGTCAATGGGTTTCTGGGAGTCCTGTTGGAAAGGCACTTGATCACTGTCGTTTCTAATTGGAACTCTAGCGACACCACTAGACAGTCATTATCCGGGAATGAAATTCGTATATGTTTATGTGATTATGTGCTTATGTGGAGTGAATTACAGTTGTCCATTGCATTAGGGCAATGTTCTAATTTCTTCTGTCACCTTTACTAGGATGTCAGGACGAGGTCATGGTGGTAGGCGTGGTAGGCCCAGGAGGCAGGAGATGCCTATACCGGATGAGATTCCAGCACAGGAGGAGGGAGTTGGTCAGGCCAACGTGGCCGTGCCAGTGGGTCAACAGGCCATGGGCGCCTTAGCCTGCGAAATGGCCGGAGCATTGAGGGAATCCATGAGTATTCTCAGAGCTAAGAATCAAGCCCATGAACATGTCGCCGAAGCAGGGCCTTCTTTCATGAAGAGGGAGTTTTTCTGGTCAAATCCGGACGAGTTTTTGGGTGACCCTAAAGAGCCACTAAAGGCTGCTGAGTGGTTGGAGCAGATGATGAAGACGCTTGAGATGCTTGGCATCGAAGACGGAGGCTTGAAGGTGACCTTGGTGTCTTTCTAGTTGAAGGGAGACACGGGTCAGTGGTGGAAGTTTACATGAGGGCGTATTGGAGGGACTTGGGAGGCTTTCGTTGATGCCTTCCAGGAGAAGTTTTTGCCTCCCACTGTTAGGGAGAAGTTGAGGGATCAGTTTTGTCAGCTCAAGCAGCTGAATGCATCGGTGGCAGAGTTTGAAGCCACTTTTACTACCTTGTCAAGGTTTGCAGCAGAATTAGTGGCGACGGAAGAGCGTTGGTGTTTGGAGTTTGAGAAGAAGTTGAGGACCAGACTCATGTTCAGATTTGTCGGGTCCATGATTAGGGACTATGGGCGCCTTGTGGCGGCTGCAGCCTATCTCGAGACATCATGCTTGCAGAAGAGGAGAGGATGACGGGCTCCAAGAGGAGTCAGGATGCTTAGGGAGACAGTAAGAAGCAGAGGGGTTCTAACACTCAACAGTCCCGGTGTAATACCCCTGTCCCGTAATATGTTAATTGGTCCTTAATAAGATGTGATTATGTGTTTGTTATGGTTTTGTATGCCATTATGTGAAAATATGTGGTTTTGAATTTCTATCTGTTCACCGTAGGAATATCTGTTTGATTTTACCACTTCGGAAATTAAATTGGAGGCCTTATCGGCCGCAGAACCCGAAATTGATTACGCCATTGTGGTCGGCATAATTTTTAGAGCCTACGGTGAAATTTAATTAGAAATTGATTCGGGTCAGATTAAGTTGATTAAATTGATAATTTAGTGCCCAATTGTTTATTATTATTATTTTGGAATAGTGGGGTTTGATGTAAAAGGGCACTACACCCTCGATTCCTTCCCTTATGTGGCTTTGGCTGATTAAACTCTCTAGAGAGAGTGAGAGACCCGAAATTGAGAGAGAAAGGGGGAAATCATCTAAGTTTGCTCTTGAAGCTTTGGAGTCTTGAAGGCTAGCTCAAGAATTAACCATAGTTGTGAAGATTGAAGCTCCTAGGTGAGTGATCAACACCTAATTCATGAATTTGTGTATGTAATAATGTGAATTCGCAGAGGATATCTGATCAAGAACATGAATGGTGTTGAGTATGATGAAATTGAAGTTTATATGCACATGCATGCATAGAACTGCCATGAAAATGTATAATCTAGCATGTATTGAGTTAAACATGGAAATAAAGGTGTTAAATCTTACATGCAAGCATGTTTTTGTTGAGCTCCATGAGGATGAGCACCATTTGCATTATTTGGAATGAAAATGAAGTCAAGATTAGCATGCATGTTGAATAATTAAAGATAGGAGCTTTGGAATGCATGAATGTGTATGATAGAATTGAGCTTGAATTAAATTGAGCCATGCATGTATTTGATTTATGAAATTGGGCTCCATGAAGATGTATTTTGGTGTTTATACCATGTTAGTACAAGTATATGTGAAATTGGAGCCACCAAAAGCATGGAATGACAGTTTGAATGTTGAAGGGAGCTCAAGAACACAATCTGGAAAACCCAGAATTTTGATGTCCGCTCGAGCGGGGAACCTGACGCTTGAGCGGAGAAATCGAGCTCCTCCCAGCATTTTCTGCAGACATGGTTCCCGCTCGAGCGGGGAAGTTGACGCTCGAACGGGGAGCTATGTAGACAGGCAGTCCGCTCGAGCGGCCGAGTTCACGCTCGAGCTGGAATTGAAGGCAACCAGTACTTTTGCAGACCTAAGGGTCCGCTCGAGCGGGGGAAGTCCACGCTCGAGCGGGGACCCTATTTTCTGAAATCCTGTTTTTGCATTTTGTGTTCTGTTTTCCGTTCTCTTTCACTTGCAAGCATTCTTAGGCTTATGTTAAGCATTGTAAATGAGCTAATGAGATAAGAATAAAGCCTAAAAGAGGAATATGTGAATTAAGGAACGGATTAAATTGTTAATGACCCCTTTTGTGTTCATGGAATGTGTAGGGTCAAGCTCCAGGGCGAATCCACAAGCCAATCACTGTGAGTAATATCAATATTTGAATGCTTGCGAATGTCCAATTGTTTACTCCCTTTTAAGCTTTATGAATTGCTAATTGGGTTTGTGGACGTAAGTCTGATATGGATGAATGAATGGACCAAAGGTCGTTTTGAAATGAATGATTGGACCAAAGGTCGTTTTGATGTGAATGAATGGACCAAAGGTCGTTTTGATGTGAATGAATGGACCAAAGGTCGTTTTGATGTAAATGAATGGACCAAAGGTCGTCCTGATGTAAATGAATGGACCAAAGGTCGTCCTGATATAAATGAATGGACCAAAGGTCGTCCTGATGTAAATGAATGGACCAAAGGTCGTTTTGACACATGTGAGTGGGCCAAAGGCCGTTTTGACATGAATGAGTAGGCCGAAAGCCGTTTTGACATGAATGAATGGGCCGAAGGCCGTTTTGACAGAAATGAATGGGCCGAAGGCCGTTTTGACAGAAATGAATGGGCCGAAGGCCGTTTTGACAGAAATGAATGGGCCGAAGGCCGTTTTGACATAAATAAATGGGCCGAAGGCCGTTTTGAGATAAATGAATGGGCCGAAGGCCGTTTTGACATGAATGGAAATCTGAGTGGGCCAAAGGCCAGAATGGTTGGAACTACAGTCACTTGATTTGAATTTCGTATACTTATATATCTGTTAAGTAGAAATAGGAATTGGGCCTAAGGCCGTTTGGAACCTGTTGTTCTACATTGTTTTCGTAATTTCTGTATTTGATATTATTCACTGGGCTATCGCTCACGCTTATTCATGTGTTTGTAGGTGAGCCCGGAGAAGTCCAAACCCAGCCCCAGTGAAGTCTGTGAGGAACAACAGAGGTTTTTGGAGAGTCAGCCCTTGCGTCTCACGCACGGGACCCGTCTTCGCCCTTCCGTTATGTGTTTATATCTTGTCATGGTGGCGAAGTTTTTGATTATGTCTGTATATAGTTTCATGGGTTGACTTAGTTGGACGATCCTGTCTGTATAGAATTTTATGCTACTACATTTCTGACGTGAGTTATTAACATGAGTTGGTATGGAATGTTATGATGTGCATATAAGCACGGCTCTATGGACAAAGTTTTAAATTTTGCTTCCCTTTTGGCCCCTTTACTCTGATGTGTTAAGTCTGTTTTGGTCTGAGGCCGTAGGTAATCTATGGATTACTGGCCGGTTACGTCCTTAACCCATGGGGGCGGGTTCGGGTCGTGACAGAGTGGTATCAGAGCACGAGTTGATAACTCACACACTTGTCCAAAAGAGCAATAAGCGTCTAGAAAAGATCTAGGATGCATTCACGTGATAAATATAAATCTGAAAGCATCAAGAATATGTTTAAGTGTTTCGGTATGAACAGTCAGGTGCTATAATTTGTAAATTGCTTGCATGGTAAACCTTTGGAATACGTATGCTCTCTGGTGTATGCATACTTGTGAATCTCTGTATTAAGTATAAAGCTATGTTTGATATAAATGAATGATTTCCTAAATTCTCCTTGAACATAATTGTGGTATCCTTAGCGGAGGCCCTCGCCCAGGGGATATAATACTGTGGCTTATGGTCATGAAGCCCTAGCCCGGGGGAAATAATACCGTGGCACAGGCCCTCGCCCGGGGGAAATAATACCGTGGCCTATGTATGAGATATGTTGATATGCTTGACCAACATGATATGTCACGCTAAAAGAAGTACCACACATGATTCGAATATAAGATATAAATTGTTACACTAACGTGTACAACAAGTTTGTTTTGTTATAATGCACATACATGAAAAGTTGTTTATGTGCATTCAATTCTGCCTACGGGTGTCTATTTGAAATATGAACATGATTTGAGCATAGAATTACTTAGTAAATGTTCAGCATTCGATATTTGATAAATATGCAATTATCTGTCACGTAAGTGATTAATTGCGTACGATATGTGAAAGGAGAATATAACAATGTGCCTATGTGCGAATGTACTCATGTGATTTTGTGTTTAATTTCGTATTAGGCATCCCAATATTTGGTAAAGTTTGATAAGAATTGTGTAGAGTATGGGCAAATTAAGGGCATACGGGTTGGAAGGTTCTTCCACAGCCCGCCTTGATAGTCCGGAAAGAGTAGTACAAGAATTGGCAGAGATCTTGAGACAACAACGTCAGTTGCCGCTACGGCAAGAACCTTTTCCACCACCAGTGTGAGAAACGCCGAGGAGTTTGTTATCAGACTTCTGGGGCTCGTTATAGATATGGTAAAATGGACCATACGGCAAGGAGCTGTCCTCGGATTGAACGAAATGTGAATGAATCCTCTGCCTTGGCTAAATCCGTACTAGTGGTAGGAATTGTTACTCAGGATGGAGTAATCACACTCATCCCAGAAAGCACTCAGAATGTTGCAACCATTATCCCAGGTACCTATACTGTTTACAAATGAATGCTTATGTGTTGATTGATTCCGAATTAGTACGTTTGTACATCTTCGCTTGGGATATTATTTGATTCGGATCAGCATATATTTCATATCTGCTGCATGTGTATTTGGATTGATTAGACCTACATGATCGGGACCGTGTTCATTGGAGATATATGCCCCGTTTAGGAAGTTTGTGAAATACGTTTTGGGATATTGATTGGCTCTGCACATGCACAGGTATATCTAAACCTATGCTCAGGTTGATTTGCCATGTTACTGTCCTCAATGACTAAACCACTGGAATTATGACTTTGTGATTGTGATCGAGTTGAGCACCCCAAATAATGAGCTCTATGAATTGTGAGATCGTGCATTTTGATTAGTAGGAAGTTGACTGGACTATGTGATTATATTGAGCTCGACTCGTAAACCTATGCTTTTGTGATTGATTTAGAACTTTTGCATAACAGACCCTGTCTTATGTACAACCGGGAAACTTCATTTAATATGTTACCGTGCACCATGTGCCTGTGTATAAGACTCATTTGGGAACTGCTATACTGATTATGATACGTACCTCCTGATATGAGCACTTGCATGCTTATGTAACTATACCTGAACTTATGTGGACAATACCGTATTGTACGTAATTTGAAACACTTTGATATGAACAGTTGTGAAGAATGACTCCGATTTGACTTTGAGAACTGATGAACTTAGGGAAGTTGAGAAACTATCAACCATGTACCTAAGCAAACGAAGTATGCCTTACAGAACCGAATGTGCCCTGTTTGAGAAAATTTTTATCTGATTCGATCCGATAGAACCTTTGCCTGATATTGTTCCGATGGAACCCTCATTTGATATAATTTGATGGAGCCCTTGTTTGATCTAATCTGACAAGACCTTTGCTTGGGTTGATTGATAAGAACCTCTATCTAAGTTGGTTCTGAAAAAGGGGGTTAAGAATTGTCTATAAATAAATAGCCAGATTATTCTTGGCAGAAAAACTGATAGGCCCAAAACTTGAATTCATTTGGGATACTTGACTTATTTGAAAGACCTTTTGTGGGCTGTCAACAGATTGATCTAACTATGAACACCGTTGAGAACCAATCCCCAACTATTGAGGACATATGTGTGAAAAATGAACCGAATTGTACAAACCCCGTGATTAGGTGTTGTAAGGAGTGTTGTTCCATTTTGTTTGATTGACGTTATGGGAACCGATGACGGTAGATTGATTTGATTTCGAGCAGTACTGAACATTTGTCTTAGACTGATCAGAACATGTTTTGTAAGGGAGAGTGGTTGCTTCAGTGTTACCAGATTTTGGGAAAATCAGGTTATAGTGAATGGTGTTGTGTTGCTTTGATGACATTCTTGGAGTGTCCTTTCGTGCTAAGGGACGTTAAGCCTATGTAGCACCTTTGATTGAGATACCTTTTGCCACCGACGGTTTCGTACGGGTGGGTTTGAATAATCAATTTGGAATCGGCCACCGACGGTCGCGAACGGGTGTGCTTCGATTCCGAGACGATTATTCCTTTGTTTTGTTCGGAATGTCATCCCTTGGTATTATGTAGATGTTTTTAACATCCAAGGAGCTTTGAAAAACCCTGATTGTCCGGAAATGCGCGAATTCAGTACGTCTTGGGAATAACCACCCAGTGTCATTATATTCTGTGAGTGGAACCTTGAGAATGTGTGAATTGTGTTTGGCATGCGATCGACTCCTTTGATAACGCCTTTGACATCATAGGGATTTACGTATATGAATTGCCTTATGCTTTTAAGGACTACCAGATAAAGTAGAAAGACTCGATGGAACAGAGAATTGAATACTGAACTGAATTGTGAATTGCAAACTGTAAACTGTTGAATGAACTGAGAATACGTGTATTCTATTAGAGGTCGATTGCCTCAGTGTTGTTGTATTTTACAATTGGTACTATGGGGATATACGGACTATATGCGTTGTATGGGTAATTGCCCTGATACTACCTTTGTTGGTTAGGGAATCAGTGTCTGGATCCACTCTGAATTTCTGAAGACTTTTGATTGACCTTGGATAACTGTGATGAGTCACTGGACTGAATACCGAATCGGATTGTGAATTGTGGAATTATTGAAGAATGAATTGAACTTTCGTAACACGGAATAGACCGAACTTCTGTGATAAAGTTAGCTGACATTGAAATAAATATGTTGGTGACCTACCTTGAAGAGGTCAGTTGGTGAATATGTCTAAATATTTTTTTTTTTTTGGTGCCAACAGGTCGAAGTTGAATTTTAGATAGTGGCGGGACTACTTCAACCTCTCTCCATTTTGGAATGGAAATGGGAATATGTGACTACGAATTTCGTTGTAGGGCTACCTTGAGCACCCAAGGTATAAGTCCCATTTGGGCTGTTGTAGGTAAAATTATTGAAGTGTCCATTTCTCCCTATAAAATTTTGTATGATGCTTGTAGACTAGCCACTGTTTACATCGACAAGATCGCTCATTTACATGGGGTCCCAGTATCTATTGTTTAGACAGGAATTCTAAAATGTGTTTGAATTCTGAAAAGCCTTCAAGAGGCAATGGGGGCTCAGCTTCTGCTCTGTTATGTCTCCCAGACCCGGAGGTTCCCTTATGGGGCTGGTTATTCGTAACCTCACGTGTATATGTTCTGTTCTGTTCCGTTCTGTTTTGTTCTGTTAATGCTAATGAATGTATCACGTAAACTTAATCATGACTTATGACTCCTGTATATGATCTGGACAAATTATGAATTTGATATGAAACTGAATTATGATTCGGCGCTGTTTTCCATCCGCAAATTGATGTATGATCAGAAAGAACTTGTTAGATTTCTGGGAGATATACTCCAAATTTATGCAGTAGATTTTTCAGGGAATTTGAAAGATCTATCCATTGTTGGCAGACTTTGCCTACAACTACAGCCTACGCTCTAGTTTGGTGTGACACCATACAAGTCTTGTATGGAGGAAAAGTTGAGTCTTTGACTGATTGAGAGCAGAGTGTTGCTCGATTTTGAGACTAAGCAGCTAACTACCAAAAGGGTTGGAACCATTGAACAAAAAGTGTTCCGAATTGTGCCTGACTAAAGGTGAATTAAGTTTGGAGGACCAAACTTCCTAAAGGGGGGAAGACTGTAATACCCCTGTCCCGTAATATGTTAATTGGTCCTTAATAAGATGTGATTATGTGTTTGTTATGGTTTTGTATGCCATTATGTGAAAATATGTGGTTTTGAATTTCTATCTGTTCACCGTAGGAATATCTGTTTGATTTTACCACTTCGGAAATTAAATTGGAGGCCTTATCGGCCGCAGAACCCGAAATTGATTACGCCATTGTGGTCGGCATAATTTTTAGAGCCTACGGTGAAATTTAATTAGAAATTGATTCGGGTCAGATTAAGTTGATTAAATTGATAATTTAGTGCCCAATTGTTTATTATTATTATTTTGGAATAGTGGGGTTTGATGTAAAAGGGCACTACACCCTCGATTCCTTCCCTTATGTGGCTTTGGCTGATTAAACTCTCTAGAGAGAGTGAGAGACCCGAAATTGAGAGAGAAAGGGGGAAATCATCTAAGTTTGCTCTTGAAGCTTTGGAGTCTTGAAGGCTAGCTCAAGAATTAACCATAGTTGTGAAGATTGAAGCTCCTAGGTGAGTGATCAACACCTAATTCATGAATTTGTGTATGTAATAATGTGAATTCGCAGAGGATATCTGATCAAGAACATGAATGGTGTTGAGTATGATGAAATTGAAGTTTATATGCACATGCATGCATAGAACTGCCATGAAAATGTATAATCTAGCATGTATTGAGTTAAACATGGAAATAAAGGTGTTAAATCTTACATGCAAGCATGTTTTTGTTGAGCACCATGAGGATGAGCACCATTTGCATTATTTGGAATGAAAATGAAGTCAAGATTAGCATGCATGTTGAATAATTAAAGATAGGAGCTTTGGAATGCATGAATGTGTATGATAGAATTGAGCTTGAATTAAATTGAGCCATGCATGTATTTGATTTATGAAATTGGGCTCCATGAAGATGTATTTTGGTGTTTATACCATGTTAGTACAAGTATATGTGAAATTGGAGCCACCAAAAGCATGGAATGATGGTTTGAATGTTGAAGGGAGCTCAAGAACACAATCTGGAAAACCCAGAATTTTGATGTCCGCTCGAGCGGGGAACCTGATGCTCGAGCGGAGAAATCGAGCTCCCAGCATTTTCTGCAGACATGGTTCCCGCTCGAGCGGGGAAGTTGACGCTCGAGCGGGGAGCTATGTAGACAGGCAGTCCGCTCGAGCGGCCGAGTTCACGCTCGAGCTGGAATTGAAGGCAACTAGTACTTTTGCAGACCTAAGGGTCCGCTCGAGCGGGGGAAGTCCACGCTCGAGCGGGGACCCTATTTTCTGAAATCCTGTTTTTGCATTTTGTGTTCTGTTTTCCGTTCTCTTTCACTTGCAAGCATTCTTAGGCTTATGTTAAGCATTGTAAATGAGCTAATGAGATAAGAATAAAGCCTAAAAGAGGAATATGTGAATTAAGGAACGGATTAAATTGTTAATGACCCCTTTTGTGTTCATGTAATGTGTAGGGTCAAGCTCCAGGGCGAATCCACAAGCCAATCACTGTGAGTAATATCAATATTTGAATGCTTGCGAATGTCCAATTATTTACTCCCTTTTAAGCTTTATGAATTGCTAATTGGGTTTGTGGACGTAAGTCTGATATGGATGAATGAATGGACCAAAGGTCGTTTTGAAATGAATGATTGGACCAAAGGTCGTTTTGATGTGAATGAAAGGACCAAAGGTCGTTTTGATGTGAATGAATGGACCAAAGGTCGTTTTGATGTAAATGAATGGACCAAAGGTCGTCCTGATGTAAATGAATGGACCAAAGGTCGTCCTGATATAAATGAATGGACCAAAGGTCGTCCTGATGTAAATGAATGGACCAAAGGTCGTTTTGACACATGTGAGTGGGCCAAAGGCCGTTTTGACATGAATGAGTAGGCCGAAAGCCGTTTTGACATGAATGAATGGGCCGAAGGCCGTTTTGACAGAAATGAATGGGCCGAAGGCCGTTTTGACAGAAATGAATGGGCCGAAGGCCGTTTTGACATAAATGAATGGGCCGAAGGCCGTTTTGACATGAATGGAAATCTGAGTGGGCCAAAGGCCAGAATGGTTGGAACTACAGTCACTTGATTTGAATTTCGTATACTTATATATCTGTTAAGTAGAAATAGGTATTGGGCCTAAGGCCGTTTGGAACCTGTTGTTCTACATTGTTTACGTAATTTCTGTATTTGATATTATTCACTGGGCTATCGCTCACGCTCATTCATGTGTTTGTAGGTGAGCCCGGAGAAGTCCAAACCCAGCCCCAGTGAAGTCTGTGAGGAACAACAGAGGTTTTTGGAGAGTCAGCCCTTGCGTCTCACGCACGGGACCCGTCTTCGCCCTTTCGTTATGTGTTTATATCTTGTCATGGTGGCGAAGTTTTTGATTATGTCTGTATATAGTTTCATGGGTTGACTTAGTTGGACGATCCTGTCTGTATAGAATTTTATGCTACTACATTTCTGACGTGAGTTATTAACATTAGTGGTATGGAATGTTATGATGTGCATATAAGCACGGCTCTATGGACAAAGTTTTAAATTTTGCTTCCCTTTTGGCCCCTTTACTCTGATGTGTTAAGTCTGTTTTGGTCTGAGGCCGTAGGTAATCTATGGATTACTGGCCGGTTACGTCCTTAACCCATGGGGGCGGGTTCGGGTCGTGACACCCGGGGAACGCATTTGAGATCTACCTTTTCGGTACCGAGTTTAGGTTCTGGGAGAGGCAGTCAGGGAGACATTAATTGTTACAAATGTGGTCAGTTGGGCCACAAGTCTCCAGCTTGCCCGCAGAAGGGAGGAGGGCAGCAAGCAGCTTCATCTTCGGCCCGTTCTCAAGGCCAGAGTCAGGGTAGAGGCCAGCCGCTCACTTGTTATCAGTGTGGGCAGGTAAGGCACCAGAAGAGGTTTTGCCCACAGTTGGGTGGCACACCTGGTGGATCTGGTTCGAGAGAGACACAGAGCCATCAGCCAGTGCAGTAAGTTCAGACCTTGAGGGCCAATCAGGGAGCCTCTTCGGCTCAGTCTGTGCAGCAGTCTTATGCTCTGAGAGGGAAACAGGTAGATCAGAGGCCTACAAGGCATGTGTAGGCTATTACAACACCAGATCTTGTACCGGCTCCATCTGTAGTGAGAAGTACCTTTCTATTTTGAAACTCGGTTGCTAATGTGTTAATTGATACGGGTGTATCCCATTCCTTTATATCTTCTGCATTTGCATTTGTTTTGGGGTTGGAGTTGGCACAGTTAGTGTCTCCTATTTGTGTGGCATCACCTATTGGGGGTGAGATGGTTTTGAAACAGGGGTGTTGGGGCTGTGATATAGAGGTCGCCGATCATCGGCTTTGTAGACACCCCATTTTTGACCGACCTTAAGACTCAGATGTCATCGTCTGTGCACTCGATGATTGCGCATGTTTGTGCTAGTTCTGAGTGCCCGAAGGTCTCGGTCGAGCACCTTATCTTTGAACCTCTCAACTCTCTGTGTTTTGGCCTTGTTGTTAAGCCAAACCTCGGTGCCTCTTGGCTGGAGGAGAGTGAGGCCCTGCCGGCCACTTTTTGCATATGCCTGCCACTTTTCGTCCTTACCAGCTAGTTGCGGTGGTCGGTCGACCAGTTGAAGTGGCTGGTGACCAATTTTCTCATTTTTTTGATATTTTTAGATATTTTGAGCCAGCTGTTGGGCATTGAAGCCATGGAAACAATCCTTAAGCTTGTCAAGCAAACTTTTGCTTGCATTGCTTATATAAGGGGAGGTCCCTCCCCCTTGTTGAGGGTTTTGAAATTTGAGAGACAAAAATTGACTCTCTCTGTAGAGCTCCCTCTCTCTCTCTATTGCTTGAAAGTGTGCTTTCTCTTCATATTTGCACTACAACCCTTAGCCAAACACCTTAACCTTAGGCTTGAGGTTCTTGGAGACTTGTTTGGAGCTCTTTGTGTTGGTTTTGCCTCAGAAGTTGCTGTTTTTGTTGCTGTGCTTCAAGGGTGAGTATCTTCTCTCTTCAAACTTTATTTTGATCAAGTGTTTGGCCAACTTTGCATGCTTCTTTTGGCTTAGCTTTCAACTATAAAAACTTCTTTTTTTTAGTGTTAAAGAAGCTTGTTTAAGGTCTTGTTGGAGTTAGAGGTGTTCCTCTCCCTTTTGTGCCTTATTTGCTAAGCTTTGTGCTATCATGTAAGGCCTTTAAAACAATCTTTTTTTTTTCCCTTTTAAGTGAAAACTTGGTTTTGAGGTCTCAAATAGGAGGGGGTGGTCCCTTCTCCTCTCGTCTTGAATGCATGTGTCGATGGCTCACCAAATGAGCATGTGTTTCTACTTCTTTGTGGCTTTGTTCAAGCTTGTTTGTGTGACTTTTTGGACCTTCCATAACTCTGTTTTTGGCTGGTTTGGTCATTGGTTGCTTGCATCTTACACTTGTAGTGCAATTTTGCTTGTTAGCCTTGTATGCCTAGTGAGTTAGCTTGTTATTCTAGCATGTGTTGGCTTAGTCTCAGCCTATTTTTGGTCTTATTTCAGCATGTTTTAACTCTGTTTTGGCCTGGTTTGGTCATTGGTTGCATGCTTCTTACACTTGTAGTGTAACCTTGCCCACTAGCTTTGCGTGCTTACTACTTTAGCCCATCATTCTAGCTTATTTTGGCTACGCTCCAACATGCTTTTATTCATGTTTTAGCATGCTTTAACTCTATTTTGAGTGGGTTGGGTCATATGAGGCTTTCTTTGTATGACTATAGCATGATAGGCTTTGATAGCTTTGTGTTTTGAGTCCTCTAGCTTGCTTTGTTTGGGTTGTTTGCATGATTTGACATCATTTAATATGTGATTCTAGAGCATATATCATGGTCATACTCTCATGTTTATCACTCTTTCAATGCTTTTGAGAGTTATGCTTTGATGCCTTGTTTGTGAGCTAATACATGAGCATACCTTTCTTGCCATCTATGCTGCAAGTATAGCATGTTTTTGCTACTATTTCGACCTGCCTTAGGTCTGTTTTGAATGGTCAAGGTCATTTGAGCATTGCTTAGTATGGTTGTAGTGTAAAGGGCTTTGACTAGCTTTGAATTTCAAGGTCTTTAATATGCTATGCTTCTAATGTTTGCATGTTTTAGCACCATTTCACACTTGATTTCAGAGCATACAACTCTATCACACTCTCATATATATCACTCCTTCGTTGTGTTTGAGAGTTATGCCTTGTGCCTTGTTTATGGGTCAATGCATGAGCATGTAATTTCTTGCCTTTCATGCTAGCATTTCAGTTCATTTTGGCCACTATTTTGGCATGCTTGAGGTCTGTCTAGGGTTGGTTTGGTCCTTTGTGATTGATTTTCCATAATCCTAGTGTAAAGCTCTTCACTAGTTTTAATGCTTTAGCCTTCTCACATGTTGTACATGAAGTGTTTGAATGTTAAGATCTTGTTTTTCATGCCACTTTAGCATTGAAAAATATGCCATCGCCCTCATTTCTTCACTTTTGATTTGTTTTGGGGATTGGTTAGTCTTGAGTTTGAGTTTAATGCATGGGATTGAGGTTAGTTCTTAAATGGCTTTAACCCTCTCTTGAGGGTTCCTCCTAGTCAAAGGCATTGGTCTCTCTCATGCCTTAAACCATTCTCTTGGTTGATCTCCTCTCATTAGAGGACTTGCACATTGGACTTAACCAATTAAGGAATGGAAGGGTAATGTGAAATGTGTAAACAAGATTTGAGTCAACTAAAACATGCCAAGATAACATATGTGTGTTGCATTGCATGTGTTTGGATCGAACGTTAATCCAAACACAAGAAATATGGGACGTTTCATACTTGAAGTGATGAAACGTGTCACGTTTCTTGGGTCGTTAACACCTTTGATCAAGCATGATAGGGTCGAGGCTCTTTGTGTGTTGTTTGTGCATTCATCAACATGGTGCAAGCTTGGTTCTTGGCCACCATGCATTGAGGTGCTTGGTTGGTGGATTGGGAGCCAAGTGCCACGCTCCTTTGAGCTTAAGACATGATTGGGAGAGTGGCAGTACCTACATTGTCTTGCAAATGCATTGTTGTGCCTCTATTGTTCTCTGTTGCAGTAAAACCAGAAGCCTGCAGAAACAATTAGCCGACCGGCCAGTGGCACTAGCCGACTGGCCAGTTTTAATGACGGCAGCCACTTTTTCTGGCTGGCAGCCCACCAGCAAGTCCCTGTTTTAGAGTAAAAGCATTATGGAGGTCGGCACAATTTTCAGAGATCAAGGCAAGTGCAAACAGAGGCAATTGACAGCATGGTAATGGATTTTCGAGCGAACGCCAACCGAGCATGCATCTTCAAGTTCTTGGAATAAAGTGGAGGCAGTGTACTTTGTAATTAGCTTTATTTGTTAGTTAGCTTAATTTTGTAGTTTAATTAATTAGTTTATCAATTAATTAAGTGTTGTAATAATTAGTAAGTAGTTTACTAGTCATTCGTTTTATTGTGTAATAATTTGTCTAATTAGCTTAATTAGATTAGTTAGATAACTTAGCTTAGATTAGCTTAGCTAATTCATTCGTACCCTCCTTCGCGAGGCCAATGTTATAATAAGGGTGCGTGCGTGTGTGCATGTCTTCCAACCCCACGTCTTTCTCCCTTTTATTTATCCGCTTTCGATGGTTAGATTAGGGCACATTTTGTTTAGCATACCTTATGCTTGTATGTTTGCATCATTCATTTGTCTTGCATGCACCGGGCTCGGTGCATCATTCAAACTCCATTGTATTTCAATACACTTACTTGAACACGTGTCTAAAGCATGGTATCAAGTGTTGCATTCATATGCCATTTTAGATAGCCGAGCCTATTTAGTTGCATTATTGCATGTGTTGCATTAGGCATTTTAACATTGCTAGGATCATGCATGATTTCTAACTAGTTCTCTGTATTGGCTAGGAGTACACTGTGAGTGTTTTCGCTTTAGCATATTTGCAAGAGTGTGAGTGTTGCCATGATAGCATGCTTGCTATGAGGCTATTTGCTTAAGTGATTAACTACATGAATGCCTGTGAATGAAGGCTTCATTGCTTAAATTGGAACAATTCATCAAAATGTGAATTTTAAGCCCACTTGGACTGGCAAATCATCGTGTTTTAAGCCCACCTTGTTTGGTGGCAAATCCGTATTTCTAAGCCCACTTGAGGGTGGCAAATTCAAACCATTTTCCAAAACAAACATTGAATTGTTTTGTTCCAATTGAGGCGATCTAGTCTATACTTATATGCTGTGCGCATTACGTAGTAAGTTAGCTAAATAACTGGAATAAGAACACGTGTTTTCAAAATAACATATCATGTTTAGTAGAGGCCGATCCTTTGATCGGGCGAGTGGGGGTGCTCATTTCAGAACCTTCCCCTCTCGTACCCAAGTTCCTGAGCCGAGGCAACTTTGGTGATGATGGACACGTGGCCTTTGGCATGAGTCAGGATTTCCTAAATTTTTCAAAACAAAATATTTAGGTGGCGACTTTGTAATCTAGCAAAGCAGTCCAGTTTGGCATTTTTGATTCAAAATCTGATTTTCCAAAATGATTTGTCGGATTGGACACTTTGGTGATTTATCAGTCTTGCATTGCACTTTGTGAGATTAGATTCAGAACCGTGACAGGAGTTCGAACTGTAGTAGCATAGAACCAAATTCGCGCCCTCTCCGAAAGGGGAGGCGCGCAGATGAAGATCGAGCGGTCCACAGTTTCTGGCGACTCTGTTGGGGATTTAGAGAACTTGACTCGAACTCATGATATGTTGTTTTATTTACACTTATGTGTTTCTTTGCATTGCATTTGCATTGGTGCGCCTAAGTCACAGTGTTTGCCGTTTGTTATTCCTGAATGGTTTGCCGGAGGCTCACTTCGAAAGGCGTGCCATAAGGCTAACCGATTACGGGCTCTGCCACGATGGGAACATAAACCTCAGTTTTGTCGAGGCACCCTTTTTGACCATTCGAGCTAGTTGCATATCGGAAGCCATAGAGACCATTCCAAACTAGGACAGGTTGCTAACCCAAATATAGGTTGTTTGAAACTGTTTGCTTGCGTAGCGAACCCCTAGTTCCTGATGAAATTAGGATATGGAAACCCTACCCCACCATAGGGGTGTTTTGGCTCACTCTTGCTTGATATGTGCTTTTAGAGTGACTCTACAGAGAATGTATGTATCAGTTGCAAGATTGGGTATCAGTCTGAGGACATAAGTTTGGGGAAATCAGTTTTGAGGCAGAATGTTTGGGGATAAAAATCAATGTTTGAGAATAGACTATTCAGCTTATGATTTCAATTGTATGTTGTTACCATCTAAGCCGAAATGTTGTCCGTTTCCTGATTGATGTTTCTTTTCTTTTTGCTTTATTTTCTTTTTGCAAGGTAGTGTATTGCAATAGCTTCCGAAAAGGCAGATACCCCCCGAGCACTCTGGACTAGAGGTAGAAGGCTTCAAAGGTCTAAGGATCTTATTGACGGACAACCAGTGTTTGCTTTACTACCCCCGATTACGAGACGGAGGGCAGTCAGACATAGAGTATTGGTACAACAGTCGCCAGTTCAGCGGTCGTTATCAGTTTCACCTGTGCGCAGTAGGGTTCAGTTTTCTACTTCTGCTTCAGAGGGGATACAGAGTCAGACAGATCAACTTTTTTTCGCTAGCATGGAGGAAATGACGCGTGAACTCTAGCAAACAGTCGAGACCATGCAGCGTGATGCTGCTCGTCAAGTGGAAGCCACCACTCGCCAAACAGAGGTTATAGCCCAGCAGGCTCAACTCATTACTAGGCTTTAACAACAGTAACAACCCCAACAAGCCGGAGCATCTACTTCGCTTCCACCCCCACCCCCGCCTAGGGTTCCAACACTTGGGGAAACAGCAAATGTCCAGGAAAATACGAACGTTCCAACAGGGCCAGTTCCACCGCCAATTCCACCTCAGATGTCTAAGGCACCAGCTAATCCAGTGGACACGCTGTTCGACTTTGAGGTTGATCCAACCGCTTTGAAAATGAGTAAGCTTGAAAAACTATTTAAATGGGGCCAGGAAGTTAACTCAATCCCAAACATAGAAGATGGTTACACTGATTCGGCGGTGACATTGCCGGATAGGTTCAAGATGCCTTACATAGATCGCTTTGACGACTCGGGCGATCCGATGGTTCATTTGAGGCTATTTTCTAATATTCTGTGTCCGATGGGCTTGACGAGACTCCAGAAATTATCTCTCTTGGGTCAGATGCTGTCGGGTATTGCGGCCATTTGGTATGCCAAGCTGGAGGATTCAGTGAAACGAAGCTAGGAGGAGATGGCCGAGGCTTCGTTGCTCAATACTCATACAATACCCAGATCGAGGTCATGACTTGTGATCTCGAGGCGACTCGGCAGGAGCCAAAAGAGGTCTTTTCTGATTTTGTTACTCGATGGAGAGCCAAGGCCTCCATGATGACAACTCGGCCACTCGAGAAAGATCAGATAAGAATGGTTGTTCACAACCTACAACCAAAGCTAATGCAGAAGATGAGCGTCTTACCTATCCCCACCTTTGTTGACTTGCTTGAGATTGGGGTACAGATTGAGGATGCTATGAAGCAAGGTCTGATCGATCACGAAAGGGAGTAGTCCAAGAGGGCGTTTACCTGCAATTCGAATGCAGCTACCAGTAATAGTGCAGCCGCAAGAACTTCTGATGTCGGCTTGGTCACCACCACTCCAAAAAAAACCACACCTTTCACAAGAACCTCTGCACCCAGCTCACAACCTGCCAAAAATCGACCTCGGAATCAGAGGATGTACACCCCACTGTATATGTCTCTATCGGCGGCCCTGAAGGTCCTGATCAGAAAGGGGCACCTGAAGCCCCTGGAGCCGCGGCCATTACCAAATAACCTTCCTCTCTCCCATAACCCAGCTAAATACTGCACTTTCCATCAACAGCATAGTCACGACACCGACTAGTGCTTCAGGCTCCGTCATGAGATTCAAGATCTCATTGACAATAAGGTAATAACACCTCCAGAAAAACCAAATGTTACTACCAACCGTCTCCCGCCACATAATCAAAACACTCCACCTAGGCAGGTAAACTTCATCCAAACAACGGCCAACCCATTTGATCCTAGCATATACATCACTCCCTTCCAGCTACCCAAGCCGACGTTGTTCATTCCAAATAGCACAGATCTGTGCATGATGAGCACGCCAATATCCTAACTTAAACTCATGGTGGTGGTTGTGGTAGAAGAAAGCATGCCTGAGGGCTCTGCAAGTTTAACTGAGGAAGCATACAAGCCGAGCCAAGCGAAGCCGAGGGTGGAATTGCCAACAAGGATGGATGTAAATGTTGTTCGGGAGGATGGGCCCAGTCAGCGGCTGGATGATCTAGCCAAGCTTGAGGAGGATATTAGTAATCTGTAATTCTTCGATGAACGGGATATGGGGGATGTAGAAATCGGTTGGGTTTATGCAAACGGAGCAACAGGCAATACAAAGTGGCTCAGTGACAAGCCGGATGTTGTTGAGGTGCCACAATCAGAAC
The DNA here is from genome assembly GCF_055761805.1 of Camellia sinensis. Classification (NCBI taxonomy): domain Eukaryota; kingdom Viridiplantae; phylum Streptophyta; class Magnoliopsida; order Ericales; family Theaceae; genus Camellia; species Camellia sinensis. The sequence continues at coordinate 54,466,176 of NC_138970.1, forward strand.
AGGGACAGTCAGGAATAGGAACATCTGCAGTGGTCGGGACAGTCGATGACAATGAGAAATCGTCAGAGAGCACCAGTGCGAAGAATTTTGCTCGGGATTTGGGCAATTTGTGCACAGCCGACACGAAGTAGGAAGCCGTGTTGAAGCGGTTTGAGCAAGAGAGGATCGAGAATGATAACAGGGCTAAAAAAGCCAAAGCACCTAAGGGGGAAGAATTTGTTAAGAATAAGGAAGCAGTTGTAGCGGAACCGAACAACTGTTTGTCGGTTGCCGAGGGAATGTGGTGGGGTGACGATGACTTGCATCTCACCCACACTAACGAAGACTGGGGACAAGCTCTATCATATAATACATGGTACACCGAAGAAGTGGATCATATGACCAGAAGTGGGCGGTACTTCAAGCCTCCGCACCTAGACCAGCTAGAGGCATCGGGGAAAGACAAAGAAGCTGAGAAACAAAAGGAGAAATAGCTGGAAGAGGAGGCAGTGCTGAAACAACTAAAGAATATCCAAGCAGACATCTCCATCTGGGGACTACTTGTGGCCTCCAGGGTTCATAGACAAGCCGTCCTTTAAGCCATGGACATGGCAAAACTTTCCATTAATATGACCCCGAAACAGCTTGTGGCATTGGTTTTCTTAGGTAGCGCCAGCCCAACCTTAACCTTTTCTGATAAAAAACTACTGCCAGAAGGCTCAGCACGTAACAAACCCTTGTACATATCTGTTGAGTGCAGAGAAAAATGGATACCGGTGGTGTTGGTAGACATCGGTTCAACTATTGATGTCTGTCCATCTCGCACAGCTTATGCGGTTGGCCTAAAACCAGTGGATCTCATACCTACAGCCCAAGTGATTCGGGTATATGACAATACGAGTAGGGAAGTGATGGGCACGGTACAGATCCAAGTTCTGGTTGGTCCGGGTCAATAAGACGTCGAGTTCCATGTCCTAGACGTCCCAGCCACTTTCAACTTACTCCTGGGAAGACCCTGGCTACACCTTGTGAAGGCAGTCTCTTCTACTCTCTACCAAATGCTGAAATACCCTCATAGGAAGGGGGTGGCAACTGTCTTCAGGAATTCATCCATCCACCCGCCACCAGAGGTAACCACACCGGTGTTGGAGATTGACCATGGCGAGGAAGATGTATTTCTCATAGGGTTTAGTCTGGCTGAGGCCCGAGTAGTACAGAATATTTTGGCAGTAGATGAGGGATTGTATGTTAGTGCACAGTGAGTATACCTCATGAACAAGCTTCAATACATGCCAAGAATGGGATTAGGGAGAAGTGGGCGGAAGGGCGTAGCCGAATTAATCGGAGCGCCACATAATCCCCATACCTTTGGTTTAGGTTACATGCCTACCAGAGACGATTGGGTGAGAAAGGAGAAAGAAATGGCCGGAAGAGCCAGGGCAAGACAGGCTGAGAAGCGTTACGAGCTGGTGCATCGACCTATTACCGGAACCCTGAACGGACGCTTTGTCCGGGAGGAGGAAGACTTCCCATTCTGTGGCTTTCCAGAGCCTTGGCTGAATGATGAGAAGCGGCATTTGCCCGGCTTCGAGATTTTCTTCGACCTTCAATTATCGGGGGATGAAGTTGTAGAACAATAGATTGACCTACCAGCTGAGGCTAAACGGTGTATAGGGGATGAGTCCGATGGCACAGAACTTGAAATGGGGGCAGCACTGGCTTGTTTCCTCTCAGATCCTCAGATCACATCAGAGTGTGCGGGGGATGACTTTTCTGTTTCCATGATTGGAGATCATCAAATGGCTATGGGCTCTTCTTCTAGCATTTTGGATGCATCTATTGCACCTTCCCTTGTTTGGAAATACGAGGAAGGCTTTTTATCTAGCAGTTCTGGGTTAGGTAGTGAACCTGAATCTGATTCCATAGAGTCTGTGGAGTCGGAATCAGATTTCGGTTCATTTGAGTCAGAGTCTGGTATTCCTAGGGGTGATAACTCGAATGCCACTATCCTGTCCAGGTCATCATTTTCATTTTTCTTTGAGTCTGTTATAACCGAAGAATCAGGCGATCTGGAAGTTGCTAATGAGAATGGTGCTGCTGTAGCTTTTGAGTACTTTTCTGTGTCTTTAGTTTATTGCATTAATCAGGACTTTCAAAATTTTGATGAAAACAACGAGGAAGAAATTCCTTCAGTTTTACAACATTTGATTGACCGAGAGCAGGAGAGGTTTGTAAAACCTTTGGTTGATGAAATCACCTCAATTAATGTTGGTACTGAAGAGGATCCGTGTCTGGTGTAGATCGGGTCCACGCTATCTTCGGAGGAGCGTGAGTGCTTAGTCGCTTTATTAAAAGATTTCAAAGATGTTTTTGCATGGTCCTACGAAGACATGCCTGGAATCGATCCTGAGATTGTACAGCACCGGATCCCTCTTGACCCAGAGGCCCGACCTGTTAAGCATAAGCTCCTAAAAAATCAAAGAAGAGGCCACCAAAAAGATTGATGTAGGGTTCCTGTTACTATCTAAATACCCTACTTGGTTGGCCAACATAGTTCCGGTGCTGAAGAAGGATGGCAGAATTCGGGTGTGTCTGGATTTCAGGGATTTGAATAAATCCAGTCCGAATGACGACTTTCCTCTGCCGCATATCGACGAATTGGTGGACTTCACCGCTGGGCATGCGCTGCTTTCGTTTATGGATGGGTTTTCAGGCTACAACCAAATTTTGATGGCACCCGAAGACATGGTGAAGACTGCTTTCACTACCCTGTGGGGGACTTACTGCTATAGGGTGATGCCATTCGGTTTGAAGAATGCTGGGGCTGCGTATCAACGAGCTGGGACCACTATTTGGCATGATATGATCCATAAAGAGGTTGAGGTGTATCTGGACGACATGATTGTCAAGTCCAAGGAAAGAGAGGGCCACTACACCGCCTTGAAGAAATTTTTTCAACGGATTAGAGAGTATCGGTTACGACTGAACCCTCAGAAATATACTTTTGGTGTTACAGCGGGGAGAATACTAAGGTTCTTGATCACACAAAGTGGTATCGAGGTTGATCCTTCCAAGATTAAGGCCATCGTAGAAATGCCACCACCAAGTATTGAAAAAGAGGTACGAGGCTTTCTGGGTAAGGTGCAATTCATAAGACGGTTTATTGCAAAATTAACCTTGACTTGTGAACCACTATTTGCTCTCCTAAAGAAAGGAAAGAGGTTCCAATGGTATGACCGATGCCAAGTTCCTTTTGAGCAGATCAAGCAGTATCTACAGAACCCACCCGTGTTGTCACCGCCAGAGTCGGGGAAACCGTTGATATTGTATCTGTCAGTAACCGAAACGACAATAGGCTGCATGCTTGCACAAGAGTCTGAAGACAAAGTGGAGAATGCTATCTATTACCTGAGAAAAAAAATGTTGGAATATGAGACCCGCTACACTACGCTGGAGAAGGCTTGTTTGGCCTTGGTATGGGCCAACAGGAAGTTGAGGCACTACCTATTAGCTCACTCTATAATTATGGTTTCGAGATTAGATCCCATCAAATATCTCTTCGAGAAACCAGCACTTACAGGTAGGCTAGCCCGTTGGTTGTTTCTTCTCTCCGAATTCGATCTGAAGTATGTGACGTACAGGTCTGTGAAAGGGAGAGCGGTAGCGGAGTTCCTAGCTGATCACCCAGTGGTGGGAGATGAAGCAGTAGAATATCTATTCCCAGATAAGGCCATTCTACATGTTGAAGAAGAAACTTGGACTATGTACTTTGACGGAGCGTCAAACCAATACGGGTATGGGATAGGGGTGTTGCTGATAGCACCCGACAATTCCCGTATACCCTTAGCCTTCAAGCTCCGATTCAAAGTATCGAATAATGAATCAGAATACGAGGCATGTATTGCTGCACTAGAAGCCGCCCAGGAACTAGAGGTATAACGGTTGGACGTCATTGGAGAGTCAAACCTGGTTGTATCTCAAGCAAAAGGAGACTGGAAAGTTAAAGAGGCAAGAATGAAAATCTATCACCAGAACTTGGATGTTCTGATTCCTCGGTTTGAGAAGCTGAACTTCGCCCATCTTTTAAGAGAGAACAACAGGTTCGCCGATTCTTTAGCAACTCTATCTTCTATGATAGACATCCCTTTCGGAGTCAAGATGCGTCTGATAATTATTGAACAAAGGTATGTGTCGGCCTATGAACTGATTGCCGCCATAGATGAAGCACAAGATCAAAACCCTTGTTACTTTGATGTCTGGAACTTCTTGGAAGAGGAGGCTTATCCACCAGGGGCAAATGCCAAAGATAAGAGGGCAATTTGAAGAATCGCTGATCAGTTCATCATCTGTGGGGTGAAATTGTACAAAAAGAGCCATCTGGGAATGAATACACTGTGTGTCACTGCTGAAGAGTCCATGCGCCTGATGGAGGCCATCCACGGAGGAGAGTGCGGAGCGCACATGAGCGGGGTAATACTGACTCAAAAAATTCTCAGACAAGGTTACTACTGGTCAACCATGGAGAAGGATTGAATTAGTTTTGTTCAGCGTTGCCACAAGTGTCAGATCCATGCAAATCGCATGAACATTCTGCCGCCGAAGCTATACAACATGACTTCGCCATGGCCGTTTTCAGTCTGGAGGATTGATGTTATAGGAGCAGTTACTCCAAAGGGGTCGAACGGGCATGAGTACATTCTGGGGGCAATAAACTACTTTACAAAGTGGGTTGAGGCCCAATCTTATGCAGTGCTGAAGGCGTCACATGTAGCTAAGTTCATCAGGAACAACATTATCTGCCGATATAGGGTCCTAAATGAAATCATCTCGGATAATGGTTCCCACTTTCAAGAAAGAAGTGATCGACTTGTTGGAGAAATACAATGTGGCATTTCATAAGTCATCCACATATAGGCTGCAAACCAACAGAGCAGTTGAGGCTGCCAACAAGAACATCAATTATATTCTACAGAAGATGGTGGAAACCTACAGGGACTGGCTAGATAAGCTGTCGTTTGGTCTTTGGGGCTACAGAACATCAATTCGGACTTCTTCTGGCGCAACTCTGTATTCCCTGGTTTATGGGATGGAGGCTGTTCTGCCTATCAAAGTTGAGGTTCTATCGTTGTGAGTAATGGCTGAGCGCCAGATAGCTGAGGCAGATTGACAGCAAAGCAGATTCAAAGAACTCATGTTGTTTAATGAAAGAAGACTAAAAGCACTGTATCACGTGCAAGGTTATCAATGCCGAATTTCCCGGGCTTTCAACATGAAGGTTAAGTCCAGGAATCTGCAAGAAGGGGATTTGGTGCTCAAGGACAACCGAGCTCCCATCCACGACCCTAGGGGCAAGTTCAGACTAAATTGGACTGGCTTTACATCATCAAGTCTATCTGGTCTAGTGGAGCTGTCGTTCTGATTGATTTAGATGGCCTTGAGTTCTCCCAGCCGATCAATATGGACAAGTTGAAGAGATATTATCCCTGCGTGGCTCGCTAGGCCGAAAACCCGAAAGGGCGACCTAGGCAAAAATTAGAGCATGAAAAATTTGAAATAAGAAAAACTTAGCTCGCCAGGTTGAAAACCCCAAAAGTTAGAGCGCAAAAGGAGAGTGTTAATTCACGAGTGAACATGAACTGAACTATGTAACGATTGATTCCCATCTTCGGGATACGTAGGCAACTTCATCCTGAAGTCCAGCCATAAATACTTCCCAATCAACTGTGTCCATGTGATTGTTCTGGCTATCTTTGTCTTTTTCTGCATCCAAGAGTTTGGTTGTGAGCCATGGTGCAGTGCTATTCAGACTAGGTGCAACTTTCCAGTTGATTGGATCTGGGGTTGTACATCTCAGTGATAGATCTCGGACGTGTCCATTTGTGATCTATATCGAAAATGGTTTTGAAAAGTTTTAATAAAAGTTGATTTTGTTCAAATTAATCTTTTTACAACTTATACCATTTTTGGACCAAACAGAAAATTTTCAATACCCACAACCTTCAATTTCATTGATTTCAAATACAGAGTTCTCCCACTCTCATTACAAATTGAAGTTGCTTTTATTACATCCAAAAAGAAAACTTGAAAGTACAGATTAAAAGCAATAAACTTGGGGCATAGTCAAGTCAGGTGTTCCTGCGCCCTGTCCCCGAGCTCGTGTAAGCTTTGGATGCCAAAGTAGGCCCAGCTTGCGCCTCCTCATCAATCCAAGCTATGCACTCGTCAGAAAGGGCGTAACTGAAAGTGGGAGCGGTGGCCAGAAGTTCTCTTGTTCACCATGTTGTGGCATACCGAGCTAAATGTGAGCCTTTGATCAGAAATGAAACCGGGTATTCCACTCCCTCTTCTGGGTAGATCTGGTCACGTCCAAACTGGCACCGAAACCGGAATGGAAAGTAAAAGACACAACGTGTCAGGCCAATCGGTTGAATGCAGGCTATCGGGATATGCTGTAACTCATCTCCGACAGATCAAGCCAGGGGCAGCACCAAGCAATGTGATCCGCAGATAGGCTGCACATCTATTCGCGCCACCATCCCTCATCTGGGGCATCAACTAGCCATTGACAGAAGAAATAGTCGCGTGTTGAATATGCTGGGCATGAGTCCACTACTTTCAATTTATCCATCAGCCATACCAGAGGAGGAATGAAAAATAAGAGAGATTAAAGAATAGAGAGGTGTACGTAGAGAGAAAAGTGAGAATGGATTTGAGAGAAAAACAGAGCCTGAGGGCCGAGTGATGTGAGAAATACACATATGAGAAGGGTGGGAAACATTACCTGCAGCAGTAGTGGACTTCCCGCGAGTCTGGTTGTCTCCCGACGATGGAAGGCATCCAAATCCATCAGAGTCTTGGCTAGTGTCAAGCCAATGCAGCTCTTGCCCTCTTTTAAGCCTTGGGCAACCTCAATCAGACGAACACTAGACCCTTTAGAGCCAGGGACAAGCAAGAAATAAGACAACATGCACAAACAAAGGGCATGTTGCCAAAAACTCTGCCAAAAATGATCGTCGCGGTCACCGGCGTCAGAAAATCGATGAATCAAGCTCGGAATATCTAGCTCTCCGTCGCGGATCAACGACCGAGCATCATGGAAAGTAAGTCCACACATCCGCCCCAAAGCTTGGATGTGGCCGAAACGGAATTGGGGCAAGATTTCCTCATCACGCCAGGATTCCATTAAGGCTTGGAAATCTTCAAAAGTGAGACATATCTCTTGACCTCCGAAGCTAAAAACGTGAGTTATCAGATTCCAAAACCTAGCTGAGGCATAGAGGAACAGAAAACACAGCGCGGTGCGGCTCAGTGTGAATAGTGCATTCATTCCAAAACCTCAGAAATTTAACTTTTCTGAGCCATCCAAAGTCGGGAGCCAATCAGAGAGATTTTGGGCAACAAACGGTTTTATCTGTGGAAAAAATGGAGCTAAAGTGAATAAGTCACGAAGTTAGGACTTTTATAGAAGATAAGGCATTGAATGGAGGCCAAGTGGCAACAATCTGGAGGCTTCCACCATAACTAGCCAACCGGCCAGTTATACTAGCCAACCGGTCACTTTTTCTGGTCGGCCGGCCACTTGAGTGGCTGGCAACTTCCAAAATTGGCTGGCAGCCTTTGTTTGTCTCCAGCAGCATGCCTTTGGTCTTCTTGTGTGTTGAGGGTGCCGGAAACTTGTGTTTGGTTCCACCCTGGATGCATTCTGCTGCATTTTTTTTTTTAGTCATTCTCAAGTTTGTTTATCGAGTTGTTGTAATTTCTTAATTGAGTTATCACAATTTCTTTATAGAGTTGTTGCAATTTGCTTATCGAGTTGTACTTGTCTCATATATCGAGTTGTCATTTGTTCTTTGAGTTGTTTTGTTTATTTGTTTTGTTTAGGTTGGTGTACTACCTGACTAAGCAATTGTCAAAGCAATGCTCAACTTTTCCATCAAAATCCCATTTTTGTGTAAAGTGGTGTGATGTGATGCGTAGAATGTAAAATGCAACACTTTTGGATCAAAAAAGTTGTTTTCATTCCATCATGGATTCTTTTTACAAAAGTACAAGTTTTAAAGAAAATGCCTAAGGCTGTACAATGCGCTAAAACTACTAGTAAAAAGAAAACAAAGCAAAAAAAATCTGAATCGGTGCCATTCAGCTCAGGATTAAGAGGCTCTCTTCATTCTCTTCAACCTCTTCCTCAGCTGAGCAGACTCTGCACCACTACCTGAATCAACGCTATCGTCCGAATTAGAATCAAAACCAGAGTCGTCTTCGCTCCCATCCTCGGAGCCCTCCTCAGCATCATCACCACCCTCAGATGACTTTGACTAAGGACTCGTAGGCTCCTGAAGCCTCCCTCGGCCGTGTGTCGGAGCCCCTTTGCCTCTCCTTGCTGTTGGAGGAGGATCTGCCGGTCCTGTCTGCAGAGGTGTAACCTAAAAAGGCAGTTTGAATATATCAGCTACAGCATGTGTATCAGATGCAAGTATGATGTGCAAAGAGAATACAGGCAGAAGGTAGATGCAGTATGTGAATGCAATGTGTCAGATGTGATCTATACATGTAGTGTATCGGGGCAATGTGGAAAATGCTCAGTTGAGATGTCAGTTTCAGTGGATCAGAAGAAATATGATAACCGAAATGCAAGAGAACCGATGAGTACCGAAATGCCGTGGGAGTGCAGCATCGTCTCTCGTCGCAAGACCATCCAGTGATGCCATCGTCTCGAGCAGCCCCTCGACATATCCAATGGAAGGCTGCAAATTCAAGTTGAAGCAATCAGTGAATGAATGAACAAATATCTGAGCAAAGCTGAAATGTATAAAAGCTATAAAATGTACCAGTGGTCTAGCAATAAAGGCTCAAGTGGGATCTGATAAGGTGTCCCATACCGCCAACCTGTCAGCTCAGTTAGGGGATCCGACCATCTAACACACTGCCTAGCAGAAGGCATCCCTCTAGTGTCACCCCTCGGTGCCCGAGCCCTACTCGTCGAGGGGGCGTCAGTAGCCCGAGCCTTGCTCGATGAAGCGATGCCAGCTGTCCTACCCGTGGGAGCATGAGCACCTGCTAATGAAGGCATGAGGTATGCCTCGATGTACGCCATGTAGTCTCCTGGCACGGTGTACCGATCCGCATCCATGCCTCGTATCACGTCAATAAGCTCCTGAGGAGAGAGGCTCTCTGTAGCTCGCATAGATGACGGATAAGGCAAAGGAACTGGCTACAGCAGTGAACCCAATGTGTGGCGCATAAAGCGCTCGTTTAGAAACCAGGCACGGCCTACCGGTCCTTCAAACAAGATCCGAAATCAGCAAGCACCCCGAGCTCTGGTGAAGTGAAATCGGGCGAACTTTGGCATTGCCGCCCAGGGCTGCCATGTGATCTACGGATAGCAAGTACATAGATCGATAATTTGCCATTAGATATGCAAAGCAAATCGAAATTGAAAGCAAGAAAAACTGTGAGTTTTGGATTACCTCCGTCGCCCTCACTGTGTCCAAATACTGCAGCAAGTATGAGAGGGTCTCCCGGGGCCTAGGCTGGCATCGGCCGTTATATCGGCTTGAATAGGGGACCTCATGTAATGTCTCAACCTCAAGCTCAGGAGCGAGCGCTGGGAAATAGGCGCATACCCATAGCTGTGAAAAGCAAGAGGGTGGCAATGAGAATACAGATAAACACAGAAAATGCCGAAAGCAAAGTGTGGCACAGTGTATAGAAATACAAATGCAGAACATAGATTATATTTTGTATGTGCAGTGTACAGTATACAGAAATGCAAAGCAGAAAACATAGCAGAAAATGTACAGCTGATTAGTAAAGCATACCTCCTAGGCTCTCTAGTAGCCGCCTACTATGTTCCCGCTCCTGCGAGAGGTCAAGCTCATAGAGCAGTAGAGGGTAGCAAGGCCAGCGCCCCCCAATCGTAGTGCCACACCTGGGACAGGTCCACTAACGCACTCAGCAAGTATAGCCCCTCTGTGTTCGCTCTGTCGGCGAATAGGGTAGTGCCGAAGAGGAACGTAAGGAAGCCTCAAGCGTACTACTCTGTCTCCTCTACCGTCGTAGGCTCTCCCCCGCTAAACTGGTCGGTGAACCAGGTATATCGAACTGAGCCTGATGATTGGTAGACGGGTGGGTGTGCTCCCAATAGATACGTCCAAGCCACCTCCCACTCACCCATATTAGCATCATATAGGATCGGCTAGCCTCCCACCTTAAGGCCTATCAGCATTGCGAAGTCGAACGGGGTCATGGTCATGTCCCCGCGGTAGAGAAATGGAAGGAGTTGGTGGTGTCCCACCATCTCTCTACCAATGCCCCTATGACAATCCGACTCACGAAGAGACGCGAGAGCCCTCAACAAAACAGGCCAAACCCTGCCTCGTCGATGATCTACTGAACACCGTCTGGGAGCTCCGAATACCACTCCCTCGCCACGGTAGACCCATACCCGCAGGTGAAACGGGAGTTAACTTGTATGGATAAGCAGAGATACAGTATGAATATGTTCAGAATGAGCAGAGATACAGAATGAATATGTTTAGAATGAGCGGAGATACAGTATATATGTGTGTTCCGAATGAACAGATGAAATACAGTGCGAAAATGCGAGCTATGGAAGAAATGTAAAGTACATCACAGAAAATGTAAAAGTGCAGTGTGTACCCCTGGTGCGTCGTGAGGCAAATGGGACTCTGGCTCTCGTAACAGTAAATCTGTGGGTGCGCGGCGTGCAAAGTCAGTGAAATGGCGGACTGTGCTAGGTGGTAGCACATGTGCCTCAGGATGATACGCCACGGGGTCGAATGGCTGAACTCTAGGTGGCAGTAGAAGGTGCTTAGGCTCTCCCTCCATCCCTGGAGGACCCCCTCCATGTAGCGCGTCGTCTGGCATCTGTAGAGCAGGTGGAAAATAGGCGAAAATGAGCAAAATGGGGCAAAAATGCAAAAAGTCAACAGAAGTCAACTCTCGGGAAGAGAAAAAGTCAAAAAAGTCAAAGCTCGGAAAAAGGGCGCCAAACTCAAGTCAAAGTTGAGAGAAACAAACCTCAAATGGTGAAAATGGAGAAAAAGGCTTTGAAAACAACTTTTGTTCTGTTCAAAACGTAGAGAATTGAAAGTTTTTCACGAATCAACTTCGCGGGGAGTGTTGGAAAAAGCATGAAAAGCCCGGATCTAAGAGGAAAATGGATCTAGCAAGGAAGAGGGATGTTTTTCGGACTTGAAGGTGTAAGGATTTGTGATTTGTTGTTGTGTTTTTAAAGCCACCCGTGTGAGATCTCCAATCTGCCCTGACTTTCCCAAACTAGCCGACCGGCTAGTTTTTCTGGCCGATCGGCCACTTAACTGGCTAGTAGCTTTGTCAAGTGGCTAGAAGCTCCGAAAAGTGGCTGGCAAGCTTCTAGGGTGTTCTGCAGGTACCTGGTATTTCCCTCATATATTCTCAGACTGTTTTGAGTCCTTGGTTCCCAAGAAAGTGCAAGAAGAACCCACTTTTTAGCTCAAAATGTTTTTGTGGAAATTTGAACTCATGTCTTAGATGCATAGCTCATCATCAGTTGGCATGTGCGAGGTGTATCCTTTTTGAAGTATATTGTAACCCCTCCAAGAGGTAAAGCGGAGGTCAGAACTAAATTGGTCTTGCCAAGACGCTCATTTCTTGATTGAGCATATTGCATCGAATATGCATTGTTATGCACGTTTCGCTTGCATTGTTATGCACCTTTTCACTTGTATTATTATGCACGTTTCACTTGCAATGTTATGCACCGTTCTACTTGCATTATTATGCACCGTTTCTCTTACATTGTTATGCATGTCTCCTATGCACTGTTATGCACCTTTTCATTTGCGCATTGTATATGCACGCATTTATCTCATATTGAAATTATATCTTGATGTAACGATAAACATGTGTTTCTACTATATTGTACCTGTCAAAGTTTCTCTTTTGTGCATGCACGATATTGTATGTACGGTTCATTCAGAGGGAGTCCGGGTAAGATCATTCCTGTCCTTTGAGCACGTTGTTTTGGTTAGAAGCATCCGGGTACGCCCGGTGCTTACATTACACCTCGTTGGTTAGAGACATTCGGGTACTCCCAATGTCTGCACCAACATCTCGTAGGTGCTTCCTCCCTCTCTCGCGTGTGATACGCTGAGAGGTGTTTTCTTCTTCCCTCTCTCATGTGTGATACACTGAGAGGTGCTTCCTTTCCCTTTCTCGCGTGTGATACGCTGAGAGGTGTTTTCTTCTTCTCTCTCTCGCGTGTGATACGTTGAGAGGTGCTTCCCTTCCCTCTCTCGCGTGTGATACGCTGAGAGGTGTTGCCCTTTCCTCTCTCGCGCGTGATACGCTGAGAGGTGTTGCATTCCTCTCTCTCACATGTGATATGCTAAGAGGTGCTTGCCTTTTCCCTCTCATGTGTGATACGCTAAGAGGTGTTTGCCTTTTCCCTCTCGCGTGTGATACGCTAAGAGGTGCTTGTATTTTCCCTCTCACGTGTGATATGCTAAGAGGTGCTCCCTTTTCCTCTCGCGTGTGATACGCTAAGAGATGTTTCGTTTGAGACTTTGGGTGTTCCTGATAGTCACTTTTAGTCTTTCTTGCGTGAGCCGTAGTTAAGGTTGCATAATTTTCTTATATCTTTTCTGCATGAGATGTGGTTTGGTTCGTGTTTACTTGCTTGTGTGCGAGTTTGCTGTAGCATTTCTTTGTATAACATTTTCATAGAGATGTTTCATTACAGCTTTCTTCGCATGATCATAAGTTATGTTCTACATTTTGCATGCCATTTGCATTTTGCCCCTACCTGCAGACGCATCTTTTTGTTATCTTGCCTATTTGTCTAAGTCTTCGATCTTGTCAAAGAGGGGCAACTGTAGACACCCCATTTTTGATCGACCTTAGGACTCAGAAGTCATCGTATGTTCACTCGATGATTGAGCATGTTTGTGCTGGTTTTGAGTGTCGAAGGTTTCGGCCGAGCGCCTTGTCTTTGAGTTTCTAAACCCTTTGTGTTTTGGCCTTGTTGTTAGGCCAAACCTCTGCCCTCTTGGCTGAAGGACAGTGAGGCCCTGCTGGCCACGTTTGGCACCTGCTAGCCACTTTCTGTCCTTGCCAGGCAGTTGGGTTGGTCGGTCAGCCGGTTGAAGTGGCCGGTGGGCAATTTTCTCATTTTTCTGATATTTTCAGATATTTTGAGCTAGCTGTTGGGCATTGAAGCCATCCTCCATACACGTGTATGACGGGATGGAAACAAGCCTTAAGCTTGTCAAGCAAGCTTTGGCTTCCATTGCTTATATAAGGGGAGGTCCCTCCTCCTTGCTGAGGGTTCTGAAATTTGAGAGACAAAAATTGACTCTCTCTGTAGAGCTCTCTCTCTCTCTCTATATATATATATATATATTGCTTAAAAGTGTGTTTTCTCTTCATATTTGCACTACAACCCTTAGCCAAACACCTTAACCTTAGGCTTGAGGTTCTTGGAGACTTGTTTGGAGCTCTTTGTGCTGGTTTTGCCTCAGAAGTTGTTGTTTTTGTTGCTGTGCTTCAAGGGTGAGTATCTTCTCTTTTCAAACTTTATTTTGATCAAGTGTTTGACCAACTTTGCACGCTTCTTTTGGCTTAGCTTTCAACTATAAAAACTTCTTTTTTTTAGTGTTAAAGATGGTTGTTTAAGGTCTTGTTGGAGTTAGAGGTGTTCCTCTCCCTTTTGTGGCTTATTTGCTAAGCTTTGTGCTATCTTTTAAGGCCTTTAAAACAATCTCTTTTTTCCCTTTTAACCACTGAATTCTAGAGGAATTTCAGTGGTGGAAACTTGGTTTTAAGGCCCCAAATAGGAGGGAGTGGTCCCTCTCCTCTCGTCTTCAATGCATGTGTTGATGGCTCACCAAAAGAGCATGTGTTTCTACTTCTTTGTGGCTTTGTTCAAGCTTGTTTTTGTGACTTTTTGGCCTTCCATAACTATGTTTTTGGCTGGTTTGGTCATTTGTTGATTTTGCTTGTTAGCCTTCTATGCCTAGTCAGTTAGCTTGTTATTCTAGCATGTGTTGGCTTAGTCTCAGCCTATTTTTGGTCTTATTTCAGTATGTTTTAACTCTGTTTTGGCCTGGTTTGGTCATTGATTGCATGCTTCCTACACTTGTAGTGTAACCTTGCCCACTAGCTTTACGTGCTTGCTACTTTAGCCCATCATTCTAGCTTATTTTGGCTACACTCCAGCATACTTTATCCCATCATGTTAAATGTTGCGCTTGTCGGTAAACCGAGCAAGGACAAAGTGAAAATGAATGAAAGAGAGATGAACTCTTTAAAATAATCTTCAAAACATCTTACTTAAAGGTTTGGATTTGAAGAAAATTGGAGTGGAGAGAAGAAACCAAGTTTGGGAGAAGTTTGGCATGAATCCGGGTAGGATCGAAACTGAGCATTCTTCACTAAAAGAGGCATAACTTTTTGCACACTTGGAATTTTGAAGTGAAGCTGCCACCATTGAAAATAAGACTTCCAGGGCTAAAATTTAAGCTCAAGAATGATCTGAAAAGGAGTCCATATAAAGGAGATATGTCCATTTGAAGTTGGGTCCAAAAAACAGATTTTTCTGGCCAACCAGAGGTGGAGGATGTTGACCATGAATGGGCTTTTCTGGCCATGTGCCGGCCATGAATGGCCATTTCCGGCCCACTTCCATCCAATAATGACCCTTTCCGGCCATCGATGATGTAGTGCCAGCCATCAATGATGGCTTGCCGGCCAACGATGTCAGAAAGTCAGTTTCTGGCAGATGTTTGTGCTCTAGTTGTTACAGCTGTCCCTTTTGGGATATTTTCGACTTGAGCTTGCATTCTTCTATATATAGAGAGCCTTCTCTATGGTTTTAAAGGTTGGAACATTTTAGGAGTGAAATTTTGGGAGCCTCTCTCTCTACACTTCTCCCTCTACATTTCTCTCTCTCCTGAATCTTTGGGCATAAGTGCATACAAGTGTAGATACACTTCTCCTTTGCCTGTACATCCTTGACCAAACTTGTTGATCATTGAGATGAGGTTGCTTGAGGCTCTCTTGGGACTCCTTAAGGTGATTTTTCTTGGTTTTGTTGCCTAAAAGTATGTTGTGTTTCAAGAGGTATAACTCTTTCCCTTTAAGCTTGCTTTTTATACTTGCTTTGCCATCTTTTTCCACCATTTCAAGGCTGGTTTTGGCATGTAAAAAGTTCTATTTTTCAGTCCTAAAAGTGGTGATTTGAGCCTTTGTGAATTAGGGGGTTGTTCCCTCTTTTTGCTCTTTAGCTTATTAAGATTTTTGCACCATTTCCCATCACCTTCAAATCAAACTTTGTGGGCCTTTTTACCACTAAAACTCAGAGGTTTTTCAGTGGCTAAAATCATGTTTTGAGGTCCAAAATAGGAGGGGTTGGCCTTCCCTCCTTGTGTCTTGTTTGCATGAGTAGATAGCCTAACATGTGAGCATGTTTTTCTACCATTTTGTGACTTGATCTCAGCATGTTTTTGCTAGTTTTGTGACCTAATTTTGCTCCGTTTTTGGCTGGTTGGGTCATTTGTTGCTTGCTTCTTACACTTGTAGTGTAGTCTAGCTTACTGGCCTAGCATGTCTAATGAGTTAGCCTATCATTCTAGCTTATGTTAGCTTAACTCCAGCACATTTTTGCTACTGATTTGCCATGCTTTAACTCTGTTTTGAGTAGTCTTGGTCATATGAGCCATGTATTACATAGCTATAGTTCAAATGCCTTCACTAGCTTTGTGTTTTAAGGCTTTTAACATGCTTTGCATGACATGATTGCATGATGTAGCATCATTTTGAATGTGATTTCAATGCATATACCTCTGTCACACTCTCACTTAGTTCACTATTTCATCGCTTTTGAGAGTTCTGCTTTGTGCCTTGTTTGTGAGCCAACACATGAGCATGTTTTTCTTGCCATCTATGCTTCAATTCCAGCATGTTTTAGCTACTAATATGGCATGATTAAGCTCTGTTTTGAGCTGGTTTGATTACATGAGCTTTGCTTTGTACGCTTGTAGTGCAATTATGCTAAATTGCATAGCATGTGCTATTGTTTTGGCCTCTTAATATAGCTACTCTTAGCTTATTTCAAGCATGTTTTAGAACTCTATTTAGGGTGTTTTAGGACTGTTTTGGACTATTGGTCCTTTTTGAGCTCTGTATTGCATGCTCATAGTGTTATGCTCTTCACTAGTTTAATGCCTTTGGCTTTTGAACATGTTGCGCATGAATTGCTTGCATGATTTAGTGTCTTTAGCATGCCATATCAGCACTGAAAGTCTGCAATCTCCCTTTGTTCTTCACTTTTGAATTTGCTTTTGAAAGTGGTCTTGAGCCCCTTGTTGGCTTGAGCATGAAATTGAGGCATTCATGCCTAATGGTTTTAATCCTCTCTTGAGGGTTTCTACAAACCAACAGCATGAAACTTCTTTCATGATCAAGGCACTTGTGGCTTAGGCCATCTTTCCAATTAGAGGACTTTCACATTGGACTTAACCGGTTAAAGGACTAATTGGTAAGCTAAAATGTGTAAACAAGAATCGGACAAGTAAAACATGACCAAGATAAGTATGTTATGTTTGCATTGCATTGTGTTCAATCGGACGTTATATTGAACAGAAGGTAGATTGGACCATTTCATACTTAAAGTGATGAAATGAGCCAATCTTCTTTGTCTCCATTGCCTTTGATCATCCATGATACGGTAGTGGTCTTGAGTCTTGTTTTTGTGTATTTATTGAATGTGTACAAGTTGGATCCTTGGCCATCATGCATTGAGAATGCTTGATTGGTGGTTTTGGATCCAACAGTGCCACTCCTTTGATGTTTTGAGATGATAAGGAGGGGCATAATACAAACATACCCTTGGGAGACCCTCCATTTTCCTCTATTTGAGCTCTGTTGCAGATTGGTGGTCCAGCACACCAGTGGCCGGCAGTGCCTCACTGATGGCCGGCACTACTTCATCCTTGGCCGGCAGCAACCATTCATGGCTGGCAGGCCACTGGTGCATTCCCCAACATTTGTTTGGTAAGGTGGAGCAGGAAGTTTTTAGAGTGCCCCTACAAACAGAGCCTCTCAAGAGCAAACCGGTGGGCTTTTCAGGGCGAAAAACCGAATGCATGCATCTTCTACATCCCGGAGCAGAGTAGTAGCAACATAGTTTAAAGTGATAATTACTTAGTTGATTCGCATTGATTGTTGTAACAATTAAGTAGCTTAGATTAGTTATTTCTTTATTTTGTGATGTAATAATTAGTAAGTAGTTTACTAGTTATTTGTTTGGTTGTATAATAATTAGTCTAATTAGTTTAATTAGATTAGTTAGCTTAGATTAGCTTAGCTTTTTTATTCGGACCCTCCTTCGCGAGGGCACAATGTTGTAATAAGTGTGCGTGCGTGTGTGCATGTCTTCCAACCCCACGTCTTTCTCCCTTTTACTTAACTGCTTTCGATGGTTAGTTTAGGGACATTTTCAATTAGCATACCTTATGCTTGCATGTTTGCATCATTCATTCGTATTGCATGCACCGGGTTCGGCGCATCATTCAAACTGCATCGCAATTTCAATACTTATTTGAATACGTGTTCTAAAGCATGTTATCAAATTGTTGCGTTCATATGCCATCTTAGATAGTCGAGCCTATTTATTTGCATTATTGCATGTGTTTCATTAGGCACTTAACATAGTTAGGAGCATGCATATTTCTAACTAGCTTTTGTTTTGGCTTGGAGTGCACTGTAAGTGTTTACGTTTTAGCATACTTCTATGACTGTGAGTGTTACCATGTTTCGCATGCTTGCCATGAGGTTATTTACTTAATTGATTAACTGCATGAATGCCAGTGGATCAAGGCTTTATTACTTGAATTGGAACAATTCATCAAATGTGAGTTTTAAGCCCACTTTGCGAAGTGGCAAATCATGTTTCAAGCCCACTTGAGGGTGGCATTTTCAAACCATTTTCAAAAACAAACATGAGTTGTTTTGTTCCAATTCTTGTGATTTAGTCTATACTTGTGTGCTATGTGCATCACATAGTAATGTTAGATTAATAACCAGAATAAGAGCACATGTGTTTATAAAATAACATATTATGTTTAGTAGAGGCCGATCCTTTGATTAGGCGAGCGAGGGTACTCATTTCATGACCTTCCCCCCTCGTACCCAAGTTCCCGAGCCGAGGCAACTTTGGTGATGACGGACGGGTAGCCTTTGGCACGAGTCAGGGTTTCCTAAATTTCCCCAAAATAAAATATTTAGGTGGCGACTCTGTAATCTGGCAAAGCAGTCCAATTTTGGCATTATTTGATTTAAAATCTGATTTTCGAAAATGATTTGTCGGATTAGACTCTTTGGTGATTTATCAATCTTACATTGCACTTTGTGAGATTAGATTCAGAACCGTGACAGGAGTCCGAACTGTAGGAGACCTATTCGCGCCTTCTCCAAAAGGGAGGCGCGCGAAGAAAGTCGAGCGCTAGAGTTTCTGGCGACTCTGCTAGGGATTTAGAGAACTTGACTCAAACTCATGATATGTTGTTTTATTTACACTTATGTGTTTCTTTGTATTGCATTTGCATTGGTGCGCCTAAGTCACAGTGTTTTCCATCTGCTATTCCTGAGCGGTTTGCCGAAAGCTTGCTTGGAAAAGTGGGCCACAAGACTGACCGGTTGCGGGCTCTGCCACGATGGGAACACAAACCTTGGATCTGGATCACCGCTGTACCATTTGATCCTCCTTTCATTTCTCGGTGTTTGGAGCGAGAGGTATATAAGGTGGTCTTGCTGAGGCACACTTTTTTGACCATTCGACCTAGTTGCATATCGGAAGCTTTAGAGACTGTTCCAAACTAGGATAGGTTGCTCACCCGAATGTAGGTTTGTTTGAAACCGTTTGCTTGCGTAGCGAACCCTAGTTCCTGACAAAATTAGGACACGGAAACCTTACCCCACCATAGGGGTGTTTTGGTTCTTACTTGCTTGATATGTGCTTTAGGGTGAACTGTACAGGGATGTGCACATCAGTTGCCAGGTTAGTATCTGTTTTGGGGCAGAACTCAGTAGAGAGCATAGTCATTCAGCTATGCTCATATTTGTTCTGGTGAAATCAGGCTGAGGTGCTATCTGTTTTCTCTTTTGCAAGGTAGCCCTGGAACCATAGCTTCAGAAGGCTTCGATATACCCCGGGTACATTGGACTTGTGTTGGTAGACTTTGTCAGGTCGGAGATTTAGTTTAGGGCAATCGGTGTTTCCTTTGCTAGAGGCAAGGTATAGAAAGGCCAGTCAAGGCTCACCTATGCAACTGATCCGACAGTCACCAGTCACATCACCTTTGTTCAAACTCAGCAGACTAGGATGGCATAGAGTCCGGAAGAAGTTGTGGCCATGATAGCGGCATTAAACCAGGGAATCGCCAGGCCGGATGAGACCAATGCCGAAATGCAACGCCTATCTGGGGCACCTAGCACACATCCAGTCTCGGGACCCCAGCCGAACTTTGACCTATTTTCGCTAGCTGAAGATTCGCATAGTTCGGATCCCCGAGAAGGGTTGGCTCAAACCGAGTTTTCAGACCCTTGGTGCAGCCTAATGAGAGGCTTTATTCCCTTGATATTAATGAGCCTGACCTGACCTCATTAAAAATTGCGAACCTTGAGAGGCAATTCAAAAAGGCACAGTGCCTTAACTCCATTCCCGACATTGAGGATGGGGACACTGAGGTTGTCGTACGACTCCCAGACAGATTCAAAATGCCATACAATGATCGTTTCAACGGGTCTGGAGACCCTACAGTATATATTTAGCTTTTCTTGGACATCCTGAAACTGATGGGTTTGACTAAGCTACAGAAACTCTCTTCGTATGGAAGAACCCTATCGGGCATAGCAGCCACTTGGTACGCCAAGTTGGAGGATAAAGTGAAGTAAAACTGAGAAGAGTTGCCTGAGGCATTTGTCGATCAATACTCTTACAATACCCAAGTTGAAATGACCACCCAAGAGCTTGAAGCAACCCATCAGAATCCTACAGAGTCCTTTGTAGAGTTTGTTTTAAGGTGGAGAGCAAAGGCAGCACAGATGACAGATCAGCCTTCTAAGAGGGACCATGTGCGAATAATGGTGCATAACCTTGAGCCTGATATGTTGCAAAAGTTGATAGTTGCTCTACTATTCACTTTAAAAAAATTGCATGAATTGGGGGTTTAGATCGAGAATGCGTTCAACCGAGGAATTATTCTCAGAACAAGTGAACCAACATGGAGGGTGATTTTCGAGAGTACCAATGCTGGTAGCAGCACTATTCCCGAACCCACTGAAATCAACACAGTCGCCACAGCCGACCCTTTTGCCAAATCAAGCCTACAAATAGCTAGCCTAACCCGAGCTCAAGGGAGAATTTTCACCCCCCCTATATGAGCCTAACTAGCGCACTAAAAGTCCTGATGGAAATAGGGTATCTCAAACCCCTTGATCCTAAACCTTTGCCTGACCCACTCCCTGCCAGGCATAACCCCACTAAGTACTATGTGTACCATTAGCAGCACGGTCATGGTACCGATCGTTGCTACCACCTTCGTCATGAGCTTCAGAATCTCATCGACAACCGGACGATAGTTCCACCTGAAGACCCCAATGACCAAGTACCTCGTCCATACCTTAACCTCCTCCATACATTACCATCTACCTTCGACCCCAGCATATACATCACCCTGGCCCATCTACCTAAGCTTGAGGTGTTTATCCCAGAAAGCATTGACTTATGCATGATGGATGCACTTGAGCCCCAATCATCTCAAACCCATGAGCCCACTAATTCTGAGCTAATGAGAATGATCGAAGATCTTCAGAGAACTATGGCTGATTTAGCCTTTGGGATATTGGCTCCGTCATCGACCACACCACACACCAGAAATTTCATGTCAAAAGGCTCCCCAATCTCGGGACGGGCTACATTTGAAGAAGGCCAATCCCTTGGCAAAGTGGAGGCAAATGGCAAGAACAAGGTTGGGGCAGGCATTGGTCCCTATGAACATCTTCAGTGGGTTGTTAAGGCTTTGAAAACCAAAGGACTGAACAAACCGCAAGTGCTGGCAGTTGTTGCAAAGACTCTGGATGACACTTTCGCCATTCAAGTTGGGGGCAGCTTGAATCAAGGGGCAAGCCGGGAAAAGGGATGTCGTACCAGAAACACCCCTTTCAGCTCCAATCCTACACTTGGAAGAGATCAGTAAACCCAGTCAACACCTGCCAACCCTTTTGCTGGTACATCCAACACTTCACAAACCTCGAAGTACCTACCCTGAGGCCAGAGGGTCTTCAATCCCTTCTACATGACTTTGTCCAAAGCTCTCCAAATCCTCGTTGGACAAGGCCATCTCAAACTCCTTGAGCCTTGGCTTCTCTCGAATCCCCTTACGGCTAAACACGATGCTGCCAAGTACTGTGCCTTCCATCAATAAGCCGGCCATGACACTAACATGTGTTTTCGTCTTTGCCATGAAATACAAGATCTGATTGACAACGAGGTCATTGTCGCACCAGGTCCTGCAAAGTCTATCGGTACTGGATCGATGAACTTAAGGGATAATGTGATTATGTGATCGGGGGATGAACCACCTGCTGATGGCGCTCCGTTTACTCCAGATGTGGTGGATGACACACACAGTTTTGAGCATTTTGCAAATGCTGGTTATCTTACTTCCTGACTTGCGTATTGAGTCAGTTCTGTTGTGTTGTATTGAGTCTGTCTTGTTATATCAAATCAGTCCTATTGTGTTAGAGTCAAGTGATTTCGGAGGTGTTACCTCGGACATCATTATCTTGTTTTGTGTTTGTCTTTTACACTCTTTCTTTTGAGCTTGTTTTTGCCATTGAAACGAGTTGTGCCAGAAGATTTGAATGAAACGGTAGAGCTTTTCACCTACTTTTTTGTGCCTTAAAATCATTGCATTAACTTAAGTTTTTCAAAACTTTTTGAACACTGTGATGAAAACAAAGAGGGAGGAATTCGTCGAGATTTGCAAAAATTTGATTAACTGAGAGGAAGAAAGGCGTGCTAAGCCCTTAATGAATGAGATCATGTTTGTTGATGTGAGTACTGAGAAAGATCCTGGCTTGATCCAGATTGGTTCTACATTATCTTCGACGCGAAAAGATTTCAAAAAATGTTTTGTGTGGTCTTGCGAAGACATGTATGGAATTGATCTTGAGATTGTGCAGCATAGGATCACTCACGGCCTCGAGACTTGACCCATTTGCTTTCAAACCTTGAACCTTGACTCAGAATATTCAACAATCAATCATAATGTAAGGCTTGTATAGCCGGATCAGAAGTAACCCTTGAACTAGTGGCAAGAAGGGAAGAAGTCATCAAAGGAAGCTTGCAAAGCTAGATTAGAAGTAGCCCTTGGACTAGGGGCAAAAATGTCAGATGTGCTCGAAGAGTCAAAGATGAGTCATTCCGCATGTCAATGAAGACTGGCAAGAAAGCAAAATCCTAGAATGGAGAAAAGAATAAAGTTTATCGCTAGAGGACAGTCAAGTTCCTATTCGCAACACTAGGCACAAATTCAGACCCGATTGGATGGGCTTTTACATCATCAGCGAACAACAGCCATTCTCCTGGGTTCAGATGCCTTTGAGATCTCAAAATCGATCAACATGGACAAGTTAAACTTTTTTAACCTTGAGAGGCTCGCTGGGCCGAAAACCCGGAAGGGAGACCTACGCAAAAGTTAGAGCAAAGAAAAAGAAAAAAATGAAGAAAAAAAAATGAAAAGAAATGAAAAGAAAAGAAAAACAAAGCTCGCAAGGTTGAAAACCTGAAAGGGCGGCCTTGGAAAAAGTTAGAGCGTAAAAGGAGAGTGTTAACACCCCGAGTGAACCTCAACCCGGAACTACGTACAACCTGATTCCCATGTTTGGGATACGTAGGCAACTTCATCCTGAAGTTCTGCCCCAATCAATTTCAGCCTGCTGGCTCATCCATGTTGATTGGCTTATCCTTGGTCAACTCGGCTATCTTGTCCATGTGCAAATTGGCTCGTCTTCTTTCAAAATCAGTTGTTCTATTTCGTTGGAAGATTCAGCTGGAAGATAATTCAAGTTCAGATCTGAGGTTGTGCACCTCGAGTAAATCCCGTGTTGGTTGAGCAGTGGCCATTTGCAAAAATGGTTTTTAAGGATTTTTAATGAGGTTGACTAATTTTCTCAAAAATTATCCCATTTTTTCAAAACTGGACCATTTCATGGACCCAAAAAAAGGAAAATTTTCAGTGCTCACAACCTAACTTGCATGATTTCAAAATCCGAAAATCGAAGAAGCATGTTAATCAAACTCTCATATTGGTCAAAATTGTTTTAACATAAGCCAAAAAACAGAAAATGGTCAAAATGATGAACTAGGGGCAGAGTCAAGTCAGGTTTTTTGTCTTTTCCCCGTTGTCAGCATACTCGCCAGAGAGGGCACCATACTTGCCAGAAAGGGCACCATATTTGCCAAAAAGGGCACAACTGAAGCTAACAGCAAAGGGCTGAAAGCTCTCACATCGTCCAAGCAGTGAGGTATCAAGTTAAGTGCGAAGCACAAACTAAGAATGAAGCTGGATATTCGGTTCTCTCATCTGAGACGATCACATCCAAATTGGCATCTGACTTGGAATTGGGACATAGAAAATGTGATGTGTGGAACTAATCGATTGTATACCTGGCCAGTGGGACATGCTGTAACTCATCCTGGTCAAATTAAGCTAAGTGCATCATTAACCAGTGTCAAGAAGAAGAATCTAGTAGAATACTAGGGGCAAGAGCGCACAACTTCCTACTTATCCATCAACCACTCAGCGGAGGGATAAAAAATAATAAGAGAGATAGAAGAATAGAGAGATGTGCATTGAGAGAAAAGTAAGGAAATGGCTTTTCAGAGAAAAAAAGATTGACTACCAGAGTGATGTGAGAATCACAAATGAGAAAGGGTGGGAAACAATAGCCGGAGAAGCTGTGGGCTCCTTGTGAATTGAGAGGTCTCTCACCATTGGAACACATTTGAGTGTTGTGTGTGTGTTTTTGGTTTATCTCGATTCTTGTTTTGAGTGTCAATAGATGTGTTTAGGTTGTTTTACTTTTTCCTTTGTTGAGTCGTTTTGACTATGGTCGGTCGTAGGCTCATTACCCAGTTAAGAACTCATTTCTCAATTTCAATTTCAAAAATAAATCATTTTGTGCTTAGAGTGCTGTGTCGTTCTCTACATATGTGCAAAACAGGATTCTTTCTTTCATAAACTGTAGGGTTCAACCCAAGTTATGTGAGAATAACAAAACCAGGACCTATTTGGAGCTATATAGGTTCCGGACTACAAAGCAAAAGAAAAGAGGAAAAATTTGGAGCATCTGAGTGTGTTTCAATTTCAGCAAATTCTGAAACTGCATTCCAGGTGCACCTACTCAGGCCTCGCCTTTCTCTGGAGCGTGAGTGTGTCTCGACCCCAAGTTTAAGCCTGCTTCAGGTCAGAATGGTAATTAAAGCAGCATGCAGATCTTACCTCTCGCCAATATGAACAGGGTGTGTCCTTTTTGAGTTAAGCACATTGCGAAGTCCTCTGAGAGGTAAATCGGAGGCATCAAAGTACATATTTGATGCCCCTCTATTGCATAGAATGTGCACTTTCATATACACTTCTGTTGCATGCCTGCCGCACATCGTTTATGATTCTTGCATGGAATATGCTTTCAAATATTGCATAGAATATGCTCTTGCTTCATGCATAGAATATGCTTTCAGTGTTGCATAGCATATGCTTTTGTCTCTTGTGCAGAATATGCTTGTTATTTTGCATAAAACATGCTTTCATTCTCACTTAGAATGTATCGTTGCCTTTATATCTCGGTTGTTCGTCTTGCACAGAATATGCACTCTTACTATATCACACTTGTTAAGTGTCTTTCTTTATATACACGATATTGTATGCATGGTTCATTTAGAGGAATTCTGGGTAAAACCATTGCAATCTCTCGAACACCTTGCTCCGGTTAGAAACATTCGGATACGCCCGGTGTATACCACCTTGCCCTGGTTAGAAACATTCGGGTACACCCGGTGTTTATACCACCTTGCTTTGGTTAGAAACATTGGGACGAGCGCCCGATGTTCATACCACCCTTCGGTGTTTGCACTGCTCCCTTCTCCTCTCGCATGTGGTGCATTAGGACGTCTTCAGTTTCGAACACTTGGACTTGTTCTGGTGTTCATTTATTCACTTTCTCTCGCACTGTCTTGTGCATCGCAATTTCTTACGCAACCTGTCTCTGCTCTCCTGTGGCGCGTTTCGATGTTCTCGTACTATCTTGTGCATCGCGCTTTCTTGCGCAGCCTTTCTCCACTCGCGTGTAGCACGTTTGGATGTTCTTGCAATGTTTTGTGCATCGCGCTTTCTTGCGTAACCTTTCTCCACTCGCGTGTGGCGCGTTTGGATGTACTGGCACTGTCTTGTGCATTGCACTTTCTTGCGCAACCTTTCTCCACTCGCGTGTGACGCGTTTGGATGTACTCGCACTGTCTTGTGCACCCGTATAGCACTATTTTGTGCATTCACCCTGAATCGCATTGTCTTGTGCATTCACTCTCAATCGCGCTGTCTTGCGCATCGCACTGTCTTGTGCACCTGTATAGCACTGTTTTGTGAATTTACACTTGCATCGCACTGTTTTGTGTATTTAACCCATATCGCCTTGTCTAGGAGACCTTAAATCCTCTGAAGGTGCAATTCCTTTGGTGTTTTTCTTGCCCGAACGACTTCCGGTGGTCTGGTATAGCCACCTGCCTGTGTTCGTGGTGAGTTCTTAAGAGATCAACTGAGACGGTGGAAACTAGAGTTCGAATGGCCGATGCCTAGAACGCAAAGGTTCGGAATTTTCGAGAGTAAAGTCTGGTTTAAATACCCAGGGGTGTATCCTCGGCTTGAAATTTGTATGGCAACCCCATAGGTTGAGGTAGCGTGTATGCGCCTCAATTCTGGATACTGAACCAACATAGTCTGTCACCCTGTTGGAGAATAGAGAAAGTTGCGAACATTGCCAGGGAGGAAAGTAGTACCCGTGGTTTGGAAACGCAAAAGTGGGGGATCCCCAACAACATAAGATGAGTCATCACCAATTGCCCCTGTAAGGTACTTTCGAGAGCATCACTTCCTAGCTGCATCATCGTATCTATCATAAGTGTTGCATAACATCTGTCGCATTGCATATAACATCTACCGCATGCATCTATAGCATTATATCTGTTTTATCACCTGCATCATTTCCATGTTAAGCTTAGTCTGGCATGTACCCATACTTTTCACATTAAAGCATGGTTCTGTGATAATGTGTACGCACCTATTCCACTAGGAGAATTGTGGTCTGAGGGCTTCGGCACCTTTTCCGTGTTAGACGTGGTTTGTTTTGTGTCTTTGCCTTTTCTAGGCAGGATGCGGTTCGGCCTGCACCTTACTCACTACATCCATTGCATCCACTGCATTGTACTTTGTCTTGTTGCATTCAACATTTAGGATCATGATCTTTCCTCACCAGATCATTCCTCACTTATATCATCCCACCCAATTACTTGTATTCTTTCTGCGAAACACATAGTTCTGCATGTGCACATGCCTATTCCACTAAGAGAATTGTGGTTTGAGGGTTCTGGCACCTTTTCTATGTTAAACGTAGTTTGATTTTGCATCTCCATCCCTTTATGATATTTGTGTGGTTTTACACCGCTTGTGGTTTGATTATTTCATTGCATTGTATATCATTTACACTGTTTTGTTATATTGTGTTTCGTTTTGCATTCTGCCCCTGAACTACGCTGGTTTGATTCTTTGCAAAGGTATACGTAGGCAGCCTGCGGGCTTAACCATTTGTTTCTGCATTTACATTTTTTTATTTGTCCAAGTCTTCGGCCTTGTCAAAAATGGGTCGTCTCTGGGCTTTGACATCCACTCATGTCATTTCATGACTCTGAGCTTTGTCAAAGAGGGGCAACTGTAGACACTCCATTTTGGACTGCCCTTAAGACTTGGACGCCTGTAGCTCGACTTTCTTCACACACCCCCTTTCGGAGAGGCTCGAATTGGTCCTACAGTTCGGACTCCCATCACGGTTTTGAATCTAATCTCATAAAGTGCAATGTAAGATTGATAAATCACCAAAGAGTCCAATCTGGCAAATCATTTTGGAAAATAGATTTTCAATCAAATAATGCCAAAATTGGACTGTTTTTCCAGATTACAGAGTCGCCACCTAAATATTTTGTTTTTGGGAAATTTAGGAAACCCTGACTCGTGCCAAAGGCCACGTGTCCGTCATCACCAAAGTTACCTCGGCTCGGGAACTTGGGTACGAGAGGAGAAGGTCATGAAATGAGCCCTCCCACTCGCCCGATCAAAGGATCGGCCTCTACTAATCATGATATGTTGTTTTATAAACACATGTGTTCTTATTCTGGTTATTAGCTAACTTTACTATGTGACGCGTCACAAGCAAGTATAGACTGAATCGCAAGACTTGGAACAAAACAACTCATATTTGTTTTCGAAAATGGTTTGGAATTGCCACTCTTAAGGGGGCTAAAGCATGGATTTGCCACCCTCAAGTGGGCTTAAAACATGATAATTTGCCACTTCACAAAGTGGGCTTTAAAACTCACATTCATCGAATTGTTCCAATTCAAGCAATCAAGCCTTCATCCACAGGCATTCAAACAGTTTAGCATTTAAGCACATAGCCTCATGGCAAGCATGCGAAACATGGTAATCACTCACACACATTCAAGTATGCTAAAGCATAAAACTTACAGTGTACTCCAAGCCAAAATAAAGGCTAGCTAGAAATATGCATGATCCTAACTATGTTAAGTGCCTAACGTAACACATGCAATAATGCAACTAAAATAGGCTTGGCTATCTAAGATGGCATATGAATGTAACAATTTGAGACATGTATTCAAAGAGGTATCGAAATGCGATGCAGTTTGTATGATGCGCTGAGCCCGGTGCATGCAAGACAAATGGATCAATGCAAACATGCAAGCATAAGGTATGCTAATTGAAGTATGACCCTAATCTAACCATCGAAAGCAATTAAATAAAAGGGAGAAAGACGTGGGGTTGGAAGACATTCACACGCACACACGCACCCTTATTACAACATTGCGCTCTCTCGAATGAGGGTCCAAATGAATAAGCTAAGCTAAAGTAAGCTAAGCTAATTAAACTAATCTAATTAAGCTAATTAGACTAATAATTACAAATCAAAATAAAGAAATAGCTAAGCTAAGCTACTTAATTATTACAAAACTTAACTAACTAGCAACTAGTTAATCAACTTACAAAACCATGCTAACTAACAAGTAAAGCATTAAATTACACTACTTCAGCTTTGCTTCAGAAAGTTGAACGTGCATGCTCAGTTTTCGCCCCGAAAAGCTCTCTGGTTTGCTCTTGAGAGGCTCTGTTTGCAGGGTTACTCCAATAACTCTTGCTCCACCTTACCAATTCCATGCTGGGGAAAGCACCAGTGGCCTGCCGGCCATGGGAAGCTGCTGTCGACCACCTGCCAGCCAAAGAGAGGAACTGTCGGCCAAGGATGAAGCCTTGCCGGCCACTGCTGAGGCACTACCGGCCACTGGTGTGCTGAACCACGATTCTGCAACAGAGCACAAATAGAGAAAAAATGAGAGGTTTTCCAAGGGTATGTCTGTACTGTGCCCCTCCTTATCATCTCAAAACATCAAAGGATTGGCACTCTTGGATCCAAAACCACAAATCAAGCATTTTCAATGCATGATGGCCAAGGATCCAAGTTGTACACTTTCAATAAATGCACAAAACAAGACTCAATGGACCATCACCATATCATGGATGATCAAGGGTAATGGTGACAAAGGAGATTGGCTTATTTTTATCACTGGGAGTATGAAATGGACCAATATTCCTTGTGGTCAATATAATGTCCGATTGAACACAATGCAATGCAAACACACATGCTTATCTTAGACATGTTTTACTTGTTCAATTCTTGTTTACACCTTTTAGCATTACCAAGCCATTGTTTAATTAATTTGTCCAAGGTGAGTGTCCTCTAATGAGGGAGGGGTTAGCCAAAGGATGGTTTAAGACATGAGAGAGATCATGCCTTTGACTATGAGGAACCCTCAAAAGAGAGTTAAAGCCATTTAAGCACAAACTCTATCTCATGCTTAAACACAATCATAAGGTCAACCAACCCTCAAAGCAAATTAAAAAGTGAAAAAATAAGGGAGGTTGCAGACTTTTTAGTGTTGAAATGACATGACAAATAATGCTACAACATGCAAGCAACATGTGCACAACATGTTAGGGGTCAAAGCATTGAAACTAGTGAAGGACACAACACCAGAGGCATGCAACACAAAGCTCAAAAGGGACCAACAGTCCAAAACACCCTAAATAGAGCTCTAAAACATGCATGAAATAGGCCAAGAATAGCTATATTAAGAAGCCAAGACAATAGCACATGCTAGGCAATTTAGCACAATTTCACAACAAGCATACAAAGCAAAGCTCATGTGATCAAACCAGCTCAAAACAGAGCTTAATTATGCCAAATCAGTAGCTAAGACATGCTGAAATTGAAGCACAAAGGGCTAGAAAAACATGCTCGCATGTTGACCTGCAAACAAGGCACAAAGCACAACTCTCAAAAGTGATGAAAGAGTGAAATATGTGATAGTGTGACAGAGGTATATGCTCTGAAATCACATGTAAAATGATGCTATATCATGCAAATAACTCAAGCAAAGCATGCTAGGGACCTTAAAACACAAAGCTAGTAAAGGCCATTCACACTATAGCTATACAAAGCAAAGAACATATGACCAAGACCATCCTAAAAAGAGCTAAAGCATGTTAAAACAGTAGCAAAAACATGCAAAACTTGAGCTAAAACAAGCTAGGTTACAAGGCTAAAACATAGAGTATGGTAAGCTAGCAAGCAAGAAACAAGGAGGGGAGGCTAACCCGTCCAATTTTGGACTTCGAAACATGTTTTTTGCCACTGAAATAACTCTAAAATTCAGTGGTAAAAGCCTCAAAAAAAGATGATTTAAGCGTAGGAAACACAAGGGCAAAGGCCTCCAAAACAAGGTACAAAGAAGGGCTATCAACCCTCAACCTTTAACGGCCTTAGGACCCAATCTTTAGCCCAAAAAAACAGAGTTTTTATAGCCCAAAATCAGTTGAAAACATGCTGGACTCAAGTCATGAAGAGCCAAAACACTAAGCTAATGCATGAGATTGCACTACAACTATGCAAAATAAGCCTCAACTGAAGCAACCAGCCCAAAACAGAACCAAAACATGTTATTTCAGAGGTAAAAACATGCTGAAATAAAGCTAAGATAAACTAGAAAAATACGCTAACACGTAAAGCTATCTAGGCATGAAAGCTAGACACAAGGAGGGAAGGCTAACCCCTCCAATTTTGGACCTCAAAACATGGTTTTGCCACTGAAAAACCTCTGAGTTTCACTGTTAAAAAGGACAAAAAAATTGGTTTGAAATGTGATGAAAGATGGCACAAAAAGCTATATAAGCTGAAGTGCAAAAAATAGGGGGATAACCCCCTAACTCACAAAGGCTCAAACCACAACTTTAGGACTGAAAAACAGAACATTTTACATGCCAAAACCATCCTTGAAATGGTGGAAGAAGATGGCAAAGCAAGTGTGAAAAACAAGCTTAAAGGGAGAGAGTTATACCTCTTGAAGCACAAGCGCACTTTAGGCACAAATGAGGCACCAAACCAAGCTAAATCCTCCTTCTAGAGCTTAAACAAGGCTCCAAGTAATCTCAGCCTAAAGGTAAGCAACCTTGGTTAAGGATCTCTAGGCAAAAGAGAGGTGTATGCAAGTTTCTTTGCACAAAGGTTCAAGAGAGAGAGGAATGTAGAGAGAGAGACACTCCTCAAAATCTTTCACTCTTAAAATGTTTCTAACCCCTCAAACCATAGAGAAGCCTCTCTATATATAGAAAAATACAAGTTCTGGTTAAAAATATCCCAAAAGGGACAGCTGTAACAGCTGGAGCACAAATATCTGCCAAAACCTGCCTTTTTTCATCAATGGCCGGCACTTCATCATTGTTGGCTAGCATGAGTCACCATTGGACAGCAGGGGGTTGAAATAGGCCATTCATGGCCAGCACATGGCCAAAAAATCCCATTTATACCCAGCATCCTCCACCTCTTGTTGGCCAGAAAAATCTGCTTTTTGGGCCCAACTTCAAATGGACATATCGAAATGCCAATGGTGGCAGCCTCACATCGAAATTCCAGCAATGGAAAAAGTCATGCCTCTTTTAGTGAAGCCACTCAGTTTTGATCCTACTCGGATTCGTGCCCAATTGCTCCTCAGCTTGGTTTCTTCTCTCCTCTCCACTTTTCTTCAACTCCAAACCCCTAAACAAGGTGTTTTGAAATATTTTTCAAAGAGTTCACCTCTCTTTCATTCATTTCCACTTTGTCCTTGCTCAGTTTACCAAAAAGAGCAACTGTAGACGTCCCCGAACGTCCCGGGAGAAATCCCATTTTGTTCATTTGGGGTTTACTACAGTTTGGACTCAATGTCATGGTTCTTAATCTGATCTCGCAAAGTGCAATGCAAGATTGATAAATCACCAAAGAGTCCAAGTCCGGCAAATCGTTTTGAAAAACAGATTTTTAGAAAGAAGTGTCGAACATGGACTGCTTTGCCAGATACAGAGTCGCCACCTAAATATTTTATTTTGGGAGGAATTTAGGAAACCCTGACTCGTTGCCTAAGGCCACATGTCCGTCATCACCAAAGTTGCCTCGGCTCAGGAACATGGGTACTATTGGGGAAGGTCAGCTATGAGCACCCCCGCTCGCCCGATCCGAAGATCGGCCTGTACTAATCATGATATTTTGTTTTGAAAACATATGTGCTCTTATTTCGGTTAATTAGCTAGAATTTACTATGTGATGCGCACAACACACAAGTATAGACTAGATCACCTAATTTGGAACAAAGCATCGCATATCCATTTTGTTTGGAAAATGGTTTGAGGTTTGCTACTCGCAAGTAGGCTAAAACATGGGTTTCGACGAATTATTCCAATTCAAGCAACCCAACCTTTACCCACAGGCATTCAGGCAGTTATATCACATAAACAAATAGCCTCATGGTAAGCATGCTGTCGTGTCAACACTCACATACATGCAAGATGCTAAAGCGCAAATACTCACAGTGTACTCCGAGCGAAAACAATGAACATGTTAGTAATCAAATGTATGATCCAAGTCCATGTTAAGATGGTTAATGCATCGCATACAAAATGAACCTAAAATAGGCTTGGCTAATCTAAGGATGGCATGCGAAATGCAACAACTCGATACACGTATTCAACTTGGAATTTGAAATACTATGTAGTTAGTATGATGCGCCGAGCCCGGTTCATGCAATACAGATGAATGATGCAAACATGCATAGCATAAGGATGCTAATTGAAACGTGCCCTAGAACTAACCATCATAAGTGGTTAAGTGAAAGGGAGAAAGAAATGGTGGTTGGAAGACATGCATCACACACACGCACGCTTATTACAAAATTGCCCTCTCTCGGAGGGTTTGAATGAATAATACAATTTAATTAAGTAACAAGCTAATTAAATATTACAGACCCTTAATTAATTAAACAAATTAATTAAATTACTGAAAGTAGTAAAACAGCCTTGGGAAGAGGGATGAATGCATGCACGCTCGGCTCCGCTCAGAAATCCACCGCCATGTCACATGTTGCCTCTGTTTACACTGCTCTGCATCTCTGAGGACTGTACAAGTCTCCAGGATGTTTCTAAACCACTCCCTGATCACTGTGGGATGTCACCGACCAAGAGCAAACACCACCAGCCATGGAATTATGGTCATTGACCAAAAATTAGATCACCGGCTGGGTATTGATAGTCAGCCGGCACTGAAAATTGCCGGCCGGCCATTTCTTCCTGTAGAATACTGGTTTGCTGCAACAAAGGACAGACAAGACATGGCAATGCATTTTCAAAGCAATTTATGCACCACCACCCTCCTTATCATGTTTGAGACTCAAAGGAGTATGGTTCTCGACCCTAAGGCCATCAATCACGCATTTCAATGCATGATGGCGCAAGAAGTCAACTGTGCAACTTCAATATCAAATGAAATGCACACAAACACATAAAAGGGTTCCTCCAATCTCTATAATTTTTTATCAAGAGGGATGGGATGCATGCACAATGCTATGCAACCTAAGCATGCGAGCTAAGCATGCAATATGAGCATGTAAACAAGCATGCAAACATGCAAGTATGTAACAAGTATGCAAGCTAACAAGCATGCAAGATGCAATTGAAACATGCAAACATGCAAGACATGTAGCAACATGTTAAGCAACTTAATCAAAGATGCATGCCAAATGCAATATCACTTAAACATGCAACAACATGTTAATAGTCCTATCATCTAGACGTACAAACATACATAGCATGCAACAACATGCAAAGGGGCCAAGTATGCGATAACATGCAAGGCAAGCATGTAACAACATGCAAAGGATGGTCTTAAACCAATATGGACAGTTCTCGAATAGGTCCAAAACAGTGGGCAATATACTAAGGGATAAGGGACAAAGTCATATACAAACATGCATGTATAATGGTCCAACACTTAAGCATAAAAGGGGCAACTTTTAAGGACACTTAAAAGGGACAAACATGGACATATGGCAAGCATTTTAATGCTCTGAAAACATGCAAAGGATGATGCCAAATCAACCTAATAATGATGCACAAAAAGCTTGAAACTAGCCCAAAGGCTCAAACCATGATCAAGTGACACATGAAGAAAATGACCAAAGTGGACCAAAACAGTTCCAAATCATCCCAAAGTAAGCTTAAAACATGTAATGGCCAAAGCTAAAACAAGCTAAAACAAAAGGGGCAAGGCATGAGGCATACAAGGCCACCAAAGAGGTATTACACTACACCTAAGACAACCAAACATGGCATGATTTAGGCGACCAAAATCAGAGATATGACATGCTAAAATGAGCCCAAAAACCCACTTAGATGGCATTCCAAATGCCTAGACATGATGGCATACACAATGACACATCCATGAGGCATACAACCCTAACTCTTTAAAGCATTAAAAGAGTTATAAATGCATGCATACAAGCATAACATATGGACTGAAATAGCATTATAAGTGGTGCCAAACCACTGGAATGATCCAAATGGAGCATGCTAGAGGATTCAACACTCGAAGCTAACAAGCAAGATTACATGGTAGCTATACAAAGCAAGTCATGGATGACCAAAACAACCAAAATCAGAGCTTTAGCATGTTAAAAAAAAGCTAGAAGCTTCATGAGATTGAGCCAAAATCATGCTAAAAACACAAGTTACAACATGATGCATGTTAAGGCTAAAACATGGGATTACAAGACAAGTGTATGAAGCATACATGGCATGTCTAAACCAAATTGAAACAGAGGTATAACATGGTAAAACAAAACCTAATACCTACTGAAATGAAGCTAAAGCAAGCTAGGCATACAAGTTACAACATAAGCCATTTGTGCAAGCATCAAAGACAACAAGGAGAGGGGATGACCCTCTCCTATTTAGGACACCAAAACCACCTCTCCACCACTGAAAATCCTCTGGATTTTAGTGGTAGAGAGGTCAGGCAAAGCTAAGAACAATGACCAAAAGGTATGGCCTAAAACAAGGACTAACAAGGCCTTGGAGGGGGGAGACAACCCCAAACCTCAAAGTGACCTCAAGCAAAGTTCTAAAGCACACAAAATCAAAACTTTTATCAGTTATACACTAAGCTTAAAAACAGATGCAAGGTAGGTTAAAAGCTTGTGCAAAAATGGGGAAACTAAAGCAAAAACACTCACCCTTGTAGACCTTCTTCAAGAACAATGGTCCATCAGTTTTTTTGATTCCAAAGCAACCCAAGAACACCAAAATCAGCCTCCAAGGACCTCAACTCCAAGAGGATGGTGTAATGCTAGGTGTTTGTGTGCCAAATTATGAACAAAACAACCTTATAAACATACAAATATGTAAAGAGAGGGAGATATAGAGATAGATAGATACAACTATTTCTAACCCTAATTTCAGACCTCTGGAACCCCTGAGGAGGGAGGAGAAGCTCCCTCTTTATAGAATTTCCATCTTGCAAAGCTTTCAAAACAAGCTAATCAAGAGACAAATCCCTCCATACACGTGTACGGAGGGGGGGAAATGTGCGTGCCAGCTGGCACTAAATATCTGCATAAAGCAGATGAACAGGGGTCGGCTGGAAAATATGGCCGATCGACCAACAAAAATGGCTGGTCGACCAAAAACACTGTCGACTGACCAAAATATTTGGCTGGTAGCAAGAAAACTAGGCCGGTGGCCTCAAGCCAAGGTTGGTGAGGTGTGGGGATGGCCAACAAGCCATTCCCTGCCCTTAGAAGCAAAAACACAAGTGTGTGGTGTACAACCAAGCACAAAACAAACAAGTCGAGAGGTCTTGAGGTAAGGCGCGCGACCGAAACCTCCGAGAACTCAAGACGAACATGAACATGGATGATCACCTAGTGTTCAAACGGTGACGTCCAAGTCTTGAGGACGGTAAAAAATGGAGCGTCTACAGTTGCCCCTCTTTGATAGAACTCGAAAGTCATAACAATGACGGGAGTGAATGTCAAAGTCCAGAGAGGACCCATTTTTGACAAGGCTGAAGACTTGGACAAGCATGCAAGATAACAAGATATGTGCCCGTAGGCAGGGGCAAGATGCAAGAACAATGCACAAAGTCGAACATAACTTATGATCATGCAAAGAAAACTGTAACGAAGCAAATACATACAATAAATGCAACGGTTTTAAGCAAGCTAAAAACCAAACTACATTACAATGCAGAAAGGATGTAAGAGAATTATGTAATTCTCGCTACGTTTGACGCGGAGAATACAATACCTGTGTGGCTCGTCTGGTCGTGCCAGCCTCAAATGAACCGTACATACAATATCGTGTCTGTCCGGTTCGTCTGGTTGTGCCAGCCTCAAATGAACCGTACATACAATATCGTGCCTGAAAAAGAAAGAGAACTTAACAGGTATAATATCGTTAGATACATGCATAGCAACGCAAGTGAAAAGTGCGTGACAACGCGAGTGAGAGGGTGCATGACAATGCGGGTGGAAAGGGTGCATAACAACGCAACCCAGGTGTGTGCATAACAATGCGATTTGAAACAAGCATAACAATGCTATGAAGGCACAAACACATATAATTAAAGTACACGTGACAACGTGTGCAATGTGTGAAGCAAAATGAAATGTACACATGTACGTAACGCACACGCAGAAGCGCATGCAATGTGTATAGCAAAGAATAAAATGTACACATGTAAGTAAATGCGACAACAAGTACAATGTGTAAGGCAATTGTGATGATAAGCATGAACACATATAAGTAAAGCATGCGCGAAAACGCAAGCAATGTGTAAAGTAAGGAATAAAATGTACACATGTAAGTAAAGCACATGCGACAACATGTACAATGTGTAAGGCAATTGTGATGATAAGCATGAACACATGTAAGTAAAGCATGCGCGAAAACGCAAGCAATGTGTAAAGTGAGGAATAAAATGTACACATACAAGTAAAGCACATGCGACAACATGTACAATGTGTGAAAATAAAGGAACTTGAACACATATAAGTAAAGCACATGCGATGACATGTACAATGTGTATGGCAGGAATGAAATGTACACATGTAAGTAAAGCACATGCGACAACATGTACAATGTGTAAAAATAAAGGAACTTAAACACATATAAGTAAAGCACACGCGACAACATGAGCAATGTGTATGGCAGGAATGAAATGTACACATGTAAGTAAAGCAGATGCGACAACATGTACAATGTGTAAAATAAAGGAACTTGAACACATATAAGTAAAGCACACGCGACAACGTGAGCAATGTGTATGGAAGGAATGAAATGTACACATGTAAGTAAAGCACATGCGACAACATGTACAATGTGTAAAAATAAAGGAACTTGAACACATATAAGTAAAGCACACGCGACAACGTGAGCAATGTGTATGGCAGGAATGAAATGTACACATGTAAGTAAAGCACATGCGACAACATGTACAATGTGTAAAAATAAAGGAACTTGAACACATATAAGTAAAGCACACGTGACAACATGAGCAATGTGTATCGCAGGAATGAAATGTACACATGTAAGGAAAGCACATGCTACAACATGTACAATGTATAAAAATAAAAGGAACTTGAACACATATAAGTAAAGCACACGCGACAACGCAAGCAATGTGTATGGCAGGAATGAAATGTACACATGTAAGTAAAGCACATGCGACAATATGTACAATGTGTAAAAATAAAAGAAACATGAACACATATAAGTAAAGCACACGCGACAACGCGAGCAATTTGTATGGCAGAAATGAACACATGTAAGTAAAGCATGCGCGTTAACGCAAGCAATACGTAACCTCCTGAAAATATGCATGAACACATGTAAGTAAAGCACACGTGGAAACATGTACAATGTGTGAAGCAAGCAAGGTATGAACACATGTAAGTAAAGTACACGCGAAAACGTGTACAATGTGTAACCACCTAGGGGGATGCGTAAACACATATAACTAAAGCACACGCGGAAACGCATGCAATGTGTAAAGTAAGCAAGGTATGAACACATATAAGTAAAGTACACGTGAAAACATGTACAATGTGTAACCACCTGGGGGGATGCATAAACACATATAAGTAAAGCACACGCGGAAATGCATGCAATGTGTAAAGCAAGCAAAATATACACATGTAAGTAAAGCACGCGCGGAAACGCATTCTATGTGTATAGCAGGAACAACGCAAATGAAACGTGTATGACAATGCGAGGTAGGAGAATACATGACAATGCATATACTGAAATGCATGACAATGGATGTAATTAAAATGCATAACAATGCAAAGTGGGGAGATGCATGACAATGCATGATAAGGAAATGCATGACAATGCAAATGCGGTGTGTATAATAATGCACGATGAGAGAAATGCATGACAATGCATGTACTGAAATGCATGACAATGCAAAATAAGGAAATGCATGACAATGCAAAATGAGACACACATGACAATGCATGAACGAGAATGCATGACAATGCATGGAATTGAAACGCATGACAATGCAAAATGAGATGCGCATGACAATGCATGAACTGAATGCGTGACAATGCATGTAATTGAAATGTACGAAAATGCATGTAATTAAAATGCATGACAGTGCGTGACTTATTAAAATGCATGACAATGCAAATGAGGTGCACATGACAATGCGTGGTAGGAAACATGCATGACAATGCGAAATGAGACACGCATGACAATGCATGAATGAGAATGCATGAACTGAAATGTAGATGAAAGATGCATGACAATATGTGTAATTGAAGTGTATGATAATGCATGACTTATTGAAATGCATGACAATGCATACTATTGGGATGCACGACAATGCAAATGAATTCAAAATGCTTGACAACGCACGTCTCTTGAAATGCATGACAATGCAAATGACCTTAAATGCATGACAACGCACGTTTGTTTTTTTTTTTTCTTGAAATGCATGACAATGCAAATGAATAGTGCATAACAATGCAAGTTGTGCGTGTTACAACGCGTGTAGTTGTACATAACGATACAACCCGTGTATGTTTATCGTAATCAAGGCAAAACATTGTAGTGCAACGCATTTAAAGTAGTTATTGAAACTCGCAAGATACCAAAGGATACGGAAAGGATACACCTTGCGCGTATTGAGCATCGCATATGGGAAACACGGCTCGAGATCAACACGAAGGCCAATCAAGGTTCAAAAGTGCATTTCCTTGTACTGCCTTGATAAATGAAGGTTCCAAACCACATCAATGACCCAAACAAGGGTGCAGGGGGTTCACCGGCCACCGGGGAAGACTACCAGCCATCCATCGGCCACGAAATAAGTTCACCGGCCAAATACTTGGCCGACTGGCCAAAAATTGCTATATCGGGGCAGTTTTCTCAATTGGCCACGGGCCTTTAAATATGAGGTTCTAAACCTCATATTTTCACTTTGCCCTAGCTCGAAAACTTCCCCCTTCTCTCTAGGTGATTTTCCTCATCTTGATCCCTGTTTTTCCTTGGTTTTCGGGCCCATTTCATTGTTCTATTCGCGAAATCCTTCCGATTTCGCACATTTTGAACCAAACAAAACTTGATTTCGGTGTAGTTATCTTGATTTCCATCACCTAGGGTTTGTTTCTCTCAATTTTTCCTCGGTCTTCGTGCCCTTTTCCGCACTTCGACATTTTCTTCCATTTTCCACCCTCTCGGGGTTGACCTTAGGGTTGACTTTTCACATTCGTGCTCGGTTTTCACATTTTTGGCCATCTTCACACTATCCTTGAGATGGCAGAGACGTACCACTAGGCGGGGGTCCTCCAGCGATGGACGTGGACCCCGAGGCCGAGCTCTTGCCTCTTCACATTCGGCCATTCGACCCGGCGGCCTACAGGCCGGCGATACACGTGTTTCCTCCTAAGAGCCTCCATCACTTCAGGAGCTATGAGGGACGCGTGCCACTGGAGCTTCTGCTGTGCGAGCTAGAGTCACATCTATCCTATGGCGCTTCCGAGGTACACTCTTCATTGTTTCATTTTTCGCAAAGTAGAATACATGACTGCAATAGTTGATTCTGTTCTTTAAATGTTTGGCCCAGATACACCGATACATTGCATGCTGTAGTTCACTGCTAGCACACCCGCACCTGATATCTGTTTGAATCTGAACATGTGTACACACACTGTATTTTCCACTGAACCACTCAAACACACTAATACATCACATGCTGTAGTTCACTGCGAGCACACATGCACCTGATATCTGTTTGAATCTGAACACGTGCACACACGTTGTATTTTCCACTGAACCACTCAAACACATTGATACATCACATGCTGTAGTTCATTGCGAGCACATCCGCACCCGATATCTGTTTGAATCTGAACATGTGTACACATGCTGTATTTTCCACTGAACCACTCAAACACACTGATACATCACATGCTATAGTTCACTACGAGCACACCTGTATCCGATATCTATTTGAATCTGAACACGCGCAC
Source organism: Camellia sinensis (assembly GCF_055761805.1). NCBI lineage: Eukaryota > Viridiplantae > Streptophyta > Magnoliopsida > Ericales > Theaceae > Camellia > Camellia sinensis. Next base: position 54,506,455 of record NC_138970.1, read on the forward strand.
ATACGCTGTATTTTCATTAATTCTGAGTGCTTTCAACACTGTATTTGTAACACTGCTTCGCAAATGTTTGTTTTGACCACAGGGGGATTCCCATGCCTTCCGGGGGTATGGGAATGTTACCGCCAGAGGTTGGTACATGGAGTTACTTGACGCGGTTCATCGCATTGTTGACCCAGCCGGATTTGGGACTTTTTGCATGGGACTCGGACGCCTCACCGTGAGCAGGCCCCTTTTTGCTGTACTGGTGGAGAGGTGGTGGGACACCACCAACTCCCTCCACCTTTCTGCCACCGGGGAGATGACGATAACTCCCTTCGACTTCTCCATGCTCACAAGCATTGGAGTGGGGGGTGATCCGATCCCCTTTGATGCAGGCATGGACGAGTGGGACGCCGCTCAGATGTACCTGCTCCGTGCTCAGTCACCTCTCGCTCGGGCAGGGTTCGTGTGATACTCATGGTTCGAAGATCATTTCCGGATCCAAGCACCTACTACCCAGGAGGAGGAGGAGCAGTATGCTCGCGGTTTTATCATGTTCCTGCTAGGGACCACACTTTTCACCGACTGGGCAAACATCGTCGCCCTCTACTTGTTGAGCGCACTTGTGGATGTGACACAGATCCGCCATTATGACTGGGGTGGCGCCGACTTGGCCACTCTCTACGAGTACATGAGCTCATCTTCCCGTCTCAGTGGGCAGTTACTCAGAGGCTACTGGCGAGCCTGGGAGGTACATGTTCCCTTTTCTGGTCTTTTCAGCTCTGTTTTACATTATCTGTACTCTGTACACTGCACACACTGCATATTACATTGCACATACGGCTTTCTGCTTTATTTGCATACTGCTTCATCTGATAAGCATGCTCATATCTGTTCTGTCACACTGTACAGTTATGGGTGTATTCCTACTTCCCGAGGCTTGCCCAAGTGCTAGACAAGGAGATTCCCCTTGGTGTCCCATTCTCTCATCGCATCGACGTGAGGTGTGAGCAGAGGCCGTGAGAGTCCTTTATGTTCTTTCGCCGTTACTTCGATACCATCACTGCAGCCGAGGTATGTCAAACATTTCAGCTTACTGGCTTTTCTTTGCAATGTACCTTAAATATCAGATAACAAACTGTATTTACTGTTATTTGCAGATCACTTGGCAGCCATGGGCCTCGTTGCCCATTGCAGTTCGAGTGCGGTATGCCGGTGCTCAGGAGACTGCTAGATTCAGAGTCTTGTTAAAGGGCCCGGTTTGCCATGCCTGGTACTATGGGGAGCGCTTCTTGCGGCAGACCTTGGGCGTGCCAGAGCAGCCGGTTCCAGTACCTCCTCCTACCCATGCGAGGGACACTGAGAGATATACCTTAGTGGAGATGATGAGTCACACCATCTGTAAAAACCCTCATTTTGACTTAGTCATACTTGCATATATTTATGAATGATCTTGTTTTAATATATGCATTTGCAAATCTTGTCTTGATTTGCTTGAATGATTGCATGCATGCTTTGTTCTCGTCTGGTGCGTTGCCGAGGTCATCTTAAGCCTAGACACCTTCGAGACCTTTGTCACTTAGAACTATCTTGGAACCCCGTTGGTTGACCTCCATCTTCACCCTGGCATATTGGCTGAGATGTCACCATCTAGGCCGAGGTTCACGTCGCCTAGGCTGAGATGTGCATCATCTGGGCCGAGATGTTAATATCTAGGCGTTCTAGATCCTTGATCCTTGCATGAGTGATTTTGTTCCTGGAACGGTATGACCTAGACCGAGGTGTGGCACATCTAGGCCAAGGTGCGGCACAACTTAGTCAAGTGTTGTCCTTCCAAGCCGATGTCATTGTTACCCTGCTTGCCGAAGCCTTGCCTTAGTCGAGATCATCACTTGCCGGAGTACTCTTGTTGTTTAGCTTGTTGAGTACACTTTGTCTTGGTCTTGTCTTGTCATGTCAGCCACCTTTTTGGTTAGAGCCAATCTGCCGATGCCACGTGTCCCGGCAGAGGGATTAAGTCAGTGTTTGTCGTAAGGAGCATATCTTTTTGTATTAATCTTGCCTTTTAGAGAGAGAAGCTATAGGAGAAAGAAGGAGAAGTTTGAGCTAGAGAGAGTGAACTTCCAAGCTTGATCGTTGGAGCTTGAGCCGTTAGATTCGAGTTTTGAGGTTAGAATCTTAACCTATTCTTGTTGTTCTTACTGATCATCTAGCTGCATTGCACGATCAAACCTGTTCCGTGCGCGGTTCATCGATTTAAAGTTGGTTTTAGAAAGAGAAAACGGTTTTCAAGTGTTTTTGAAGAAAAACCTCGTTTGATCCGAAAGGTTGCATTAAGGTTCATGTTTTTGTGTTTGTTTTGATAAGGTCCTTGAGTATGGGTACCCAGGTCCATGTTTTTGAATTCATAGCATGGAATCTCAGCTTTCGTAATAGCAAGTTTCGATCTTTGCATTCATCTTCCTCATGATCATGTTCTTCATGTTCTTCATGCCCATGTTCTTCATATTGTCAAGAGGGAAACCCAAATTTTCCCAACTTTGCTTTTGAATGTGGCCGTCGGGGCCACACCTCGGCAAGGAGGTGTGGGACCTCAGCCTAGACCTGGCAGTTGCCCAGCGTGTTTTTCCAAAGATAAGAAACTGTGTTTCGATTTGATTGACTTAGTTTTTGAAGAATGCCGAGGTCATTTGCATGTATGCTAGACTTGTTTTGAGTAGTGCATTCAATAGACCTTACCATGTGTTTGTAGGACTGGGACTGGCCTCGACGCCGATGTTTGAGGAACCATGTGAGTGGTATTTTTAATAAAGCTATGTTATACGTTTTGATAAAGACTTTGCTTTGCTTTGTTTTGAAAGTGTTTGTTAAGCATGAATAATTGTCCCTGTTTTGTATATCAAGTATGATTCTGTCTTAATGACCTTCTCGGAAAGTCCCTTGTGCTGGAGGACTCTAAACGTTCGCAGCACATCTCGTTTGAAAGTCCCTTGTGCTGGAGGACTCTAAACTTTCGTAGCACATCTCGTTTTGGAAGTCCCTCGTGCTGGAGGACTCTAAACTTTCGCAGCACATCTCGTTTTGAAAGTCCCTTGTGCTGGAGGACTCTAAACTTTCGCAACACCCTTGATTTGTACTCTAGTGTTAAAGGGCTACGGGCCCTTGTAACATAGGTCCCTCGTGCTGGAGGACTCTAAACTTTCGCAACACATCTTGTTTTGAAAGTCCCTTGTGCTAGAGGACTCTAAACTTTAGTAGCACCCTTATTTGAGATGCCTCTCTTGCTTTGTCTTGTTTTACCACGGACGGTTTGCCGCGTGGATATATTTTCCGGAATGTTAATATTTGTAATATGTGATGCTAGTAAGTATCCCTTGAAGCTTGAAGATCTGTTAGATGGATGAGGTCCATTCCTTGTTATATATAAAGTTTTGTCTTGTATTGTTTTGAAAGGACTTCGGCTATTGTTCATGCAAACCCCTTTATTATTTATACGATTCACTGAGTATCCAAGCTCACCCTCTCTATATATATGTAGGTGATGAACAAGAAGGCGGTGACGCCTAGATGTGATTCTGGAGCTTATTTTGGGTTTTGATTATGTCGGCTTAACCTGTATTTACGTCGGCAGTCTTGAAAATTATGCTTCTCGATTTGTAGTACTTGTATGCTGCATACGTCGGCTTGAGAAGCCTTTTGATCAAGATATGTGTTTTGTATGATTGTTACGTCGGCAAAGAAGATGTCGACAACCTGGCAGACTGTGTTCTTAGACCTGTAATTTGTACATTTTGTTTATGTCGGCTTGTGGAGCCCTTTGCTAATATGTAAGAAGTAATTTGTACCTTGCTTTGTTTGTAGTTAAGTTATAACCCATATGTAGATGGTCGCTATTTCATTTGACTTATGCACAACTCTTATGGACTAATCTGACTGTATGTATCGCTTCCGTACTTGTGAGCCCCATATATTATACTCTGTTGTGTGTGAATTTTGTAAGTTGGCCTTCGGTAATCTCGGATTACTGGCCATCGTGGCACCAAACTACTAGGGGCGGTTTGGGGTCGTGACAGAATGGTATCAGAGCACAAGTTCCTTGGTATGTGTTATTCACACACTTTGAGTCCTAAAGAGCATAGGATTTCCCCTTAGAAGGATGTTAGGATTGCATCATATTGCTTGCTATGTGGTCAAGGTGTGCATCATCTCGGCATGCTTAATTGTTACCTGTCTACGTGATTATTTGTTCGTCTTGTTTAAAAATCACATTTTGCATACTCATAGCATCATGAGGAGAGGTAGACCTCCAGTTGGCCGAGATCAGTCCGAGGACAGACTGGAGAGGTTAGTTGAAGGTTTGGCCCGCGAGTTAAGGCAGACAAGGCTGCTGTATGCTAGTGCTACATCGACTCAGGTCGAGCAAACAAACGGCCAAAATGCAGTTCCACCTCCACCTCCTCCAGTACCACAAGTGCCCCCACAACCAGCTTTATACGGGGACGGCACGATAGCTCTGATCAGGGAGTTCAAGAAAATGAAGCCACCAAGATTCCAAGGGGGTATTGAACCGATGAAGGCCGAAGCTTGGGTGTTGGAAATGGAAAAGCTGTTCGAGATCTTTCCCAGCACTGACACTCAGAAGGTGACATTAGCAGCTTTTACACTAGATGACGACGCCCGCAGATGGTGCATGATGGTTCGAGAAAGCAACCCAGACTTGACCTGGACCCGATTTTTAGAATTGTTCTACACTAAGCATTTTCCCTTAAGTGTTCGGAATTGCAAGGCCACCGAGTTCCAGACTTTGACGCAAGGCAGTAGAATAGTAGCTGAATATGACCGTGCCTTTACCAAGTTGGCAAGGTACGCACCCCACATGGTCAATGATGAATACATGAAGGCTAGGAAGTTCGAAAGTGGACTCTGTGCACCGATACAAGACCGGGTTAACATGCTCAACATGCCGACTTATGCCGGAGTGTTGGACAAAGTTATTCTGACCGAAGCCAACTTGAACAGATATCAGGGTGTGGGAGAGAGCCAGAAGAAGAGGCAGAGTTATGACAATCGCCGAGCACAGTTTGGTACCAAGAAGAAAGCAAACGTTGGCAGTTCAAGCAACCCAAGACAAGAGAGTGGTACTAAGCCGATATGTTCCAGTTGTGGGAAACCACATTTCGGGGTCTGTCGTTGGGCATCTGGGGCTTGCTACGAATGTGGTGAATTAGGTCATTTTGTGAGGGACTTTCCAAAAACGAAGGCTGGGGAAAGTAAGAAAGATGAGAATACTTCGGGCTCCGTGCAGAAAGGTAATGCTGGGAAAGGACCGATGAGACAAGGCAGAGTTTTTGCACTGGTACCAAGAGACACTCAAAATGCTGAGACAGTGGTGTCAAGTATGCTTTCAATTTGCTCTCAAAGTGCATATGTATTGATTGATTCGGGTTCTACGCATTCATTCATTTCTACTAAGTTTACCGAGAACATTAATAGGAAACTAGAACCCCTTGATTATGTATTATCTGTATCTACTCCATCTGGGAGAACTATGAATGTTGCGTCCATCTATCGAGCTTGTGTTGTTGTGATTGGGAATGTTGAACTGTTAGCTGACTTAATGCCATTGGACATAACTCATTTTGATGTTATATTGGAGATGGATTGGTTAGTGGCGAATCACGCGTCCATAAATTGCGTTTCAAAGAGTGTCACGTTAAAACCCCCAAACCTAGCCGAGGTCACGTTTCAGGGAAAAGGTGTAGTATCCCCACCTTATTTAATTTCATCCATGAAAGCCTATAGATTGATCCAAAAAGGGTGTCAAGGTTATCTGTGTAGCATACTAAATAATTTGAATGGAAGTGTTGAGTTAGCCGACGTCCTAGTGGTTGAAGAATTCCCTGACGTTTTCCCAAATGATTTGCCTGGCCACCTAGTTGATAGAGAGGTAGAGTTTACTGTTGACATCATGCCGGGAACCCAGCCCATCTCTAAAACACCCTATAGGATGGCCCCCGCCGAGCTTAAGGAGTTAAAACTTCAACTACAGGAGGTGCTAGATAAGGGTTTTATTAGGCCGAGCACTTCACCCTGGGGAGCACCTGTTTTGTTTGTTAAGAAGAAGGATAGAACACTTCATCTTTGTATTGATTACCAGGAGCTGAATAAGGTAACCATTAAGAATAAGTACATGTTGCCGAGGATAGATGATTTGCTTGATCAGTTGCAAGGAGCACGAGTCTTTTCCAAAATTGACCTTAGATCGGGCTACCATCAGCTTAAAGTCAAAGCCGAGGATGTTGAGAAGACCGCTTTTCGGACGAGGTATGGCCACTACGAGTTTTTAGTAATGCCTTTTGGAGTGACTAATGCCCCTGCAGCCTTTATGGATTTGATGAACAGAGTCTTTAAGCCATATCTAGACGTGTTTGTGGCTGTCTTCATCGATGATATATTGATTTACTCTAGAAGTAAAGCCGAACACAAGGAGCATTTGAGACTTACCTTACAGACTTTGAGGGATCGGAAATTGTATGCTAAATTTAACAAGTGTGAGTTTTGGCTTTCCACTATTTCATTTTTGGGTCATGTAATCGATGAAGAGGGTATTTTGGTCGATCCTAGTAAAATTGAAGCCGTTGTGAATTGGCCGAGGCCGGTTAATGTGACTGAGGTTCGTAGCTTGCTGGGATTGGCTGGTTATTACAGAAAATTCGTAAAGGATTTCTCAAGGATTGCAATTCCGTTGACACAATTGACTAAGAAAGGAGTGGCTTACGAATGGACTAAGGATAGAGAAGCAGCTTTCCAAGAGTTGAAGACGAGATTAGTCGCAACACCAATTCTTGTGCTACCATCAGGTAATGAAGAGTTTCATGTTTACAGTGATGCTTCGCATAAGGGTCTGGGTTGTGTATTAATGCAAAAGGGTAGGGTTATAGCGTATGCATATCGTCAATTGAAGCCACATGAAAAGAATTATCCCACCTATGATTTGGAATTAGCAGCCGTAGTGTTCGCTTTGAAGATTTGGCGCCATTACTTGTATGGAGCTTCTTGTCAGGTTTTTACGGATCATAAGAGCTTAAAGTACTTGTTCACTCAGAAGGAATTGAATATGAGGCAGAGAAGATGGCTTGAATTGTTGAAAAACTACGACATGCAGATCCAATATCATCCAGGTAAAGCTAACACCGTAGCCGACGCTTTGAGCAGAAAAGTGGTGGGAAATTTGGCATGTTTAACCACGATCTCAGTGGAACCGACTATTGTTGAGGAAGTCATGACAAGACAAATGGAGGATGAATTCTTCAAGAAGGTAGCCGATGAGATCATCACAAAGCCGAGATCAGGGTACACCATAGAAAATGAAGTGCTCAAGTTTGAGGGAAGATTGTGCGTGGCCGACATCCCAGATTTGAAAAGAAAAATTTTGCAGGAAGCTCATGGTTCCAAGTTTGTTGTTCACCCCGGGAACACCAAGATGTATCAGGATGTGAGGCAGACGTTTTGGTGGCCGAACATGAAAGGAGAGATAGCCGAGTTCGTGTCGCAGTGCCTGTATTGTCAACAAGTGAAAGCAGAACATCAAAGGCCAGCAGGACTTCTTTAACCCTTACCGATTCCTGAGTGGAAATAGGAGCACATCTCCATGGACTTTGTGGTTGGTTTGTCGAAGACACAAAAGGGTATGGATTCAATTTGGGTTATTGTGGATAGACTAACTAAGTTAGCACACTTCTTGCCTGTTAAGACCACCTTCAACGCCGATAAACTTGCTTTGTTATATGTGAATGAGATTGTTAGACTCCATGGAGTGTCGATGTCAATTGTGTCAGACCGAGATCAGAAGTTGGTTTCCAGATTTTGGCAGAGCCTACAAAGAGCTTTCGGAGCCGAGTTGAAGTTTAGCACAGCTTTTCATCCCCAAACTGATGGGCAAACGGAGAGGACGATTCAAACACTTGAAGATATGCTGAGACTATGTGTATTGGACCTCCGAGGAAGTTGGAGAGTACATTTGCCTTTGGTGGAATTTACCTACAACAACAGTTATCAAGCTAGAAGCATTGTATGGAAGAAGGTGCAGGTCGCCGATATGTTGGACCGAGGTAGGAGACAAAGCCCTGCTTGGTCCCGAGTTGATTCAAGTAACGACCGAGAAGATTAAGCTCGCTCAACAAAGAATCAAAACCACACAGAGTCGACAAAAGAGTTATGCCGACCAGAGAAGAAGAGAGCTGGAATTTGAGGTCGAGGACCACGTGTTCCTGAAGATTTCGCCGATGAAAGGAGTCACAAGATTTGGGAAGAAGGGTAAGTTAGCACCCCGTTACATCGGGCCTTTTGAAATTCTTGAGAAGATTAACCTCGCTGCCTACAGACTTGCCTTGCCGCCAGGATTGAGCCAAGTCCATAATGTATTTCATGTTTCGATGATGAGGAAGTATATTCGAGATCCGCTACATGTGATCGACTATTTTGGAATAGTAATTAATGAAGATTTAGGCTACGAAGAGAAGCAGATACGGATTGTCGATAGGCAAGTGAAGCAGTTGAGAAGCAAGTCGATACCAATGGTGAAAGTTGAATGGAAGGAGCATTACGGAGAGGATGCTACATGGGAAATGGAAGAAAAAATGAAAGTCCGACATCCAGAATTGTTTTTGGAACAAGGTAACTCGAGTTTGGGGACAAAACTTCTTTAAGGGGGGTAGGATGTAACAACCCTCATTTTGACTTAGTCATACTTGCATATATTTACGAATGATCTTGTTTTAATATGTGCATTTGCAAATCTTGTCTTGCTTTGCTTGAATGATTGCTTGCATGCTTTGTTCTCGTTTGGTGCATTGCCGAGGTCATCTTAAGCCTAGACACCTTCGAGACCTTTGTCACTTAGAACTATCTTGGAACCCCGTTGGTTGACCTCCATCTTCACCCTAGCATATTGGCTGAGATGTCACCATCTAGGCCGAGGTTCACGTCGCCTAGGCCGAGATGTGCATCATCTGGGCCGAGATGTTAATATCTAGGCGTTCTAGATCCTTGATCCTTGCATGAGTGATTTTGTTCCTGGAACGGTATGACCTAGACCGAGGTGTGGCACATCAAGGCCAAGGTGCGGCACAACTTAGTCAAGTGTTGTCTTTCCAAGCCGATGCCATTGTTACCCTGCTTGCCGAAGCCTTGCCTTAGTTGAGATCATCACTTGCCGGAGTACTCTTGTTGTTTAGCTTGTTGTGTACACTTTGTCTTGGTCTTGTCTTGTCATGTCAGCCACCATTTTGGTTAGAGCCAATCCGCCGATGCCACGTGTCCCGGTAGAGGGATTAAGTCAGTGTTTGTCGTAAGGAGCATATCTTTTTGTATTAATCTTGCCTTTTAGAGAGAGAAGCTATAGGAGGAAGAAGGAGAAGTTTGAGCTAGAGAGAGTGAACTTCCAAGCTTGATCGTTGGAGCTTGAGCCGTTTGGTTCGAGTTTTGAGGTTAGAATCTTAACCTATTCTTGTTGTTCTTACTGATCATCTAGCTGCATTGCACGATCAAACCTGTTCCGTGCGCCGTTCATCGATTTAAAGTTGGTTTTAGAAAGAGAAAACGGTTTTCAAATGTTTTTGAAGAAAAGCCTCGTTTGATCCGAAAGTTTGCATTAAGGTTCATGTTTTTGTGTTTGTTTTGATAAGGTCCTTGAGTATGGGTACCCAGGTCCATGTTTTTGAATTCATAGCATGGAATCTCAGCTTTCGTAATAGCAAGTTTCGATCTTTGCATTCATCTTCCTCATGATCATGTTCTTCATGTTCTTCATGCCCATGTTCTTCATATTGTCAAGAGGGAAACCCAAATTTTCCCAACTTTGCTTTTGAATGTGGCCGTCGGGGCCACACCTCGGCAAGGAGGTGTGGGACCTCAGCCTAGACCTGGTAGTTGCCCAGCGTGTTTTTCCAAAGATAAGAAACTGTGTTTCGATTTGATTGACTTAGTTTTTGAAGAATGCCGAGGTCATTTGCATGTATGCTAGACTTGTTTTGAGTAGTGCATTCAATAGACCTTACCATGTGTTTGTAGGACTGGGACTGGCCTCGACGCCGATGTTTGAGGAACCATGTGAGTGGTATTTTTAATAAAGCTATGTTATACGTTTTGATAAAGACTTTGCTTTGCTTTGTTTTGAAAGTGTTTGTTAAGCATGAATAAGTGTCCCTGTTTTGTATATCAAGTATGATTCTGTCTTAATGACCTTCTCGGAAAGTCCCTTGTGCTGGAGGACTCTAAACTCTAGCAGCACATCTCGTTTTGGAAGTCCCTCGTGCTGGAGGACTCTAAACTTTCGCAGCACATCTCGTTTTGAAAGTCTCTTGTGCTGGAGGACTCTAAACTTTCGCAGCACCCTTGATTTGTACTCTAGTGTTAAAGGGCTACGGCCCTTGTAACATAGGTCCCTCGTGCTTGAGGACTCTAAACTTTCACAGCACATCTTGTTTTGAAGTCCCTTGTGCTAGAGGACTCTAAACTTTAGTAGCACCCTTATTTGAGATGCCTCTCTTGCTTTGTCTTGTTTTGCCACAGACGGTTTGCCGCGTGGTTACGTTTTCCGGAATGTTAATATTTGTAATATGTGATGCTAGTAAGTATTCCTTGAAGCTTGAAGATCTGTTAGATGGACGAGGTCCATTCCTTGTAATATATAAAGTTTTGTCTTGTATTGTTTTGAAAGGACTTCGGCTATTATTCATGCAAACCCCTTTATTATTTATACCATTCAATGAGTATCCAAGCTCACCCTCTCTATATATATGTAGGTAATGAACAAGAAGGCGGTGACGCCTAGATGTGATTCTGGAGCTTATTTTGGGTTTTGATTATGTCGGCTTAACTTGTATTTACGTCGGCAGTCTTGAAAATTATGCTTCTCGATTTGTACTACTTGTATGCTGCATACGTCGGCTTGAGAAGCCTTTTGATCAAGATGTGTGTTTTGTATGATTGTTACGTCGGCAAAGAAGATGTCGGCAACCTGGCAGACTGTGTTCTTAGACTTGTAATTTGTACATTTTGTTTATGTCGGCTTGTGGAGCCCTTTGCTAATATGTAAGAAGTAATTTGTACCTTGCTTTGTTTGTAGTTAAGTTATAACCCATATGTAGATGGTCGCTATTTCATTTGACTTATGCACAGCTCTTATGGACTAATCTGACTGTATGTATCGCTTCTGTACTCGTGAGCCCCATATATTATACTCTGTTGTGTGTGAATTTTGCAAGTTGGCCTTCGGTAATCTCGGATTACTGGCCATCGTGGCACCAAACTACTAGGGGCAGTTTGGGGTCGTGACACCATCGGCTGGAGCCATGAGCGCTATGTAGACAAGGGCGACTACGCGGAGTTTATCCAGACCTATATTATGCGGCCTCTGGCTGGTACTGGCTGAATTGAGAGAGAGAGACCAGCGGCGCCAGCTGCGAGAGCGGGAGCATCGCGGGCACCTCGGGCCCGAGGTAGGAGTGGGCCTCGGAGAGGGCAGGGAGCTGGGTGGCCTGAGCTGGCTACCATGATGACATGCCGAGGGCAGGGTGGGGAGACTTACCAAATCCCCATCGCTCCTCCTCCGTCTGATCATGACCTAGTCAGATTCTACGGCTTGCCTCCGGTATGTACTACTGTATTTTGCATCTTGTATAGTCATTTCATTTTATATCTCTTGATTTTTCGCGGAATACTGATGTTTCTAACACTCTTGCAGACTTCTGCCGAGTACACTCGCCAGTCTTTGGAGTTGACTGCTTCCGTGATGGGGATCCTACACCGGAGCCTCGACCTGCTGGCTATTTACAGTATCCCGGTAAGCTCCTTCGACCACAATCTCAAACTGTACATAATCTGTTTCACATATAATCTGATGCATCGCATTGCCAACATGGCGCTTGATACACATCCCTCATGGCATTTGATACACTGTAACCCACAGACTGCTCATAGCATTGCTCACAGCATTCACACACTACACTCAGTCACTGTACTCTGTACTGACACACTACCCGTAGCATTCATACACGGCATTCTGCACTGATATACTGCTCATAGCATTCATACACGACATTCTGCACTGATATACTGCTCATAGCATTTATACACGACATTCTGCACTGATATACTGCTCATAGCATTCATACACGGCATTCTGCACTGATATAGTACTCGTAGCATAACTAATGTACTTACTATTTGTCCTTTTCAGCCCCCATTCCAGATACCGGCTGCGGGGGGTGCGCCAGCAGGACCATCCGTGTCTGCCCGAAGAGGAGGGAGAGCAGGACGAGGGACCACTGTACCCCCCGCACGAAAGCGGGGCGCACTCATGTCAGCAGCAGCTCACGGGCACCGATTCCAGACGATGATGAGTTCGAGACGGAGGCAGAGGCAGAGGCAGAGTCATCCGAGGATGAGACCGAAGATGACTCGGGCTCGGGCTCAGATGGTGGGGCCGACGACGATGCTCCTGGACATTCATCCAGGAAGAGAACGAGGACAGACTCTCATGCCTGAGACCAGTTGACATTGATCTAGACTTTTGCTGCTTTTCTTTCTTTTTGCTTTATTTTCCTTTTAGATAGTAGTTTGAGCACTTTGTACTGCTTAAGGCAGGTTTTACTTTCCCAAAACTATGTATTTGAAAGGATGATGGAATGAAGCAAGCTTTTTTGCTGCAAAAGTGTTGCATTTGTACATCGCATCGCATCGTATCATACCATATCACATAACAATGTAATCGGACGGAAATTGAACATGCATGTACTACCAAGTCAGGTTGACCAACATAACAAATAAAACAAATTAACTCAATAAGCAAAAATGACACCTTAACAAGTTTACAACTCGATAAGTAGAGAGCGACAAATCGATAAGCAAAATTGCGACAACTTGGTAATCAAATGAGCGACTCAATAAGCAAATTGAAGTAATAACTTGATAAGCAAATGAGCGACAACTCGATAAGCAAAATGAGTAACAACTCGATAAGCAAATGAGCAACAACTCGCTACGCAAAATGAGTAACAACTCGATAAACAAATGAACAAGAACTCGATAAGCAAATTGAAGTAATGCAGGTGTGACTTTGCAAAATCAACACCAGAAGGGACTGGAAATGGAACTAATCACAAGTTCACAATATGTTCAACATATAGAGTGTTCATTTTGAACACACCGCTCGCAACACAGTACTCTGTTTATTTTGGTCATACGGCTCATGCAGGTCACTGATGATTCTGAATACACAGCCCATTCTGAATATTGCTCATTCTGAACTCACAACCCATAACACAACATTCGGTTTATTCGGCATACAACTAATTCTGAACAAACAGTTCGATCTGAACAAACGGGATGCAAAGATGGGATTGGCAGAAGTTGAAACATACTCAAATGCTCCAAATGTGGAAGAACAAACGTGGAGAATGGCACAGTACTCTGAGCACAAAGCGATTCATTTTGAAAATCGAGAAATGAGTTCTCAATTGGGTATTGAGCCTATAACTGAACACAGCGAAAAAAGACTCAACAACAGAAAACAAAAGGTATACAACCTAAAGACAAACACCGACACCTGAAACGACTCAAGACAAGAATCGAGACAAACAAAAGACACAACATTCAGATGTGTTACAAAAGCGAGAGGCCAGTTTCTCCGAGTATTGTTTCCCACCCTTTCTCATTTGTGATTCTCACATCACTCTGGCACTCAATCTCTGGTTTTTTTTTTTCTTAAAAAGCCCTTTTCTCACTTTTTCTCTCATCGCACATCTCTCTATTCTTCAAACTCTCATTTTTTATCCCTCCCCTGGGTGGTTGATGGATAAACAAGAAATTGCGGGCTCTTGTCCCCAGCATGCTGCTAGATTCTCTTTCTTCCGCTCATAGCCAGTGAGTTTCTCCCATAGAGGGGTTGCACTAAGATGGGGTGTGTAGCAAATTTGAAGCTAACATCGGTTGATGATGCTTTGCTGGGGAGTTTGGACATGATCATATCTGTCCAGATGAGGAAGTGAAATATTTTGATCCGTTCCAGTTCGTGCTTCATACTTGGCATGATACCTCGTTGCTTGGAGGATGTGAGAGCTTTTTGCCCTTTTGCAGTCAGCTTCAGTGGTGCCCTTTTCTGGCGAATACGGTGCCCTTTCCGCAAGTAGAGTGCCCTTTGTGGCAAGTGCGTGGATAATGGGGAAAAGACAGGAAGCCTGACTCAACAGTGCCCCTAGTTCATCATTTTGACCCTTTTTTTGTTTTTGCTTTCTACTAAAACAATTTTGATCAATATAAAAGTTTGATTAACATGCTCGTTCAACTTTCTGACTTAAAATCATGCAAGTTAGGTTGTGAGCACTGAAAATTTTCCTTTTTGGGTCCAAGAAAATGGCCCGATTTTGGAAAAATGGAATAATTTTCGGGAAAATTAGTCAACCTTAGTAAAAATTCTCAAAAACTTTTTTTGCAAACGGCCACTGCTCTACGAGCACGGAACCTACTCTTGAGATGTACAACCTCGAATGGGAAGCAATGGAAAATTGCCCCTTGTCTGAAGGACACTGCACGGCAACGACAAGTTGCCCCTTGTTTGAATAGTACCACAGCACACTGTGTGGCAACGGAAAGTTGCCCCTTGTTTGAATAGCACCGCAGCGCGTTGTAATCGGTCCTTCAGAGTGACGATCACAACCAAACTCCTGGATACAGAGAAAACAAAGATAATCAAAACCATTACATGGACACAATCCATTTGGAAGTGTTTGTGGCTGGACTTCAGGATGAAGTTGCCTACGTATCCCAAACATGGGAATCAAGCCTTACGTAGTTCTGGTTAAGGGACACTCAGGTATTAACCTCTCCTTTTACGCTCTAACTTTTGCCAAGGCCACCCTTCTGGGATTTCAACCTTGCGAGCTTTGTTTTTCTTTTCTTTTTAATTCTTTTCATCTTCTTCTTTCTTTTCTTTTTTTTTCATTCTTTGCATTTTTTTCTTTCTTTTTGTTCTTTTTGTTCTTTTCTCTAACTTTTTCCTGGGTCACCCTTCCGGGTTTTCGGCCCAGTGAGCCTCTCAAGGGTAAAAGTGTAGCTCTGTCCATGTCAAATGATTTTGAGATCTCGAAGCCATCTGAATCCAGAAGAATGGCTGCTGTTTACTGATGATGTCGGAGTCCTTCCAATGGGGGCTGAATTTGCCCCTAGTGTTATGGATAGGAACTCAGTTTTCTCCGGTAGTACTTTTTTCTTTCCTCCTTTCTGGGATTTGGCATTCTTGCCGATCTTCGTCTTGGACTCTTCGAGTGCATTATCTGACGTCTTTTGCCCCTTGTTCGAGAGGTGCTTCTGATCTGGCCATACAAGTCTCACATTGTGGTTGACCGTTTGAACATTCTGAACGCAAGTTCAACTGTTTGAAAGCAAAAGGGGGTTGAGTCTCGAGGCTGAGAGCAATCCTAAGTTGCACAATCTCAAGAGCGATTCCACACAGGTCTTTGCAGAACCGCGCAAAACATTTTTTGAAAAATTTTAAGAAAGCGACTAATCGCTCGTGCTGAAGACAGTGTGAAACCAATCTGGATCAAGCCAGGGTCCTTCTCAGTATTCATATCAACAAGCATGATTCCATTCATTAAGGGCTTAGCATGCCTCTCTTTCTCTCAATTTGATCCAATTTTGCAAAACCTGAGGAATTCCTTCCTCTTCGTTTTCATCACAATGTTCAAAAAGTTTTGAAAAACTTAGGTCAATGCAATGATTTGAAGGCACAGAAGAGCAGGTGAAATGCACTGCTGTTTCATTCAAGATTCTAGCACAACTGGTGCAAGGCAGAAGCAAACACGAGAGTGTGAAAATTACTACTGTTTCATTCAGATCTTCTGGTGTAACTGGCTTCAAGATAGAAACAGACTCAAAAGAAAGGACGAAAACAAAACAAAATAGTGATATCCAATGCAACAACCCCGGAATCACCCAACTTCCATACAACAGGACTGACTCGATACAATAAGACAGACCCTTAATAAAAAAAAATTGACTCAAAACAAAGAGACAGACTCAAAACAAAACCACAGAACTAACTCAACACCGGAGTCAAAAATTACAAAAGCTAGCATTCGCAAATGCTTAAAACAGTGCGTGCCATACGCCACATTTGAAGTAAACCGAGCACCGCCCGCAGGTGGGCCAACCCCTAATCACATACTTGTATTATCTTCGAAGTCCACAAACTCAGTAGTGACGGACTTTGTTGAGCTAGGTGGGAGGATGACCTTATCATCGATCAAGTCTTACACTTCATGGTGAAGACGAAAGCAATTGCCGGTGGTGTGACCAGCCTATTGATGGTACGCACAGTACTGGGTGGCATCCTGTGAGAGAGGGAGATTACTCGGGAGAGGCCGAGGCTCAAGAGGTTTGAGATGACCTTTTTCCATGAGGATTTGAAGAGCCTTGGACAAAGGCATGTAGAGGGCATGAAAAGCCCTGCACCCTTGGGGCAGATACTTCGAAGTCAGTAGACCTTTGCTGGACGCACTAGCAAAAGGATCGGCAGGTGCTGCCTTGGCTCTCTGATCTTTCCTAGGTGCAGGGTTAGGATGGGAAGGAATTGTTTGGATATGACGATCCCTATCCCGATTTTCCCTTTGGCTCGAACTGCTCTCGGTCTGAGTGGGAAAGACGTCATCCATAGTCTTAGCCAAAACCGCGAGTACTTGTTGCTTATTCAACTCCCCGGCTTTCAGAGCCTTAACAGCTTGCTGGAGTTGTGCATAGGGATCGGTATCTGCCTTTATCTTGTTCTTTCCACTAGCCTCAGCTTGGTGGGAGGTTTGGGTTATTGGTTCAGTGCGAAGCCCCGTTGTCGTTGATACGTCATTGCCGGAGTTCGAGACAGCTTCAAGTTGGCTGAGCTCAATTATAATTCATCCCAGTAGCGGGGGCTCCTGCGGCATGAAATTCTAAACATACGATGCAGTTGGTGGCGGGGCTGACATTCCATAGGCTAAATCAACCACGGATCTCTGGAGGTCGCCAATCATTCCCATTAACTCAAACGTGGTGGGTTTATGAGTTTGAAACAACTGGGGTTCCCAGATCGGGCGCGCGACAGGCGACCTGGGTGGGTGTGGTACCTCAACATCGGTCTCATCCTGCAAGATGATCCCTTGGTTTAATGCGGCTGCCATAACCATAATTTCCTCTAAATTTTGTGTCATCATAAATCTGCTGAACTGAATGGGGGTGATCTGACTGGTGACTTGACTGATCAGATATCTGCCTTGCTTCAGCGAAGGAGAACACTGGCTATTCTGAACTCAGATCTCTAAGACTCCCTCCCTCCTCCTGAAAGAGAAAATAGGCAGCAGCTCAGCCCAATTTTACCCAAACAATCGTAATCACAACTGAACAACTATATTTGATCACTGATCACTGTTCCCCAAAACTACTGCCCCAAAACTGAATCTGATACCCGCAGATACTACTAATTCTCAAAACACTGACACTGATGCCCGCAAGCCTGATGCCCAGACTTGCAAATTGATATGTGCATTCCTATAGAGGTCAACTCAAAAAGCACATAACAAGCAAGTAAGAGTCAAAACACGCGTATGTTCGGGTAGGTTTCCCTGTCCTATTTTGTCAAAAGCTAGGGTTTCAATACACACACAGCGATTTCAAACAACCTATAATCAGGTAAGCAACCTGTCCTAGCTTGGAATGGTCACTACGGATTTCGATATGCACTAGGTCGAATGGTCAAAAAGGGTGCCCCGGTAAAAATCGAGGTTTGTGTTCCCATCGTGGCAGAGCCCGTAACCGGTCAACCTTATGGCACGCTTCTCAGAGCGAGCCTCCGACAAACCGTTCAGGAATAGCAGATGGCAAACACGATGTCCTAGGCGCACCAATGCACATGTAATGCAAAGAAACACATGAGTGTAGTCAAAACAAGATATCAAGAGTTCAAGTCAAGTTCCCTAACTCCCCAGCAGAGTCGCCAGAAACTGTAGACGTCCTCGAACGTCCCAGGAGAAATCCCGTTTTGTTCATTTGGGGCTTACTACAGTTCAGACTCAATGTCACGGTTCTTAATCTGATCTCGCAAAGTGCAATGCAAGATTGATAAATCACTAAAGAGTCCAAGTCCGGCAAATCGTTTTGGAAAACAGATTTTTAGAAAGAAGTGCCAAACATGGACTGCTTTGCTAGATATAGAGTCACCACCTAAATATTTTATTTTGGGAGGAATTTAGGAAACCCTGACTCGTTGCCTAAGGCCACGTGTCCATCATCACCAAAGTTGCCTGGGCTCGGGAACTTGGGTATGATTGGGGAAGGTCAGCTATGAGCACCCCGCTCACCCAATCCGAAGATTGGCCTGTACTAATCATGATATTTTGTTTTGAAAACATATGTGTTCTTATTCCGGTTAATTAGCTAGAATTTACTATGTGATGCGCACAACACACAAGTAGAGACTAGATTGCCTAATTTGGAACAAAGCATCACATATCTGTTTTGTTTAGAAAATGGTTTGAGGTTTGCTACTCGTAAGTAGGCCAAAACACAGGTTTCGACGAATTATTCCAATTCAAGCAACCCAACCTTCACCCACAGGCATTCAGACAGTTATATCACATAAGCAAATAGCCTCATGGTAAGCATGTTGTCGTGTTAACACTCACATACATGCAAGATGCTAAAGTGCAAATACTCACAGTATACTCCGAGCCAAAACAATGAACATGTTAGCAATCAAATGTATGATCCAAGTCCATGTTAAGATGGTTAATGGATCGCATACAAAATGCAACTAGAATAGGCTCGGTTAATCTAAGGATGGCATGTGAAATGCAACAGCTCGATACACGTATTCAACTTGGAATTTGAAATACTATGTAGTTAGTATGATGCACCGAGTCCGGTGCATACAATACAGATGAATGATGCAATCATGCATAGCATAAGGATGCTAATTGAAACGTGCCCTAGAACTAACCATCATAAGCGGTTGAGTAAAAGGGAGAAAGAAATGGTGGTTGGAAGACATGCATCACACACACGCACGCTTATTACAAAATTGCCATCTCTCGAAGGATCCGAATGAATAATACAAATTAATTAACAAACAAGCTAATTAAATATTACAGACCCTTAATTAATTAAACAAATTAATTAAATTACTAAAAGCAGCAAAACAGCCTCGGGAAGAGGGACGAATGCATGCACGCCCGACTCCGCTCGAAAATCCACCGCCATGTCACATGTTGCCTCTGTTTACACTGCTCTGCACCTTTGAGGACTGTACAAGTCTCCAGGATGTTTCTAAACCACTCCCTGATCACTGTGGGAGGTCAGCGACCAAGAGGAAACACCACTGGCCATGAAATTATGCTCATTGACCAAAAATTAGATCACCGGCTGGGTATTGATAGTCGGCCGGCACTGAAAATTGTCGACCGGCCATTTCTTCCTGCAGAATATTGGTTTGCTGCAACAGAGGACAGACAAGATATGGCAATGCATTTTCAAAGCAATTTATGCAGCACCACCCTCCTTATCATGTTTGAGACTCAAAGGAGTATGGTTCTCGACCCTCGGGCCATCAGTCATGCATTTCAATGCATGATGGCCCAAGAAGTCAAGTGTGCAACTTCAATATCAAATGAAATGCACACAAACACATAAAAGGGTTCCTCCAATCTCTATCATTTCTGATCAAGAGGGATGGGATGCATGCACAATGCTATGTAACCCAAGCATGCGAGCTAAGCTTGCAATATGAGCATGTGAACAAGCATGCAAACATGCAAGTATGTAACAAGTATGCAAGCTAACAAGCATGCAAGATGCAATTTAAACATGCAACACATGCAAGACATGTAGCAACTTAATCAAAGATGCATTCCAAATGCAATATCACTTAAATATGCAACAACATGTTAATAGTCCTATCATCTAGACGTACAAACATACATAGCATGCAACAACATGCAAAGGGGCCAAGTATGCGACAACATGCAAGGCAAGCATGTAACAACATGCAAAGGATGGTCTTAAACCAAAATGGGCAGCTCTCTAATAGGTCCAAAACAGTGGGCAATATGCTAAGGGATAAGGGACAAAGTCATATACAAACATGCATGTATAATGGTCCAACACTTAAGCATAAAAGGGGCAACTTTTAAGGACACTTAAAAGGGACAAACATAGACATATGGCAAGCATTTTAATGCTCTGAAAACATGCAAATGATGATGCCAAATCAACCTAATAATGATGCACAAAAAGCTTGAAACTAGCCCAAAGGCTCAAACCATGATCAAGTGACACATGAAGAAAATGACCAAAGTGGACCAAAACAGTTCCAAATCATCCCAAAGTAAGCTTAAAACATGTAATGGCCAAAGCTAAAACAAGCTAAAACAAAAGGGGCAAGGCATGAGGCATACAAGGCCACCAAAGAGGTGTTACACTACACCTAAGACAACCAAACATGGCATGATTTAGGCGACCAAAATCAGAGATATGACATGCTAAAATGAGCCCAAAAACCCACTTAGATGGCATTCCAAATGCCTAGACATGATGGCATACACAATGACACATCCATGAGGCATATAACCCTAACTCTTTAAAGCATTAAAAGAGTTATAAATGCATGCATACAAGCATAACATATGGACTGAAATAGCATTATAAGTGGTGCCAAACCACTGAAATGATCCAAATGGAGCATGCTAGAGGATTCAACACTTGAAGCTAACAAGCAAGATTACATGGTAGCTATACAAAGCAAGTAATGGACGACCAAAACAACCAAAATCAGAGCTTTATCATGTTAAAACAAAGCTAGATGCTTCATGAGATTGAGCCAAAATCATGCTAAAAACACAAGTTACAGCATGATGCATGTTAAGGCTAAAACATGGGATTACAAAACAAGTGTATGAAGCATACATGGCATGTCTAAACCAACTTGAAATAGAGGTATAACATGGTAAAAAAAAGCCTAATACCTACTAAAATGAAGCTAAAGCAAGCTAGGCATACAAGCTACAACACAAGCCATTTGTGCAAGCATCAAAGACAACAAGGAGAGGGGATGACCCTCTCCTATTTAGGACACCAAAACCACTTCTCCATCACTAAAAATCCTCTGGATTTCAGTGGTAGGGAGGTCATGCAAAGAAAAGAACAATGGCCAAAAGGTATGGGCTAAAACAAGGCCTAACAAGGCCTTGGAGGGGGGAGACAATCCCAAACCTCAAAGTGACCTTAAATAAAGTTCTAAAGCACACAAAATTAGAATATTTATCAGTTATACACTAAGCTTAAAAACAGATGCAAGGTAGGTTAAAAGCTTGTGCAAAAATGAAGAAACTAAAGCAAAAACACTCACCCTTGTAGACCTTCTTCAAGAATAATGGTCCAATAGTTTTTTTGAGTCCAAAGCAACCCAAGAACACCAAAATCAGCCTCCAAGGACCTCAGCTCCAAGAGGATGGTGTAATGCTAGGTGTTTGTGTGCAAAAGTATGAACAAAACAACCTTATACACATACAAATATGTAAAGAGAGAGACATATAGAGATAGATAAATACAACTATTTCTAACCCTAATTTTAAACCTCTAGAACCCCTGAGGAGGGAGAAGAAGCTCCCTCTTTATAGAATTCCCATCTTGCAAAGCTTCCAAAACAAGCTAAGCAAGAGACAAATCCCTTCATACATAGGGGGAAATGTGTGTGCCAGCTGGCACTAAATATCTGCATAAAGTAGATGAACAGGGGTCGGCTGGAAAATATGGCCGATTGACCAAAAAAAATGGCCGACTGACCAAAAACACTGCCAACCAACCAAAATATTTGGCCGGTAGCAAGAAAACTAGGTCGGTGGCCTCAAGCCAAGGCTGGTGAGGTGTCGGGATGGCCAACAAGCGATTCCTTGCCCTCAGAAGCAAAAACACAAGTATTTGGTGTACAACCAAGCATAAAACAAACAAGTCGAGAGGTCTTGAGGCAAGACGCGCGACCGAAACCTCCGAGAACTCAAGACGAACATGAACATGGATGATCACCTAGTGTTCAAACGGTGACGTCCAAGTCTTGAGGATGGTCAAATATGGGGTGTTTACAGCAACATTTAACGAAATGCGAGCCTCGAGACATCGTAAGAAATTTTTTTTTTTCAAAATATTTTGAAAGAGAGGGTTTTAAGGTCTAAAAACCATTGAAAATAGTTTTAGTAAGGTTAGTATTTGACGCTCTCCTTGCCAAAGAAATCGAACCTTTGCACTGCACAACTTTCATCACTGAGTTAACAATCAGTAGCGCCTAAGTCGTAAGGGCAGTAAAAAATGGGGTGTCTACAGTTGCCTCTCTTTGACAGAGGTCAGAGTCATGAAATGACGTTAGTGAATGTCAAAGCCCAGAGACGACCTATTTTTGACAAGGCCGTAGGACTTGGGCAAACAAACAAAACAAAATGCAAATGTAGTTGGTTGAACCCGAGGGTTGCCTACGTATCCCTTTGCAAGGAATCAAACCAACGTAGTTCAGGGGCAGGATGTAAAATGATACACAATATAACAAAACAATGTAAAAGATATACAAGGCAATGGAAAAATCAAACCATAAACAGTGCAAAACCACACAAATATCATAAAAGGATGGAGATGCAAAATCAAACTACGTTTAACATAGAAAAGGTGTCGGAACCCTCAAACCACAATTGTCTTAGAGGGATAGGTGTATACACATGTAGAACTATGTGTTTCGCAGAAAGAATACAAGTAATTAGGTGGGATGATATAAGTGAGGAATGATCGGCTCAGGAAAGATCGTGATCCTACATGCTGAATGCAACAAAACAAAGTACAATGCAATAGATTAAATGGATGCGGTGAATAAGGCACGCGACCGAACCACATATTACTTAGAAAAGGCATGGACACAAAACAGACCACGTCTAACACAGAAAAAGTGCCGAAACCCTCAGACCACAATTCTCTTAGTGGAATAGACACGTACACATTAACTCAGAACCTTGCTTCAACGAAGGAAATGCATGAGCACATGCCAAACTAAGCTTAACATGGAAAGGATGCAGGTGTAATGGACAATGTAGTAAATGCATGCGATAGATGCTATATACAATGCAATAGATGTAATATACGATGAAAGATAATAACTATGATGCAGCAGTTGAGAAGTGAAAGTACCTTACAGGGGCAATTGGCGATGACTCACCTCATGCAGCTGGGGATCTTCCTCTTCTGCATCTCGCATTTCTGAACCATAGGTACTACTTTTCTCCCTGACTATGGTCGCAGCTTTCCCTATTCTCCAACAGGGTGACAGACTAGGTTAGTTCAGTATCTAGAATCGAGGCACATACACGCTACCTCAACCTATGGGGCTTCCATACAGATTTCAAGCTGGGGATACAGCCCTGGGTATTTAAACCAGACTTTAGTCTCAAAAATTCTAAACCTTTGCGTTCTCGGCATGGGCCATTCGAACCGTAGTTTCCACCGTTGTAGTTGATCTCCTAAGAATTCACAGTAAACACAGGCAGGTGGCTATACCAGACCACCGGAAGTCATTTGGGCACGACAAACACCAAAGGAATTGCACCTTCAGAGGATTTAAGGTCTCCTAGACCAGGAAGTACACAAGACAGTGCAAGGTAGGTGCACAAGACAGTGCGAGCCAAGGTGCACAAGACAGTGCGATGCAAGGTGAGTGCACAAAACAGTGCTATGCAATGCATAAGACAATGCGGGGACATCCAAACGTGCCACACGCGAGTGAAGAAAGGTTGCGCAAAATAGTGCAATGCACAAAATAGTGTGAGTACATCCAAACGCGCCACACGCGAGTGGAGAAAGGTTGCGCAAAATAGTGCGATGCACAAAATAGTGTGAGTACATCCAAACGCGCCACACGCGAGTGGAGAAAAGGTGCGCAAAATAGCGCGATGCACAAAATAGTGCGAGTGAAGATGCAGGGTTTAAGGTCTCCTAGACCGGGAGGGTGCACAGGACAGTGTGATGAAATGCATGTTCTACGCAAGTAAGGTGCACAAAAAAGTGCGAACAACATGCATGTTCTATGCAAGTAAGGTGCAAAAAAAAGTGCGAACAAAATGCATGTGCTATGCAAGTAAGGTGCACAAAAAAGTGCGAACAATTGCATGTTCTATTCAATAGGTGCACAAAAAAGTGTGGACATAATGCATGTTCTATGCAAGTAAGGTGCACAAAAAAGTGCGAACAAAATGCATGTTCTATGCAAGTATGCGCGCATTTTCTATGCAAAAGATACGAGCATTTTCTATGCATGATTCAAAGGCAAATGCATATATTCCATGCATGATTGGTAATGGGTGCATATTTTATGCATGATGCAAGAGCGAAGAGCAGGTTCTATGCATAATGCAGGAGCAGAAGCACATTCTATACAGGCAGCTAGAGTAAGAGCATGTTCTATGCGACGGTGAAAGCATATTCTATGCAAGAGATAAACATATTCGATATAACATTGAAAGCATATTCTATGCAAGAGACAAGCATATTCTATGCAACATTGAAAGCATATTCTATGCATGAATCATAAATGATGCATGACACGCATGCAACAGAAGTGTATCTAAAAGTGCACATTCTATGCAATAGTAGGGAGCCAAATACGTACTTTGGTGCCTCTGATTTACCTCACGGAGGACTTTGCAACATGCTTAACTCAGAAAGGATACATCTTGGCGAGAGGTAACATCTGCATGCTGCTTTAATTTCCATTCTAACTTGAAGCAGGCTTAAGTTTGGGGTCAAGGTACACTCATACTCCAGAGAAACGGCAAGGCCTAAGAAGGTGCACCTGGAATGCAATCCTAGAATTTTCTAAAGTTGAAACACACTCAGATGCTCCAATTTTCCCTCTTTTCTTTTGTTCTGCAGTCTGGAACCTAAGTAGCTTCAGATAGGTCCTTGTTCTATTGCTCTCACATGACCTGGGTTGAACCTTGTAGTTTAAGAAAGAAAGAATCTTGTTTTGCACAAATGTGGAGAACGGCACAGCACTCTTAGCACAAAATAATCTATTTTTTTAAATTGAAATTAGGAAATGAGTTCGAAATCGGGTATTGAGCCTACAACTGACCACGGTCAAAATGACTCAACAAAGAGGAAACGAAGGTAAAAAAAACCTAAACAACTCAACAAAGGAAAAACAAAGGTAAAACAACCTAAACACATCCATTGACACTAAAAAATGTGTCAAAACAAGAATCGAGATAGACAAAAACAACAGACACAATGGTGAGAGACCTCTCAGTTCATGAGGAGCCTATTTCTCCGGGTATGGTTTCCCACCCTTTCTTATTTGTGATTCTCACATCACTCTGGCACTCAATCTCTAATTTTCTGAAACAAGCCATTTCCTCACTTTTTCTCTCAGCGCACATCTCACTATTCTTCAATCTCTCTTATTTTTTATCCCTTCCCTGGGTGGTTGATGGATAAGCAGAAAGTTGTGGGCTCTTGCCCCTAGTGTTCAACTAGATTGTTCTTCTTTTGCTCACATCTAGTGAGCTCTCTCGTAGAGGGGTTGTGATGCTGCTGGATGTGTAGCTGATCTGCAATTGACATCGGTTGATGATGCCCTTGGCCAGTTTGAATGTGACCAGACCTATCCAGATGAGGCAGTGGAATATCCTGTTCCATTTTCAGTTCGTACTTCGCACTTGGCTTGATACCTCGCTGTTTGGAGGATGAGAGATCTTTCGGCCCTTTGTTGTTCGCTTCAGTTGTGCCCTTTTTGGCGAGTATGCTGACAATGGCCTTTCTGGCGAATGCATTGATAATGGAGAAAAGACAGAACACCTGACTCAACTGTGCCCCTAGTTCAACATTTTGACCATTTTTTTTGTTTTGGCTTTCTACAAAAACAATTTTGACCAACATAAGAGTCAGATTAACATGCTTGTTCGATTTTCTGATTTGAAATCATGCAAATTAGGCTATTAGCACTGAAAATTTTTCTTTTTTGGGTCCAAGAAATGGTCTAATTTTGGAAAAAATGAAACAATTTTTGAGAAAATTAGTCAACTTCATTAAAAAATTTCAAAAACTGTTTTTGCAATTGGCTACTGCTCAATCAATGCGGAATTTACTCTTGAGATGCACAACCTCAGATCCAGAACAATGGAAAATTGCCCCTTGTCTGAATGGCGCTGCACTGCATCGGAAAATTGCCCCTTGTCTAAATGGCAACGCATGGCAACAAAAAGTTGCCCCTTGTTTGAATGGTGCCACAGCTCACTGTAATTAGTCCTCATAGTGAAGATCACAACCGAACTCTTAGATACAGAAACGACAAAGATGACCCGCTCAATCTCATTGGATAGGACAGTTGAATTTGATGTGTATATGGCTGAACTTCAGAATGAAACTGCCTACGTATCCCGAAGATGGGAATTAAGCCTTACGTAGTTCGATTCGGGTTCACTCGGGTTTTAACACTCTCTTTTTACACTCTAACTTTTTCTAAGGCCGCCCTTTTTGAGTTTTCATCCGTGCGAGCTATGTTTTTCTTTTCGTTTCTTTTCTTCTTTCTTTTCTTTTTCTATTTTTTTTTTCTTTTTTCTTTTTTAATTGCTCTAACTTTTGCCTGGATTGCCCTTCCGAGTTTTCGACCCAGCGAGCCTCTCAAGGATAGAAAAGTTTAACTTGTCCATGTTGATTGGCCATAGGATCTCTAAGCCATCCGAGTCCAGGAGAATGGCTGTTGTTCGCTGATGATGTAGGAGTCCATCCAACTGGGTCTGAATTTGCCCCTAGTGTTGTGGATAGGAACTTGATTGTCTTTTAACAATAACGTTCTTCTTTTCATTCATTGGTTTGGGTTTTCTTGTCAGTCTTCATTGGCTTGAGCAATGTCCCAATTTTTGACTCTTCGAGCACATTTGACATTTTTGCCCCTAGTTCAAGGGCTACTTCTGTTCCAGCTTTGCAAGCTGCCTTTGATCACATCTGACCCTTTTGCCCTTAGTTTAAGGGATATTTCCAGACCTAGCCTGGCGGACCTCCTTTGATGACATACAACCCAATTGACCCTAGTTCAAGGCCCGCTTCAAATCTAGCCATGCAAGTCTCATATTGTGTTTGACCATTAAACATTTTGAATCCAAGTTCAAAGTTTAAAAGCAAAGAGGTCGAGTCTCAAGGCCGAGAGTGATCCTATGTTGTACGATCTCAAGATCAAATTCAAGCATGTCTTCGCAGAACCACACAAAACATTTTTTGAAATCTTTTAAGAAAGCAACTAGTCGCTCGCGCTGAAGACAATGAAGAACCAATCTGGATCAAGGCAGGATCCTTCTCAGTACTCACATTAACAAACATGATCTCATTCATTAAGGGCTTAGCATGTCTCTCTTCCTCTCAGTCGATCAAATTTTTACAAATCCCGAGGAATTCCATCCTCTTTGTTTTCATCACAGTGTTCAAAATGTTTTGAAAAACTTAGGTTAATGCAATGACTTCAAGGCACATAAAAGTAGGTGAAAATCTCTGCCATTTCATTCAGATCTTCTGGCACAACTGGCTTCATGGCAGAAGAGAAGTAGGTGACAAGCATTGTCATTCAATTCAGATCTTCTGGTACAACTGGCTTCAAAGGCAGAAACAGACACAAAAGAAAGAGTGTAAAAGACAAACACAAAACAAGAAAGTGATGCCCAAGTTAACACACCCAGAATCACCAACCTCTAACATGACAAGACAGACTCGATACAAAAAGACTGACTCAACACAACAGAACTAACTCAATACCCAAGTCAAAAAGTAAAGTAAAGTGCATTTTCACGTTGCTCAAAACAGTGCATGTCATCCACCACATCTGGAGTGAAAATGAGCGTCGTCAGCAGGTAGTTCATCCCCTAATCACGTAGTCACATTATCCCCCAAGTTCATTGATCCAATACCGATAGACTTTGCAGAGCCTAGTGCGACGATGACCTTGTTATCAATTAGATCTTGTATTTCATGACGAAGACGAAGACAACTGTCAGTGTCATGGTCGGCTTGTTGATGGAAGGCACAGTACTTGGCCAGATCATGCTTGGCTGGAAGGGGATCTGGGAGAGGCCGAGGCTCAAGGGGTTTGAGATGGCCTTGTCCTATAAGGATTTGGATAGCTTTGGACAAAGTCATGTAACAGGGTAAAGACCCTCTGGCCTCGGGGTGGGTACTTCAAGGTTTGTGAGGATGTGTTAGATGCACCGGCGAAAGGGTCTACAGGTGTTGACTAGGTTTGCTGATCTCTTCCGAGTGTAGGATTGGAGCTAAAAGGGGTGTTTCTGGTATGACATCTTTTTTCATGGCTTGTCCCGTGATTTAGAATGCTTTCACCATGAGTAGCAAAAGTGTCATCGACAGTCTTTGCAACAACTGTGAGCACTTGTTGTTTGTTCAGTCCTTCAACCTTCAAAGCCTCAACAGCCCACTGAAGATGTTCATAGGGACCAATGCTTTCCCCAATCTCATTTTTACCACTCGCCTCCTCTTTGCCAAGGGATTCTGTTGCTATATCAGAATGGAGCCCGGTTGTTGCTGACATGCCACCACACAGATCTAAGATGGCTTCAGGTTGGCCCTTTTCAATTGCAGCCTTGCCCCAAGATTGAGGAGCCTTTTGACATGAAATTCCCAGCATGTGATGTGGTCGATGATGGAGCCAAAATCCCAAAGGCTAGATATGCTACAGTTCTCAAAAGATCTTCAATCATGCTCATCAACTCAGACATAATGGGTTCATGGGTTTGAGATAATTGGGGCTCAAGTGCATCTATCATACATAAGTCCACACTTTTTGGAATGAACAGCTCAAGCTTGGGTAAATGGACTGGGGTGATGTATATACTGGGGTTGTAAGGGGCGGACAGTGTATGGATGAGGTTGAGATGTGGAGGTGACAGGTTAGTACTAGCCCGAGGTCCTTTTGGTGGAGCTATCATCTGATTCTCGAGAGATTCTGGATCTCATGATGAATGCGATAGCAACGATCGGTGCCATGGCCGCACTGCCGATGATACACACAGTATTTGGAGGGCTTATATCTGGCTGGGAGTGGATCAGATAGAGGTTGAGGATCAAGGGGTTTAAGATACCCTTTTTCCATCAGGACTTTTAGTGTGCTAGTTAGGCTCATATAAAGGGGAGTGAAGGTTCTGCCTTGAGCTCAGGCTGGGCTGGTTATTTGTAGGTTTCATTTGGCAAAAGGATCGACTATGGCGACTATATTGATTTCAGTGGGTTTGGGAATAGTGCTACCGCCAGCATTGGTACTCCCAGAAATCACCCTCCTTATTCGTTCACTTGTTCTGGGAATAATCCATCTGTTGAACATACTCTCGATCTGAACCCCCAGTTCTTGCAAACTTTTGAAAGTGAACAGTGGAGCCACTATTAACTTTTGCAGCTCATCATGCTCAAGGTTCTGCACTATTATTCGCACTTGATCCCTCTCAAAAGGGCGATCTATCATTTGTACTGCCTTTGCTCTCCACCTTGCAACAAATTCTGTAAAAGACTGTAGGATTTTGATGGGTTGCTTCAAGCTCTTGGGTGGTCATTTCAACTTGGGTATTATAAGAGTACTGATCGACAAAGGCCTCAGCCAATTCTTCCTAGTTCTGATTCACTGTATCCTCCAACTTGGCGTACTAAGTAGCTGCTACACCCGATAGGGTTCTTCCGTATAGAGAGAGTTTCTGCGGCTTAGTCAGACCCATTGGTTTTAGGACGTCCAAGAAAAGCCAGATATGTACTATAGGATCTCCAGACCCGTTGAAACGGTCAATATGTGGCATTTTGAATCTATCTAGGAGCCTTACGGCAGCCTAGGTGTACACATCCTCAATGCAGGGAATGGAGTTAAGGCCCTGTACTCTTTTGAATTGCTTCTCAAGGTTAGTAATTTTTACCAAGGTTGGCTCAAAATCATTACTATCAATACGATGAAGCTCCTCATTAGGCTGCACCAGAGGTGTGAAAACTCAAGCTTGAGCCAACCCTTCTCGGGGATCTGGACCTTGCAAATCTTTAGCTGGTGGAAGTGGGTCAAAGTTTGGCTGGACTCCTGAGACTGGATGTGTGATAGATGCCCCAGATGGGCATTGCATTTCAGCATTGGTCTCATCCTACCTGGCGATTCCCTGGTTTAACGCCGCTATCATGGCCACAACTTCTTCCGAACTTTGTGCCATCACGGTCTGCAGCATTTGAACAAAGGTGATGCGACTGGTGACTGTCGGATCAGTTGAACCGGTGAGCCCTGACTGGCCTTTCTTTGCCTTGCCTCTAGCACAGGAAACACTGGTTACCTTTGAACTGAATCTCCAACCTGACAAAGTCTATCAACACAAGTCCAGTATACCTGGGGGATATTGGAGCCTTCTGAAGCGTTGGTTCCAGGACCACCTTGCAAAAGAGAAAACAGATAGCATCTCAGCCTGATTTCACCTGAATAGATATGAGCATAGCTACATGACTGCAGTCCATATTGAATTCTGTCCCAAAACAGATACTAACTTGGCAACTGATACATACATTTCTGTAGTGTCACACTCTAAAAGCACATATCAAGCAAGTGAGAGCCAAAACACCCCTATGGTGGGGTAGGGTTTCCCTGTCCTAATTTTGTAACAAACTAGGGTTTCGCTACGCAAGCCAATGGTTTCAAACAACCTACATTCGGGTGAGCAACCTGCCCTAGTTTGGAATGGTCTCTGTGGCTTCCAATATGCAACTAGGTCGATTAGTCAAAAAGGGTGCCTCGGCGGTGATCCCGATCTGAAGTTTGTATTCCTATCGTGGCAGAGCCTGTAACCGGTCAGCCTTATGGCAAGCTTTTCCGAGCAAGCCTCCGACAAACCGCTCAGGAATAGCAGATGGCAAACACTGTGATGTAGGCGCACCAATGTAAATGCAATGCAAAGAAACACATAAGTGTA
This sequence comes from Camellia sinensis, assembly GCF_055761805.1. Taxonomy (NCBI): domain Eukaryota; kingdom Viridiplantae; phylum Streptophyta; class Magnoliopsida; order Ericales; family Theaceae; genus Camellia; species Camellia sinensis. The sequence continues at coordinate 54,537,477 of NC_138970.1, forward strand.
AATAAAACAACATATCATGATGTTCAAGTCAAGTTCTCTAAATCCCCAGCAGAGTTGCCAGAAACTGTAGCTCAACTTTCGTCGTTCGCCCCCTTTCGGAGAGTCTCGAATTGGTCCTACAGTTCGGACTCCCATCACGGTTCTGAATCTAATGTCACAAAGTGCAATGTAAGACTAATAAATCACCAGAGAGTCCAATCCGGCAAATCATTTTGGAAAACTGATTTTCAATCAAATAATGTCAAAATTGGACTGCTTTGCCAGATTACAGAGTCGCCACCTAAATATTTTTTTTTGTTGAGAAATTTAGGAAGCCCTGACTCGTGCCAAAGGCCATGTGTCTGTCATCACCATAGTTACCTCGACTCGGAAACTTGGGTACGAGAGGGCAAGGTCATGAAATGAGCACCCCCGCTCGCCTGATCAAAGGATCGGCCTCTACTAATCATGACATGTTGCTGTAGATACCCCATTTTTGACCATCCTCAAGACTTGGATGTCATCGTTTGAACACTCGATGATCATCCATGCTCGTGTTCGTTTTCAGTTCCTGAAGGTCTCGGCTGCACGCCTTGCCTTAGGATCTCTCAACTTGTCTGTTTTGTGCTTGGTTGTGGACGAAGGACTTGTGTTTTTGCTTCTGAGGGAAGAGGATGGCTTGTGGGCCATCCCTACAACCCATCGTCTAAGGCCTTGTGCCATCGGCCTTGTGTTCTGGCTATCGGCCAAAAGTGTTGGCCGATCGGCACAATTTTTGGTCGGTCAGCAATCTTTTTGGTCGGTCGGCCATATTTTTGAGCCGAGACCTTTCCATCTGCTTTTTGTAGATATTTTGTGCCAGCTGTGACAGCTGGTGGGCACAATTCTCATCCTCCATACACGTGTATGGAGGGATCGCATTCAAGACTCAAGCTTGTTCAACAAGCTTGAGAATTGAAATTCTATAAGAAGGGAGCCTCCCCTCCGTTTCCAGAGGTTCTAAAAAAATCTGAGATACAAGTTATATGTATCTCTCTCTATATTTTACCTCTCTCTCTTGTCTAGCCTTTGTTTGTGCCCAAAAGTGTAGATTCTTCACACTATTGCACACAAACACCTACTAGAACACCATCCTTTGGTTGCTGAGGTCCTTAAGAGTTGGTTTTGGAGTTCTTAGACTGGTTTCGATCAGAGAAGAGTGCTGGAGTTGTGTTCATGAAGGTGTTCTTCAAGGGTGAGTCAACTACCTTTTAATCCCCCATTTTGGCTTAAGTTTTTAGACCTACTTGCATATTGTTTTAAGCTTAACTCTAAACTATAAAAAGTTCTGATTTTCATGCTTGTGATGTTTGTTTAAGGTCACTTTTGCGTTAGGGGTTGTCTACCCCCTCTTAGGCCTTGTTTGGCCTTGTTTTGTGCCTTTCTTTTTGAGCTTTGGAACAATCATGTTTTGATCTTCTCACCGCTGAAATCTAGAGGATTTTCAGTGGTGGAGAGGTGGTTTTGGACTCTTGAATAGGAGAGGGACACCCCTCTCTCCTTATGTCTCATATGCTTGCATTGTTGGCTAATAATAGTAGCATGTTTGCTTAGCATGTTTTGGACTCATTTCAACAAGTATTTGGTGTTATTTTTCCATGCTATACCTCTATCTAAGGTTGGTTTAATGGTCTCTTGCATGCACCATGCACTTGTAGTGCAATCTTCTCATTTGCCTTAACATGCATCATGTATTTGGACCATCATTCTTGCATATTTTGGCTCAACTCTGAGGAGCTTTTAGCCTTGTTTCACAATGCTCTAGCTCTGATTTGCATTGTTTTAATCATGCATGCATTGTTTTGTATAGCCATGGTTCAATCTAGCTTATTAGCTTTGAGTGTCCAAGTCATTAGCATGTATTGCTTAGACCATTTTCATGATTTGGCATCATTTCATATGTGATTTCAGCCCATGTAGTGTAGCCATACACTTGCATTTGTCATCCTTTCAATGCTTTGAAGAGTTGGTGTTTTATGCCTTAAGAGTGGACCATTGTGCATGCCTCCATGCTTAGGCCTTTAGGATGCCATCTCAATGGGTTTTTGGGTTTATTTTGACATGCCATAACTCTAATTTTTATTGGTTAAAGCATGCCATGTTTGATTGTACTAGGCGTAGCGTAACACCCTTTGGTAGCCTTGCATGCTTCATACCTTATGCCTTTCATATTGACTTGTTTTGGCTTTGGTCCATGAATGTTTTAGACTCACTTCGATGTGCTTTAGGACTATTTTGGTTTGCTTGGGCCATTTGCTTCATGTTTTGCATAGCCTTAGTGCAAGTCTCGTTGCTAACCTTGGGCTTTGAGCCTCTTGGTATGCTACGCTTGCATTGTTTGGTTGATTTGGCATCACTCCATGTTCAATGTCAGGGCCTATAGTATTGTCACTTGTCCACACTTTTCACTCTCTAAGTGTTCTTAAGAGTTGGTGTCTTCATGCTTTAATTCTTGGGCCAATTGGCATGCATGCTTGCCTTGCATTTCAAGTCATCAATTCATCACTTTGGCCACTGATTTGGGAATGGCTGAGGTCTGTCCATTTTGGTTTAAGTCCATCTTCGCATGTTGTTGCATGCTTATTCATCTTACATGTTGTTGCATACTTGTTAGATTGTATGTTGTCGCGTGCTTGTTGTTGGCATTGTTGTTGTATGCTTATTACATTACATGTTTGCATGTTTAGGTTGCATTGCATTTGGCATGCTTGTTACCTTAACATTGTGTGCATGTTTGAGTCATATTGCATTTTGCATGCTTATGTTGCATTGCATAGCATCTTCATGTTGCATGTACTGCATTGTGTTTGGTTTGGGGTGTCAAACCAAACAAGAGGAACGAGGGGCATTTCATACTTGAAGTGATGAAACGCGCCTCAATCCTCAATAACCGACACTCTTGATCCAACATTATAGAGTGTGAGGCATTCATGTGTTTCTTGTGCATTCATTCCACATTGAATTGTACACTTGACTCCTTTGGCAATCATGCATTGGAATGCGTGATTGGTGGACCGAGGGTCGAGCACTACACACCTTTGAGTATTAAACATGATAAGGGGTATAGGTGCAAACATTTTCTTGCAAATGTGTTGCCATACCTCTGTTTGTCCTCTGCTGCAGTAAAAGGACCAGTCTGCAAGAAAAGATGGCTGATCGGCTATCCAGAGTGCCAATCGGATACAAATGTTCGGCCAATAGCATCATATTTGGTCGATGACCATTTTCCGTTGGCCGATGGCCACCCTATTTGGCCGATGGCCTCTCAGCTTGTCCATGAGGTGGTTCAGTAGCATCACAGAAGTTGGCACAGTTTTCAGAGGTGTAAAACAGTGCAAACAGAGGCAACATGAGGCATGGCAACGAATTTCTGAGCGAAGCCGATCGAGCATGCCTATGCCCCTCCTCTCGAGGCCGTTTTAACTGCTTTGTATAGTTAGTTAATTTGTAATTAATTAGTTAATGTATTAGCTAATTTAATTCATTGCTATAAATATTTAATTAGCTTGTTAGTTAATTAGATTTGATTATGTAATAATTAGTCTAATTAGATCATTAGATTAGTTAGAATAGCTTAGCGTAGCTAGCTTGGATTATTCATCCGGACCCTCCGTCAAGAGGGCCAACTTTTGTAATAAGTGTGCGTGAGTGTGCGAATGTCTTCCAACCCCACGTCTTTCTCCCTTTTACTTAACCGCTTACGAAGGTTAGTTTTAGGGCATATTTCGATTAGCATCCTTATGCTTGCATGTTTGCATTCATTCATCTGTCTTGCATGCACTAGGCTCGGCGCATCATACTAACTGCATTGTATTTCAATACCGACTTGAATACATGTTATCAAGAATTGCATTTCACATGGCATCTTAGAATAGCCGAGCCTATTTTTAGTTGCATTTTGCATGTGTTGCATTAGGCATTCTTGACATGAACTAAGATTATGCATGATTTCTAACTAGTTCTCTGTTTTAGCTCGGAGTATACCGTAAGTGTTTACGCTTTAGCATCTTGCATGAGTGTAAGTGTTGCCATGATAGCATGCTTGCCATGAGGCTAACTGCTTAAGTGTTTAACTGCCTAAATGCCTATGGGTGAAGGTTGGATTGCTTGAATTGGAACAATTCATTGAAATACGAGTTTTAAGCCCACTTAAAGTGGCAACATCATGTTTTCTAAGCCCACTTGAGGGTGGCAAATCCACATCTTAGCCTACTTGCGAGTAGCACCTTCAAACCATTTTCAAACAAACAAACATGAGATGTTTTGTTCCAATTTAGGCGATCTAGTCTATACTTGTATGCTGTGCGCATCACGTAATAAGCTAGCTAGTACACCGGAATAAGAACACATGCATTTTCAAAAACAAAATATCATGCTTAGTAAAGGCCGAACTTTGATCGGGCGAGCGGAGGTGCTCATTGCATGACCTTCCCCTCTCATACCCAAGTTTCCGAGCCGAGGCAACTTTGGGGATGACGGACACGTGGCCTTAGGAATGAGTCAGGGTTTTCTAAATTCCCCCAAAATAAAATATTTAGGTGGCAACTTTGTATCTGGAAAAGTAGTCCTTGTTTGGCACTTCTTTATAAAAATCAATTTTCCAAACTGATTTGCCGAATTTGGACTCTTTGGTGATTTATCAATCTTGCATTGCACTTTGCGAGATTAGATTCAGAACTGTGACATTGAGTCCGAACTGTAGTAGTCCAATGAACAAAATGGGATTTCGTGCCCATTTCACGCGTAGAGCCCGGGACGTTCGGGCACGTCTACAGTTGCTTTATAAACACATGTGTTCTTATTCCGGTTATTAGCTAACTTTACTATGTGATGCATCACAAGCAAGTATAGACTTAATCGCAAGACTTGGAACAAAACAACTCATGTTTGTTTTCGAAAATTGTTTGGAATTTCCACCCTCAAGTGGGTTAAAGCGCAGATTTGCCACCCTCAAGTGGGCTTAAAACATGATAATTTGCCACTTCGCAAAGTGGGCTTTATAACTCACATTCATCGAATTGTTCCAATTCAAGCAATCAAGCCTTCATCCATAGGCATTCAAACAGTTTAGCATTTAAGCACATAGCCTTATGGCAAACATACGAAACATGGCAATCACTCACACACATGCAAGTATGCTAAAGCGTAAAGCTTACAGTGTACTCCAAGCCAAAATAAAAGCTAGTTAGAAATATGCATGATCCTAACTATGTTAAGTGCCTAATGCAACACATGCAATAATGCAACTAAAATAGGCTCGGCTATCTAAGACGGCATATGAATGCAACAATTTGAGACATGTATTCAAAGAGGTATCGAAATACAATGCAGTTTGTATGATGCGCCGAGCCCGGTGCATGCATGACAAATGGATGAATGCAAACATGAAAGCATAAGGTATGCTAATTGAAATATGACCCTAATCTAACCATCGAAAGCAGTTAAATAAAAGGGATAAAGATATGGGGTTGGAAGACATTCACACACACACGCACCCTTATTACAACATTGCGCTCTTTCGAAGGAGGGTCCGAATGAATAAGCTAAGCTAAAGTAAGCTAAGCTAATTAAACTAATCTAATTAAGCTAATTAGACTAATTATTACAAATCAAAATAAAGAAATAGCTAAGCTAAGCTACTTAATTATTACAACACTTAACTAACTAGCAACTAGTTAATCAACTTACAAAACCATGCTCACTAACAAGTAAAGCATTAAACTACACTACGTCAGCTCTGCTTCAGAAAGTTGAACATGCATGCTCGGTTTTCACCCCGAAAAGCTCTCTGGTTTGCTCTTGAAAGGCTCTGTTTGCAGGTTACTCCAAGAACTCTTGCTCCACCTTAGCAATTCCATGTTGGTGAATGCACCAGCGGTCTGCAGGCCATGGGAAGCTGCTGTCGGCCACCTGCTAGCCAAAGAGAGGAACTGCCGGCTAAGGATGAAGCCTTGCTGGCCACTGATGAGGCACTGCCGGCCACTGGTGTGTTGAACCACCATTCTGCAACAGAGCACAAATAGAGGAAAAATGAGGGGTTTTCCAAGGGTATGTCTGTACTGTGCCCCTCCTTATCATCTCAAAACATCAAAGGATTGGCACTTTTAGATCCAAAACCACCAATCAAGCATTTTCAATGCATGATGGCCAAGGATCCAAGTTGTACACTTTCAATAAATGCACAAAACAAGACTCAATGGACCATCACCTTATCATGGATGATCACGGGTAATGGAGACAAAGGAGATTGGCTCATTTTCATCACTTGGAGTATGAAATGGACCAATCTTCCTTGTGTTCAATATGACATCCGATTGAACACAATGCAATGCAAACACACATGCTTACCTTAGACATGTTTTACTTGTGCAATTCTTGTTTACACCTTTTATCATTACCAAGCCATTCTTTTATTAATTTGTCCAAGGTGAGTGTCCTCTAATGAGAGAGGGGTCAACCAAAGGATGGTTTAAGATATGAGAGAGATCATGCCTTTGACTAGGAGGAACCCTCAAAAGAGAGTTAAAGCCATTTAAGCAGAAACACTATCTCATGCTTAAACATAATCATAAGGTCAACCAACCCTCAAAGCAAATTAAAAAGTGAAGAAATGAGGGAGGTTGCAGACTTTTTGGTGTTGAAATGACATGACAGATAATGCTACAACATGCAAGCAACATGTGCACAACATGTTAGGGGCCAAAGCATTGAAACTAGTGAAGGACACAACACTAGAGGCATGCAACACAAAGCTCAAAAGGGACCAACAGTCCAAAACAGTCCTAAAACACTTTAAATAGAGCCCTAAAACATGCTTGAAATAGGCTAAGAATCGCTATATTAAGAAGCCAAAACAATAGCAAATGCTAGGCAATTTAGCACAATTTCACTACAAGCATACAAAGCAAAGCTCATGTGATCAAACTAGCTCAAAATAAAGCTTAATCATGCCAAATCAGTAGCTAAGACATGCTGAAATTGAAGCACAAAGGGCTAGAAAAACATGCTCGCATGTTGACCCGCAAACAAGGCACAAAGCACAACTCCTAAAAGTGATGAAAGAGTGGAATATGTGAGAGTGTGATAGAGGTATATGCTCTGAAATCACATGTAAAATGATGCTATATCATGCAAATAACTTAGCAAAACATGATAGGGACCTTAAAACACAAAGCTAGTAAAGGTCATTCACACTATAGCTATACAAAGCAAAGCACATATGACCAAGACCATCCTAAATAGAGCTAAAGCATGCTAAAACAGTAGCAAAAACATGCTAGACTTGAGCTAAAACAAGCTAGGTTACAAGGCTAAAACATAGAGCATGCTAAGCTAGTAAGCAAGACACAAGGAGGGGAGGCTAACCCCTCCAATTTTGGACTTCCAAACATGTTTTTTGCCACTAAAATTACTCTGAAAATTAGTGGTAAAAGCCTCAGAAAAAGATGATTTAAGGATGGGAAACACAAGGGCAAAGGCCTCCAAAACAAGGTACAAAGAATGGCTATAAACCCCTCAACCTTTAATGGCCTTAGGACCCAAGCTTCAGCCCAAAAACACAGAGTTTTTATAGCCCAAAATCAGTTGAAAAACATGCTGGACTCAAGTCATGAAGAGCCAAAACACTAAGCTAATGCATGAGGTTGCACTACAACTATGCAAAATAAGCCTCAACTGAAGCAACCAGCCCAAAACAGAGCCAAAATAGGTTATTTCAGAAGCAAAAACATGCTGAAATAAAGCTAAGATAAACTAGAAAAACACGCTAACATGTAAAGCTATCTAGGCATGAATGCTAGACACAAGGAGGAGAGGCTAACCCCTCCAATTTTGGACCTCAAAATATAGTTTTTGTTACTGAAAAACCTCTGAGTTTTAGTGGTAAAAAGGCCAAAAAAGTCGGTTTGAAAAGTAATGAAAGATGGCACGAAAAGCTATACAAGCTAAAGAGCAAAAATGGAGGGACAACCCCCTAACCCACAAAGGCTCAAACCACAACTTTAGGACTGAAAAACAGAACATTTTACATGCCAAAACTAGCCTTGAAATGATGGAAAAAGATGGCAAAGCAAGTGTGAAAAACAAGCTTAAAGGGAGAGAGTTATACTTCTTGAAGCACAAGCACACTTTAGGCACAAATGAGGCATCAAACCAAGCTAAATCATCCTTATAGAGCTTAAACAAGGCTCCAAGTAATCTCAGCCCAAAGGTAAGCAACTTTGGTTAAGGATCTAGGCAAATGAGAGGTGTATGCTAGCTTCTATGCACAAAGGTTCAAGAAAGAAAGGAATGTAGAGAGAGAGAGAGTTCTCAAAATCTTTCACTCATAAAATGTTCCTAACCCCTAAAACCATAGAGAAGCCTCTCTATATATTGAAAAATACAAGCTCTGGTCAAAAATATCCCAAAAGGGACAGCTGTAACAGCTGGAGCACAAATATCTGCCAAAAATTGTATTTTTTCATCAATGGCCGACACTGCTTCATTGTTGGCCGGCATGAGCCACCATTGGATGGCAGGGGGTCGGCATAGGCCATTCATGGCCGGCACATGGCCAGAAAATCCCATTTATGGCCAGCATCCTCCACCTCTGGTTGGCCAAAAAAATCAGCTTTTTGGGCCAACTTCAAATGGACATAGCTCCTTCATACAGACTCTTTTTCAGGTCATTATTGAGCCTAAATTGAAGCCCTGGAAGTCGTCTTTCCAATGATGGCTGCCTCACATTGAAATTCCAACTATGCAAAAAATTATGCCTCTTTCAGTGAAGCCGCTCTGTTTTGATCCTACCCAGATTTGTGGCCAACTGCTCCCCAGCTTAGTTTCTTCTCTCCTCTCTGTTTTTCTTCAACCCCAAACTCTTAAACAAGGTGTTTTGAAATATTTTTCAAAGAGTTCACCTCTCTTTCATTCATTTCCACTTTGTCCTTGCTCGGGTTACCGAAAAGCGTTGCATTTAACGAAATGCGAGCCTCGGAACATCGTAGGAACTTTTTTTTTCAAAATATTTTGAAAGAGAGGGTTTTAAGGTCTAACAACCATTCAAAATAGTTTTGGTCTACAATGGGGTGTAAGGTTAGGATTTGACGCTCTCCTTACCGAAGAGATCGAACCTTTGCACTGCACAACTTTCATCACCAATTAAACAATCAGTAGCGCCTAAGTCTTAAGGGTGGTAAAAAATGGGGTGTCTATAGTCACTGATGGTTTACTTGGTGATGAAAGATATGTAGTGAAAAGGGTCGATTTCTTCGGCAAGAAGAGTGTCAAATCCCAACCTCACACCCCTTTTTTGGACCAAAACCATTTTGACCAAAAAGATTTTAGATCTTAAAACGCTCTACTTCAAAATAGTTTTTGAAAAGTTCCAACGATGTTCCGACACTCGCATTTTGTTAAATGTTGCATTGTTTGGTAAACCGAGCAAGGACAAAGTGGAAATGAATGAAAGAGAAGTGAAATATTTAAAATAATCTTCAAAAAATTTTATTTAAAGGTTTGGATTTGAAGAAAATTGGAGTGGAGAGAAGAAACCAAGTTTGGGAGAAGTTTGCATGAATCCGGGTAGGATCGAAACTGAGCAGTCTTCACTAAAAGAGACATAACTTTTTGCACACTTGGAATTTTGATGTGAGGATGCCACCATTGGAAAGAAGACTTCCAGGGATACAATTTAGGCTTAATAATGACCTGCAAAGGAGTCAATACGAAGGATATATGTCCATTTGAAGTTAGGCCCAAAAAGCAGATTTTTCTGGCCAACCAGAGGTGGAGGATGTTGACCATGAATGGGCTTTTCTGGCCATGTGCCGGCCATGAATGGCCATTTCTGGCCCCCTTCCATCCAAGAGTGACCCTTGTCGGCCATGGATGATGTAGTGTCGGGCATCAATGATGGCTTGCTGGCCAGCGATGTTAGAAAGTCAGTTTTTGGTAGATATTTGTGCTCCAGCTGTTACAACTATTCCTTTTGGGATATTTTTGACCTGAGCTTGCATTCTTCTACATATAGAGAGCCTTCTCTATGGTTTTAAAGGTTAGAACATTTTAGGAGTGAAATTTTGGGAGCCTCTCTCTCTACACTTCTCTCTCTGCATTTCTCTCTCTCTTGAATCTTTGTGCAGAAGTGCATACAACTGTAGATACACTTCTCCTTTGCCCATACATCCTTGACCAAACTTGTTGATCATTGAGTTGAGGTTGCTTGAGGCTCTCTTGGGACTCCTTACGGTGATTTTGCTTGGTTTTGTTGCGTAAAAGTGTGTTGTGCTTCAAGAGGTATAACTCTCTCCCTTTAAGCTTGCTTTTCGTACTTGCTTTGCCATCTTTATCCACCATTTCAAGGCTGGTTTTGGCATGTAAAAAGTTATTTCTTTCAATCCTAAAAGTGGTGGTTTGAGCCTTTGTGAGTTAGGGGGTTGTTACCTCTTTTTACTCTTCAGTTTGTTAAGCTTTTTGCACCATTTCTCATCACCTTCAAATCAAACTTTTTGGACCTTTTTACCATTGAAACTTAGAGGTTTTTCACTGTCCAAAAGCATGTTTTGAGGTCCAAAATAGGAGTGGTTGGCCTCCCCTCCTTGTGTCTTGTTTGCATAAGTAGATAGCCTAACATGTGAGCATGTTTTCTACCATTTTGTGACTTGATCTCAGCATGTTTTTGCTACTTTTTTGACCTACTTTAGCTCTGTTTTTGGCTGGTTGGGTCATTTGTTGTTTGCTTCTTACACTTATAGTGTAATCTAGCTTACTAGCCAATCATTCTAGCTTGTGTTAGCTTGACTTGAGCACATTTTTGCTACTGATTTACCATGCTTTAACTTTGTTTTGAGTAGTCTTGGTCATATGAGCCATGTATTGCATAGCTATTGTGTTTTATGCTCTTCACTAGTTTAATGCCTTTGGCTTTTGAACATGTTGCGCATGAATTGCTTGCATGATTTAGTGTCTTTAGCATGCCATATCAGCACTGAAAGTCTGCAATCTCCCTTTGTTCTTCACTTTTGAATTTTCTTTTGAAAGTGGTCTTGAGCCCCTTGTTAGCTTGAGCATAAAATTGAGGCATTCATGCCTAATGGTTTTAATCCTCTCCTGAGGGTTGTTACTAACCAACAGCATGAAACCGCTTTCATGATCAAGGCACTTGTGGCTTAGGCCATCTTTCCAATTAGAGGACTTTCACATTGGACTTAACTGGTTAAAGGACTAATTGGTAAGCTAAAATGTGTAAACAAGAATCGGACAAGTAAAACATGACCAAGATAACATGTTGTGTTTGCATTGCATTGTGTTCAATCAGACATTATATTGAACACAAGGTAGATTGGCCCATTTCATACTCAAAGTGATGAAATGAGCCAATCTCCTTTGTCTCCATTGCCTTTGATCATCCATGATAAGGTAGTAGTCTTGAGTCTCATTTTTGTGCATTTATTGAATGTGCACAAGTTGGATCCTTGGCCATCATGCATTGAGAATGCTTGATTGGTGGTTTTGGATCCAACAGTGCCACTCCTTTGATGTTTTGAGATGATAAAGAGGGGCACGGTACAAACATACCCTTGGGAGAACCCCCATTTTCCTATGTTTGAGCTCTGTTGCAGAATGGTGGTCCAGAACACCAGTGGCCGGTAGTGCTACTGATGGCTGGCACTGTTTCATCCTTGGCTGGCGGCACACATATTTGGTTGGCAGGAGGTCGTCAAGCCACTGGTGCATTCCCCAGCATTTTGTTTGGTAAGGTGGAGCAGAAAGTTCTTGGAGTGCCCCTGCAAACAGAGCCTCTCAAGAGCAAACCGGTGGGCTTTTCAGGGCAAAAAACAGAATGCATTCATATTCTACATCTCGGAGCAGAGTAATAGCAGCATAGTTTAAAGTGTTAATTACTTAGTTGATTCGCATTGATTGTTGTAATAATTAAGTAGCTTAGATTAGCTATTTCTTTATTTTGTGATATAATAATTAGTAAGTAGTTTACTAGATATTTGTTTGGTTATGTAATAATTAGTCTAATTAGTTTAATTAGATTAGCTAGCTTAGCTTAGCTTAGATTAGCTTAGCTTATTTATTCAGACCCTCCTTCGCGAGGGCACACTGTTGTAATAAGTGTGCGTGTGTGTGTGCATGTTTTCCAACCCCACGTCTTTCTCCCTTTTACTTAACTGCTTTCGATGGTTAGTTTAGGGACATTTTCAATTAGCATACCTTATGCTTGCATGTTTGCATCATTCATTCGTATTGCATGCACCGGGCTCGGCGCATCATTCAAACTGCATCGCAATTTCAATACTTATTTGAATACATGATCTAAAGCATGTTACCAAATTGTTGCATTCATATGCCATCTTAGATAGCCGAGCCTATTTAGTTGCATTATTGCATGTGTTGCATTAGGCACTTAACATAGTTAGGATAATGCATATTTCTAACTAGCTTTTGTTTTGGCTTGGTGTACATTGTAGTGTTTATGCTTTAGCATACATGCATGAGGGTGAGTGTAGCCATGTTTCACATGCTTGCCATGAGGCTATTTGCTTAATTGATTAACAGCATGAATGCCTATGGAGGAAGGCTTTATTACTTGAATTAGAACAATTCATCAAATGTGAGTTTTAAGCCCATTTTGCGAAGTGGCAAATCATATTTCAAGCCCACTTGAGGGTGGCATTTTCAAACCATTTTCAAAAACAAACATGAGTTGTTTTGTTCCAATTCTTGTGATTTAGTCTATACTTGTATGTTGTGTGCATCACATAGTAATGTTAGATTAATAACCGGAATAAGAGCACATGTGTTTATAAAACAACATATCATGCCTAGTAGAGGTCGATCCTTTGATCGGGTGAGTGGCGGTGCTCATTTCATGTCATTCCCCCCTCGTATCCAAGTTCCCAAGCCGAGGCAACTTTGGTGATGACGGACACGTGGCCTTTGGCACGAGTCAGGGTTTTCTAAATTTTTCCAAAATAAAATATTTAGGTGGCTACTCTGTAATCTGAAAAAGCAGTCCAATTTTGGCATTATTTGATTTAAAATCTGATTTTCCAAAATGATTTGCAGGATTGGACTCTTTGGTGATTTATCAATCTTACATTGCACTTTATGAGATTAGATTCAGAACCGTGATAGTAGTTCGAACTGTAGGAGACCTATTCGCGCCTTCTCCAAAAGAGGGGTGTGCGAAGAATGTCGAGCGTTACAGAGTGTTAGAAGCACAAGAGGGTGATTTTGAGGTAGAATCCCTCCGGGAGAAGATATCTAGTGGGAAGGTAGAGAAGGGTTTGACTACGTGTCCCGACCTGAGTGTGAGGTACTGAGACTACTTGTTTGTGCCAGAGTCTTGCCGAAAGGAAGTACTCCGAGAGTTTCACCATTCACGCCTTGTGGTGCATCCAGGAGGCACAAAGATGTATCATGATTTAAGTCGCCAGTTTTGGTGGAGAGGTATGAAGAAAGACGTGGCAGTCTTTATGTCAAAATGTCTTACTTGTTAGCAAGTGAAGGCCGAGCATCAGAGGCCAGCAGGCTTGTTATAACCCTTGCCTATAGCCGAGTGGAAATGGGAGCACGTCACGATGGATTTTTTTGTGGGTCTTCCGAGGACTCAATAGGGCAGTGATGCCATTTGGGTGGTAGTAGACCGGTTGACCAAGTTGGCGTATTTTATTCCTATGCGCGTGAGAGATTTAGTATATTACCTTGCTGACTTGTATATTTGGGACATAGTGAGGTTGCACGGGGTCCCAGTGCCGATTGTCTCAAATAGAGATCCGCATTTTACTGCTAGGTTGTGGTAGAGTTTGCAGAGTGCTTTGGGCACTAGATTGACTTTTAGAACAACTTACCACCCTCAGACTGACGAGCAATCCGAGTGCACCATTCAGATCCTTGAGGATATGCTTCGAGGTTGTGTCCTTGACTTTAAGGGGTCGTAGGAGAGACACCTGCCCTTAGTGGAGTTTGCCTACAATAATAGTTTCCAATCGAGTATTGGTATGGCACCGTTTGAGGCCTTGTATGGCCGATTGTGTAGATCTCTAGTGTGTTGGGCTGCGGTAGGTGATTCACCTTGGTTAGGCCTAGAGTTAGTGTGAGAAACGATAGAGAAAGTAGCACTTATCCGTGAGAGGTTGGTTACGGCCCATAGTCGTCAAAAGAGTTATGCTGACCGTAGAAGGAGGCCTTTGTTGTTCAAGGTGGGTGATCACGTCTTTCTGAAAATATCACCTAGACGGGGTTTGATGAGATTTGGAAAGAGTGGGAAGTTGTTCCCTCGGTTTATTGGCCCTTTCGAGATCATTGAGAGGATTGGGGAGGTTGCCTACCATTTAGCATTGTTGCCGCAACTCTCCGGAGTGCATGACGTGTTTCATGTTAGTATGCTTCGGAAGTATGAGACGGATCCATCACATGTATTGGATTAGACCAACTTAGGCAAGACGATTCCCTTGGTCAAAGTATTGTGGAAACATCACGAGGTTGAGGAAGCCACTTGGGAACGTGAATTAGAGGTCCAAGAGAAATATCCAGATCTATTTGTTAATGTTTAAGAATATGTTGGAAATCTTGTTTTGTTGATGAACTCTAAGCACATTGTATATATTTTGGATTATGGAAGTATTGTAAATGTTGAATATGCCTCGAAAATTCGAGTTTAATTTAAGCACTGTATATGTTGAATGTGTTTTAGAAATGCAAATATGTTATTAACATTGAATATGTTATGGAGATATGGAATATGTGTATTGGGATTAGATGAATTCCGAAAGGATGCCTGTTGTTAATGTATATTGAGCTATATCTGTAAAGTTGTTCTCTTCAGAAGAGATGGAATGGCCAATAGTGGGTCAAATTGGTGAGTGTTGTATTGCGACCATATTGAAAATTGAAATAATCATGATTTTGAAACTTGTATAAAATTTCGGGGACGAAATTCTTTAAGGGGGGAGGTTATAACGATCTCGGTTTTTTCCCCGTCATTTATCGTATTCCGAACTCAGGTTCCCTGGTTGTATGTCGTTGTCTATACCTTATATCCATCCTTTACTCTTCGAATTTGAGTTTTGGAATGTCTTGGGTGTGTTTAGAACAAGTTGGTTGCTAATTGGTATAGAAACTTGTTACCCAGAATTTTGGTCTTCCGCTCGAGCGGGTCCTTTTGCGCTCGAGCGGGGTTTGCAATCCTTCAGTACTTTGTGTGTCTACAAAAATACTGCAGAAATATTTTTCATGCTTGAGCGGAGTTTCTTACACTCGAGCGGGTCTCATTACGCTCGAGCGGGTTGTGCCTTACTGTTGTGTCTTGGAGCTCGAGCGGCCTTTATTGCGCTCAAGCGGGTCGAATTTTGTGTCTGACGCTCAAGCGTCAAACTCTCCTATTGAGTGGACTGCGCGTATATCAGATCGTGAAAGTGACATTTTAAATCACTTTTTATGTCCTTTCTCTCTCTAAAACTTTGTAAAACCTTAAGTTGAGAGCCACTCTCTCTAAAATACTCTCTCTCTGTCTCTCTCTACATTTTGACCTAGATCTAGTGATCTCCTCACCCTCCTTCCTTTGATAACAAGATTGAGCTCCTCAAGATCTCCATTTTCATCCGAGTAGAAGTTGGTTTCGTCATCTTTGGAGTTCATCTCTTGCTTGGCTCGTCTTCTCTTCTTGAGGTAGGGATAATCTACTCATTTATGTGAGTTTTAACATAAATATTGGTTATTTTGTATAAATGGTTGTTTTGGGTGAAGTTAGGGTTTGGGTGTTGATTTGAGAAAGAGGGGTTTTCTAGTTCAAACTCTTTATGTGTAAGAGGAATCTTAAAAATGGGGTTAATGGTGTATAATTGTTGAAATAGTTAGATTTGGACCTTGAGTCAATGTTTTTGGAATTTGGGGGAAAATGCCCTAGTTTGGAATTAAATAACTATTTTGTATAAATAGTGAATTCGTTGTGAAATTAATGAAAATGGCTTGGAGAATATGGAATTGAAGGAACATGTGATTAAACGGTGTTGTTGGATTAATAAGTCATTGACCTATGGGAAAGTTGATAAATTATCTGTTGTAGATTTATTTATCTGTTTAGAAATAACTGTTTTGGGCTATCGGTGGAGGATAGCCATGATTGTTGTAGAAACTGCATGATGTTTAGGTAAATTGAAACTAATCAATTGGAATATGTCCTTGAATATGACGGTCGGATATTAACATTGTATATGTGATTAAATTGGTCATTGTATGTGACAATGAATTTAAATACATTGTATATGAATCTTTGTTTGGGAGGAGATAGGGGATGTACTCCATTGTTTGGGAGGAGATAGGGGATGGACTCCATGGATAATTAAGTTCGCCGGAGTGACCACGGTAAAAGTTCCGAAATCTTATTTATATTTGGGTGCCAGTTCCCTCGGACGTAGTTCCGTAAAATAGCAAGATAACGGAAGTGGATGATTGATGTTTATATGTGAAGTGTTGATGATATGAGTTGTAGTCTCATTTTGAATTGTTTGAATAATATTAAGCTATGTCAATGAGTTGATTCGAATACCTAAAAGGAAGTGGACTTATTATAATGTAAATGTCGATTGGTTATGGAAATGGTGTAAGCTGGTTTACAAGTGTTAAACATTTATCGGATGCTAATGTTTTAGTTAATTGTCATATAATGTTTAGCATATCTCTATTGGGCATTGGCTCACCTTACTTGGGACATTATTTTTCAAGTACAGGCGATATGCCGCCTCCAAGATCATAGCTTGGAAGGCTTTGGAGTTGAAGACTCCTTTTTTGCTATTCGTTTTGATGTTAAATGTACATTCAAGCCTAGGGCTTTCTATGTATAGAGCTAGGACTCTTTTGTTGTAACCAAGTGATGACTTAGAAAGCTGTAAGCCCGTAGGGCATATATTTGTTTGATATCTTTGTAAAGAATACTCTGATGAATGTAACAGGTAACATTTCTATTATGTTTTCTTTTTATGGATTTTATGAATGGATGGTTATGTCTTGTTTTGAGGGTGTTACAACTTGGTATCACTTGCATGCCGAGTTAGTATCACATGATAGCATGTTTTTGTAGCCTAACTTAGCTTATTTCCAGCATGTGTTTGCCTCTGATTTCGCATGATTTAACTCTTTTTTGGGTTGTTTTGGTCATATAGGCCTTTTTTTGCATGGTTGTAATGCAAATGGCTTCACTAGCTTGGGATTTTAGGCATCTAAACATGTTTTTCATGGAATGATTGCATGTTATAGTGTCTTTTAACACGTAAGTTTAGTGTATATAGCTCTGTCACATGCTCATATGTGTCACTATTTCAGTGCTTTTTAGAGTCGCTCTTGAGTCTTGTTTGCAAGCTAGCATGTGAGCATATTTTTCTAGCACTTTCTGCCTCAATCTCAGCATGTTTTAGTCATTGTTTTGACTGGTTTTAACTCTGGTTTTGAGTTGGTTTGGTCATATGAGTCTTGCTTTGTATGCTTGCAATACAATTGTGCTTAAGAGTCTAGCTTGTGCTTTGCTTTGGCCTTTTATTCTAGCTATCTTTAGCTTAATTCAAGCATGTTTTAGGACTCCTTTCAGATTATTTTACGACTATTTTAAAGTGTACCTTTTGAGCTTTGTATTGCATGCCTATAGTGCAAGTGGTCTTCACTAGCTCATTGTTTTAAGCTTTAAACATGTGTTGCATATGTTGATTGCATGATTTAGTGTCATTTTGTATCCCATTTCAACAATTTAAATCTCTGTAATTCACTCTTTCATTTGTTTTGAAAGGGGCTTTGAACCATTTGTTGGCTTGAGTGTGGAATTGAGGCCCTCATGCCTAATGGTTTTGATCATCTCTTAAGGGTTTCTACTAACCAACAGCATAAGGCCTCTTTCATGCTCAAGGTACTTGTGGCTTAAGCCCTCTTTCAATTAGAGGACTCTCACTTTGAACTTAATCGAGTAAAGGACTAATCAGTAATGTAAAATGAGTAAACAAAAAAGCGACAAAGTAAAAGTATGCAAGATAAGCATCTTTGTGTTGCATTGAATGTGTTCGAATCGGACGCTAATCTGAACACAAGAAATGCGGGATGTTTCATACTTGAAGTGATGAAATGTGCCATGTTTCTTAGTCACCGTCACCCTTGATCATGCATGGTAGGGTGGTGGTCCTCTGAGTCTTATTTGTGCACTTATTAAGCTTGTACAAGCTTGGTTCTTGGGCCATCATGCATGAAAATGCTTGATTGGTGGCTTGAGAGCCAAGAGCTACACTCCTTTGAGCTTGTGAAATGATAAGGAGGGTAGTAGTACACACATTTCTTGAAAATGCATTGCTTTGCCTCTGTTGCTCTTTGTTGGAGCAAAAGTAGAAGTCCGAAAAAATGGGTGGCCGACCGGCCACTTGAAGTAGCCGACCGGCCAGTTAAGCTGGCCGACAGCCACTTTTTTTGGCCGACCAACCACCAGTTAATTATTGCACAGTGTGTTCCTGAGTTGGAGCAGAGGTATTCTGGAAGTTGGCATAATTTTCAGAGGTTCGAACAAGTGCAAACAGAGGCATCCGATGGCAAGGCAAGGACATTTTCGAGCGGAGCAACCGAGCATGCATGCATCCCTCGTCCCTTGAGGCCATTTAACTGTTTTACTTAGCTAGTTAGTGGTAGCTAATTTACTGGCTTTGTAATTAGCTAGTTAATGTGTTTAGCTAATTAATTCATTTTGTAATATTTAGCTAGCTTAGAATAGTTAGTAAATTTATTTCAATTGTGTTGTAATAATTAGTTAGCTAGAATAGTTAATTAATTGTGTTGTAATAGCTTAGCTTAGTGTAGCTTAGCTTATTCATTCGGACCCCCCCTTCGTGAGGGCGCAATGTTGTAATAAGTGTGCGTGCGTGTGTGCATGTCTTCCAATCCCGCGTCTTTCTCCCTCTTATTTAATCACTTTTGATGGTTAGATTAGGGTCATTTTCGATTAGCATACCTTATGCTTGCATGTTTGCATCATTCATTTGTCTTGCATGCACCAAGGCTCGGCGCATCATTCAAATTGTATTGCAATTTCAATATTTTCTTTGAATACGTGTTTCAAGGCATGTTATCAAATTGAATCAATCATATGCCATATTAGTAGCCTAGCCTATTAATTGTATTATTGCATGTGTTGCATTAAGCATCTTGCATAGTTAGGATCATGCATCTTTCTAACTAGCTTTTGTTTTGGCTTGGAGTACTCGGTAAGCTTTTACGATTTAGCATACTTGCATGAGTGTGACTGTTGCCATGATAGCATGCTTGCCATGAAGCTATTTGCTTAAATGATTAATTGCATGAATGCCTATGGATGAAGGCTTTGTTGCTTGAATTGTAACAATTCGATAAATGTAAGTTTTAAGCCCACTTTGCAAAGTGGCAAATCATGTTTCAAGCCCATCATGTTTGATGGCGGCAAATTCAAACCATTTTCGAAAAACAAACATAAGTTGTTTTGTTCCAATTCTTGTGATTTAGTCTATACTTGCTTGTGTGCGTCACATAGTAAAGGTAGCTAATAACCGAATAAGAACACATGAGGTTTATAAAACAACATATCATGATTAGTAGAGGCCGATCTTTGATCGAGCGAGCGGGAGTTCTCATTTCAAGACCTTCTCCTCTCGTACCCAAGTTCTCGAGCCGAGGCAATTTTGGTGATAACAGACACGTGGCCTTTGGCACGAGTCAGGGTTTCCTAAATTTTTCCAAAATAAAATATTTAGGTGGCAACTCTTTAATCTGGCAAAGCAGTCCATTTTTGGCATTATTTGATTCAAAATCAATTTTTCAAAATGATTTGCCAAATTTGAACTCTTTGGTGTTTATCAGTCTCACATTGCACGTTGTGAGATTAGATTTAGAACCGTTGTAGGAGTCCAAACTGTAGGATCAATTCGAGCTTCTCTAAAAGGAGGGCATGAAGAAAGTCGAATCTACAAGTTCTGGCGACTCTACTGGGGATTTAGAAAACTTGACTTGAACTCATGATATGTTGTCTTATCTACACTTAGGTGTTTCTTTGCATTTGCATTTGTATTGGTGCGCCTAACTCACAGTATTTGCCATCTGCTATTCCTGAGCGGTTTGCGGAGGCTTGCTTGGAAAAGCTTACCATAAGGATGACCGGTTGCGGGCTCTGCCACGATGGGAACACAAACCTTGGATCTAGACTACCGTTGTACCGTTTGATCCTCCTTTCACTTCTCGGTATTAGGAGCGAGAGGTATATTAGGTGGTCTGGCCAAGGACCCTTTTTGACCAATCGACATAGTTGCATATCGGAAACCATAAAGACTGTTCCAAACTATGACAGGATGCTTACCCAAATGCAGGATTGTGGTGAAACCACTTTGTTTGAATAGCTTACCCTAGTTCCTGAAGAAACTTTGACAGGGTAACCCTACCCCATCATAGGGGTGTTTTGGCTTTCATTTAACTGGTATGTACTTTACAGTGAAACTTTACAGGGATATGCATATCAGTTGCCAAGTTGGTATTTGATTTTGGGGCAGAATTCAGTGTGGAATATAGTGATTTAGCGTTGCTCATATCTATTCTAGTGAAATCGGGCTGAGGTGCTGTCTGTTTTTTCTTTTGCTAGGTAGTCTTGGAACCATAGCTTTAGAAGGCTCCGATATCCCCCAGCTACATTGGACTTATGTTGATAGACTTTGTCAGGTCAGAGATTTAGTTCAGAGACAACCAGTGTTTCCTTCGCCGGTGGCAGGGCAAAGAAGGGCCAGATAGGGCTCATTGGTTCAACTGATCCGATAGCCACCAGTGGGATCACCTTCGTTTAACTCAGTAGACCCGTGATGGCACAGAGTCTAGAAGAAGTTGCGGCCATGATAGCGGCATTAAACCAGGAAATCGCCATGCAGGACGAGACCAATGCTGAAATGCAACGCCCATCTGGGGCACCTACCACACATCCAGTCTCGAGACCCCAGCCGAACTTTGATCCACTTCCACCAGCTGAAGATTCACATGGTCCGAATCCCCGAGAAGGGTTGGCTTAAGTTCGAGTTTTCACACCTCTGGTGCAGCCTAATGAGAGGCTTTATTCCCTTGATATTAATGAGCTAGACCCGACCTCATTAAAAATTGCTAACCTTGAGAAGCAATTCAAAAAGGCACAGGGCCTTAACTCCATTCCCGACATTGAGGATGGGTACACTGAGGCTGCCATACGGCTCCCAAACATATTCAAAATGCCGCACATTGACCGTTTCGACGGGTCTGGAGATCGTATAGTACATTTTCTTGGATGTCCTAAAACTGATGGGTCTAACTAAGCCTCAGAAACTCTCTCTGTATGGAAGAACCCTGTCAGGCATAGCAGCCACATGGTATGCCAAGTTAGAGGATGAAGTGAAGCAGAACTGGGAAGAATTGGCTGAGGCCTTTGTCAATCAATACTCTTACAATACCCAACTTGAAATAACCACTCAAGACCTTAAGGCAACCTACCAGAATACTGCAGAATCTTTTGTGGAATTTATTGCAAGGTGGAGAGGAAAGGCAGCACAGATGACAGATCGCCCTTCTGAGAGGGATCAAGTGCAGATAGTGGTACAAAACCTTACGCCTAATATGCTGCAAAAATTAATAGTTGCTCCACTATTCACTTTCAAAAGTTTACATGAATTGGGAGCTCAGATCGAGAGTGCATTCAACAAAGGGATTATTCCCAGAACATGTGAACTGATAAGGAGGGTGATTTCCGGGAATACGAATGCTGGCGGTAGCACTATTCTCAAACCCACTGAAATCAATACGATCGCCACAACCGACCCTTTTGCCAAATCAAGCCTACAAACAGCTGGCCCAACTCGAGCCCAAGGCAGAACTTTCACCCCCTATATATGAGCTTAACCAGCACATTAAAAGTCCTGATGGAAAGAGGGTATCTCAAACCCCTTGATCCTCAACCTCTGCCTGACCCACTCCTTGTCAGACATAGCCCCACCAAATACTGCGTATATCATCAGCAGTGTGGTCATTGCACCGATCGTTGCTACCGCCTTCGTCATGAGGTCCAGAATCTCTTCGACAACCAGACGATAGTTTTACCTCAAGACCCCAATGACCAAGTACCTCATCCATACCTCAATCCAACCTATATACTGTCATCCACCTATAACCCCAGTATATACATCACCCCGGCACATCTACCCAAGCCTGAGGTGTTCATTCCAGAAAGCATGGACTTGTGTATGATGGATGCACTTGAACCCCAATCATCTCAAACCCATGAACCCACTACTTCTGAGCTGATGAGAATGATTGAAGATCTTCAGAGAACTGTGGCATATTTAGCCTTTGGGATTTTGGCTCCATCATTTCCCACATCACATGCCATAAATTTCACGCCAAAAGGCGCCCCAATCTTGGGGCGAGCTGCAATTGAAAATGGCCAACCTGAAGCCATCCCAGGTCTAGGCAATGCCATGTCAACAATAACTGGGCTTCGCTCTGATATAGCGACCCAATCCCTTGGCAAAGTGGAGGCAATGGTAAGAACAAGGTAGGGGTAGGCATTAGTCCTCATGAACACCTTCTGTGGGCTGTTGAGGCTTTGAAGGCTGAAGGGCTAAACAAACAGCAAGTGCTTGCGGTTGTTGCAAAAACTGTGGATGATGCTTTTGCCACTCAGGATGAGAGCATTCCGAATCAAGGGGCAAGCCGGGAAAAAGGGTTATCATACCAGAAACACCCCTTTCAGCTCCAATCCTACACTCAGAAAAGATCAGCAAACCCAGTCAACACCAGCCGACCCTTTCGCCTGTACATCCAACACAACTCTACAAACCTCGAAGTACCAACCCTGAGGTCAGAGGGTCTTCAATCCCCTCTACATGACTTTGTCTAAAGTTCTCCAAATCCTTATAAGACAAGGCCATCTCAAACCCCTTGAGCCTCGGCCTCTCCCGGATCCCCTTACAACTAAGCATAATCCGACCAAGTACTGTGCCTTCCATCAACAAGCCGGCCATGACACTAACATTTGTTTTCGTCTTTGCCACAAAATACAAGATCTGATTGATAAAGAGGTCATCGTCGCACCAGGTCCTGCAAAGTCTATTGGCACAGGATCGATGAACTTGGAGGATAATGTGACTATGTGATCGAGGGATCTCATTTTACTCCAGATATGGCGGATGACACGCACTGTTTTGAGCAATGTGCAAATGCTGGTCATTTTACTTTATGACTTGGGTATTGAGTTAGTTTTGTTGTGTTATATTGAGTCTATCTTGTTGTATCAAGTCAGTCCCGTTGTGTTAGAGTTGGGTGATTTCGAGGGTGTTACCTCAGACATCACTATCTTGTTTTGTGTTTGTCTTTTACACACTTTCTTTTGCGTCTATTTCTGCCATTGAGCCAGTGGTGCCAGAGATCTGAATGAAACGGCAGTGCTTTTCACCTACTTTTATGTGCCTTGAAATCATTGCATTGACCTAAGTTTTTCAAAACTTTTGAACACTGTGATGAAAACAAAGAGGGAGGAATTCCTCGGTATTTGTAAAAATTTGATCAATTGAGAGAAAGAGAAGCATGCTCAGCCCTTAATGAATGAGATCATATTTGTTAATGTGAGTACTAAGAAGGATCCTGGGTTGATCCAGATTGGTTCTGCATTGTCTTCGACGTGAGCAATTAGTCGCTTTCTTAAAAGATTTCAAAAAAATATTTTGCATGGTCTTACTAAGACTTGCATGGAATTGATCTTGGGATTATGCAGCATAGGATCACTCCCGGTCTCAAGACTCGACTCGTTTGCTTTCAAACCTTGAACTTTAACTCAGAATGTTCAACGATCAACCAAAACATAACGCTTATATGGTCGGATCGGAAGCAGCCCTTGGACGAGGGGCAAGAAGGTCAGATGTCATCAAAGGAAGCTTGCAAAGCTGGATCAAAAGTAGCCCTTGAACTAGGGGCAAAAATGTCAGATGTGCTTAAAGATTTAAAAGATGAGTCATTCCGCAAACCAATGAAGACTGGCAAGAAAGCCAAATCCCAGAATCTTGAAGAAGAGAAATTCTCCCCGAAGGATAATCGAGTTCCTACCCATAACACTAGGGGCAAATTCAGACCCCAATTGGATGGGCTCTTACATCATTAAGACTATTTAGTCAAAAATAGCAGTCATTCTCCTAGATTCAGATGGCTTCGAGATCCCAAAATCGAACAGCATAAACAAGTTAAACTTTTTAATCCTTGAGAGGCTCGCTGGGCCGAAAACCCAGAAGGGCGACCCAGGAAAAACTTAGTGCAAAAAGAAAAAGAAAAATAACAAAAGAAAAAAAAATGAAAGAAGAAAAGAAAAGAAAAGAAAAAATATAGCTCGCAAGGTTGAAAACCCAAAGGGCGACTTTGGCAAAAGTTAGAGCGTAAAAGAAGAGTGTTAACACCCGAGTGCGCCTTAACCCCGGAACTATGTCAGGCCTGATTCCCATCTTTGGGATACATAGGAAACTTCATCCTGAAGTTTGACCCCAATCCTTTTCAGCCTGCTTGGCTCGTCCATATTGATTAGTTTACCCTTGTTCAACTCGGCTATCTTATCCATGTGCAAATTGGCTCGTCTTCGTGCTCATCTTTGTTTAAAATTGGACTGTCCTATTCCGTTACAAGATTCATGTGCAAGACATTTCAAGTTCAGATCTGAGACTGTGCATCTCGAGATTAGATTCCGTGTTGGTCGAGCAGTGGCCATTTGCAAAAATAGTTTTTGAGAATTTTTAATGAGGTTAACTAATTTTCTCGAAAATTATTCCATTTTTTCCAAAACTGGACCATTTCTTGGACCCAAAAAAGAAAAAATTTTAGTACTCATAACCTGACTTGCATGATTTCAAATCAGAAAATCGACCAAGTATGTTAATCTAACTCTCATGTTGGTCAAAATTGTTTTAGTAGAAAGCCAAAACCAAAAATGGTCAAAATGATGAACTAGGGGCACAGTCGAGTCAGGTTTTCTATCTTTTCCCCCTTGTCAACATACTTGCCGGAAAGGGCACCAAATTAGCCAAAAAGGGCACAATGGAAGCTAACAACAAAGGGCTAAAAGCTCTCACATCCTCCAAGCAGCGAGGTATCAAGCCAAGCGCGAAGCATGAACTGGAAATGGAGCTGGATGTTCGACCCCCTCATCTAGACGGGTTTGATCTCGCTCAAATTGGAATCTGACCCAGAATGGGGATATAGAAAATGTAATGTGTGACACCAATCAATTGTATACCTGGCCGGTCGGACATGTTGTAGCTCATCTTGATCAAGTTAAGCCGAGGGCATCGTCAACCGATGTTAGTTGCAGATCTGCTGCACATCCAATCACATCACAACCCCTCTGTGGGAAAGCTCACTGTTATGAGCAGAAGAAGGAGAGTCTAGCAGAACGCTAGGGGCAAGATCCCATAACTTCCTGTTTATCCATCAACCACCCAGGGGAGGTATAAAAAAGAAGAGATTAAAGAATAGAGAGATGTGCGTTCAGAGGAAAAAGTGAGAAAAGGGCTTTTTCAGAAAACTAGAGATTGAGTGCCATAGTGATGTGAAGATCACAAATAAGAAAGGGTGGGAAACAATACCCGAAGAAACAGGCTCCTTGTGGATCGAGAGGTCTCCCACTGATGGATAGCAGAATGTCCAAATATTGTGTTTGTTGTTTTTGGTTTGTCTCGATTCTTGCTTTGAGTCATTTTGAGTGTCAATGGATGTGTTTAGGTCGTTTTACCTTTGTTGAGCCGTGGTGTGTTGTGGTCAGTCGTAGGCTCAATAGCCGGTCGAGAACTCATTTCTCAATTTAAATTTTAAATTGTTCTGTGCTTAGAGTGTTGTGTCATTCTCCACATTTGTGCAAAACAGGATTTCTTTCTTTCATAAACTGCAGGGTTCAACCCAGGTCATGTGAGAGCAATAGAACAAGGACCTATCTAAAGCTATATAGGTTCTGGACTGCAAAGCAAAAGAAAAAAGGGAAAATGTGGAGCATCTTAGTATGTTTCAACTTCAGCAAATTCCAAGACTGCATTCCAAGTGCACTTTCTCAGGCCCCTCCATTTCTCTGGAGTGTGAGTGTACCTCGACCCCAAGTTCGAGCCTGCTTCCAGTCAGAATGGCAATCCAAGCAGCCCGCAAATGTTACCCCTCGCCAACAGGATGTATCCTTTTTTAGTTTAACACATTGCAAATTCTTTCGAGAGGTAAATTGGAGGCACCAAAGTACATATTTGACGCCCCTCTATTGCATAGAATATGCTCTTGATTCATGCATAGAATATGCTTGCAAAGTTGCATAGAATATGCTTTCAAAGTCGCATAGAATATGCTCACGTTTTCAACTTTGCATAGAAAATGTTCTTGTTATTTTGCATAGAACATGCTTTCTTTCTCGCATAGAATGTGTCGTTGCCTTTATATCTCGGTTGCTTATCTTGCATGGAACATGCACTCTTACTATATCACACTTTTTAAGTGTCTTTCTTTACATACACGATATTGTATGTACAGTTCATTCAAAGAAATTTCGGATAAAACCATTCCTCTATCTTGAACACCTTACCCTAGTTAGAAACATTCAGGTACGCCCGGTGTTTATACCACCTTGCTCTGGTTAGAAACATTCGGGTACGCCCGGTGTTTATACCACCTTGCTCTAGTTAGAAACATTTGTGGATGCCCGGTGTTTATACCACCTTGCTCTGGTCAGAAACATTCGGGTACACCCGGTGTTTATACCACCCTACCTTGGTTAGAAACATTCAGGTATGCCCGGTGTTTATACCACCCTGCCTTGGTTAGAAACATTCTGGTACGCCCGGTGTTTATACCACCTTGCTTCGGTTAGAAACATTCGGGTATGCCTGGTGTTTATACCACCTTGCTTCAGTTAGAAACATTCGAATACGCCCGATGTTTATACCACCTTGCTTCAGTTAGAAACATTCGAGTACGCCCGGTGTTTATACCACCTTGCTTTGGTTAGAGACATTAGGCCGTGCTCCGATGTTTATGCCTTCCCCCTTGGTTAGAAGCATTTGGACGTGTTCCCGATGCTTATACCACCTTGCCTTGGTTAGAAGCATTTGGACGTGTGTCCGATGCTTACACCATTCCTGCTTCGGTTAAAAACATTTGGGTATGTCCCAGTGTTTACACTCGTGCTTTCTTGCGCATCGCACTTTCTTGTACAGTTTACACTCGCGCTTTCTTACGCATCGCACTGTCTTGTGCATTTCATCTTCCATCGCACTATCTTGTGCACCTGTGTAGCACTGTCTTGTGCATTTCATCTTACATTGCGCTATTTTGCGCACCTTACCTGCACTTGTTAGTGCATTGCTCGCGCTATTTTGCGCACCTTACCTGCACTTGTTAGTGCATTGCTTGCGCTATTTGCGCACCTTACCTGCACTTGTTAGTGCATTGCTCGTGCTATTTTGCTCACCTTACCTGGACTTGTTAGTGCATTGCTCGCGCTTTTTTTGCGCACCTTACCTGCACTTGTTAGTGCATTGCTCGTGCTATTTTGCGCACCTTAACTACACTTGCTAGTGCATTGATCGCGTTTTTTTGCGCACCTTACCTACACTTATTAGTGTATTGCATCGCACTATTTTGCACAACTTACCTCCTGTTTGTGCATTGCATCGCACTATTTTGTGCACCCTGTATCACGCTATCTTGCGCATTCTTTGTTTGCGCTATCTTGCGTATCCTCTGCATCGCACTGTCTTGTGCACCTGTATCGCACTGTATTATGCAGCTAGTCTTGTTCGCACTGTTTTGTGCACTTTGAGTTAGTACTGTCTTGTGCACACACTTGCATCGCACTATTTTGTGCATTTAACCATATTGTACTGTCTTGTGCACCTGCATCGTACTGTCTTGTGCATTTCACTCACCTCGCACTGTCTTGTGCACCTTGTAGTTTTGTATCACTCGCACTGTTTTATGCATTCACTCTGCATTGCACTAACTTGTGCATTCATCTGGTCTAGGAGACCTTAAATCCTCTAAAGGTGCAATTCCTTTGGTGTTTGTCATGCCATAACGACTTCTGGTGGTCTGGTATAGCCACCTGCCTGTGTTTTTGATGAGTTCCCAGGAGATCAACTAAGACGGTGGAAACTAGAGTTCGAATGGCCGATGCCTAGAACGCAAAGGTTTGGAATTTATGAGACTAAAGTTTGGTTTAAATACCCAAGGGTGTATCCTCGGCTTAAAATCTATATGGCAGCCCTATAGGTTGAGGTAGCGTGTATGCATCTCAATTCTGGATACTGGACCAACCTAGTCTGTCACCTTGTTGGAGAATAGGGAAAGTTGCGAATATAGCCAACGAGAAAAGTTGTACTTGTAGTTTGGAAACGCAAGATGTAGAAGAGGAAGATCCATAGCAGCAAAAGGTGAGCTATCGTCAATTGCCTCTGTAAGGTACTTTCAAGAGCATCACTTCGTAGCTGCTACATTGCATTTCATTATCTATTACATCTATTACATTGTATATAGAACTTATTGCATGCATCTACTGCATTATCCATTTCATCACTTGTATCATTTCCATGTCAAGCTTAGTTTGGCATGTGCTCATACATTTCTTTCGTTGAAGCATGGTTATGTGATAATGTGTACGCGCCTATTCCACTAAGAGAACTGTGGTATGAGGGTTTCGGCACCTTTTTGGTGTTAGACGTGGTCTGTTTTGTGTCTATACCTTTTCTAGGTAAAATGTGGTTTGGCTGCACGCCTTATTCACTACATCCATTGCATCCATTACATCGTACTTTGTCTTGTTGTATTCAGCATTTAGGATTACGATCTTTCCTAAGCAGATCATTCCTCACTTATATCATCCTACCCAATTACTTATATTCTTTCTGCGAAACACATAGTTCTGCATGTGTACACGCCTATTCCACTAAGAGAATTGTGGCTTAAGGGTTCCGGCACCTTTTCTATGTTAAGCGTAGTTTGATTTTGCATCTCCATCTCTTTATGATATTTGTGTCGTTTTGCACTGCTTGTGGTTTGTTAATTTAATTACATTGTATATCATGTGCATTGTTTCGTTGCGTTGCATATTCTGTTATATTGTCTATCATTTTGCATCCTACCCCTGAACTACGCTAGTTTGATTCCTTGCAAAGGGATACATAGGCAACCCTCGGGTACAACCATTTATTTCTGCATCTTCATTTTATTTGTTTGCCCAAGTCTTCGGCCTTGTCAAAAATGGGTCATCTCTGGCTTTGACATTCACTCACGTCACTTCATGCCTTCAAGCTCTTTCAAAGAGGGGCAACTGTAGATACCCCATTTTTGACCACCCTTAAGACTTGCGCATTACTAATTGCTTACTTGGTGATGAAAGTTGTATGGTGCAAAGGTTCGATTTCTTTGGCAAGAAGAGCGTTAAATCCAAACCTCACACCCCATTTTTGGACCAAAACTACTTTGACTAAAATGATTTTTTGACCTTAAAACCCTATCTTTCAAAATATTTTTGAAACAAAGTTCCTACGATGTTCTAGGCTCGCATTTCGTTAAATGCAACACTTTTCGGTAAACTGAGCAAGGACAAAGTCGAATAATTAAAGGAGAGGTGAACTCTTTGAAACAATCTTTGAAACACCTTATTTAGGGGTTTGGAGTTGAGGAAAATGGGAGAGGAGAGAAGAAACCTAGTTGGGGAAGAAGTTGGGCATGAACCGTTAAGAGAGAGTCAAACAGCCCTCGCTAAAATCAGGCCTATCCATTCGTACACTTGGAATTAGTTATGAGGCTACCACCATTGGAAAGAAGACTTCTGGGGCTTCATTTTACACTCAAGAATCTCCTAAATCCGAGTTCAGATGAGGGAGATATGGCTTGTTGAAGTTAGGCATCAATCCGATTGAGCTGGAAATTAGCAATCTTCACTAAAAGAGGCATATCTTTTTGTACACTTGGAATTTTGATATGAGGCTACCACCATTGGAAATCTTACTTCAGGGGATTCAATTTAGACACAAGAATGACCTGAAAAGGAGTCCAGATGAAGGAGATATGCCCATTTGAAGTTGGACCTGGAAAGCAGATTTTGCTGTCAGCCACAAATGTGGGTTGTCGGCCACCAGGGGTGGCCAGTCGGGAAAAAAAGTGGCCAGTCGGCCGCTAATGTCCCAAACTCAGATATTTTGCAGATATTTACCTCCAGTTATCTTCCATAAGCTCCAACTGTCTCTAAATCTGATATTTCGACCTAAAGCTCATTTATCGCTATATATGGAGGCCATATCTCCCATATTGCAAGGTTAGCAAATTTTTGGAGCCTCTCTCTCTAAAAATCCTCTCTCTCTCTCTCTCTCTCTCTCTCTCTACAATTCTCTCTCTCTATATTTCTCTCTCTCTTGCCCTTTTGAGCATACAAGTAGAGATACACCTCTCCTTTGCCTAGAGATCCTTAACCAAAGTTGCTTATGTTTGGGCTAAGATTACTTGAAGCCTTTTTTGAGCTCTAGAAGGAGGATTTAGCTTGATTTGGTGCCTCATTTGTGCTTAAAGTGTGTGGTGCTTCAAAGGTATAGAACTTGCCCTATTTAAGCTTGTTTGCATATTTGTTTTGCCATCTTTTGACACTGTTTTTGAGCTGGTGTTCAACTGTAAAAACCTCTATTTTTCAGTCCTAAAAATGGTGGTTTGATCTTATTTTGGGTTAGGGGGTTGTCTCTCCCTTTTGTTCTTTAGCTTGTATAGCTTTTTGTGCCATCTTTCCACGCTTTCAAATCCAACTTTTTAGGCCTTTAAACCACTAAAATTCAGAGTTATTTCGGTGGTAGAAAGTATGTTTTGAAGTCCAAAAATGGGGAGGTTAGCCTTCCCTCCTTGTGTCTCACTTGCAAGCCTAGTTAGCAACACAAGATAGCATGTTTTTGTAGCCTAACTTAGCTTATTTCCAGCATGTGTTTGCCTCTGATTTGGCAAGATTTCACCCTGTTTTGGGCTACTTTGGTCATGTGGGCCTTGTTTTGCATGGTTGTAGCGCAAATGGCTTCACTAGCTTGGCATTTTAGGCCTCTAAACATGTTTTTCTTGGAATGATTGGTTGTTATAGTGTCTTTTAACACGTAATTTCAGTGTATATAGCTCTGTCACATGCTCATATGTGTCACTCTTTCATTGTTTTTTAGTGTCGCTCTTGAGTCTTGTTTGCACGCTAACATGTGAGCATGTTTTTCTAGCACTTTTGGCCTCAATCTCAGCATGTTTTAGTCATTGTTTTGACTGGTTTTAACTCTATTTTGAGTTGGTTTGGTCATATGAGTCTTGCTTTGTATGCTTGCAATGCAATTGTGCTTAAGAGTTTAGCTTGTGCTTTGCTTTGGCCTTTTATTCTAGCTATCTTTAGCTTAATTCAAGCATGTTTTAGGGCTCCTGTCATATTATTTTAGGACTGCTTTAAAGGGTTTGTACCTTTTGAGCTTTGTATTGCATGCCCATAGTGCAAGTGGTCTTCACTAGCTCATTGTTTTAAGCTTTAAACATGTGTTGTATATGTTGATTGCATGATTTAGTGTCATTTTGCATCCCATTTCAGCACTTTAAATCTCTGCAATTCACTCTTTCATTTGTTTTGAAAGGGGCTTTGAACCATTTGTTGGCTTATATAACGATCCCGGTTTTTCCTGTCATATGTTGTGTTTCAGACTCGGGTTTAGTGGTTGTATGTTGTTGTCTTATTCTTGTTTCCATCCTTAAATTCCTTGTATTTGAGTTTTGGGATGTGTTGAGCTAGCTTTGTGTGGTGTGTCTCTTCGCTCGAGCGAGCACTCTTGCGCTCGAGCGTGCGTCTGCGTCTTTGAAAAACCTGAAGGTTGGTACTCTTCGCTCGAGCAAGGATTTTGTCGCTCGAGCGAGAACTCTTGCGCTCGAGCGTGCCTCTGAGTTGCAGACCAGAAGTTTCTCGTTGTTCACTCGAGCGACGCATATTACGCTTGAGCGAGGTCTATCGCTGTGTCTGGTCACTCGAGCGACAAGTCCTTTGCTCGAGTGAGCTTCGCATATATCAAATTGCAGCAGCATGATTTTAATCACTTTTTCACCCCCTTTTTCACTCCAAACCCTAGATCCGACTCTCTCTCTCTCTACACACTCATTCTCTCTACAAAATACACTTGATCTAGAGTGTCTCTACCCTACTTCCTTTGTAAAAAGGGTAGAGCTTTGTGTGGGCTTCACTTTGATTCGAAAAAGTTAGGTTTTGGAGCACTTTCAAGTTTCTTCTTCTTCTCCTTTGGGCTCCTAACTTTGAGGTAGGGATAATCTACTCCATATTGCGAGTTTTGACATAAATGTTGCTCATTTTGTATAGATGGTGGTGTTTGGGAATTTTGGGCAAAGTTAGGGTTTGATTTGAAATTATAAAACAGGGGTTTTCCAATTTTAGGTTTATTGTGTATGTAAGGTCTTAAGTTTGGGGTCCTATTGTATATAATTGATTAAATTTGGCCTTAAGGGCAATATTTAGAGAAAAGGGGTAAATGCCCTAATTGGAATTAAATAAATTATTTGTATAAATAATGAAAGCAATTGTGAAATATGAAATTGGTTTGGGAATTGTGAAATTGGAGGAAATTGTGATTAAATGGTGTAGTTGGATTGATGAATCACTCACCTATGGAAAATGTGATAACTTATCTATTTGGTAGATTTATTTATCTGTTTAGAGATAACTGTTTCGGGCTGTCGGCGGATGATAGCTATGATTGTTGTAGAACTGCATGATGATTAGGTAAATTGAAACTAATCAACTGAATTATGTCATTGAATGTGGCGGTTGGATTAACACATTGAATATGTGCTTTAATTTGTTCATTGTATATGATAATGTGTTTAAATACATTGTATATGTATTTTTGTATGGGAGGAGATAGGGGATGTACTCCATTGTTTGGGAGGAGATAGGGGATGGACTTCATTGATAATTAAGTTGGCCGGAGTGTCCAGAGTGAATGTCCTGAAATCCTAAATACGTTTGAATAACGTTGATGATTGAAGTGTTGATAATATGAGTTGTAGTCTCATTTCAAATTGTTTGGATAAATGATGAGTCATATCTATGAATTGATTTGGATAAATAATTGAAAGAGGATTGAAAATATGGATGTAATTGTTGTTGGGTTATGGAACGGGTGTATGTTAGTTTATAAGTGTTAACCATTTCTCGAATGCTAATGTTTTAGTTATTTCTCATATTTGGTTTAGCATATCTCTATTGGGCTTTGGCTCACCCTTTTTGGGACACCATTTTCAGGCATAGATGATATGCCACCTCCAAGGGTATAGCTTGGGAGGTTTTGGAGCTGAAGGCTTCATTTTTGTTGTTTTGCCTATATTTGTACTTAAATGTAAATCTAAGCCGAGGGCTTTACTTGTAAAAGAGTTAGAACTCTTCTTTTGTGTAACCAAGTAACAACTTGGAAAGATGTAAGCCACAGGGCATTCAATTATTTTTGTAAACATTTGGAACCCATATGAAATACCCTTTTGTAATATTAACTCTGATGTATGTATGGAAACGTGAATATCTATCATGAATTTAGAACTGTTAAATGATGGGTTTGTGTATTATTCTGAGGACATTACAACTTGGTATCAGAGCGTACCGGGTTTGAATACTTTGGGTACGTGGGAAGTGGTTAGTACCACAATGGGTTTGTCTCACTTGTTAGAGACTTATGTGCAATGTTCTATGCATATATGATAACATGTTTATGTGACCAAATGGGTATGGAATGTATCTAGGATGTGATCGGGTCTATGGGTTTCTAGGAGTCCTGCTAGAAAGGCACTTGATCACTGTCGTTTCCAACTGGAACTCTAGCAAGGCCACTGGACGGTCATTATCTGGGAATGAAACTCGTAAGTGCTTATGTGTTTATGTGATTATGTGGAGTGAGTTATTGTTGTCCATTGTATTAGGACGTGAGTTAAATAGCTTCGGCACATTTGCGAATGTGCTAATCCTTTTGTTACCTTTATTAGGATGTTCGGATGAGGTCATGGTGGTAGGCGCGGTAGGCCTAAGAGGCAGGAGATGCCTATACCATATGAGATTCCGGCGCAGGAAGAGGGAATTGGTCAGGCCAATATGGCCGAGCCAGTAGGTCAGCAGGCCATGGGCGCCTTAGCCCGTGAAATGGCAGGAGCGTTGAGGGAATCTATGGGCATTCTCAGAGCTAAGAATCAATTCCAGGCCCATATAGCTAAAGCAAGGCCTTCTTTTTTGAAGTGGGAGTTCTTCCGATCGAATCCAGACGAGTTTTTGGGTGATCCAAAAGAACCGCTGAAGGCGGATGAGTGGCTTGAACAGATAGTGAAGACGTTTGAGATGCTTGGCATCGAAGACGGGGGTCTGAAGGTGACCTTGGCGTCCTTCCAGTTGAAGGGAGACGTGGGTCAGTGGTGGAAGTTTGCTCGTGGGCACATTGGTAGGACTTGGGAGGATTTTCTTGATGCCTGCCAGGAGAAGTTTATGCCTCCCACTGTTAGGGAGAAGTTGAGGGATCAGTTATGTTAGCTCAAGTAGTTGAATACACCAGTGGCTGAGTTTGAGGCCACTTTCACTAGCTTATCGAGGTTTGCACTAGAGTTGGTGTCGACCGAGGAGCGTCGATGTCTGGAGTATGAGAAGAAATTGTGGATCATACTCAAGTTTTGAGTGGCTGGGTCCATGACTAGGAAGTATAGGCGCCTTGTGGAGGCAGCAGCTCACCTTGAAACCATTATGCAGGCTGAAGAGGCGAGGACAAGAGACTCCAGGAGGAGTCAGGATGGTCAGGGGGACGGTAAGAGGCAGAGGGGTTCTAACCCTTAGCAGTCCCAAGGAGCACAGTCAAGGTCTACCTTTCCAGTGCCAAGTTTGGGCTCTAGGAGAGGCGGATAGGGAGACGTTACTTGTTACAATTGGGGTCAGTTGGGCCACAAGTCTTCAGCTTGCCAACAGAGAGGAGGAGGGCAGTGTACAGCATCTTTTTCGGCTCGTGCTCAGAGCCAGAGTCAAGACAGCGGCCAGTCGCTCACTTGTTACCAGTGTGGACAGGCAGGGCACCTGAAAAGGTTTTGCCCATAGTTGAGTGGCACATCTGGTGCATCTGGTTCGAGGCAGACACAGAGTCACTAGCCAGCTCAGTCAGTTCAGGCCTCGAGGGCAATCAGGAAGCCTCTTCGGCTCAGTCTGTGCAGCAGTCTTATGCTCCGAGAGGGGAGCAGGTAGATCAGAAACCTACAGGGTGCGTGTATGCTGTTACAATGCCAGATCTTGTACCGGTTCCATCTGTTGTGAGAGGTACCTTTTTGTTTTGTAACTTAGTTGCTAATGTGTTAATTGATACAGGTGATCATTCATTTATATCTTCTGCATTTGCATCTGTTTTGGGGTTGGAGTTGGCACAGTTAGCATTTTCTATTTGTGTTGTATCACCTATTGGAGGTGAGATGGTTTTGGAACAGGGGTGTCGGGGCTATGATATAGAGGTCGTCGACCGTCGGCTTCCCTTTTCCTTTGTGTTGATGGATATGTCTGGGTATGATGTGATTTTCGGTATAGACTGGTTATCGTCATACCAGGTTGTTATAGATTGTTACCGCCAGAGGGTTACTGCATGTACCTTGAGCGGGGATTGTTTTCATTTCTTAGGGGATCGGGTTGGTAGAGTCTTACCACCGGTATATGATCTACGAGGGCGGAGTGAGCTTAGTTGTCTTCTCGCTAGCTTTATGAGTAATGAGTGTGATGAGACTCAGACTATGTTGCCAAGAGTGGTTTGTGAGTACTCGAACGTTTTTCCCGAGGATGATGTTAGTTTACCACCTTATTGAGAGATTGAGTTCTCTATTGATCTAGTGCCTGGCACGACACCGATCTCTATGGCACCGTATCGTTTTGCCCTAACCGAGTTGAGTGAGTTGAAGGTTCTGCTCCAGGAATTGTTAGATAAGGGGTTTATTCGCCCTATTACGTCGCTTTGGGGAGCACCGACCCTCTTTGCTAAAAAGAAAGATGGGCCTTGAGACTTTGTATTAATTATCGAAAGTTGAATCGAGTTATGGTTAAGAACAAGTACCCTATGCCTTGTATAGATGATTTGTTTGATCAGTTGAAAGGATCTCATTGTTTCTCTAAGATAGACTTGAGATCGGGTTACCATCAGTTGAGGGTCAACGAGGAGGATATTCCGAAGACGACATTCCGTACGCGGTATGGTGATTATGAGTTTCTGGTTATGCCTTTTCGGCTTACCAATGCACCGGCTGTGTTTACGGACTTAACGGGCCAAATTTTTTGGGAGTTCTTAGACTGCTTTGTAGTCGTCTTTGTGGACGACATTCTGATTCATTCACCTTCTGAGGAGGAGCATGAGGAACACTTGCGAGTGGTGCTTGAGTTGCTTAGAGCCCATAAGCTGTATGCTAAGTTTGGAAAATGTGAGTTCGGGCTAAGAGAGGTTAAATTCTTAGGCCATGTGGTATCCAGGGAATAGGTGACTGTAGATTTATCCAAAATAGAGGCAGTGCAGGATTAGGCACAACCTAAGAGTGTCTTTGACATTCATAGTTTTCTGGGATTGGCCGGGTATTACCGTTGGTTTGTGAAAGATTTCTCCAGACTAGCTTCGTCGTTGACTAGATTGATGCGGAAACGTGTCAAGTTTGTATGGAGTGAGACTTGTGAAAAGTCGTTTCAAGAGCTTAAAGTTAGACTTACCACCACTCCAGTCTTGATTATTCCGGAGAGGGGTTTGGGTTATGCAGTGTATTGTGATGCCTCACGAGAGGGTTTGGGTTGTGTATTGATGCAAGAGGGAAAGGTAGTAGCCTATAGCTCACGTCAGTTAAAAACACATGAGAATAACTACCCTACTCATGACCTAGAGTTAGCAGTTGTGATTTTTGCCTTGAAGATTTGGAGGCATTATCTTTATGGTGAGAGATTCGAGGTGTTCTCGGATCTTAAGAGTCTGAAGTATCTGTTTACACAGAGAGACTTGAATTTGAGACAGAGAAGGTGGATGGAGTTCATAGAAGATTATGACTTTGAGTTGCATTATCATCCCGGAAAGGCCAACGTTGTGGCTGATGCCCTAAGTAGGAAGTCCATTAGTGATGTAGTTTGTATTTCTATCCGTGAATAGGAGATGTTGGGGGCCTTTAGCGAGTTCGACTTGCATCTGGGCGAGTTTCTTGAGTCAACAACCTTGTTTTCTGTTATTACACAACCTACACTTGTGAACCGAGGGTTAGAGTCGCAGAAGAGTGATTCCGAAGTAGAATCCTTCTGGGAGAAGATCTCCAGTGGGAAGGTAGAGAAGGGTTTGACCGTGTATCTGTAGACACCCCATTTTTGACAGTCCTCAAGACTTGGACGTCACTGCTTGAACACCCGGTGATCATCCTTGTTTGTGTTCGTCTTGAGTTCCCGGAGGTCTCGGCTATGCACCTTGCCTCAGGACCTCTCGACTCGACTGTTTTGTGTCTGGTTTTGCACCAAACACTTGTGTTTTGCCTTGGAAGGGCAGGGAATGGCTTGTGAGCCATCCCCACACTCCAGCGGCCATGGCTTGAGGCCACCGGCTATGTTTTGTTTCAACCGGCCAAATGTTTGGCCGACCGACACTATAGATGGCCGGCCGGCTATCTTTTTTTGGTCAATTATATTTTTGGCCGGCCGATTACTGTGCATCTGCTTTTGCAGATATTTTTGTGTAGCTGGCATACACTTTCACCCCCTCCATACACGTGTATGGAGGGATTGCCCTCTTGTTAGCTTCCTTTGCAAGCTTTACAAGACCTTTTTGCCTACAAAAGAGAGGCTCTTCTCTCTTGTTGCAGGGTTAGACAAGTTAGGCATTATTTTTCAGAGCTTTGAGTTCTAGGGTTAGGGTTTGTATATATCCTATCTTTATATCTCTCTTTCTTGGTGTATATGTGTGTGCTTTAGGCCTTAGTATTGCACACAAACACCTACTACTACACCATTCTCTTGGAACTGAGGTTCTAGAGGGTTGTTTTTGAAGTTTTGAAGCAGGCTTGGACCTAAGGGGACTGCTGGTTCACCATTTGTGAAGAGGGTCTACAAGGGTAAGAAACTTGTCCCTTTTCTCCCATTTTTTTGCATAGCTTATTTACCTATCTTGCATCTATTTTTGAGCTTAGTGTATAACATATAAAAGTTGTGTTTTTACTTGCTCTAAGTAGTTGCTTAAGGGTGTTTCAAGCTTTGGGGTTGTTTGACCCCTTTTAAGCCTTGAAAGGCTCCATTTTGTGCCATTTTGGTTGAGCCCCGGGACCATTATGTTTGGGCCTCCTCACCACAGAAATCTTGAGGGATTTCAGAGGTGAGGATGGTGCCTTGAGGTCCCAAGAAGAAGAGGGTCACCCCCTCTCCTTGTTGTCCTTGAAAAGGGCCATTTTTAGCCTCTTGAGGGAGCATATAGTTTGAGTATGTATTGACCATGCCTTGGCTGATTTTTAGGCTTATTATGTCATAACATAGCGTTGTTGTATGTTGGTTTTGGTACACCATGCTTGTCTAGTATACATACCTTGTAATGCCATGATTTGCCTCAATACATGCATAGCATTTAGACTACAATGCTTTTGTGTTTTGGCCAAGCTTTGTGAAGCTTATGCGCATATTTTGATGTGCTAAGGGACTGTTTTAAGTCATTTGAGTCATCCATGCCTTGCTTTGTATAGCTACCATGTAATCCCTCTTGTATGCCTTAAGCTTTGGCCCTTCTAGCATGCCATCCTTGCTTTGTTTCAGTGGTTTGGAACCACTTGATATGTTATTTCAGACCTCATGATGTGCCCATATGCTTGCATTTGATCCCCCTTCAATGTGTTTAAACGTTGTTGCCTTATGCCCCTCGTTTAGGCTTTGGAGTATGCTTGCATTTTTAGACCACTTAGATGCCATCTAAGTACATCCTTAGCTTTGTTTAGGTCTGCATTAGACCTATTTTAAGTCCCTTTGGCCTTGTGAGGCTTGGTTGACCTAGCCTTGGTTTACCTACCCTTTGGCTTGTCTTAAGTCTTGGACCATTGTTGCATGTTTGGCTTGCCTTATTTACTTGGTTTGGCACCTTTATAACATGATTTTCAGAGCTTTATGTGCATGCCATTAATCCATGTTTTGTCACTTTTAAGTGTGCTTAAAGGTTGCATGTTTGATGCTTGAGTGTTGGCCCATTAGCATGTGCATGTGTGTGTGTGAGTTGGCCCTCATTTCCATAGCATTGGCTACTATTTTGGACCTAGTTTAGGGCTGTCCAATTAGTGTAAGTCCCTTTTTTGCATGCCATTCAAATGTCATTATATTATTCCATGGTTGCATGCTTTGATTGCATGTGTTGCATGATTAAAATCACTTGCATTGGGTATGCATCCTCTTGGTCAAGTTGTTAGCATATTTGTATGACTTGCATGTTTGCATGGCTGAGTTGCACATTGCATACTTGATTAGCTTGCATGGACTGCATGCCTAGTGAGCATTGTGCATTGCCTCTCCATGTTACACACTTAGGCTCACATGCTTAGGTTGCATTGTACTAGCATGCATGCTTGGCCTCTTGAATTGCTTGTGATAGAGGTTGAGCTCAATTTGTTTGTTTATGTGCATTGCATGACATTTGAAATGAAAATGCACAACTTGGTCTCTTGGGCCATCACGCATTGAAATGCGCGATTGGTGGTCCGAGAACCAAGGGCCGTATCCCTTTGAGTCATAAACACGATAAGGGATGTGGTGGTGCATACACTGGCTTGAAATGCATTGCCATGCTATGCCTTGCCCTCTGCTGCTATCAATTGCAGGTTCTGCAGGAATTCTTTGCCGACCGGCAGTGTTTAGTGCTGACCGGTCATCAATTTGTGGCCGATAGATTGAAAGGCAGCCGATGCCCATTGGCCATGGCCGGTGATCATTGCCCTCAGCCGGTGGTGTTTCCCAGTGTCCATAAAAGCAACTCTGAGACTTTGGCAGTCTTCAGAGGGGCAGAGCAGGGAAAACAGAGGCAGCTTATGCATGGCAGTGGGCTTCTGAGCAGGACCGAGCGCGCATCGCACCGGACCCTCGTCCCGAGGCCATTTACTACTTAGATTAGATTAATTAATTTGCTTAGTTAATTTGATTGTTTGTAATATTTAATTAGCTAGTCAGTTAGTTAAACTGTATTATTCTTTCAGACCCTCCGAGCGAGGGCAATTGTGTAATAAATGTGGGTGCGCGTGTGCATGTGTAGACACCCCATTTTTGACCGTCCTCAAGACTTGGACGTCACTGTTTGAACACACGGTGATCTTCCATGTTTGTGTTCGTTTGGAGTTCCCGGAGGTCTCGGCTCGCGCGCCTTGCCTCAGGATTTCCGAACTTGACCGTTTAGTGTCTGGTTTTGCACCAAACACTTGCATCTTGCCTTTGAGAGGCAGGGTAGGGCTTGCAGACCATCCCTACCCACCACCGGCAGTGGCTAGATGCCACCGGCTGGTTTTTGCTGCCACCGGCAATATAGTTTGCCGGCCGGCACTCTTTGTTGCCGGTCAGCACTCTTTTGTGCCGGTCGGCACTCTTTTTGGCCAAGATGGCATTTTTTGCCGGCCGATTGCTGTTCATCTGCTTTTGCAGATATTTTTGGACAGCTGTATTGCTTTTGCTCCCCTCCATACACGTGTATGGAGGGATCTCCCTCTTGCAAAGCTTGTCTTGTAAGCTTTACAAGAGGCATATAGAGAGAAGCTCTCTCTAAGGCAAAGAAAGAGGCTTTAGACATTTTTGAGAGAGGAAAATACAGAGGAGAGCTCTGGTTTTCTAGGGTTAGGGTTAGATACACTCACCTATCTCTCTTTTCCTCTCATTTTGCACACTAGGTGTTTTGTGTCTCACTATTGCACACAAACACCTAGTGTTTCACCTTCTTCTTGGAGCTGAGGTTCTAAAGAGTGTGTTTTGAAGTTTTGGTGTTGGATTCAAGCTCAAGGAGGCCATTGGAGCATCATTGTTGAAGAGGACTACAAGGGTGAGAAACTAGTCCCTTTTTCCCCCATTTTTGCATTGATTTTCTACTAGTCTTAGAGCTGTTTTTGTGATTATTGTATAACATAAAAAAGTTCTGTTTTTAGGCCCTCTTTGTTGTTTATTAAGAGTGTTTTGTTGTTTGAAGGTTGTTGACCACCCTTAGGCCTCAAAAGGCCTCATTTTGAGCCATTTTGTGCTAGCTCCGGGATTTTGGTGTTGAGGTCTCTTCACCACTGAAATCTTGAGGGATTTCAGTGGTGAAGATGATGCTTTGAAGTCCCAAGAAGGAGAGGGCCACCCCCTCTCCTTGTTGTCCTTGAAAAGGGCATATTTTGGCCTCTTAAGGAAGCCTATGCTTGAGTGTGTGTTGAGCATGTTTGGTTTGTTTTTCATGCTTATATATCCATGATATAACATGATTTCAAGTTGGTTTTGGAACTTCATGCATGTTTAGCATAGTTGCCATGTAATGCCTTATTTGTGCCTTAACATGTTCTAGGTTGTTAGCCTTGTTGGAGCATGTTTTAGGCTTGCATTTGTGAAGTTTATGTGCTTATTTTGCCATGTTTTAGCTCTGTCCATAGTCGTTTGGGTTGATCTTTGCATGCTTGATATAGCTCTTTTGTATTTGGGCTTGTTGGCCTTGAGTACGTGCATGTGTAGCATAGCATCTTTGCATTGTTTTGGTGATTTGGGATCATCCTACATGCTATTTCAGTCCCATTTCCATGCTCATTTGATTGCCTTGCATGCATCTTTAATGCCTCATAAGCATGTGTTGCGTGCTCCATGTTTTGATGCCTTTGCATGCCTTTGAATTTGGGCCACTTAGATGCCATCTAAGGAGTCCTTTGGCCTTGTTTTAACATGCTAAAAATCTGTTTTTAGTTGTTTAATGCATGCCATGTTTGGTCTTGTTAAAGTGTAGTTCAATGCCTCATTGATTTGCTTTGAACATTTAGGCCTTTTGGTGCATGCTTGGCTTGATTTGTTGCTTGGTTTGGCACCATGTGTTAGCATGATTTTAGAGCTTGTAATGCATGCTAATTTGTCCATGTTTCCTTCTTTCAAGTGTGCTTGAATGTTGTTTGATTTATGCTTAAGTGTTGGTCCTTATGTGCATGTGTGTGTGCATGCATTTAGCCCTCACCTTTTAGCACAATGGCTACTGTTTTAGGACTTTTTAGAGTTGCTTAATTCATGTATAAGTCCATCTTGCCATCCATTTGCATGTTTGCTTGTAAGCTTGCATGATTGCATAAGTGCCTTGCCATGTCATGTTGCATTCTTAGCTTGTATGCCTAGGTTGCATTGCATTTTGCATGCATGCCTTGTTCCTTGAATTGGTGATAGGAATTGGGCCTAATTTGTTTGATTGGTTTGCATGCATTTGAAACCAAAGTTGCACGCTTGGTTCCTTGGACCATCATGCATAGAAATGCGTGATTGGTGGTCCGAGAACCGAGGCACATGTCCCTTTCAGTTATCACAATGATAAGAGACATGGTTGATGCATACATGCCTTGAAATATGCTGCCATGCCTTGTTTTGCCCTCTGTTGCTGTGAGTTGCAGGTTCTGCAGGAATACTCTGCCGACCGGCAGTGTAATGTGCCGACCGGCACCATTTTCTCTGCCGACAGACCCTATTTTGTGCCGATGGCCATACCACACTGCCGGTGGTAGTTTCATTCAGCCGGTGGTGATCCCCTCTGTCCAAAGATGCAGTCCTGAGGCTTTGACAGCCTCCAGAGGAGGAAAGGAAGAAAAACAGAGGCAGCTTGCGCATGGTGGCGCGTTTCCCGAGACGTTTTCCTGCTTTAATTAATTTATTCAATTTGTTAATTAAATTAGTTAATTTGTAATATTAATTAGCTGGTGTAGTTAATTAATTTGTAATATTTATTCGGTCCCTCCGAGCGAGGGCAAATCTGTAATAAGTGTGGGTGTGTGTGTGCATGTCTTCCAACCCCCACTTCTTTCTCCCTTTTATTTACCTGCTTATGATGGTAGATTAGGGCACATTTATTTTGGCATACCTTATGCTATGCATGCGTGCATTCATGCATTTGTATTACATGCATTAGGCTCGGTACATCACGCTAATTGCATCAATACTTCAATTCCCAAACAGAATACGTGATAATTGTGCATTTTCACATGACATGTTTAGGATAGCCGAGCCTATTCTAGCAACATTTTGTATGCGATGCATTAGGCACTTAACATGGACTTGGATCATGCATGTTTGCTAACAAGTTCTTT
This sequence comes from Camellia sinensis, assembly GCF_055761805.1. Taxonomy (NCBI): domain Eukaryota; kingdom Viridiplantae; phylum Streptophyta; class Magnoliopsida; order Ericales; family Theaceae; genus Camellia; species Camellia sinensis. The sequence continues at coordinate 54,580,851 of NC_138970.1, forward strand.
GTTTTGGCATGGAGTACTATGTAAGTATTTTAATGCTTTAGCATATCGCATGAGTGTGAATGTTGCCATGACAGCATGCTTAACATGTGGCTAGATGCTTATGTGTTAAACTGTTTTGAATGCCTGTGGGTGAAGGCCGGATTGTTTGAGTTGGAAAAACTCGTTGAAATCCGCATTTTAGCGTACTTGCGAGTAGCAAATTCCAAAGCATTTTCAAAACAAACGGATATGCAATGTCTATTTCCAAATTAGGCAATCTAGTCTATACTTGTTTGCCGCGCGCATAACATAGTAATGCTAGGCTAATAATTGGATTAAGAACACATAACGTTTTCAAAAATGGATATCACGGTTAGTAGAGGCCGGTCTTCGGACCGGGCGAAAGGGGGTGCTCATAGCTAACCTTCCCCGATCGTACCCAAGCTCCCGAGCCGAGACAACTCCGGTGATGACGGACATGTGGCCTTCGGCACCGAGTCAGGGTTTCCTAAATTTCCCGTTTTAAAAATATTTAGGTGGTGACTCTGTATCTGGCAAAGCAGTCCATGTTTGGCACTACTTTTCAAAAAATCAGTTTTCTCAAACGACTTGCCAGATTTGGACTCTTTGGTTCAAGATTAAGAACCGTGACACAAATCGAGTCCGAACTGTAGCACGAGGGTCCCACGCGGGCGCTGTTACAGCATGTCTTCCAACCCCCGCTTCTTTCTCCCTTTTACTTACCTGCTTTGATGGTTAGTATTATGACATGTTTACTTTAGCATACCTTATGCTATGCATGCGTGCATCATTCATCAATATTGCATGCACCGGGCTCGGCACATCATACTAACTGCATTGTATTTCAATTCCAAGTTGAATACGTGTTAGTTGTAACATCATCATATGTCATCCATAGATTAGCCGAGCCTATTGTAGCTGCATCTTGCATGTGTTGCATTAGTCATCTTAACATGAACTAGGATCATGCATATGATTACTAACTAGTTTCCATTTTGGCTTGGAGTACTCGGTAAGCATTTATGTTTTAGCATCCTTGCATGCGTGTGAGTGTAGCCGTGACAACATGCTTACCATGAGGCTACTTGCTTATGTGATATAACTGCTTGAATGCCTGTAGGTGGAGGTTGAATTACCTAAATTGGAATAATGCATTAAAACTGTGAGTTTTAAGCCCACTAGATAGTGGCAAAACCATCTTTTCTAAAGCCCACTTGAGGGTGGCAAAACTTGCATTTTAGCCTACTTGCGAGTAGCAAACCATTTTCAATACAAACATGCAATGTTTTGTTCCAATTTAGGCAATTTGGTCTATACTTGTTTGCTGTGCACATAACATAGTAATTCTAGGCTAATAATCGGTATAAGAACGCATAACGTTTTCAAAACTGGATATCATGATTAGTAAAGGCCGATATTCGGATCGGGTGAGAGGGGGTGCTCATAGCTGACCTTCCCCACTCGTACCCAAGCTCCCGAGCTGAGGCAACTTTGGTGATGACAGACACGTGGCCTTTGCCACCGAGTCAGGGTTTCCTAAATTTCCCAAAAATAAAATATTTAGGTGGCGACTCTGTATCTGGCCAAACAGTCCATGTTTGGCACTTCTTTCAAAATCTGTTTCTCAAAACGATTTGTCGGATTTGGACTATTTGGTTCAGATTTAGAACTGTGACACAAATTGAGTCCGAACTGTAGCACGAAGGCCTCACATGGGCGCGTCTACAGTTTCTGGCGACTCCACTGGGGAGTTAGAGAGCTTGACTCGAACTCGTAATATCTTGTTTTGATTTCATTTATGTGTCTCTTTGCATTGCATTGGTGCGCCTAGGACACCGTGTTTGCCATCTGCCATTCCTGAACGGTTTGCCGGAGGCTTGACTTTGTCAAAGCATGCCATAAGGCTGACCGGTAGTGGGCTCTGACTGTATGGGAACACAAACCCCGGTTTTACCGGGCCACCCTCTTCGACCATTCGACCTAGTGCATATCGAAATCCATAGTGACTATTCCAAACTAGGACAAGTTGCTTACCCGATGTTAGGTTGTTTGAAAACTGCTGAGTGCATAGTGAAACCCTAGCTCCTGACAAAAATAGGACAGGGAAACCCTACCCCAACATAGGGTGTTTTGGCTCTCATTTGCTTGCTATGTGCTTTTTTGAGCTGGCCTCTACAGGAATGCACATATCAGTTTGCAAGTCTGGGTATCAGGCCTGCGGGCATCACTATCAGTATTTGATAAATCAGTTTTACCTGAGGGTATCAGTTTACAGGTAGAATTTTGGGCAGAATTCTGTAGGGGGGCACAGTCATTCAGCTTTGCTCATATGGGTTATGGTGAAATCAGGCTGAGATGTTCTCTGTTTTCCCTTTTGCAAGGTAGTCCTGGAACCATAGCTTCAGAAGGCTCCGATATCCCCCGAGGTTCATCGGACTTGCGCTGATAGATTTTGTCAGGTCAGAGATTCAGTTCAAGGGCAATTAGTGTTCTTTTGCCAGAGGCAGGGTAAAAAGGCTAGTCAAGCACAGATCATTAGTTCAACAGTCTTTGGGTCAGCAGTCATTATCCATCTCACCTGTGTGCGGTTGGGTTGAGATATCTGCTTTTACCACAAAGACAGATATACCGATAGATCAGTTAGATCAGGGCAGTATGGCGGGAATGGAAGAGATGGTGCGCCAACTCTAGGATAGTATGAAAGCCATGCAGCAAGACACTGTCTGTCAAGCAGAATTCGCCAAGCAACAGGCTGTGGTCATAGCCCAACAGGTAGAGACAATTGCCAGGTTAGAGCAACAAACGGGAGTATCTACTTCACACCGGGCTCCTCCCCCACCAAGAGTTCCAACACTCGGGGAGACAGCCAATGTCCAGGAAGATACGGACGTTCCGACAGGGCCAGCTCCGCCCCCAGTTCTACTCCAGCTATCTAAAACACCCACCAACCTACCAGACCTCCCCTTTGATGTCGAGATGGACCCCACAGCATTGAAAGTGAGCAAGCTTGAGAAATTGTTCAAGAAGTCTATGGGGGCCCACTCCATTCCTGACATTGAAGATGGGTGTATAGACTCGGCTGTGACGCTGTCGGACAGATTTAAGATGCCGCACATCGACCGATTTGATGGATTTGGGGATCCCATGGTACATTTGTGCCTATTTTCGGACATACTAAGGCCGATGGGCCTCACTAGATTACAGAAGCTATCATTGTTTGGCTGAACCCTGTCTGGGATAGCCGCAATTTGGTATGCAAAATTAGAGAACTCTGTGAAACAGAATTGGGAAGAGATGGCTGAGGCCTTCAGCGATCAATACTCCTACAACGCACAAATTGAGGTCACAACTCGTGATCTTGAAGTCACCTACCAAGAGCCAAAGGAGAGCTTCTCAGAATTCGTGGCCCGCTGGAGGGCCAAGACCTCGAGGATGACCATTAGGCCAACAGATAAGGATCAAATACGGATGGTTGTGCGCAACCTCCAGCCCAAATTAATGCAGAAAATGATCGTGTTCCCCCTCCCTACCTTTTCAGATTTGCATGAGATGGGAGTACAGATCGAGGATGCTATAAAGCAGGGCCTCATTGACCAGGAGAAGAAGCAGCCTAGGAGGGCGTTTACCCGCAGTTTGAATGCGACCACCGGTGGTGACGCAGCTACTAGGACCTCAGACGTGGGCATGGTCGCCACCACTACACCAAGAGCAGCCACCCCTTTTGTTGGTGCATCCACTTCAAACCCCCGAACTTCAGACTATCTACCCCGAGGCAAGAGGGTTTTCACCCCACTCTATATGCCTTTGTCTAAAGCTCTAGGGGTCCTACTCAGGAAAGGACATCTGAAACCGTTGGAACAACAGCCTCTACCCGATCCTCTTCCTGCAAAGCATGACCCGACTAAGTACTGTGCTTTTCATCAACAAACCGGTCATGACACCGATAGTTGCGTCCGTCTCCGCCATGAGGTACAAAATCTGATTGACACCGAGGTCATTCCCGCACCAGGTCCTACGAAGTCTATCGACACTTGATCAGTGAACTTGTGGGGGATAATGTGACTTTGTGATCGGGGGATGAACCACCTGCGGGCGGCGTTCAGTTTATTCCAAGATGTGGCGTTTGGCACGCATTGTTTTGAGCATTTGCGAATGTTAGTTTTGTACTTTCTGACTTGGGTATTGTGTTAGTCTTGTCGTTTTTTATTGAGTCAGTCTTTTCATACTGAGTCAGTCGGGTCTGTCTTGTTGTATCGAGTCAGTCCTGTTTTGTTAGAGTTGGGTGATTTCAGGGGTGTTACCTCGGACATCACTTACTTGTTTTGTGTTTGTCTTTTTGCTTTCTTTTGAGTCTGTTTCTGCCTTGGAGCCAGTTACGCCAACAGATCTGAATGGAATAGCAGTGATTTTCACACTCTTGTGTTTGCTTCTGCCGTGTGCCAGTTGTGCCAGAAATTCTAAATGAGATGGCAGTATTTGACTAGAAGCTGTGTCTTTTCTGTGCCTTGAATTCATTGCATCGACCTAAGTTTTCCAAAACTTTTTTCGAAACATTGTGATAAAAACGAAGAGGAAGGAATTCCTCGGGTTTTACAAAATTTGATCAATTGAGAGAAAGAGAGGCATGCCAAGCCCTTAATGATCAAGATCATGCTTGTTAATGTGAGTACTGAGAAGGATCCTGACTTGATCCAGATTGGTTCTACACTGTCTTCAGTGCGAGCGACTAGTCGCTTTCTTAAAAGATTTCAAAAAAAATGTTTTGCGCGATCCTGCGAAGACCTGTGTGGAATCGCTCTTGAGACTGTGCAGCCTAGGATTGCTCTCAGCCTCGAGGCTCGACTCCTCATTTTCAAACCTTGGACTTAAATTCAGAATGGTCACTGGTCAACCATCAAAGGAGGCCTGTATGGCCATATTTAAAGCAGCCCTCGAACTAGGGGTAAGAAAAGTCAGATCAAGGAGATCAGATGTCACCAAAAGAAGTTTGCAAAGCTAGATCAGAAGTATCCCTGGAACTAGGGGCAAAAATGCCAGATGTGCTCGAAGAGCCGAAGCTGGATTGTCCTGCAAATCAATGAAGACTGGCAAGAATGCCAAACCCCAGAAGAGAAGAAAGAAGAAAGTATTGCAGAAAAACAACTGAGTTCCTATCCACAACACTAGGGGCAAATCCAGCCCCTATGGGATGGACTCCTGCATTGTCAGCGAACAGCAGTCACTCTCCTGGATTCAGACAGATTCGAGATCTCAGAACCATTTAACATAGACCAAGCTACACTTTTACCCTTGAGAGGCTCGCTGGGCCGAAAACCCGAAAGGGCGACCCAGGCAAAAGTTAGAGCAAGAAAAAAAAGAAAGAAAAGGAACAAAAAAAAGAAAAAAAGAAAAATACAAGAAAAGAAAAAAAATGAAAAAATGAAAAGAATTGAAAAGAAAAGAAAAGAAAAAAAGAACATAGCTCGCAAGGTTGAAAACCCGGAAGGGCGGCCTTGGCAAAAGTTAGACTGCAAAAGGAGAGGTTAAAATACCCGAGTGTACCTTAACCCCGAACTACGTAAGGCTTGATTCCCATGTTTGGGATACGTAGGCAACTTCATTCTGAAGTCCAGCCGTAAAACACTTCAAATTGACTGTGCCCATGTAATGGTTTTGATCATCTTCGTTTTCTCTGTATCCGAGAATTTGGTTGTGTTCGTCACTCTGAGGACTGACTACAATGCGCTGCAGGGCCATTCAGACAAGGGGCAACTTTCCGTTGCCATTCAATGCGTTGTGGTGCCGTTCAAACAAGGGGCAACTTTCCATTGCCATTCAATGCGCTGCAGTGCCATTCAAACAAGGGGCGACTGTCCGTTGCCATGCAACTCCCCTCAATCAAGGAGCAATTCTCCTTCGGATCTGAGGTTGTGCACTTCAAGAGTAGGTTCTGTGCTCGTTGGGCAGTCGCCGTTTGCAAAAACAGTTTTTGAAAATTTTTACTGAGGTTGACTAATTTTCTCTAAAAAAGCATTCCATCTTTTCTAAAACTGGACCATTTCTTGGACCCAAAAAAGGAAAATTTTCAGTGCTCATAACTTAACTTGCATGATTTTGAATCAGAAAATCGAACAAGCGTGTTAATCTAACTCTCATTTTGGTTAAAATTGTTTTAGTAGAAAGCCAAAAACAAAAAATGGTCAAAATGATGAACTAGGGGCACAGTTGAGTCAGGTGTTCTTCCTTTTCCCCATTGTTTACATGCTTGCCAAGGAAGGCACCATACCTGCCCGATAAAGGCACCACTGAAGCTAACCGCAAAAGGGCAAAAAGCTCTGACATCCCCCAAGCAACGAGGTATGGAGCCAAGTACGAAGCACGAACCGGAATGGGACAAGATATCCCATTCCCTCATCTAGGTAGATCTGATCACGTCCAAACTCCCCAGCAGAGCATCATCAACCGATGTCAGCTGCAGATTTGCTACACACCCAATTGTAGCGCAGCCCCTCTGTGGAAGAAACTCACTGTTGTGAACAAGAAGAAGAATCTAGCGGAATGCTAGGGGCAAGACCTTGCAACTTTCTGTTTATCCACCAACCAGGGGAGGGATAAAAAATGAGAGATTGAAGAATAGAGAGATGTGCGCTGAGAGAAAAAGTGAGAAAATGGCTTTTTTTTCAGAAAAACAGAGCCTGAGGGCCGAGTGATATGAGAATCACAAATGAGCAAGGGTGGGAAACACTACCCGGAGAAAATGGCTCCTCGCGAACTGAGAGGTCTCTTGTCTTTGTAACATGTCTGTGTGTCGTGTCTTTTGTTTTGTTTACCTCAACTTTTGTTTTGAGTCTTTTTCGAGTGTTACTCGGTGTGTTTAGGTCGTGTACCTTTTGTTGAGTCATGGAATGCTGTGTTCAGTTGTAGGCTCAATACTCGGTTGAGAACCCTTTTTTGATTTTCAAAAAATTGTTTTGTGCTCAGAGTGCTGTGCCATTCCACACATTTATGCAAAACAAGATTCTTTCTTTCATAAACCGCAAGGTTCAACCCAGGTCATGTGAGAACAGTAAAACAAGGACCTATTTGAAGCTATATGAGAGGGAAAACCGAAGTATCTGAGTGTGTTTCACCTTCAGCAAATTCCGTGATTGTACTCCGAATGTACCTCTTCAGGCCTTGTCAGTGCTTCGAAGAATGAGTGTGCCTCTACTCCAAGCTTAAGCCTGCTTCAAGTCAGAATGGCAATTAAAGTAGCAGCAAATGTTATCTCTCACCAATATAAACAGGGTGTGCCCTTTTCAAGCGGAGTGTGTTACAAACCCCTCCGAGAGGTAAGTCGGAGGTCACGTTTGGATTTGGTCTCGTTAAGGCTTGTATTTCCTTATTCGGCATTTTGTTTCAAACATGCTTTTGAAGTTGCACATTCATCGCATCGTTACGCACACCATTCGTTGCATTGTTATGCACATCTATCTAGCATTGTTATGCTCGTTACTTGCATTTTTATGCACATCTATCTTGCATTGTCGTGCATCTCTTTACTTGCGTTGTCACGCACTTTCCACTTGCATTGTTATGTATAGTTCAATCGCATTGTTATGCACACTCTTTAGTTCCGAAACACCGGGATACGTCCCTACGTTTTTCTCTGTTCTTGAAACACTGGGATACGTCCCTACGTTTCTCTCTTTTCGAAACACCGGGATACATCCCTATGTTTCTCCTCATCTCTTTTCGAAACACCGGGATACGTCCCTATGTTTCTCCTACGTTTCGAAACACCGAGATACGTCCCTATGTTTCTCCTTCTTTTTCTGAAACACAGGGATACGTCCCTATGTTTCTTATTCCTTTTTGAAACACCGGGATACATCCCTATGTTTCTCATTCCTTTTCGAAACACCAGGGTACGTCCCTATGTTTCTCTCTCTTTTTGAAACACCGGGATACGTCCCTATGTTTCTCCTTCCTTCTGAAACACTGGGATACGTCCCGATGTTTCTCCTTCATTTCGAAACACTGGGATACGTCCCTATGTTTCTCCCTCTTTGTTTAAGAGCATTTGGAATACGTTCCGGTGCTTGAACCACTCTGAAACACTGGGATACGTCCCTATGTTTCTCCTTCGTTTTGAAACATCGGGATATGTCCCTATGTTTCTCCCTCTTTGGATAAGAGCATTTGGAATACGTTCCAATGCTTATACCATTCTGAAACATCGAGATACGTCCCTATGTTTCTTGCATGATCATAAGTTATGCTCGGCTTTGTGCATTGTCTAGCATTTTGCCCCTGCCCTCGGGCGCATATCTTTGTCTGCTGCTTGTATGCTTTGTCTAACTCTTCGGCCTTGTCAAAAATGGGTCATCTCTAGGCTTTGACACTCACTCCCGTCATTGTTATGACTTTCGAGTTCTGTCAAAGTGGGACAACTGTAGACACCCCATTTTTGACCGTCCTCAAGACTTGGACGTCACTGCTTGAACACCCGGTGATCATCCTTGTTTGTGTTCGTCTTGAGTTCCCGGAGGTCTCGGCTATGCACCTTGCCTCAGGACCTCTCGACTCGATTGTTTTGTGTCTGGTTTTGCACCAAACACTTGTGTTTTGCCTTGGAAGGGCAGGGAATGGCTTGTGAGCCATCCCCACACTCCAGCGGCCATGGCTTGAGGCCACCGGCTATGTTTTGTTTCAACCGGCCAAATGTTTGGCCGACCGGCACTATAGATGGCCGGCCGGCTATCTTTTTTTGGTCAATTGTATTTTTGGCCGACCGATTACTGTGCATCTGCTTTTGCAGATATTTTTGTGCACCTAGCATACACTTTCACCCCCTCCATACACATGTTTGGAGGGATTGCCCTCTTGTTAGCTTCCTTTGGAAGATTTACAAGACCTTTTTGCCTACAAAAGAGAGGCTCTTCTCTCTTGTTGCAGGGTTAGACAAGTTAGGCATTATTTTTCAGAGCTTTGAGTTCTAGGATTAGGGTTTGTATATATCCTATCTCTATATCTCTCTTTCTTGGTGTATTTGTGTGTATTTTAGGCCTTAGTATTGCACACAAACACCTACTACTACACCATTCTTTTGGAACTGAGGTTCTAGAGGGTTGTTTTTGAAGTTTTGAAGCTGGTTTGGACCTAAGGAGATTGCTGGTCCACCATTTGTGAAGAGGGTCTACAAGGGTAAGAAACTTGTCCCTTTTCTCCCATTTTTTTGCATACCTTATTTACCTATCTTGCATCTGTTTTTGAGCTTAGTGTATAACATATAAAAGTTGTGTTTTTACTTGCTCTAAGTAGTTTCTTAAGGGTGTTTCAAGCTTTGGGGTTGTTTGACCCCTTTTAAGCCTTGAAAGGCTCCATTTTGTGCCATTTTGGTTGAGATCCGGGACCATTGTGTTTGGGCCTCCTCACCACTGAAATCTTGAGGGATTTCAGAGGTGTGGATGGTGCCTTGAGGTCCCAAGAAGGAGAGGGCCACCCCCTCTCCTAGTTGTCCTTGAAAAGGGCCATTTTTAGTCTTTTGGGGGAGCATATAGTTTGAGTATGTATTGACCATGCCTTGGCTGATTTTTAGGCTTATTATGTCATAACATAGCATTGTTGTATGTTGGTTTTGGTACACCATACTTGTCTAGCATACATACCTTGTAATGCCATGATTTGCCTCAATACATGCATAGCATTTAGACTACCACGCTTTTGTGTTTTGGCCAAGCTTTGTGAAGCTTATATGCATATTTTGATGTGCTAAGGGACTATTTTAAGTCATTTGAGTCATCCATGCCTTGCTTTGTATAGCTACCATGTAATCCCTCTTGTATGCCTTTAGCTTTGGCCCATCTAGCATGCCATCCTTGCCTTGTTTCAGTGGTTTGGAACCACTTGACATGTTATTTCAGACCTCATGATGTGCCCATATGCTTGGATTTGATCCCCCTTCAATGTGTTTAAAGGTTGTCGCCTTATGCCCCTTGTTTAGGCCTTGGAGTATGCTTGCATTTTTAGACCACTTAGATGCCATCTAAGTACATCCTTAACTTTGTTTAGGTCTGCATTAGACCTATTTTAAGTCCCTTTGGCCTTGTGAGGCTTGGTTGACCTAGCCTTGGTTTACCTCCCCTTTGGCTTGCCTTAAGTCTTGGACCATTGTTGCATGTTTGGCTTGCCTTATTTACTTGGTTTGGCACCTTTATGACATGATTTTCAGAGCTTTATGTGCATGCCATTAATCCATGTTTTGTCACTTTTAAGTGTGCTTAAAGGTTGCATGTTTGATGCTTGAGTGTTGGCCCATTAGCATGTGCATGTGTGTGTGTGTGTTAGCCCTCATTTCCATAGCATTGGCTACTGTTTTGGACCTAGTTTAGGGCTGTCCAATTAGTGTAAGTCCCTTCCTTGCATGCCATTCAAATGTCATTATATTATTCCATGGTTGCATGCTTTGATTGCATGTGTTGCATGATTAAAATCACTTGCATTGGGTATGCATCCTCTTGGTCAAGTTGTTAGCATATTTGTATGACTTGCATGTTTGCATGGCTGAGTTGCACATTGCATACTTGATTAGCTTGCATGGATTGCATGCCTAGTGAGCATTGTGCATTGCCTCTCCATGTTACACACTTAGGCTCACATGCTTAGGTTGCATTGTACTAGCATGCATGCTTGGCCTCTTGAATTGCTTGTGATAGAGGTTGAGCTCAATTTGTTTGTTTATGTGCATTGCATGACATTTGAAATGAAAATGCACAACTTGGTCTCTTGGGCCATCACACATTGAAATGCGCGATTGGTGGTCTGAGAACCAAGGGCCGTATCTCTTTGAGTCATAAACACGATAAGGGATGTGGTGGTGCATACATTGGCTTGAAATGCATTGCCATGCTATGCCTTGCCCTCTGCTGCTGTCAATTGCAGGTTCTGCAGGAATTCTTTGCCAACCGGCAGTGTTTAGTGCCGACCGGTCATCAATTTGTGGATATAGATTGAAAGGAAGCCGATGCCCATTCTCCATGGCCGGTGATCATTGCCCTCAGCCGGTGGTGTTTCCCAGTGTCCATAGAAGCAACTCTGAGACTTTGGCAGTCTTCAGAGGGGCCGAGCAGGGAAAACAGAGGCAGCTTATGCATGGCAGTGGGCTTCTGAGCAGGACCGAGCGCGCATCGCACCGGACCCTCGTCCCGAGGCCATTTACTACTTAGATTAGATTAATTAATTTGCTTAGTTAATTTGATTGTTTGTAATATTTAATTAGCTAGTCAGTTAGTTAAACTGTATTACTCTTTCGGATCCTCCGAACGAGGGCAATTGTGTAATAAGTGTGGGTGCGTGTGTGCATGTCTTCCTACCCCCGCTTCTTTCTCCCTTTTACTTACCTGCTTTGATGGTTAGTATTAGGACATGTTTACTTTAGCATACCTTATGCTATGCATGCGTGCATCATTCATCAATATTGCATGCACCGGGCTCGGCACATCATACTAACTGCATTGTATTTCAATTCCAAGTTGAATACGTGTTAGTTGTAGCATCATCATATGCCATCCATAGATTAGCCGAGCCTATTGTAGCTGCATCTTGCATGTGTTGCATTAGCCATCTTAACATGAACTAGGATCATGCTTATGATTACTAACTAGTTTTTGTTTTGGCTTGGAGTACTCGGTAAGCATTTATGTTTTAGCATCCTTGCATGCGTGTGAGTGTAGCCATGACAGCATGCTTACCATGAGGCTACTTGCTTATGTGATATAACTGCTTGAATGCCTGTGGGTAGAGGTTGAATTACCTAAATTGGAATAATGCATTAAAACTGTGAGTTTTAAGCCCACTAGATAGTGGCAAAACCATCTTTTCTAAAGCCCACTTGAGGGTGGCAAAACTTGCATTTTAGCCTACTTGCGAGTAGCAAACCATTTTCAAAACAACATGCAATGTTTTGTTCCAATTTAGGCGATTTGGTCTATACTTGTTTGCTGCGCGCATAACATAGTAATTTTAGGGTAATAATCGGTATAAGAACGCATAACATTTTCAAAACTGGATATCATGATTAGTAAAGGCCGATCTTCGGATCGGGCGAGAGGGGGTGCTCATAGCTGACCTTCCCCAATCGTACCCAAGCTCCCGAGCCGAGGCAACTTTGGTGACGACGGACACGTGGCCTTTGGCACCGAGTCAGGGTTTCCTAAATTCCCTAAAAATAAAATATTTAGGTGGCAACTCTGTATCTAGCAAAGCAGTCCATGTTTGGCACTTCTTTCAAAATCTGTTTCTCAAAACGATTTGCCGGATTTGGACTCTTTGGTTCAGATTTAGAACCGTGACACAAATTGAGTCTGAACTGTAGCACGAAGGCCTCACGCGGGCGTGTCTACAGTATCCCGACCTAAGTGTGAGGTACCGAGACCACTTATTCGTACCGGAGTCTTGCCGAGAGGAAGTACTCCGAGTGTTTCACCATTCACGCCTTGCGGTGCATCTAGGAGGCACAAAGATGTATCATGATCTGAGTCGCCAGTTCTAGTGGAGGGGTATGAAGAAGGATGTGGCAGTGTTTGTGTCGAAATGCCTTACTTGTCGGCAAGTGAAGGCCAAGCATCAGAGGCCAGCGGGTTTATTGCAATCCTTACCTATAGCTGAGTGGAAATTGGAGCATGTCATGATGGATATTGTTGTGGGCCTTCGAAGGACTCAACGGGGTAGGGATGCCATTTGGGTGGTAGTTGACCGATTGACTAAGTCGGCGTACTTTATTTCCATGCGCGTGAGAGATTCAGTAGATCACCTTGCCGACCCGTATATTCGAGACATAGTGAGGTTGCATGAAGTCCCAGTGTCGATTATCTCAAATAGAAATCCTCGTTTTACTGGTAGGTTGTGGCAGAGTTTGCAGAGTGCCTTGGGTACTAAATTGACTTTTAGCACAGCTTACCATCCTCAGACTGACGGGCAGTCCGAGCGCACTATTCAGATACTTGAGGATATGCTTCGAGGCTATCTCCTTGACTTTAAGGCGTGGGAGAGACACCTACCCTTAGTAGAGTTTGCCTACAACAATAGTTTCCAATCGAGTATTGGTGTAGACCACCCAAAACTCGCTCCGCGCGCGAGGTCTCGAATTGTGTTCATAGCTACTACAGTTTGGACTCCTATAACGGTTCTGAATCTAATCTCGCAAAGTGCAATGTAAGACTGATAAATCACCAAAGAGTTCAAATCCGGCAAATCGTTTTGGAAAATCGATTTTAATCAAGAACTGCCAAACATGGACTGTTTTGCCAGATTTCAAAATTGCCACCTAAATATTTTATTTTGGAAAATTTAGGAAACCCTGACTCGTGCCTAAGGCCACGTGTCCGTCATCACCAAAGTTGCCTCAGCTCGGGAACTTGGGTACGAGGGGAAAAGGTCATGAAATGAGCACCCCCGCTCGCCCGATCAAAGATCGGCTTCTTCTAATCATGATATGTTATTTTTTAAAGCACATGTGTTCTTGTTCGGGTTATTAATCTAGAATTACTATGTGATGTGCACAGCATACAAGTATAGACTAAATCACTCAATTTGGAACAAAACATCTCATGTTTGTTTTTCGAAAATGGTTTGAAGTTGCTACCCTCAAGTAGACTAAAATGCGGATTTGCCACCCTCAAGTGGGCTTAGAACATGATTTTGCCACTCTGAGTGGGCTTAAAACTCACATTTTGATGAATTGTTCCAATTCAAGCAATGAAGCCTTCATCCACAGGCATTTATGCAGTTAAACACTTAAGCAGTTAGCCTCATGGCAAGCATGCTATCATGGCAGTCACTTACACACATGCAAGGATGCTAAAGCATAAATATTCACAGTGTACTCCAAGCCAAAACAGAAGCTATGTTAGAAATCAATGTATGATCCTAGCTATGTTAAAATGCCTAATGCAACACATGCAAAAATGCAACTAAAAATAGGCTCAGCTATCTAAAATGGCATATGAATGGAACACTTGATAACATGCTGTTAAACACGTATCCAAGTAAGTGTATTGAAATACAATGCAGTTTGAATGATGCGTCAAGCCCGGAGCATGTAATACGAATGAATGATACACGCATGCAAAGCATAAGTATGCTAGTTGAAAAATGCCATAAACTAACCATCAAAAGCTGATAAGTAAAAGGGAGAAAGAAATGGGGGTTGGAAGACATGCATCACACACACGGACATTCATTACAACATTTGCCCTCTCGATGGAGGGTCCGAATGAATTTAGCTAACTAGCTACGCTAATTAAACTAATTATTATAAACCAACTAATTAACTATGCTAAGCTAATTAATTATTACAAAACTTTAACTAATTAATCAAATTAATTAAGTTACAAAATGAACTACGTAAGAAAAAGAAGCTAAATTAGGCTGCCACAGCTCTGCCTCGGAATAATGAAGGATGCATGTTCGGTTTCCGCCCCGAAAAGCTCTCTGCTTTGCTCTCAAGAGGCTCTGTTTATAGGGTGTCTCCCAGTGCTTGCTGCTGAAACTTACCAAAATAGTGCTAAAGAGTGCACCAATGGCCTACCGGCCATGAATGGTTGCTGCCGACCCCCCTGCCAGCCAAGGATGCACCCTGCCGGCCATAGATGAAGAGGTGCCGGCCAACAATGAGATGGTGCTAGCCACTGGTGTGCTGTGACACCAAGCTGCAATAGAGCACAAAAGAGAGAAAATGGAGGGTCTCCTAAGAACATGTACGTACTATGCCCCTCCATATCATCTCAAAACATCAAGGGAGAGGCATCATTAGATCCAAAACCATCAATCAAGCATCTCAATGCATGACGGCCAATGATCCAACATGTACAAATTCAATAAATGCATAACAAACAAGACACTTAGGCCGTCTCCTTATCATGAGAAATCAAAGGGAATGGAGACCAAAGGGGATTGACTCACTTCATCACTTCAAGTATGAAATGAACTAATCCACCTTGTGTTCAACACAACAATCGATTGCACACAATGGAAAGCAAGCAACATGACATACAAACAATAGGCTAATGTTGGCATGAAATACAAGACTCTAATCATGCAAACACTCATGCTCAACATGCTAGAATACTTAAGTATTAGAAGCTAGTGAAAGACACAACACTAGAATCATGCAAAGCAATGCTCGGTGGACTAAACCAGCCCCAAACAGACCTCATGCATGCCAAAATAGTGGCCAAAATGAACTGAGATGATGGCTTGAAAGGCAAGAAAATGATGCTCATCATGCAATGACTCACAAACAAGGCACAAAGGTACAACTGTCAAGAGTACTTAAAAAGTGAAAAACATTGAAGTGTGACAACACTACATGCTCTGAAATAACATGCCAAATGATGCCAAAACATGCAAATATCTGAAGCCAAGTATGCAAGATACCTCAAAACTTAAAGCTATTCAAGGTTATTGCACTATAAGTATGGATAACAAGCATCATATGATCAAGAAGCCTCAAAACAAAAGCTAAAGCATGTTAAAACATGAGTAAGAACTTGCTGGAGTGGAGCCAAAACATGCTAGAATAATGGGCCAAAACACCAAGTATACTAGGCTAGTGAGCAAGGTTTACACTACAAGTGTAAGAGGCATGCATGAGGTGACCCAACCAAGCCAAAACAGTGTTATGCCATGCTAAAATAAGGTCAAAAATGAGCTGAGAATAAGCCAACACATGCTAGAAAAACATGATCAATCATTAGGCCAACAAGGCATGCAACCAATACAAGAGGAGAGGGGACCACGCCCTCTCATTTTGGACCTCAAAACCATATTTCTACCACTAAAAATCCATTGGATTTCAGTGGCTAAAAGGCCAAAAAAGATGACCTCAAAGGCCTTAAGAGATGGCACAAAACAAGGCCAAACAAACCACCAAAGGGGGTAAACCACCCCTAACTCAAATAAAGCCTTAAACAACCATTTTAAACACTTAAATACAGAACTTTTTTCAGTTGAAACTTAGGTCAAAATAAGCATGCAAAGGTGGCCAAATATGCAATGAAAATAATGCTTAAAAGGGGGAATAGGACTCACCCTTGAAGAACAATAAGAACAACAGCTTCTTTATCCTAAAACCAGCTTTTAGAACTCAAATAACACTCCCAAGAACCTTAGCTCAATGATGGTGGTGTTTTACTATGTGTTTGTGTGCAAAAGTATCAAGAAACAACATTTTTGAGGTAATATAGTACAAATATAGAGAGTGAGAGTGAGAATTCCATAGAGAGAGAGATGTTTTGTCTGTAAAATTGTTGAACCTCTGGAAAGGGGGAGGAGCCTCCCCTTATATAGAATAATGCAATGCAAAGCTTGCTTAACAAGCTTGAAAAGGCTTCCATCCCTCCATATGGAGGATGGCTCAGTGAAAAATAGCTGGCTCAAAAGATCAAGCATAATATTTGCTGAAACAAGGTGTCTTGCCGGCCATTAGTGGCGGCCGGCAGTGCCTCATTGATGGCCGGCAGGCCTTATCAATGGCCGGCAGGGCTTAATGCATGGCCAGTAGTGCCAAAAAGTGGCCGGCAATGCACCACAAGAAACACGCTGAAAGGACCAACACATGGTCCAAAAATGGAGCAGAAAGGACATAGGGTTTGGAAAGCTCAAACTTGTGGCGTTCCGTCGCAAAATTTGAGTACTTGACGAGCAATCGAACTCGTCATTGGATGTACCTACAAAGATATCCAAGTCTTGAGGATGGTCAAAAATGGGATGTCTACAATTGGTATGGCACCGTTTGAGGCCTTGTATGGCCGATCATGTAGATCTCCGGTATGTTGGGCCGAGGTGGGTGATGCACCTTTATTGGGCCCAGAGTTGGTGCGAGAAACTACGGAGAAAGTAGCACTTATCCGTAAGAGGTTGGTTATAGCCCAGAGTCGCCAAAAGAGTTATGCCAACCGCAAGAGGAGACCTTTGTCATTTTAGGTGGGTGATCATGTCTTTATGAAAATATCACCTAGGCGGGGTTTGAAGAGGTTTGGGAAGAGTGGGAATTTGTCCCCTTGGTTTATTGGCCCTTTTGAGATCCTTGAGCGGATTGGAGAGGCTGCATATCATTTGGCGTTGCCTCCTCAACTTTCCGGAGTGCATGACGTATTTCATGTTAGTATGCTTCGAAAATATGAGTCGGATGTTGGATTGGACTGACTTAGAAGCAGATGAGGATGCTTCGTATGAGGAGAGACCGGTGAAGGTCTTAGATAGACGGGACCAAGTCTTGCGAGGCAAGACCATTCCCTTGGTCAAGGTATTGTGGAAACATCACGGAGTTGAGGAAACAACTTGGGAACGTGAATTGGAGATCCAAGAAAAATATCTGGACCTATTTGTTGATGTTTGAGCATTTGTCGAAAATTTTGTTTTGTTGATAAACTCTAAGAACATTGTATATGTTGTGAATTATGGAAGTATTGAAATTGTTGAATATATCTCGAAAATACAAGTTTAATTTAACATTGTATATGTTGAATGTGTTTTAGAAATGCAAATATGTTTTTAACATTGAACATGCTATGGAATTGTAGAGTATGTGTATTGGAATTAGTTGAAATTCAAAAGAATGCATGTTGATAATGCATATTGGGCTATATTTGAGAAGTTGTTCTCTTGAGAAGAGATGGAATGATCGGGAGTGGATCATGTTGATAAAGGTTGTATTGTAATCATGTTGAGAATTGAAAAGATCAAAATTTTGAAACTTATATATCTAATTTCGGGGACGAAATTCTTTAAGGGGGGAGGTTATAATGATCCCGGTTTTTCCCGTCATATGTTATGTTTCGGACTCGGGTTTAGTGGTTGTATGTTGTTGTCTTATTCTTGTTTCCATACTTAAATTCCTTGTATTTGAGTTCTGGGATGTGCTGAGCGAGCTTTGTGTGGTGTGTCTCTTCGCTCGAGCGAGCACTCTTGCGTTCGAGCCTGCGTCTGCGTCTTTGAAAAGCCTGAAGGTTGGTATTCTTCACTTGAGCTGGGATTTTGTTGCTCGAGTGAGCGAGCTCTATGTTTTGTGTTCCTTCGCTCGAGCGAGAACTCTTGCGCTCGAGCGTGCGTTTGAGTTACAAGCCTAAAGCTTCTCGTTGTTCACTCGAGCGACGCATATTATGCTCAAGCGAGGTCCATCGTTGTGTCTGGTCAATCAAGCGACAAGTCCTTTGCTCGAGCGAGCTTCGCATATATCATATTGTAGCAGTGTGATTTTAATCACTTTTTCATCTCCTCTTTCACTCTAAACCCTAGATCTCACTCTCTCTCGCTGTCTCTCACTCTACACACTCCTCCCTACAAAATACACTTGATCTAGAGTGTCTCTACCCTACTTCCTTTGTAAAAAGGGTAGAGTTTTGTGTGGGCTTCACTTTTATCCGAAAAAGTTTGGTTTTGGAGCACTTTCAAGTTTCTTCTTCTTCTCTTTTGGGCTCCTAACTTTGAGGTAGGGATAATCTACTCCATATTATGCGTTTTGACATAAATGTTGCTTATTTTGTATAGATGGTGGTGTTTGGAAATTTTGGGCAAAGTTAGGGTTTGATTTGAAATTATAAAAGAGGGGTTTTCCAATTTTAGGTTTATTGTGTATGTAAGGTCTCGAGTTTGGGGTCCTCTTGTATATAATTGACGAAATTTGGCCTTAGGGGCAATATTTAGAGAAAGGGGGAAAAGGCCCTAATTGGAATTAAATAAATTATTTGTATAAATAATGAAATCAATTGTGAAATATGAAATTGGTTTGAAAATTGTGAAATTGGAGGAAATTGTGATTAAATGGTGTAGTTGGATTGATGAATCACTCATCTATGGAAAATGTGATAACTTATCTATTTGGTAGATTTATTTATCTGTTTAGAGATAACTGTTTTGGGCTATCGGTGGAGGATAGCTATGATTGTTGAAGAACTGCATGATGATTAGGTAAATTGAAACTAATCAACTGAATTATGTCATTGAATGTGACGGTTGGATTAACACATTGAATATGTGCTTTAAATTGATCACTGTATATGATAATGTGTTTGAATACATTGTATATGTATTTTTGTATGGGAGGAGATAGGGGATGCACTCCATTGTTTGGGAGGAGATAGAGGAAGTACTCCATTGTTTGGGAGGAGACAGGGGATGGACTCCATTGATAATTAAGTTGGCCGGAGTGTTCAGGGTGAATGTCCCGAAATCCTAAATACGTTTGAATAACGTTGATGATTGAAGTGTTGATAATATGAGTTGTAGTCTCATTTCAAATTGTTTGGATAAATGATGAGTCATATCTATGAATTGATTTGGATAAATAAATGAAAGAGGATTGAAATATGGATGTAATTGTTGTTGGGTTATGGAACGGGTGTATGTTGGTTTATAAGTGTTAACCATTTGTCGAATGCTAATGTTTTAGTTATTTCTCATATTTGGTTTAGCATATCTCTAATGGGCTTTGGCTCACCCTTCTTGGGACACCATTTTCAAGTATAGGTGATATGCCACCTCCAAGGGTATAGCTTGGGAGGTTTTGGAGCTGAAGGCTTCATTTTTGTTGTTTTGCCTATATTTGTACTTAAATGTAAATCTAAGCCGAGGGCTTTACCTGTAAAAGAGTTAGAACTCTTTTTTTGTATAACCAAGCAACAATTTGGAAAGATGTAAGCCGCAGGGCATTCAATTATTTTTGTAAACATTTGGAACTCATATGAAATACCCTTTTGTAATATTAACTCTGATGTATGTATGGAAACGTGAATATCTATCATGAATATAGAACTGTTAAATGATGGGTTTGTCTATTATTCTGACGGTATTACAACTTGGTATCAGAGCATACCAGGTTTGAATCCTTTGGATACGTGGGAAGTGGTCAGTACCACAATGGGTTTGTCTCACTTGTTAGAGACTTATGTGCAATGTTCTATGCTTATATGATAACATGTTTATGTGACTAAATGGGTATGGAATGTAGTTTCTAGGATGTGATCGGGTCTATGGGTTTCTGGGAGTCCTGCTAGAAAGGCACTTGATCACTGCCGTTTCCAACTAGAACTCTAGCAAGGCCACTGGACGGTCATTATCCGGGAATGAAACTCGTAAGTGCTTATGTGATTATGTGCTTATGTGGAGTGAGTTATTGTTGTCCATTGTATTAGGACGTGAGTTAAATAGCTTCGGCACATTTGCGAATGTGGTAATCCTTTTGCTACCTTTATTAGGATGTCAGGACGAGGTCGTGGTGGTAGGCGTGGTAGGCCTAGGAGGCAGGAGACGCCTATACCATATGAGATTCCGGCGTAGGAAGAGGGAATTGGTCAGGCCAATATGGCCGAGCCAGCAGGTCAGCAGGCCATGGGCGCCTTAGCCCGTGAAATGGCAGGAGCATTGAGGGAATCTATGGGCATTCTCAGAGCTGAGAATCAAGTCCAGGCCCATGTAGCTGAAGCAGGGCCTTCTTCTCTGAAGGGGGAGTTCTTCCGATCGAATCCATACGAGTTTTTGGTTGATCCAAAAGAACCGCTGAAGGCGGATAAGTGGCTTGAACAGATGGTCAAGACGTATGAGATGCTTGGCATTGAAGACGGGGGCCAAAAGGTGACCTTGGCGTCCTTCCAGTTGAAGGGAAACGCGGGTCAGTGGTGGAAGTTTGCTCGAGGGTACATTGGTGGGACTTGGGAGGATTTTGTTGATGCCTTCCAGGAAAAGTTTTTGCCTCCCACTGTTAGGGAGAAGTTGAGGGCTCAGTTTTGTCAGCTCAAGCAGTTGAATACACCAGTGGCTGAGTTTGAGGCCACTTTCACTAGCTTATCGAGGTTTGCACCAGAGTTGGTGGCGACCGAGGAGCGTCGGTGTCTGGAGTTTGAGAAGAAATTGCAGACCGGACTCAAGTTTCAAGTGGCCAGGTCCATGACTAGGAAGTATAGGCGTCATGTGGACGCAGCAGCCCACCTTGAAACCATTCTGCTGGCTGAAGAGGAGAGGACAAGGGACACCAGGAGGAGTTAGGATGGTCCGGGGGATGGTAAGAGGCAGAGGGGTTCTAACCCTCAGCAGTCCCAGGGAGCATTGTCGTGGTGTACGTTTCTAGTGTCGGGTTTGGGTTCTGGGAGAGGCGGTCAAGGAGACGTTACTTGTTACAAATGTGGTCAGTTGGGCCACAAGTCTCTAGCTTACCCACAGAGAGGAGGAGGGCAGCGTACAACATCTTCTTTGGCTTGTTCTGAGAGCCAGAATCAGGGCAGGGGCCAGTCGCTCACTTGTTACCAGTGTGGACAGGCGGAGCACCTGAAGAGGTTTTGCCCACAGTTGAGTGGCATATCTGGTGCGTTTGGTTCGAGGCAGATACAGAGTCACTAGCTAGCTTAGATAGTTCAGGCCTCGAGGGCCAATCAGGGAGCCTTGAACTAGCCGACCAGCCAGTTAAGGTGGCTGACAGCCACTTTTTGTAGCCGACCGGCCACGAGTCAATTTTTGCACAGTGTGTTCCTGAGTTGGAGCAGAGGTATTCTGGAAGTTAGCATAATTTTTAGAGGTTCGAACGAGTGCAAACAGAGGCATCCGATGGCAAGGCAAGGGCTTTTTCGAGCGGAGCAACCGAGCATGCATGCATCTGCAGTGCTCGACTTTCTTGGCGCGCCCCCCTTTCAGAGAAAGTGCGAATAGGTCCTACATTTGCCAAATCTAATCTCACAAAGTGCAATGTAGTCCAATCCGACAAATCGTTTTGGAAAATCAGATTTTAAATCAAATAATGCCAAAATTGGACTGCTTTGCCAAATTATAGAGTCACCACCTAAATATTTTATTTTTGGAAAATTTAGGAAACCCTGACTCGTGCCAAAGGCCATGTGTCCGTTATCAGCAAAGTTGCCTCAGCTTGGGAACTTGGGTACGAGGGGGGAAGGTCATGAAATGAGCACCCTCGCTCGCCCGATCAAAGGATCGGCCTCTACTAAGCATGATATGTTGGTTTATAAACACATGTGTTCTTATTCCGGTTATTAGCTAATATTACTATGTGATGCACACATCATACAAGTATAGACTAAATCGCTTAAGTTGAAACAAAATAACTCGTGTTTGTTTTCAAAAATGGTTTGAAATGGCACCCTAAAGTGGGCATTTGATGAATTGTTCCAATTCAAGCAATAAAGCCTTCATCTACAGGCATTCATGCAGTTTATCAAATAAGCACATAGCCTTATGGCAAGCATGCTAAACATGGCAATCACTTACACACATGCAAGTATGCTAAAGCATAAAACTTACAGTGTACTCCAAGCCAAAATAGAAAACTAGTTAGAATCAATGCATGATCCTAACTATGCAAAATGCCTAATGTAACACATGCAATATGCAATTAAATAGGCTCGACTATCTAATCATGGTATTTTGTAACACTTTGATAACATGCTTTAAAACGCGTATTCAAGTAAGCGTATTGAATTGCGATGCAGTTTGCATGATGCACCGAGCCCGGTGCATGCAAGACAAATGAATGATGCAAACATGCAAGCATAAGGTATGCTAATAAAAAATGACCCTAATCTGACCATCGAAAGCGATTAAATAAAAGGGAGAAAGACGTGGGGTTGGAAGACATGCTCACACACACGCACACTTATTACAACATTTTTCCCTCTCGAAGGAGGGTTCGAAAACATTAGCTAACTAGCTACAGTAATTAAGCTAATTGTTACAGACCAACTAATTAACTATTTTAACTAATTAATTACAACAAATTGAATTTGAATAACTAGTTACACAAACTAATTAAATAAAGAATCGAATTGAATAATTAGCTACTCTAACTAATTAAAGCAATTAAATGGAAATGGCCTCGAGGGCGAGGGATGCATACATGCTTGGTTGCTTCGCTCCTCCCAAAAATCCACCGCCTTGCCTTTTGCAGCCTCTATTTGCACATCTTTGATCCTCTGAAAATTGTGCCAACTCCCAGAACACTTATGCCCCATCACAGGAACACACTGATGGTTGACCGGCTACAATTGATGACCATCAGCCATCACTGGTGACCAGTCAGCTGCTTTGGTAGCCGGTCGGCTAGTGCATGTGGCCGGTCGGCCACTGATCTCCTGAACTTCCTCCTTTTGCTACAACAGAGCACAAACAAAGGCAAGACAGTGTATTTCCAAGAAATGTGTGTACTTCCACCCTCCTTATCATTTCTCAAGCTCAAAGGAGTGTGGCACTCGGCTCTCAAGCCACCAACCAAGCATCTCGATGCATGGTGGCCAAAGAACCAAGCTTTGTACAAGCTTAGTGAATGCACACATAAGACTTCAATGGGCATCACCCTATCATGCACGATCAAGGATGATGGCGACTAAGAAATGGGACACGTTTCATCACTTTGAGTATGAAACGTCCCACATTTCTTGTATTTGGATTAACGTCCGATCCAAACACATGCAATGCAACACAAATGCTTATCTTACATGTTTTATTTTGTCCAATTCTTGTTTACACATTTTAGCTTACCAATTAATCTTTTAACCGGTTAAGTCCAATGTGAAAGTCCTCTAATGAGAGAGGGGTCAACCAAAGGATGATTCAAGATATGAGAGAATTCATGCCTTTGGCTAGGAGGAACCCTCAAAAAAGAGTTAAAGCCATTGAGCATAAACTCTATGTCAAGCTTAAACACACCCGAAGGCCAACCAACCCTCAAAACAAATTGAAAACTGAAGAAATTAGGGGGGGGGGGGGGTTGCAGAATTTCAATGCTGAAATCGCATGAAAATAGTACTACAACATGCAAGCAACACATGCGCAACATGTTCCAAAGCTAAGACAACCAAACTAGTGAAGAACACAACACTAGAGGCATGCAATACAATGCTCAAGAGGGACCAACGGTCCCAAAACACCCTAAATAGAGTTCTAAAACATGCTTGAAATAAGCTAAAAATAGCTAGATTTAAGAGGCCAAAACATTAGCACATGTTAGGCAATTTAGCACAATTGTACTACAAGCATACAAGGCAAAGCTCATGTGATCAAACCAGCTCAAAATAGAGCTTAATAATGCCAAATCAGTAGCTAAAACATGCTGAAATTTAGGCATAAGAGGCAAAAAAAACATGCTCGTATGTTGGCTCACAAACATGACACAAAACACGACTCTCAAAAGCAATAAAAGAGTGAAATATGTGAGAGTGTGACAGAGGTACATGCTCTGAAATCACATGTAAAATGATGGTATATCATGCAAATAACTCAAGCAAAGCATGCTAGGGGCCTTAAAACACAAAGCTAGTAATGGCCATTCACACTATAGCTATACAAAGCAAAGCACATATGACCAAGACCATCCAAAACAGAGCTAAAGCATGCTAAATCAGTAGCAAAACACATGCTGAGATAGAGTCCCCAAAGGGTAGAAAATCATGCTCACCTCTTAGGCCATCTACACATGCAAACAAGACAAGAGGAGGAGGGATGTAAACGTGCCCCAAACGTCCCGGGCTCCGTGCGTGAAATCTTGTTTTGTTCATTGGGCTTACTACAGTTCGGACTCAATGTCACAGTTCTGAATCTAATCTCGCAAAGTGCAATGCAAGACCGATAAATCACCAAATAGTCCAAATCCGGCAAATTGTTTTGGAAAACTGATTTTTATAAGGAAGTGCCAAACATGGACTGCTTTGACAGATACAGAGTCGCCACCTAAATGTTTTATTTTGGGAAATTTTGGAAACCCTGACTCGTGCCTAAGGCCACGTGTTGGTCATCACCAAAGTTGCCTCGGCTCGGGAACTTGGGTACAAGAGGGGAAGGTCATGCAATGAGCACCCCCGCTCGCCCGATCAAAGATCGGCCTTTACTAACATGATATCTTGTTTTTGAAAACACATGTGTTCTTATTTCGGTTATTTGACCTAGAATTACTATGTGATGCGCATAGCATACGAGTATAGACTAGGTCGCCTAAGTTGGAACAAAACATTGCATATCCGTTCGTTTGAAAATGGTTTGAAGTTTGCTACTCGCAAATAGGCTAAATCAAGGATTTCAATAAATTGTTCCAATTCAAGCAATCCAACCTTCACCCACAGGCATTCAGGTAGTGTCTATCAACTAAGCAGTTAGCCTCATGGAAAGCATACTTTCATGGCAATCAACAATACACATGTAGTATGCTAAAGCGTAAAAAGCTTACCTAGTACTCCAAGCCAAAACAATAGCTAGTTAGTAATCAATGTATGATCCTAGCTATGTTAAGATAGCTAATGCAACACATGCAAAATGCAACTAGAAAATAGGCTCGGGTATTCTAAGATGGCATATGAGATGCAACTTGATAATCATGTATTCAAATCGGAATTGAAATACAATGCAGTTAGTATGATGCGCCGAGCCCAGTTCATGCAAGACAGATGAATGAATGCACGTATACGAAGCATAAGGATGCTAATTAGAAAATGACCTAGAACTAACCATCAAAAGCAGTTAAGTAAAAGGAAGAAAGACATGGGATTGGAAGACATTCACACACTCATGCACACTTATTACAAAATTCTCCCTCTCGACGGAGGGTCCGAATAAATAATACAAACCAACTAATTAACTAACTAACAAGCTAATTAATTATTACACAACCAAATTGAATAACTAGCAAATACTAAGCTAATTATTATAACACTTAATTAATTAACAAATTAACTAATTAAATTACAAATTAAAGCTAACTAACAAGTAAGCATTAAACAATGCTGCCTCAACTCTGCTTGAAGTTAGAAGATGCATGCTCTCGGTCGCCGTCCTGAAAACTCTCCAAATGCTCTTTAGAGGCTCTGTCTGCAAGGTGTCCTTGAGAACTAGGCGCTGGATCTTACTAAAAGCATGTTGGGGAGTGCACCAGTGGCCTGCCGGCCATGAGGAGCTTCTGCCAACCCCTCTGCCGAGCAAAGATGGACCACTGTCGGCCACAAACAATGCACTACCGGCCAACAACAAGAGGGTGCCGACCACTGGTGTGCTGTGACACCAAGCTGCAACAAAGCACAAAATAGAGGAAAGGGAGGGTCTCCCAAAGATATGCACCCCAAGCTTCTGCCACCTCATATCACCTCAAAACATCAAGGGAGAGGCATAATCGGATCCAAGACCATCAATCACGTATCTCGATGCATGATGGCCAAAGGTCTGACATGTGTAAATCAATGTAAAATGAATGCACAAAAACATATAAATGCCTAGAACTCTATCATGCATAGTCAAGAGCGTCGGCGACCGAGAATTGAGGCACGTTTCATCACTTCAAGTATGAAACGTCCCTCGTTTCTCGTGTTTGGCTTAACACCCAAGCCAAACATAATGCAATGCATGGAACACAATGCGACTCAAGCATGCAAGTATGCAAAACATCTCAAGCATGCAAACATGCAATGCAACATGAACAACCTAACAAGGCTAATGGCATGCATAATGCACAATGCTAAGAACAACAACTAGCATACACAATGCTATGAACATGGCATACACAAATGCAATAATACAACATGGCATAGACAATGTGATGAACTACATGGCATACACAATGCTCAATGGACTTAAACCAAAATGGATAGACCTCAACCATACCCAAATTAGTGGCCAATCATGCTAAGAAAGATGGCATGAAATGCAAAACAAAGCATGCACATGCAAGGGCCCATCAACTAGGCCTAAGAGCACAACTCTCAAGAGTGCTCGAGGATTGACAAATGTGGAAGTGTGACAACACTAAACGCACTGAAATTAAGTAAGAAATGATGCCAAATCACTTAATCAACACAAGCATGGCATGCTAGGGTCCTTAAGCATTAAAGCTAGTAAAGAGGACTACAAAGAAGGCATGCAATACATGGCACAAATGCATGAACCAAACATGGACAGAGCTGAAATAGGTCAAAACAAAGACCTAAACATGCTGAGAAAAGGGCTCAAAGACCTAGGCATGCAAGCATACAAGCTAAGCCATAAATTAGGCAACAAAGCACAATACTCAAAGGCACTTAAAGAGTGAATAAAGTGGGAACATAGCCATGCTATAAGCTCTAAAATAAAGTATTAAATGATGCCAAATCAACTAAATTGCTCAAAGATAGCATGCATGAGTCATCAAAACACAATGCTAGCAAGGCCAATTGTACTACAGCTATACAAAGCATGAAGCATATGGCAAGGGCAACCCAAAATAGTCCTAGAATATGTTAAAATGATACTAAAACATGTATGAAAGGAAGCCAAAACAAGCTAACATGAAGGACATAAGGCACAATGCATACAAGGCAAATATGGTGGATTACACTACACCTATTAAGACCAAGCATGGAATGACTTAAGCAACAAAAATCAGAGTTATATCATGGCATAATAACCCCAAAAACACAATGAAATGATAGCTCGCAAGCTTAGGCATGAAGGCATACGCAATGATTCATGTTAAGGCATAAAGGGGCAAACCCTCCAACGCATTGAGTGAGTAATAAATGCAAGTGCATGACCATGAAACATGGACTGAAATCACATAATAAATGATGCCAAATCATTCAAATGGTCCAAGTAAAGCATGCTAGTGGACTTGGTGCACAAGGCTAACAAGCTAGATTGAACCATGGCTATACAAAGCAAGTCATGCATGGCCAAAACAACCAAAATCAGATCTTAAACATGGTAAAACATGAACAAAATCTTCTCAGAGCTAAGCTAAAAGCATGCTAAAATGACATGTTAAAGCATGATGCATGTTAGGCTAATTCATGGAAATGCACTACAAGTGCATGGAGCATGCAAGAGGTGACCAAACCAAACCCTAACAGAGGTATGACATGGCAAAGCATCACCAAAACATGCTGAAATTGACTCAAATGAGGCTAGAATGACATGCTCAAACATGAGGCACACAAAGCTAGTTTGTAAGATTTATACTACAAGTGTATAAATCATGCATGAGGCGACCAAACCAAGTAAAAACAATGGTATGCCATAGAAAAATAATCACAAATACAAGCTAAGATATGGCCAACATAAGCTTGACAAAGATGCTCAAACATGAGGCATATGGAGCAAGTAAACAAGACGTAAGGAGAGGGGAAGACTCTCTCCTATTTAGAACTCCAAAACCACCTTTCCACCACTGAAATTCCTTTGGATTTCAGTGGTAGAAAGGTCATACAAAGGCTACAACATGAGCCTAAATGGATGGCTCAAAAGAAGGCCTAACAAGGCCTAAGAGGGGGGAGATCATCCCAAACGAAAAAGTGACCTTAAACAAACTTCTTAAGCATGTAAAAATAGAACTTTTTCCAGTTAAGAGTTAATCCTAAAAATGTATTCAAGAAGGGCTAAAAGCTTAATAAAAAATAAGGGATCTAAAGGTTAAAGACTCACCCTTGAAGACCTTCTTTACTACTGCAACTCCAGCAACTTCTTTGAGTTCAAACCAGCCCAAGAACACCAAAAACAACCTCAAGAAGCCTCAGCAACACAAGCAAGGTGTTTGAGTGTGTGTTTGTGTACAAAAGTGAGACAAAACTACACTTTTAAGGCACAAAAATGAAGAAACAAGGAGATATAGATGAAACAAAGCTTAAAGGGGGATAAAGCCTTACCCTTGAAGAACAGAAGCAAATAGCCAAAATTCTGAGCCAAAACAAGCTTGAGAACTCAAACAAAACCTCCAAGAACCTCAGCTCCAATGGTAAAGGTGTTTGGCTAAAGGTCTCTTTGCAAAATTGTAGAGAAAACTCAATTTCAAGCACAATATGGGAAGAGAGAGAGAGAGAGAGTTCTAGAGAGAGAGGGGAAATTTTTGCTTTTAAAATTTCTAAACCCCAAAAATGGGGGAGAGACCTCTCCTTATATAGAAAAACAAGACACAAGCTTGTATTTATCCCTCCATACACGTGTATGGAGATGAGCATCAGTGACCAACAGCTGGTACAACTGGCAAACAAATATCTGAAAAATGAGAAAAATGGCCGGGGGCCATCATTGGTGGCCGGGGGCCATCATTGGTGGCCGACCGACCATCAATGAGGCCGACCGGCCACCACTGATGGCCGATGGGTTGTAGGGCTGGCCGACAGGCCCCCCTCTTCCCTCAGAAGCAAAGCTACAAGCTCTTGGTCCACAACCAAGCACAAAACAGATAAGTTTCAAAGGCTTAAAGGCAAGGCGCTCCACCAAGAACTTCAGGCGTTCAAAAGGAACACAAACATGGATGATCATCGAGTGTTCAAACGATGACGTCCAAGCCTTGAGGATGGTCAAAGATGGAGTATCTACAGCATCCGTCGTCCCTCAAGGCCATTTAACTGTTTTACTTAGCTAGTTAGTGGTAGCTAATTTACTGGCTTTGTAATTAGTTAGTTAATGTGTTTAGCTAATTAATTCATTTTGTAATATTTAGCTAGCTTAGAATAGTTAGTTAATTTATTTCAAGTGTGTTGTAATAATTAGTTAGCTAGAATAGTTAATTAATTGTGTTGTAATAGCTTAGCTTAGCGTAGCTTAGCTTATTCATTCGAACCCTCCTTATGCTTGCAAGTTTGCATCATTCATTTGTCTTGCATGCACCGAGGCTCGGCTCATCATTCAAACTGCATTGCAATTTCAATATTTTCATTGAATACGTGATTCAAAGCATGTTATCAAATTGAATCAATCATATGCCTTATTAGTAGCCAAGCCTATTAATTGCATTATTGCATGTGTTGCATTAGTCATCTTGTATAGTTATCTGTTGTAATAAGGGTGCCGCACGTGTGGCAGTCGAGGCAGTCCGAATCTCTGTTTTTCTTCTCTTTTTGGCCGAGTGTGTATCTCATTTTAGGGCATTTTCCTCTCACTCTAAACTTGATTTGTCTCCTCATTCTCTCTAGAAAACTCCCTCAAACACCTAAAACACCTAGATTCTTGCAAATCTTGAGTTAAGATCATCAACATCTTTCTCTAATCTTGAAGATCTAGGGCAAGAGCTTCGCTTGGGTGGAGGAAATCCAAGACTATCTCATCTTTTAACTCTAGGGTTTCATCTTGTTCTTCATCAAACTTGGGGTAAGGTTTCCTTTGAGTTATATATATGTTTATGTAAGTTTCAAGTTGATTTTGTGAATTTCCTCTACTATTTCGAAAATGGGTTTGGGGTTCAAGAAGATAATTATTTTGTAGGATAAAAACTCTATCTTATATTTGTTTTTAAAGAGATTTCCTTAAAGATTTGGGTAATGGGGGTTAAGATTTAGGTATATGATGGGATCTCACAAAAGAGATGATTAATGTTGGGTTTTGTGAAAAACCCTAGGAATTGAGGGAGTTTTAGAATGTAGGGAGATGCCTAGAGTAATGCCATTCTTCTTGATATGAGAATGATTATGTGTAGATCTCATGATGTTGTTTTATAAAATGGTATACATATATATATATATATATATATATGAGATGAAGGATTTATGTTGGAACCATTGTAAATTATATGAGAACATATAGACGTAAGATGGCAAATTGTGTACAATATGAATTGTGAAAATTATGAACATTTGAGAATTTATGGTTTGAAAGCACCACATATAGTCTTAAGGTGACTAAATTGTGAAGGCTTATGAAATGAGAAATGGTAATTGGGTATTGATGACATATGGTTACTTTGTGGGAAATGTTGTAAATAGGAAATGGAGAAATCTCTTGTGCATTAGGAAGATCATTGCATTACATACCCTTAAATTATTTATCATGCATTGTGAAATTTTGATTAAAGTTGTTTGCTTCATAAAAGAAAATGATGTTGAAATAATAACTATGGAAATGTGGAATGGGGCAAATACGTGGTATATCCGGATAAGGGGTGTAGTTGAACTTGATAAGTCGGCTCGAGTGTCCTTGGTGAAAGACCAGAAAATCGCACGGATTGGTGTCGAGCCTTCCAGTTAATACCAGTAAAAATGACAGTTTGGTAATACTCATAGAGTCTACTTGCAGAGACCAGCCTAGGGATTACCAGTGTCGTATTTACCACCCCTACTGATTAAAGTTGGAAGCATGGAAACTAGTGAAATTGCAAAATGATAGTGAAAACATGGAGACTTTCATGAAAGACATGACTTGAGATTATTTTATTTTTTTTTGGCATTGCACGACATATGCTTCTACATTTGTATTTGATATTGGGCATCTTACATAAATGTATATACTTTGTTAAGGTTCCTCTACTGGGCTTTATGCTCACCCCTATGGGATGTGGTGCAGGTAAAAATGTTGTGATCCCATCAAGCTAAGGGTGTAGATATGTTTTGGTGATGAGCAGATCACTCTTTCTTTTGTTGTAATTTTTGTAAAGCCTAGGGCTAATTTGGTATGGGTCCGAGAGACCATTTTTTTTTTGTGTAATTAGGCTATTGCCTTGGAAGATGTAAGCCCGTAAGGGCATTTCTTTTATTTGATTTTATTTTTCATGTTGAAGACAATATGTTTCACATGCTATAGATTCAGGTGTTTCTTATCATTGAATGTATATTTGCATGTGGAACCCTTGTATAAACCATGGATATATTGATATAGAGAATGAAGAATGGTTGTAATTGATGAATGTGCGTGGTTGATGTATTATTCATGTTGGGTTTGTTTCGGGGCGTTACAACTTGGTATCAGAGCTACCAGGTTTGAACACTTGGGGCTCACGGGAAATGGTTGTCATACCACAATGGGTTCATTTCGCATGATTAGGAAATGTCTTGCTTCTGTGATTATGTGACAGCTTGCTTATGTGACTATGTGGGTATGAGATTAGACTTTTGGGATGTTATTTGCGCCTATTAGATTCCTTGAGATCTTATTAGAAGGGTACTTGATCAATACTCATTCTACTAAGAGCTTGAAGTATTTGTTTTCCCAAAAAGATTTGAATTTACGTCAACGGAGGTGGATGGAGTTTTTAGAAGACTGTGATTTTGAGTTACATTATCACCTCGGGAAGGCCAATGTAGTGGCCGACGCCCTTAGCCGAAAAACTGTGAGTAGTTTGGCAAGTATGGCTAGTCGGGAAAGGGTTATGTAGGGTGAAGTTACCAAGTTTGAATTGCAATTGGGTGAGTCCGAAGAAGGTGCAACATTGTTTAGTTTGAGTGCTCAGCCCACCTCAATTAGTAAAGTTGTAGAGGCACAAAAAAATGATCGTGAAGTGGAGCTAATTCATGATAAGATCTCCATCAGGAAGGAAGAGAAGGGTTTGAACATCCATTCGGATCAAAGTGTGCACTACCTAGACTGTTTGTTTGTGCCTGAACCGTGTAAGGAAGAAGTTCTTCGGGAGTTCCATCACTCACGCCTTGTGGTATACCCGGGAGGCACCAAAATGTATCGAGACCTTAGCCGTCAGTTTTGGTGGAGGGGTATGAAGCGGAACGTCACATTCTTTGTGTCCAAGTGCCTTGTCAACAAGTGAAGGCCGAACATCAGAGACCAACGGGTTTGTTACAACCCTTACCAATAGCGGAGTGGAAATGGGAGCACGTGACCATGGACTTCGTAGTTGGGCTTCCTAAAACGCAGCGGGGCAATGACGCCATTTGGGTAATTGTTGATAGATTAACTAAATCCTCACATTTCATTCCAATGCATACTAGCGATTCAGTCGAGCACTTGGCAGAGTTGTATGTTAGGGAGATAGTTCGGCTTCATGGGGTTCCAGTAACCATTGTGTCGGATAGGGATCCTCGTTTTACGGCCCAGTTGTGGCAAAGCCTTCAAGAGGCGTTGGGAACCAAGTTGACTTTTAGCACTGCTTATTACCCTCAAACCAATGGACAGTCGGAACGTACCATTCATATTTTGGAAGATATGCTTAGAGCTTGCATCCTAGATTTCAAGGGGTCATGAGAGAGACACTTGCCGTTAATTGAATTTGCTTATAACAATAGTTACCAAGCTAGTATCGAGATGGCACCATTTGAGGCCTTGTATGGCTGGCCTTGTAGATCACCAGTTTGTTGGGCCGAGGTGGGGGATGCACCATTGTTGGGTCCGGAGATCGTTAGGGAGACAACCGAGAAAGTTGCTCTCATTCGGAAGAGGTTAGCTATGGCTCAAAGCCGATAGAAAAGTTATGTCGATAAGAGGAGACGACCTTTGTCCTTTGAAGTAGGAGACCGTGTTTTCCTTAAAATCTCACCTAGGTGGGGTTTGGTGAGGTTTGGCAAGAGTGGGAAGTTGTCTCCAAGGTTCATTGGACCTTTTGAGGTATTGGATAGAGTCGGGGAAGTGGCGTACCGGTTAGCTTTACTGCCACAACTTTCGGGAGTGCACAATGTGTTTCACGTATCTATGCTTAGGAAGTACGAACCCAACCCTTCTCATGTGCTAGATTAGGTTGACTTAGAGGTAGATGAGGATGCCTCCTACGAGGAGCGGCCGGTTGAAATCTTAGATACCCCGAGAACAAGTCTTAAGAGGCAAAACTATACCGTTAGTGAAGGTGTTATGGAGACACCATGGGATCGAGGAGGTAACAAGGGAAAGGGAGGCAGAAGTCTGCTCCAAGTACCTAGATTTATTTGAGCATGCTTAGTTATTTTGTTTTTCTTGTAATGTTCCCTAATGTTTGGGGGGGGGGAGGGGGGAAAGTATTGAATTGTTGATTTTATTCCGTTATGTAAGTTGTTAATCACGTGTTATTGTATGTGTTGTTAATTTGAGCATGAGGTTGTAAAGGAATGATGCTTTGCTATAGACGTTTTATTTCATATGTCTAGAATGGACGATTGTTGTTTTGATGGGATGATAACAAAGAGAAAAGTAAATGTTGATTAAACATAAATGTTGTAACTTGAGAATGTTGTTAAAATGGTTATCGTTGTTAGAACTTTGCTGATTGGTAAGTGCATTCAAATTTCGGGGACGAAATTTCCTATGGTGGGGAGGTTGTGACGACCGAGCCTTTTCTTCTCTTTTCTTCGCCTTTCTTTCCCTCGTCGCTCCATTCTCTTTTTGTTTTCGTTGGGTTTGAAATGACAGGGAATAGTTCTCTAGATGGAGTCTGTGTTCTTGTTTTCTTTGGTGTCGATTTCTACCAGTTCCGGAGAGCGCGGGGTCAGGTTCAGAGTGGCCGGGAGTCGAACCAAAAATGTTTCTAGACTGGTTGGCTGGCCGCACGTACGGGGGCCTAGGGCCACACGTGCGGGAGGGTGAGACTGCACGTGCGGAATTCAGGGAAAATTTGAACTCCTTTCTATCTAATAAGCACGAGCGGAGAGTGGTGCGGGAGAGGAGCTCCGCACGTGCGGGGAAGGGCATTGAACGTGCAGCAGTCGGGGCAATCCGAATCTCTTCTTTTCTTCTCTTTTTGGCCAAGTGTATATCTCATTTTAGGGCATTTTCCTCACACTCTAAACTTGATTTCTCTCCTCCTTCTCTCTAGAAAACTCCCTCAAACACCTAAAACACCTAGATTCTTGCAAATCTTGAGTCAAGATCATCAATATCTTCCTCTAATCTTGAAGATCTAGGGCAAGAGCTTCACTTGGGTGGAGGAAATCCAAGACTATCTCATCTTTTAACTCTAGGGTTTCATCTTGTTCTTCATCAAACTTGAGGTAGGGTTTCCTTTGAGTTATATATATGTTTATGAAGTTTCAAGTTGATTTTGTGAATTTCCTCTACTATTTCGAAAATGGGTTTGAGGTTCAAGAAGTTAATGATTTTGTAGGATAAAAACTCTATCTTGTATTTGTTTTTAAAGAGATTTCCTTAAAGATTTGGGTAATGGGGGTTAAGATTTAGGTACATGATGGGATCTCACAAAAGAGATGATTAATGTTGGGTTTTGTGAAAAATCCTAGAAATTGGGGGATTTTTAGAATGTAGGGAGATGCCTAGAGTAAGGCCATTCTTCCTTGACATGAGAATGATTATGTGTAGATCTCATGTTGTTGTTTTACAAAATGATATACATACATATATATATATATATATATATGAGATGAAGGATGGATGTTGGAACCATTGTAAATTATATGAGAACATATAGACGTAAGATGGCAAATTGTGTACAATATGAATTGTGAAAATTATGAACATTTGAGAATTTATGGTTTGAAAACACCACATGTAGTCTTAAGGTGACTAAATTGTGAAGGCTTGTGAAATGAGAAATGGTAATTGGTATTGATGACATACGGTTACTTTATGGGAAATGTTGAAAAAAGGAAACGGAGAAATGTCTTGTGCATTAGGAAGATCATTGCATTGCATACCCTTAAATTATTTATCATGCATTGTGAAATGTTGATGACAGTTGTTTGCTTCATGAAAGAAAATGATGTTGAAATAACAACTATGGAAATGTGGTATTATAACGCCCCCAAATAATACAATAAAGATAACTCATATGCGGAATATATATGAGAAACAGCATACTTTCATACATTAGAGTTTACTGTTTAACAAACAAATTAAATGCCATGTAGGCTTACATCTTTCCAAATCATTGCTTAGTTACACAAATAGAGTCTCGCTCATTACATCTTAAGCCCTTGGCTTTACAAATACCAACAAACACACAACAATACATAATTAAGAAGCTCTTGCTTCTCGAAAGTCCATCCATGCTATTGCCTTGGAGATAGTATCGCATCTGTACCTGAAAAATGGTATTCCCTTATAGGGTGAGCCAATAGCCCAGTAGAAATAATCTAACACAATTTATGAAGTTTAGCAAAGGTATAAATACGACATATATAAACAATACCGATATGAAAGTGTCCACAAGGCCTACATATCCGAATGCCACTAAGGCCAATCTTATCTCACTGTCTATCAGTTCATTTCAAATTTAGATATATGCTACTCAATTCATGAGTTAAATTCACTATCTTTCAACATCCAAAATGATACTACAACTCAACGGTTTTCCAATTAGGCAAAACATGCATAAACACTTCAAACTTGCCATTTTACGGAAATCTCGTCCGCAGGAACCGGCACCCATGTATAATAGATTTCGGGTCTTTCACCCAAGACACTGAGGCCAGCTAGCTTTAAATGGAGTCCATCCCCTTTCTCCTCCCAAACAAATATACATATATAATGTATTAATAAACATAATCATATATGGAGTACATCCCCTATCTCCTCCCAATAAACATACATATACAATGTGTTTCCAACATGGTCATATTCAATGACACTAACAATACATTAGCATTAAATCGCCTAATCCTCATGCAATTTCTACAACAATTATAGCTATCCTCCACCGATAGCCCAATACAAGTATTTCCAAGATATATTTAATATCGGGTTTAATAGTTTATTCATAACTTCCATAGGTGAGATAATACATATCCAATATCACCACTTATATCTATAACCATCCAATTTAACATATTCAATGTTAATTTCAATTATTTATACAAAATAATCATTTTATCAAATTAGGAAAAAAATCCCCCTTTTTCCAATAGTAACCATAATACCCAAAATCAATTATTTTGGTACACCAAGAGTTTATATTCAACCCCAAACATCAATTGTCTCATACACATCAAAAACCCCTCTTTTCATTTTACACCTAAATCTTAGATTTGTCTAAACCACAACCAAATCTCATCATCTATACACAATAGCAAATAACTAAGCTAAAAACCATACTAGAGTATAGAAAATTCCTACCTCAGGTGTAGAAGAAGAAAAGAGTTGAAACCCCCAAAATCAACGACGATGAAACTCAATCTCCACCGCACACAACGAAGCCCTCGAGAAGTTATACAACTTTGACGAAGGAACTATGGCCAAAATCCCAATGGATTTGGAGAAATCAAAAAGAGAAGATGATTTCTAGAGAGAGAGGCTCCAGATCTGGATATTTCTGAGTTTTACAGAGAGAGGATTGCAAAAAGTGATTTGAAAAGTTACATTCGCGACCTGATAAAACACTGTCCGCTCGAGAGTGGAAACCCCCGCTCGAGTGTCAGACACAGACTCACGCTCGAGCGTGAAACCCTGCGCTCGAGCGTGAAATACGCTCACCCAGTATTTTGTTTTGCAGACACAATCCCCGCTCAAGCGCCCGAATTCTCGCTCGAGCGTGGAACAAAATTTGTGAAGTCCGCTTGAGCGCATAAGCGGCCACTCGAGCAGACAAGCAATTTTAAATGCATTTTTCTTTTTTGCTTCGACCCCCAACCAGCCCAGTCGAAGTGGCAAAACGTGAAAGAAGGATCGAAACCGGGATCGCTTTAGGTATGGGGTAAATACGTGGTAAATCTGGATAGGGGGTGTAGTTGAACTTGATAAG
This sequence comes from Camellia sinensis, assembly GCF_055761805.1. Classification (NCBI taxonomy): domain Eukaryota; kingdom Viridiplantae; phylum Streptophyta; class Magnoliopsida; order Ericales; family Theaceae; genus Camellia; species Camellia sinensis. Next base: position 54,618,145 of record NC_138970.1, read on the forward strand.
TTAGCCCGAGTGTCCTTGGTGAAAGACCAGAAAACCGTGCGGATAGGTGTCGAGCCTTCCAGTTAATACCGGTAAAAATGACAATTTGGTAGTACTCATAGAGTCTACTTGCAGACACCAGCCTAGGGATTACCAGTGTCGTATTTACCACCCCTACTGATTAAAGTTAGAAGTATGGAAACTTGTGAAATTGCAAAATGATAATGAAAACATGGAGACTTTCATGAAAGACATGACTTGAGATTTTTATTTTTTTTTTGGCATTGCACGACATATGCTTCTACATTTGCATTTGATATTGGGCATCTTACAGAAATGTATATACTTTGTTAAGGTTCCTCTACTGGGCTTTATGCTCACCCCTATGGGATTTGGTGCAGGTAAAGATGTTGTGATCCCGTCAAGTTAAAGGTGTGGATATGTTTTGGTGATAAGCAGATAGCTCTTTCTTTTGTTGTAATTTTTGTAAAGCCTAGGGCTAATTTGGTATGGGTCCGAGAGACCATTTTTTTGGTGTAACCGGGCTATTGCCTTGGAAGATGTACGCCCGTAAGGGCATTTCTTTTATTTGATTTTATTTTTCATGTTGAAGACAATATGTTTCACATGCTATGGATTCAAGTGTTTCTTATCATTGAATGTATATTTGCATGTGGAACCCTTGTATAAACCATGGATATATTGATATAGAGAATGAAGAATGGTTGTAATTGATAAATGTGCGCGGTTGATGTATTATTCATGTTGGATTTATTTCGGGGCGTTACACTTCGTGTTCATCCCAATTATTTTAACCATTTTTCAGGGGCAAAGTTTGGAACGCCGGATTGAGGATTGAAGAATTTATTTCTCTTATATTATCATAGTGTAAATGAGAGATGCTTGTTGTAATTCGAGATTTATGTGTAATCCAATATGAATCTTGACATGTATTATTGTTGTATTTATGCAAGAGAGAATATTATTATTGTTACACCTTGTAATGAATATTTGTAATATTAATTGTAGTTAATAAAATGGATTGTATGGAGGGTTTTGGTTACATTTTCGAGTAATAGAATTTGAGGCGTGACATTACTGATTGAGAAGTGTATTTTTATTTTTATTTTTGATTTAATGTCATTGCAGATGGCTGGGACAATGAAGCCATGGAAATGTTTCAGATGTGATTCTAAGTGCAACTGAAGTCATGTTATTATATTTTTGTAAATCTACATTATAGTTTTTGGTTAAATTACATTTTTTTTATCTTTACAATTTGACTTAAATTTTATTTTATTATTTTAATTTAAATAATATTAAATCTAAACTCTAATTTCGGCTTTAATTTGATCATTCTGTTCAAATGAGACATGTATCATTCACATGATTTATACATATACAAAAAAAAAATAATAAAATAAAATAATAATAATAATAATAATAATAATAATAATAACAATAATTTGAACAGAATGATCAAAATAAAATTAAATTTAAAGCTTAGAAATATTATTCAAATTAAAATTCAAGAATAAAAGTAAAATTTTAGACAAATTATAGAAATAAAAGGTGTGATTTACCAAATGCGTTTTTGTTTGACAATACTAGTGTTTAATGGTGGTGATGTCTGTAACAGCTGCAACTAGTTTTTTTTTTTTTTTTTGGTTGGGCAAGTTATAAGATACATATATGGAACCCCTTAAAATAAATTAGTGGGTATGTCCATTCGATCGGTGTGCTATTAAATCTGTAAAATATAAATTTTGATTTTGATTTTGATTTTAAAATATATATGTTTTGTATTGTTGTAGCAGTAAAAGATGTTTTTTTTCTCAAATCTAATGTTATGAGTTCAAGCCCTATTTACTTTATCAAATAGTTTTTATTTTTTTGTTTTAAATAACTATTATAGGGGTATTTTGGAAAAATTTAGAATATGAGTGTAGACGCGCCCCCGAGGGCCTCATGCTACAGTTCGGACTCAATTGTCACGGTTCTTTAATCTGATCTCGCCAAGTGCAATGCAAGATTGATAAATCACCAAAGAGTCCAAATCCGACAAATCTTTTTGAAAAATTGATTTTTAGAAAGAAGTGCCAAACATGGACTGCTTTGTCAGATACAGATTCGCCACCTAAATATTTATTTTGGGGGAAGTTAGGAAACCCTGACTCGTTGCCTAAGGCCACGTGTCTGTCATCACCAAAGTTGCCTCGGCTCGGGAACTTGGGTACGATTGGGGATGGTCATCTATGAGCACCCCCGCTTGCCCGATCAAAGATTGGCCTGTACTAAGCATGATATCTTGTTTTTGAAAGCACATGTGTTCTTATTCTGGTTTATTAGCTAGCTTTACTATGTGATGCGCATAGCATACAAGTATAGACTAGATCGCCTAATTTGGAACAAAGCATTGCATATTTGTTTATTTGGAAATGGTTTGAAGTTTGCTACTCGCAAGTAGGCTAAAATGCGGATTTCAAAGAATTGTTCCAACTCAAGCAATCCAACCTTCACTCACAGGCATTCAGGCAGTTATATCATTTAAGCAAATAGCCTCATGGCAAGCATGCTATCATGGCAACACTCACACTCATGTAAGATGCTAAAGCATAAACGCTTACCTAGTACTCCGAGCCAAAACAATAGCTAGTTAGTAATCAAATGCATGATCCTAGTTCATGTTTAAGATGGCTAATGCAACACATGCAAAATGCAACTAGGAATAGGCTTGGCTATGCTAGAAATGGCATGTGAAATGCGACAACTCGATACACGTATTTAAGTTGGAATTGAAATACTATGCAGTTAGTATAATGCGCCGAGCCCGGTGCATGTAATACAGATGAATGATGCAAAACATGCGAGCATAAGGATGCTAATTGAAACATGACCTAAAACTAACCATTGAAAGCAGGTAAGTAAAAGGGAGAAAGACGTGGGGTTGGAAGACATTCACACACTCACGCACACTTATTACAAAGTTCGCCCTCTCGACGGAGGGTCCGAAAGAGTAGTACAAATCAACTAATTAATTAACCTAACAAGATAATTAATTATTACCCAACGCTTAACTAATTAAGAAAATTAATTAAGTTATGAAAAACAGTAAAGTAGCCTCGGGAAGAGGGACGAATGCATGCTCGGTCAGTTTCGCTCAGAAATCCGTTGCCATGCCACATGTTGCCTCTGTTTGCACTGTTTCACACTTCTGAAAACTGTACAAGTCCCCAGGACACTTCTGAACTACCTTGTGGACACTGTGGGAGGTCACCGACTAAGTGGTAAGGCTACCGGCCAAGGCAGACTGGTCATCGACCAAAAGTGAGGCTCTCGGCCATCCATGGTTAGCCAATCAGCACTAAATATGGTCGGTCGACCATTTCTTCCTACAGAATGCTGTTTTGCTGCAACGGAGGACAAATAAAGCATAGCAATACATTTGCAAGACAATGTTCGCATGACCACCCTCCTTATCATGTTTGAGACTCAAAAGAGTGTAGTCCTTGACTCTCGAGCCATCAATCACTCATTTCGATGCATGACGGCCAAAGAGACCGAGTTGCACAAATCAATATAGAATGAATGCACAAAACACATGAATGCCTCACACCCTATTATGTGGGATCAAGAGTGTTGGTGACCGAGGATTGAGGCACGTTTCGTCACTTCAAGTACGAACGTTCCTCAGACCTCGTGTTTGGTTTGACACCCCAAACCAAACACAATGCAATGCATGTAAACAATGTAATGCAACATGAGCATACCAACTCAATGGGACTCAAGTATGCACACAAGGCTAAGGTATCAAACATGCCAAATGCAATGCAATCTAAACAAGCATGCGACAACATGCAATCTAACAAGTATGCGACAATGTTATGTAATGCAACTAGCTAAACATCATGCAATATACCAAATATGCAAACATGATATAATACAAACATGCAAATATCATGAAAACAAACATGCTCAATGGACTTAAACCAAAAGGACAGACCTTAGCCATGCCCAAATCAGTGGCCAAAGCACAATGGAAATGAGGACAAATGCACATACAAACATGCACGCCAATTGGCCTAAAGACTAAGGCATAAAAGGCAACTTTCAAGAACACTTAAAAGGAATGAAAAGCATGCAAATGTGACAACATTACATGCTCTGAAATAATGCTAGGAGTGATGCCAAATCACATAGACAAATCATGATCATAGCATGCACAAGGCTTAAAGCCTAAGATTAGTGAAGGGACTTGAACCAAAGCTACACAAGACAAAAAGCATGTGGAAAGCATAACCTAAAACAATCCTAAGGCATACCAAAGTGAGCCTAAAACATCCAATGACCAAAGCCAAAACAAGCTAAAACAAGGGGTAAAAACATGAGACATGCAAGGCTACCAAAGAGGTGTTACACTACACCTTAGACAACCAAACATGGCATGATTCAAGCGACCAAAATTAGAGATATGACATACTAAAACGGGCCCAAAAACCCATTTAGATGGCATCCCAAATGCCTAGGTAAGGTGGCATACACAATGACACGCTCAATAGGCATAACACACAAACTATCCAAAGCATGGAATAGGTGATAAATGCAAGTATTTGAGCATACTATATGGACTGAAATAACATGACAAGTGATGCCAAATCACTGAAATGGTCGAAATAGAGCATTCTAATGACTTGAACACTCAAAGCTAACAAGCTAGATTGCATGGTGGCTATACAAAGCATGGCACATGTGACCCAAGCAACCAAAATCAAACCTCAAGCATGGTAAAACAAAGCTAAAAGCTTCTCAAAGTTAGGCCAAAACATGTAAGCATGGTGGTCTAAACACAAGGTGCATGTTAAGGCAAATGAGGGGATTGCAAAGCAAGTATATAAAGCATGTAAGAGCCAAGTAAACCCACCCAAAACAGAGTCATGGCATGCTAAAACAACACCAAAAACCCACTAAAATGAGCTCAACATAGGCTAGAAAGACATGCTCAAACATGAAGCATATAAGACTAGTTTGCGAAATTTACACTACAAGTGTATAGACCATGCATGGAATGACCAAGATAGGAAAAAACAGGGATATATCACAGCAAAATAACTACAAATACCAGCTAAGACATGTCCAACATGAACTTAACAAAGGTGCTCACATATGAGGCAAATATGACAAGTATTGAAGACAACAAGGAGAATGAATAGCCCTCTCCTTCTTAGGACCTCAAAACACCATCCTCAGGGATTTCAGTGATGAGAAGGCCAATACAAGGTGGTCCTGGAGCTCACTGCCCTTTCTTGTTACCAGGTACCCCAGAAACTTACCTGATCTAACTCCAAACGCGTACTTCGATGCGTTGAGTCGGAGTCGGTATATTTTGAGTATATCAAAGACCTCTTTTAGGTCGGCAAGATGACCCTGAGGTTCCTTGGTCTTCACGACCATGTCATCGATGTAGACCTCTACTGTTCGGCCAATCAGGTGTTTGAACATTTTGGTTACCAGCCTTTGGTAAGTTGCTCCTGCGTTTTTCAACCCGAAAGGCATTACCCTGTAACAGTACAAGCCTTTTGGGGTGATGATTGCAGTTTTTTCTTCGTCTGGGGGGTACATGGCGATCTGGTGGTACCCCCTGTAGGCGTCTAGAAAACTCATTCTTCCATGCCTTGAAGTGGCATCGACTAGCTGGCCAATTTTGGGCAGGGGAAAGCTGTCTTTGGGATAGGCTTTGTTAAGGCTGGTAAAGTCTACACAGACCCTTCATTTATCATTCTTCTTCTTTACCACCACTGTATTGGATAGCCATGTTGGGTAGCGTACTTCTCTAATGGCCCTGGCCTCCATAAGTTTGTCTACTTCTTCTTCTACTACTTCGACGTGTATTAACGTCGGTCTTTTGGCTCGCTGAATTACAGGTTTGGCCGACCTGTCAACATTTAGTTTGTGGCAAGTGATCTCGGGGTCAATGCCAAGCATTTTATAAGGTGTCCAAGCAAACACCTCAATATTTGCTCTTAAAAAAGTCTCCAACTCTTTTTCCACTTCTTCGGCTAAGCCCGAGCCGAGAAGAAAGAAGCGTTCTTCATCCCCATCCTGGATGAGGATTTTCTTTAGCGCCTCTTCGCTCTTCTCGGCTGGTTCTTTCCCGACGTCTTCTAGGACTTCCAAGTCCTCATCTTCAATTTCTGCCTTCTCTGGCTCTCGCACACTGCAGGTAGATTTCATTGCTGCCATGGAGCAACTCTTCGCCTGTAGCTGATCGCCTCTAACTTCCTCTATCCCATGCTATGTTGGGAATCACATTAGTTGATGCAATGTTGAGGGAACTGACCCCATTGCATGCAACCATGGCCTTTCCAAGATGATGTTGTATGGCGAAGGCGTGTCAATCACCAGGAATTCTGTCCTGACCTTCTTAGTGCCGGCTTGTACTTCCAAGCTTGTTGCACCCAGTGGCCACGTCCGCGTTCCATTGAAGCCGACCATCGGGCCATTGGATTGCTCCAAGTCATCAGGATGAAGGCCCAGCTCCTTATAACAACTAACATACATGATGTCGCAAGAGCTGCCTTGATCAATCAGGATGCGTTTCACTTGACACTCCCCAACCTGGAGGGATACTACCAAGGCATCATTATGTGGATGCTGGACCATCTCTAGGTCGGCTCCAGTAAAGGCTATCGTCGGTCCCTGGCATTCTTCAGGCCAAGGTCTTTTATGTCCGACCTAGTTTACGTGCTATAGGTGTTTTACCTTCTAGGTCTCCCCTCGTATGTCGTTTTTGTTCACTTTTGAGTGAATTACATTAACCACCCGTGGTCCTCCTGCCTGTGGTTGCTGTGCTGGGGGAGGCGGAGCTGCTGGTGCTTGAGGCAATCTTGCATGTTCTTCCCTTGTCCTGGCCTCATCGACAAGGTCCCTCAGATGGCCTTGCCTCACCAAGTCTTCTAGATGTGCTTTTAGGGCTCTGCAACCTTGAGTTGGGTGCCCTTCTTCATTGTGGTAAACATAACGCCTACCGACGTTTCTTCCCATAAATTCCCCTAGTGTTCTTGTCGATCCTCTGAAATAGGGTTGGTTTCGTATTTGATCCAGGACTTTGTGGACTAGGATTCAGAACACAGTCGTCACTGCCTGTTCCCTTAATTCCATTTCTTGTTTAGTTGATCCATTGTTACCTCGGCCTCGCTTCGGCGAGCCGTTTCCTTTCTCCTGCTTTGCCTCTTTGTTTCCCGACGTATCCTCATCGGCTCTGGTGTACTTTTCGATTCTCACCATGAGTTTTTCCATACTTTTTGGCAATGTCTTTGCCAAAGACTTCCGTAGTGGGCAGTCATCTTTCAGGCCGTTCTTGAAAGACACGACCGCCACCTCTTGGCTGCATTCGGGTATTCGATTGAACACCTCGTAGTACCTTTTTGCGTAGGCCCTAAGGCCTTCATCCTTGGTGATTCTTAAAGCCATCAGAGCATCGACCCTCAAGGGCTGTAGTTTGTTCGTCACAAACCTGGCCATAAACATCTCGGCCAGGCCTTCCCAAGTCTTTACGCTTCCCTTCGGAAGTTTATGGAACCAATCTGATGCAATCTCCCCAAAGGATGAGGGGAATACTTTGCAGAGCAACGGCTCGTTCCCACTATAGAATGCCATTGAATTCAGGTATAATCCAATGTGAAAGTTGGGATCTGACTTACCATCATATATTTTGAACCTCGGCATACTGAATCTCTTTGGTGCTTCAAATTTGTCCAGTTCCACCGAGAATGGTGTCCTCGGCTTAACCGGGGAAGTTACCTCGGCTTCAGCATTCTGTTGCTTCCTCTTGAGATAATCTCTCAAGTCTTCTTTAATCCTCCCTGGAGCTCGGCTATCTTTGGACTTCAATCTTTTCGGCACACTACTTTCGGCCTCATGGTGGGCCTGTTTTGATCTTTCTCCATGGGTTGTGTCAAAGCAGAGCGCCTGCCCTTGAACATGCCGATGTTCTTTGGGCTCTGTGTCCTTCGTGTGATACGTCCTTTGGGACTCCTCTCGTCTCAGGTCCTCTCGTCCGACTTCCCTGGAAGGTCGGTGAGAGTGCCTTCCACTCCTGGTGTGCTAAGGAGCTTCGGGGATTAGTTGCTGGAATTGGCGTGTCATGCAACGGGTACGGTGCCTGCATGACATTGTTTTGCATCATGAAGTTGACGACCGACTGCAGGTCTACCAACTTGTTTGTCAATTCTTTTACTTCTTCATCCCTCCGTAGGCACCTATCCCTCCATACCTGGAGGTTATCTTCATTATAGTACCTGCTTTGGTCTGTCTTCTTTGAAGTGTCACCCTTCTGGCCGATGTCTTTCTCTCCGTGGCCCTGGTCACGAGTTTCTGCATTGCGGTTGTCTCCTTTGACATCAAGGTCTATAGGTCTGCCACACCCAGCAGGAGTGTCGTCCCCTATCTTTTCCTTCTGTGCGTTACTGGCCATCTATTCTTCCTTCTTCCCATAGACGGGGCCAAATTGTGTGAGTGATTTTCTGACCACACTGCCCGTTTAGTAATCAGCTAGAGAGTACCGGCAGAATAGATGGCTTCAGTTAACCTGTAACAGAAAGAAAAGGCTCCAAAGGTGGCTCTTCCACCCGGGGACACTCCGACGATCAAGTCAGTATATCTCTCAAAGATAATCAAGTGCTAAACTTACTGCTCAAAGCATAAATTACGTACCTTAGACCCAAGGGGGTGCCTCTCTTTTATAGTAAACTCAATCCTAGTCCCATTAGAGGCCTGACTTCTATGGACTCCCATTCAGTACTTACTTTGGACTCCTCAAGAGATAAAGATAAACTCCCTAAGAGCTTTATCCTCATCTTTGACTAAGTCTCCTCTTCATTCTAGGACTCTTGTCCCTTATCCGTTTATCTCGGATTCCGATATCTTCGGAGATAACCTCGGCAATGCCGAGATAACCTCGGCATCACGACCAGGACACGTGGCACCTCGGCTGACACGTCGGCGTCACCTTGCCACGTGTTGGTACTCAGAAAATATATCCCCACAGAAATGAATTCATGAAAGAGAAAAAAAAAAAAACACCCCTTCTATTACTATTAAGTAGTATCATGCTTGTATCCAACAAAACAAAAAGAGCATTGCTATTTAGACCAAAAAATTAGACTTGCTTTCTAAATTCAATGATATGATACTTTATTAAAACATTTAAGTCAATTCGTTCTCTCATTTATTCTCTAATCATCAAACCAATCATCTTATTGACATATTACTAGGTCTAAAAAATGGCTCTATAAAGTTGGCTTGTATCTTATTGACATAGAAAAAATATTTTTTGTTTTTGTTTTTTGGTATTTAGTTGACACTTGAAACAAAAATATTTTATTGCCTAAAAGAGAAATTTTGATTTAATAACGTGTCATTTATGACTTTTTAGTAAGCTAATATATTAATTTGAAAAAGTTAATTGTATTGAAAATGTAGTAAGTTAGAGTCCAACTTTGTAAAAATTGACTTGCCAAATTTTTAAAAGTAAGTCATTTTTGGAAAAATAATGCAAAAATACTTTCCATAAAAAATATTTTATTTTCTTTTTGGTCAACCAAACAACATAAAATGAATCAAAAATATTTTATGTTAAACCAAACGAAACTCAAACGTTAAATTATTTTGTTATAAATGTCATCATAATTCTAATTTTGAGACACTTGTGAAATTAAATTTTGAGAGACGTGTTAGAATTAAATTTCATGTTAGAATTAAATTTTGAGACACCTGTGAAATTAAATTTTGAGAGACATGTTAGAATTAAATTTTAAGACGCATGCCAGAATTAAATTTTAAGACACGTGTTAAAACTAAATACATATGTTTTATAAAAAGTGTGGCTTATATGATGTGGGATCCACATATAAAACCCACCTTATTTTGTGAGACATCGTTATTCATTTTGTGTTTGATCATATATGTTCATAGTATTATTGATAACTTATTTAAGTTTAGAGCATCTCCAATAGATATACTATTATCAATTTTTAACTATTTTAGAGAGTGAGAAATCTAAAAATCATCCCCAACAAACTACTGAAAAAGTTTCCTAATTTAACAAATACTATTGTAACTCCTTATATTTGGAGAGTCATTATTCATTCTCTAAACATATAATATTAATATCTCTCTTCTCCTTTTTTTCTTTATTCTCTCTAATCTAATTGTCACGTTAACTTTCTAAAAAATAAGTTTAATTGAAAAAGAATAATAAAATAATATTTAAATAAAATAGAGAAAGAATAAGGAGTATTGTTAGAGAAAGAAATTGAAAAAATGATCATCTAAAATACGGAATGCTCAATTTGAAAAAAAATATAAGTAACATTGTTGGGGATGCTCTTAAACTTGATAATTTAATAAATTTAAAAATATGTTTAAATTTGATTTATTTATTTTTAAATTAAATCCAAACAATCTTTAATAGAGCTGATCACGAGCCGAATTCGAGTATTTGATTTTTATATTATATATAAAAGTTTAGCCAAGCCGAACTAACTAATAGGTTGTTAAAGTTCAGTAATATTATATATCTAAAGAGTAACCATGAAAAAAATATTAAGAATTTGAAATCTATAACAAGATTTCACTCAAGATTTAACCTCACAACAAAAAATTTAAATAAAAACTGTAAATATAAAATTTATTGTAATTTCCTTGAACCTTATCTGGTTCCTTAAACTTTTCCTTTGAAGTTTTTTTTTTTTTTTTTTTTTGGAAAATTCAATCAACGGGTTGAATTTGATTTATTTTACAGTTTTAATTGTAGTTTTTTTTAATTCATAATTAAAAAGCTATATATAATATATGCAATTCCAAAATATTATTTTTTTTTAAAAAAAAACATAGTGATGACGTCCATAAAAAATTAAAAAAATAAAAACATAGTGATGATGAAGTGTATCACAAACTCACTTCTCTTGATTTATATTTAATTCGTTGTTTTTATTTATTTATATTTATTTGATGTTGAATTGATTTCATATTTGCATGTAGATGATTGATCGATTTTAATTATTTTGTTTAGTTGTGTTTGTAAGGGTTAGGGTTTTTAGATGATTGATTGATTTTAATTACTTTGTTTAGTTGTGTATGTAAGGTTTATGGTTTTTAGTTGATTGATTGACTTTAATTATTTTGATTAGTTGTGTATGCCAGGTTTAGGGTTTTTATATGAATTTATTTTATGGTTGTAATCACACTTATAGTTATATGAAATTAAAATTAATTAGGAACCCATAGATAAATTCCTTATACGCCGCCATGACTCCATGGATTGTTGTTTTATTTGTGTGTTGGTGAGAAAGAGTGTCAAAAAATGTGTAAAAAAAAAAGTGAGGATTATGAGATTTATTTGAATGCCTTAGGCTTGGCATTGTGATGTTTGTTCTCATGAGTGAGATGTTTTGTATATGTATATTGTTGCCTCGTTCTCAAGAGTAGACAAGTGCTTTGATTTATGCTCGTACGTATATGCTAACCATTCGGGGAGTGTGAGTCAAACTCGGGACGATATCCCCGTGCAAGTTTGACTTCGGAGCGGTGTTAGGTATACGGGAGGCACATGGGATATATGTGTAGGTCGGATGTGGAGGCCGAAGGGTGGAGTTAAGGTACAAAGAATTTAATTACGAATTTATTGTTATAGCGTGAATTGTATTGATTTGTACAGGTTGAAAAATAGTAAACAATCTTGATAAATTATGAAATTTGAGCAGAGGCATGTATACGTGATTTTAGAAAACTTTTGTGTTTTAACTTTTTATTAAAAAGATCGATTAGAACTTATATCGAATGATCTTAGTTATTGTAGGTTTGATTCATTTTAGCAATGCAGATTTTAAAGACTGTTTTAACCCACGAAATGAGCTCATTTTTATTGGTTTCTCATAAAATGAAGTAAAACATTATTCTGCACACTTTTCATGTTTTGAACTTTTCCGAAAAAAATCATCTTAGAGCAGTTTTTGTTCGTTTTCGGCTTCAGATTTTTCGATTGAATTCCATCTAGGTTTTTCTATCAAGTTTTTCTACCAGCCTATTCAGTTTCTGTTAAATTCGTTCGCTTTTTCGTTTAGGAAATTTGATTCTGTACAACTTTCGTTCTTTAAGTTTTGGTCAATTCGAATTATTTAAGCATGAAACAGTGCATCTTTATACTTCTTCAGCAAGTTACTTATGACTAAATTATACTAAGTTTATATTTTTTGCAGGATGGTAGGTTCTACTAACTTTTTATGCAGGGCTGACCCACCATATTTTTATTTCTATTTTGTTTATTTTATAATCAATTTATATTTCGTTGTGTACGAACAAGAAACTAAATGCCACCGTATCTCGGGAAACTACCCATTCGTCTCGGTGCAGTTGGAACTACTTGTCTTGTCCCATAACAAGAATTAAATGTATTTTTGTTTGTGTTTGGTAGACGCATGGGTGTTAAATCTTGTACTCATACTAGTATACCTATATACTGACCCATTTTGTCTTTTGGCAACTTGGGTGCGTTCTGTTTGAGCACAGTCGAGCTTCCTTTGCAGGATTAATTGGGGCTACGGTGGTGATGTGGAATTACTGTAGTTGTTGGACTTGTCATTTGGACTTCTTTTGTTTTCTTGAGTTTAAGGTTGATGTTAGTTTATGTATTTATTATTTTTTTTTATGACTTTAGCATTGGGATAATTTGGCATGGTTTGAAACCGTACATTATTTAAGTTGTTTTGACTAGTTGTTGCTACCTTAATGTTGAGGTATTGGTTACTTATGAAATTATGGTGGATGGTTTGGTTGGCGTTTAGTAGTTTTTTTTTTTTTTTTTTTTTTTTTTTTTTTTTTCACCCCTAGGATTTGGATGATGGAATATTGATTGGGGTTTAGTCCTAATTTAATATTTAATTGTCTAAATTTTGGGGCGTGACAGAGTAATGTTAGGGATCATGAAAAAAATATCATAAAGATGATAATGAAAGATTGTTCACCTTTAGATTACCCATACAATAAAACACCACATACTAATCACACACTAATCAAGGGATGAAAAATCTTCATGATGAATTTATGATATATTTTTCATGATCCCTAACATTATTGTTCTCTTAATAATGTGACAGCCTCCAAGTGTTCCTCATTTGTTATTCTCACTCTCTCAAAAAAAAAAAAAAAACCATGAATCAAAACGAAAGAATTGAACAACTAGAAAGAAGAAGGCAAGAAATGCAAACTACAATTGAGAAGCAAGATGATAGAATACAGAAGCTGCAATCAACAGCTTTCCAACTAGCAAATTTTTACTTCATCTTCCAGGAAGTGATATTCACGGTGGTCTCAAATGCCTCATCCTCTGTCAAATGTCAAGATTGGTGGTTCCCCTTCATCCTCTCCTTTGTCGCCTCTGCTCTAAACCTCTGCGCGTTGCTCGTGATCGGAATCAAGTACAAAAGATCACTCGACTAACAAGAAATAAATTGGAAACATTACCAAGAATACGAGCAAAGATTGGAACAAGCAAGAGGTCCAGAAGAGGTTATAAACCACAACGTTAACAATAGGATCTGACAGACTGGGGATCCATTTACTAAGAAGATGCTAAGTGGTGATGATAAATGTGTCAAGCTTTGTGACGCTGAAAAGTGCATAAGAATCTGCCCTGAATATTGATGTTGCTCACCATTTGTTGGAGTTATTAATTTGCTATAACAAGGAGGCCTTTATTCATCTACACATGAATACATATCCATCAATATTTACATGTATTTTTCACAGATACATATATAGCAGATATGCGAGTTTGTATTAGCTAGATATTGAAGGACAGTTTGTGCAAGCTTTGTTTATTTCAATATAAACAGAAAACATTTTCTATGCAAAAACACACACACACACACACACACACACACACACACACACACACACACACATATATATATATTGTAAAAATATTTTCATATATTTAGTTGTATCCTTGAAGTTAATGTGCTAGTCATTGAATTAATTTAGAATTGGTGCTAGTGGTGATAATAGGGTAATAGAGGTGGTGGCGTTGCAGCAGCAATGTTGGTGAGGCGGAGCAGTTGATTGTTGTGGAGATGGTTGTCGTTGTCGTATTGTAGTGGTGGTGGCCTTCTTTTCCCTCCCCAGTCTCTCCCCAAGAAAGGTGTGTTGGCGGTAGAGGTGACCAATCGGGTAGGCGGTAGCTCTTTCATTTTGCCCCAAAGAAAATTAAATTAATAGTCCTTATATTTTATTTTATTTTTATGTGATTTTGATTCTTACATTTTCAATTAGTTTAATTTTGACTTTTGATTTTAAATTTTGCATTAATTTAATCTAAATGATAATGTTATCAGGGTTTTTGATAGGAAATCACCATTAAGTTGGTTAAGATTAACTCATTGCATTGATTAAGTTTATAATTTTGTTCCAATAAGTGTGACATATGTCGCTCATGTGCGCACTTTTTATAAAAATAATAATAATGATAACAATTGTAATTAATTAGACCAAATTGAGACAAAATAAAAAAATTAGGTAAAAATTAAATCAAGTATAATTACAATGACTAAAAATTATATAAAAACGAAATTATAAAGACTACTAGTGTATTTTCCATATCAATATTTTAAGGGCTCACTTGATTGGTCGGATTATAGTATAGGATTAAAATTATTAATTAAGAAACTCACATTTCATTGTTTGGTTGCAAATTTTATTATTCGGATTAAATTGCAATGGTCATTTTATCCAACAAAATTGATAAATTTTTTAATCTTACAACTAATAACACAAAACATACATGTAATTGAGATTATATATTTTTATATTTGTTACAAAATAAGTGTGGACAAGAGGAAATTATGTATCTCACTAATCCAGTTAGATAACAAATCCTATGCTAATCTCATGGATTATTAATTCCCTCACTATTAATTCCGTTGATCAAACATACCAAAAAGACAAAATTATCCTTGGTTTTTTAGAAATGGTTTTGGTAAAAACATATTTCCCCTCCTAACTTTGGACTATATTTGGGGTGGGACCCATGCTCTGAATTTGGTGAGTCCATGTGGCAATGCGTTTTTCACGGCATTGCGATTCACATCGTATATTTGATTGCTCAAAATCATTATCCAGTGAATAGAAAATCGATACCAAAGTGTGCTCCATGAAAATTGTGAACTTGGTGGGTCTCCCATAAAGTATGAGAAAAAATTGTCCACATTGCTTGGCTAGGCAAGTATTGTGTGTGTTTATAAACCTTGAGCTCTGATCTTTTGGCGGACCCCGAAGGATACCTGAGTTTTGTGCAGTGGGAGGTTATGGACTAGATCTATTGAAATCAAAAACAAACACACATGTGCACTACTGCCTCTTGCTCTAATTGGACTTGGGCAACCCAATATTTACCTTTTTGGGCCAGAAGGTTTTGAATTTTATTTTTTATTTTTTGAAAATTAAATTCTTAATGTTAGGAATTTAAATTTCTATTCAAAATTATTTATGAATTGACCCCAACGCTTTTGAACATTAATAATTTGGTCCGAACAGTCACACCCCTTATTAGCTTTTCTCTCTAACCCAAACAAGTTCATGGCTTTTTCTTTTTTACCCAAACAGTCACCATTTCTGCTATAAATAGGCGGTCCTCCATTTGTTCCAAGCATTCAATTTTTGTGCCTTTTTCTTCTTTTTTTCTTCCTGCATATTTGTGATGACTGGCTCGAAAAGCCGTTCCATTTCTTTTGAGTTGTGCAGGGTAAGTAATTGTTGTTGGAATTTCTCTCTTTAATACTTTCAGCTGTGGTTGTTTTGAATCGAAGTTTTCACTTGTCCCGGAGGGTGCGGGGTTGGCTCCGGGGTGTCGAGAGTGAAGCCGAGAAATTTTCCGAGCTAGGAACCAAGGCCGCACGTACATGAGAGGGGCCGCACGTGCAAGGGGCCAGGCCGCACGTGCAGAAAGTTGGGAGGACAGGCAGTGAGGACACTTCTTAAAAGGCAGGTACGTGAGCTAAGGTGTGTGGGAGGAGGGGGGAAGCTGCACGTGCGAGGGTGGGAGTCGCACGTGCGGGAGGCCACTCTGCACATGCGGGCGTGGGCGCCACACGTGCGGCCAAGAGCGTTTTCTGCTCTATTTTTCATGCTTTTCAGCTATATTTTCATTTTTTGGCCCTTTTTCCTTCATATCAGATTATATCACTCTCTGTCTATAATATTTCTCTCATCTCTCTCTACCCAAACCCTCAAAGTTTTGTATTTTGTTTTGATCCCAAGAATCCGTAGAGATTTTGATACTAGTTCCTTATACGAAAGTGATGAGCGTGTCGAGGGCTTCGTCTTCATCGGTGGAGATCGTATTTCAGCGAGGTAGGTTTTTGGGCTCTGTCTCCTCTTCTCTCTTGAGGTAGGGATGTCCTTGATTTTCTACAATGCTTCACCTATAGACAGACATGTGGTATGTTCATATTGCATGAAAACCTTGTTGTTTTGGATTTCTTTTGAAAATCATGAGTGTGGGGTTCAAGATAGGTTGTGTGAGGTTGTATATTGGGAGTTTATTGTTGTTGGATTAATTTTGAGTAGTAGTTTAGCTTGTTTATGTAAAGAGGGAAGTGAAGCCCTAATCTTTTAATTAAATTGCTCCAAGTCAAAAGGGGTTTTTATTGTGGGTTAAGCACGTTATGAAATTGGAGATTTAAATAATGAAATTATCATGTTATGAATTAAAGATTTGATTATTGACTTGGCAATAATTTGTGATTAAACCAGGTTTATCATAAATTTTGGTATTTAACTTAAGTTGAGTTGATTTAAGTTAAGTCAAACAAATTGATAAGTTGTTAATTGATAAAAGGGAATTAAATCATGAGATTTGAATGTTGTGGTGTTATATTACCGTTATGTGGAAAGTGAGTAAATATTAACCTTGTTAGTTATGATTGAATCATTTATCTAAAATGAAAGAATGTGAGTTGGTCATACTCCCTTGCGAAAAGAAAATAAATGAATTGAGGCAAATGGTGGAGAAGATTAATGTAGAATGAAAAGACAATTGATTTCGCAATGGAAGAATGAAATGCTAACATTGTGCGAGTTTCAGAAATTAACTTGGGATTGAATCACAAATATTTAATTTCATTATTGTTGTAATTGGATCTAAAGTTTCATGTGAATTATTGTTATTCATGCGTAAGTTGAATACATGTTGCTTAGAGGTTTTGTTCTTGGTCATCGGTGGAGAATGACATTGTAAATGTGAAAGGGTTGTGTGCCTGTAGTACACTTGAATTGTCTATGAATGATGTATAATGAGATGGTTGGAAAAATGTGTAATGCGCTGAGAATCAGAGGTACCATTACCTTCCAGCTAGCGCTTGGAGAAATTGGATGCGTTGAGAATCAAGGGTACCATTACCTTCCAACTAGCCTAGAGAATTGGTAGAGGTACCATTCCCTTCCAATTGGTGTCTGGTAAAATGGCATTACGTTGTAGAGAGATGTATCATTGGCTTACCGTGCTTCAGGCAGGTAGAGCAAAGATCATTTATTATTGTTGTCTCGGTTTGACTGTGTGCGTCTTGTGCTACGATGAGTATGATTTTTGTAAGGTTGAATTGTTTAAATGTTGGGTAGATGTGTTCATGTAGATTTGGACGTGCTAGAGAGTAGTTGTGGGAGTTTCCTATCTTGTATTATTTTGTTAATGGTATCTCGTTGAATTTCGAGTTTAAGGTTAAAAATGTAATGAACGTGTAGAGACGAACCTTGTTGTATATTGGATATAAATAACAGGATGAAAGTCGGATTGGGTGAACATGCTTTCAAAAGAAATAAAATAGATATTATGTGGTGTTTGTCACAAATGGAAAATATGGTTATTGTGTAATAATTGTGTAAATGGAAAATGGGTAATGAAAGCGGAACTTGGTGCTGTTGAATGAACTGAATGTTTTTGAGAAAATTATTTATGTAAGTATACTTTGATTATTGTAACAGCGCCCGCGTGAGGGCCTCGCGCTACAGTTCGGACTCGATTTGTGTCACGGTTCTTAATCTGAACCAAAGAGTCCAAATCTGGCAAATCGTTTTGAGAAAAACAGATTTTTTTGAAAGTAGTGCCAAACATGGACTGCTTTGCTAGATACAGAGTCGCCACCTAAATATTTTAAAATGGGAGAATTTAGGAAACCCTGACTCGGTGCCGAAGGCCACATGTCCGTCATCACCGGAGTTGTCTCGGCTCGGGAGCTTGGGTACGATCGGGGAAGGTCAGCTATGAGCACCCCCTTTCGCCCGGTCCGAAGACCGGCCTCTACTAACCGTGATATCCGTTTTTGAAAACTTTATGTGTTCTTATTCCATTTATTAGCCTAGAATTACTATGTTATGCGCGCAGCAAACAAGTATAGACTAGATTGCCTAATTTGGAAATAAACATTGCATATCCGTTCGGTTTGAAAATGCTTTGGAATTTGCTACTCGCAAGTAGGCTAAAACACGGATTTCAACGAGTTTTTTCCAACTCAAACAACCCAACCTTCACCCACAGGCATTCAAAACAGTTTAACACATAAGCATCTAGCCACATGTTAAGCACGCTGTCATGGCAACATTCACACTCATGCGATATGCTAAAGCAGAAATACTTACATAGTACTCCGTGCCAAAACAAAGAACTTGTTAGCAAACATGCATGATCCAAGTCCATGTGAAGTGCCTAATGCATCGCATACAAAATGTCGCTAAGATAGGCTCGGCTAATCCTAGACATGTCATGTGAAAATGCACGATTAACACATATTCAATTTTGAAAATTGAAGTATTGATGCAATTAGCATGATGTACCGAGCCTAATGCATGTAATACAAATGCATGGATGCACACATGCATAGCATAAGGTATGCTAAATTAGACGTGCCCTATTACTAACCATCAAAGCAGGTAAATAAAAGGGAAGAAAGACGTGAGGTTGGAAGACATACACACACTTACGCACACTTATTACAGATTTGCCCTCGCTCGGAGGGACCAAATAAATATTACAAATTAATTAACTACACAAGCTAATTAATATTACAAATTAACTAATTAACAAATTAACTAATTAATTAAAGCAGAAAAACGCCTCGGGAAGCGTGCCACCATGCGCAAGCTGCCTCTGTTTTCCTTCCTTTCCTCCTCTGGAGGCTGTCAAAGCCTCAGGACTGCATCCTTGGACAGAGGGGATCATCACCGGCTGAATAAAACTTCCACCGGCAGTGTAGTATGGCCATCGGCACAAAATAGGGTCTGTCGGCAGAGAAAATTGTGCCGGTCGGCACATTACACTGCCGGTCGGCAGAGTATTCCTGCAGAACCTGCAACTCACAGCAGCAGAGGGCAAAACAAGGCATGACAGCACAATTCAAGGCATGTATGCACTAACCATGTCTCTTATCATTGTGATGACTCAAAGGGACATGTGCCTCGGTTCTCGGACCACCAATCACGCATTTCCATGCATGATGGCCCAAGGAACCAAGTATGCAACTTTGGTTTCAAATGCATGCAAACCAATCAAACAAATTAGGCCCAATTCCTATCACCAATTCAAGGAACAAGGCATGCATGCAAAATGCAATGCAACCTAGGCATACAAGCTAAGGATGCAACATGGCATGGCAAAACACTTATGCAATCATGCAAGCATACATAGGGCAATGCAAATGGATGGCAAGATGGACTTATACATGAATTAGGCAACTCTAATAAGGCCTAAAACAGTAGCCATAATGACCAAAACAAGAAGCCAAAACACATGCACACATACACATGATGGAAGGCCTACACTTGGGCACAATTTAAACAACCCTCAAGCACACTTAAAAGGGATAAACGAGAGCAACTAGCATGCAACCTAAGCATTGAAATCATGTCATAAAATGATGCCAAATCATATTAAGCAAGACAAGCAAATGCATGTAAGCATGGTCTAAGCACTTGAAGCAAGTCATGAAGCTTTGAAGCGTGTTTATCACAACAAACATGGCATGCATTGAACAACCTAAAACAGGTTTTTAGCTCATAACATGAGGCCCAAAAGACCACTTAGATGGCGTCTAGATGGCTCAAAGACAAAGGCATGCAAAGGCACCAAAACATGGAGCATTGCAACATATGCTTTCAAAGCATTAAAGAGGCATGCAAGGCAATCAAACAAGCATGGAAATGGGACTGAAATGACATATAGAATGATCCCAAATCACCAAAACAATGCAAAGATGGCATGCTACACATGCACATACTCAAGGCCAACAAGCCCAAATGCAAAGGAGCCATATAATGCATGCAAAGATCAACCCAAACGACTATGGACAGAGCTAAAGCATGGCAAAATAAGCACATAAACTTCACAAATGCAAGCCTAAAACATGCTCCAACAAAGGCTAACAACCTAGAACATGTTAAGGCACAAATAAGGCATTACATGGCAACTATGCTAAACATGCATAAGGTTCCAAAACCAACTTGAAATCATGTTATATCATGGATATATAAGCATGAAAAACATACCAAACATGCTCAACACACACTCAAGCATAGGCTTCTTTAAGAGGCCAAAATGTGCCCTTTTCAAGGACAACAAGGAGAGGGGGTGGCCCTCTCCTTCTTGGGACTTCAAAGCATCATCTTCACCACTGAAATCCCTCAAGATTTCAGTGGTGAAGAGACCTCAACACCAAAATCCCGGAGCTAGCACAAAATGGCTCAAAATGAGGCCTTTTGAGGCCTAAGGGTGGTCAACAACCCTCAAACAACAAAACACTCTTAATAAACAATAAAGAGGGCTTAAAAATAGAACTTTTTTATGTTATACAATAATCACAAAAACAGCTCTAAGATAGGTATAAAATCAATGCAAAAAAGGGGGAAAAAGGGACTAGAATCTCACCCTTGAAGACCCCTTCACAAATGGTGCTCCAATGGCCTCCTTTGGCTTGAACCCAACACCAAAATCTCAAAAAAAACTCTTTTGAACCTCAGCTCCAAGAGGAAGGTGAAACACTAGGTGTTTGTGTGCAATAGTAAGGCACAAAACACCTAGTGTGCAAAATGAGAGGAAAAGAGAGATAGAGAGTGTATATCTAACCCTAACCCTAGAAAACCAGAGCTTCTCTCTGTATTTTCTCTCTCAAAAATGTCTAAGCCTCCTTCCTTTTCCTTAGAGAGAGCTCTCTCTATAAGCCTCTTGTAAAGCTTACAAGACAAGCTTTGCAAGAGGGAGATCCGTCCATACACGTGTATGGAGGGGAGAAAAAGTTATACAGCTGTCCAAAAATATCTGCAAAAGCAGATGAACAGCAATCGGCCGGCAAAAAATGCCATCTTGGCCAAACAAAGTGCCGACCGGCACAAAAAAGTGCTGACCGGCAACAAATAGTGCCGACCGGCAAACTAAATTGCCGGTGGCAGCAAAAACCAGCCGGTGGCATCTAGCCACTGCCGGTGATGGGTGGGGATGGTCTACAAGCCCCACCCTGCCTCTCAAAGGCAAGATGCAAGTGTTTGGTGCAAAACCAGACACTAAAAGGTCGAATTCGGGGATCCTGAGGCATGGCGCGCGAGCCGAGACCTCCGGGAACTCCAAACGAACACAAACATGGATAATCACCGAGTATTCAAACGGTGACGTCCAAGTCTTGAGGACGGTCAAAAATGGGGTGTCTACAGTTGCCCCTCTTTGACAGAACTCGGAAGTCATAACAATGACGGGAGTGAATGTCAAAGCCCAGAGACGACCCATTTTTGACAAGGCCGAAGACTTAGACAAACATGCAATACAAATAAGATATGCGCCCGGAGGCAGGGGCAAAATGCAAGACAATGCACGGAGCCGAGCATAACTTATGATCATGCAAAGAAAGCTGTAACGAAGCAAACATGCAACAGTTTTAAGCTAGCATACCAAACTACACTACAATGCAGAAAGGATGTAAGAGAATTATGGAATTCTCAATACGTCTCACTCGGAGATAAAATACCTGTGCGGCTCGTCTGGTTGCACCAGCTTCAAATGAACCGTACATACAATATCGTGCCTGCAAAGAAAACAAACTTAATAGGTACAATATGGTTAGCAACATGCATGACAATGCAAATGTGGATGCAAAACGATATGCAATATATACAAAACAATGTATAAACAATGCAAATAAACATGCAATGTATTTGAAACAATGCAAGCTATATGCAAAGCATTTGAATCGTGATCCAATCACGAGCGGTTCGAAACCACATCTATGTCAAATAGATTGATGGAGATAACAAGTCTGTCTACCACAGAACGGTCAACTGAACTGTGAGCATTGTAGACAGACGCAAGAACAAGCATTGGGTGGAATTGACATAAGTGGGGAAACAACCCGCTGGAGAAAGGACTACGATCCTAATGCCGGATGCAAAAATTACACTACAATGTAATGGATGGATATGGCACACAGACCAAACCAAATCTTGCCTAGGAAAGGCATGCATACATACAAGCCATGTGTAACACAGAAAAGGTGCCGCAACCCTCAACCAACATATCAACGTGGAATCGGCGCGATACACATACAGAACTGTGTTCTAACATGAAAAGTAAGGGCACATACCAGACCAAGCTCAACCTGGAAAGGCGCAAGCCATAGGCGGAAGGTGATGCAATGAATGCATGCAATCTACAATGCAATATCTACAAATATGCAATGGAATGGATATGGATACAATGGATATGGCACGCAAGCCAAACCAAATCTTGCCTAGGAAAGGCATGCACACGTACGAGCCATGTGTAACACAGAAAAGGTGCCGCAACCCTCAACCAACATATCAACGTGGAATCGGCGCGATACACATACAGAACTGTGTTTTAACATGAAATGTAAGGACACATACCAGACCAAGCTCAACCTGGAAAGGCGCAAGCCATAGGCGGAAGGTGATGCAATGAATGCATGCAAACTACAATGCAAATGCATGACAATGCACTATGATGCAATGACTATGATTGCAACTTTCCCTATCTTACCAACAGGGTGATATACTAGGTTGGTTCAGTATCCAGAACTGAGGCGTAGACATGCCGCCTCAACCTATGGGGCTTCCATACAGATTTCAAGCCGAGGGTAAACCTCTGGGTATTTAAACCAGACTTTAGTCTCGGAACTCCCGAACCTTTGCGTTCTAGGCATAAGCCGTTCGAACTCTAGTTTCCACCGTCCCAGTTGGTCTTCTAGGAACTCATCGCAAGCACAGACTGGTGGCTTTACCGGACCACCGAAAAGTCGTTCGGGCACGACGAACACCAAAGGAATTGCACCTTCAGAGGATTTAAGGTCTCCTAGACCGGGATGCAAAATGTATGCATGACAATGCATGTTTTTTTTTGTTTTGTTTTTTTTCTGAAATGCAAATGATGCAAGTGATGCATGTTGCATGAAATGCGCGACAACACGCGGCTTTCGAAGTGCACGACAATGCGAACACTAAAGGTCTTACACCTTCCAAGGATTTAAGGTCTCCCAGACCATGCGTGTTTAAGGTCTCGCCAGACCATGCGTGTTTAAGGTCTCGCCAGACCATGCGTGTTTAAGGTCTCGCCAGACCATGCGTGTTTAAGGTCTCGCCAGACCATGCGGTATGATGCGCAAAATAGCGCAATGCGTTAAGCAACGCGAGTGCGCAGGATAGTGCGATGGAATGCATGCAAAATGCAATGAGATGCGCAAAACAGCGCGAAATTGAAATGCACAAAACAGTGCAATGCGCAGAACTGCGCGAGGTTTGAAATGCACAAAACAGTGCAATGCGCAGAACAGCGCGAGGAATTCAATGCACAAAACAGTGCGATGCGCAGAACAGCGCGAACAAATGCAATGCACTAACAAGTGCAAGTAAGGTGCGCAAGATAGCGCGAACAAATGCAATGCACTAACAAGTGCAATTGAGGTGCGCAAGATAGCGCGAAATTGAAATGCACAAAACAGTGCGATGCGCAGAACAGCGCGAGGTTTGAAATGCACAAAACAGTGCGATGCGCAGAACAGCGCGAGTAATTCAATGCACAAAACAGTGCGATGCGCAGAACAGCGCGAACAAAATACAAGGCACTAACAAGTGCAAGTAAGGTGCGCAAGATAGCGCGAACAAATGCAATGCACTAACAAGTGCAATTGAGGTGCGCAAGATAGCGCAAACAAATGCAATGCACAAAATAGTGCGATGCGCAAAATAGCGCGAAGAAAATGTGATGCACAAAACAGTGCGATGCCAGGTGTGACGTGCATGCCACACGGAATGTAAACGGGCTTAAATGCGCAACAACGCACGGATTCCAAAATGCATGACAATGCACGGAATGGAAATGCAATGATGATGCATGAGAAATGTGCACGACAATGCAAAGGGGGTGCGTGTTGCAACGCATGTAACACGTGCATAACAATGCAAATGTGTGGCGCGTGACAGCGCGATGTAATGCACCGAAGTAGTGTGATGAGCTTGTGCAACACACATGGGGCAACTTTTGAATTCAAAAGGATACAAAAAGGATACACCTTGTACGAATTCGAGTGCCACGCACTGGAGACACGGCCCGAAGTCAAAACGGAGGCCGGTTGAACGTCGGAGATGCACTTTCTTGCACTTTCTTGAGCTGTGAAGACCCAAAACAATTCAAATGGCCTAAACAAGGCTGTGGGAACCCCACCGGCAGAAAGAGGAGGCCACCGGCTGGCCATCGGCACAAAAACAATTCCATCGGCACAAAAAAGTGCCGGCCAGCACAAAACATTGCCGACCGGCAAACAGTTGCTGGCGCGGGGCAGTTTTGTCTTTTCACCTTGGGTGTTATAAAATAGGGCTTCATGCCCTATTTCCTTACTTTTCCACCGCCGAAATCCTTCACTCTCTCTCTCTAGAGTGCTTCTCTCTCATTTTTCGCCCGTTTCTTCGCGTTCTACGCTCGTTTCGTCGTCGGATTCGCGATCCTCTTCGCGTTTCGGACATTTTCCACCGATCACATTTTCGTTTCGGTGCCTCGTTCGGCGTTCTCGCCTTTTCGGGGTTTGTTCCCCTCACTTTCCTCTTCATTTCCGTGCCTCTTCACATTCCGGCCTTCCCGGCCATTTTCGACCCTCTCGGGAGTTGACTTTTCAGTTGACTCTTTATATTCCGGCTCGGTTTTCCTTTTCCGGCCATTTTCACACCACTCTCTACATGGCGGACGACATTCCACGTGGCGGGACTCCCCCGGACCACGAGATGGATCCCGGGGTCGAGCTCTTACCACTGAGCGAGCGCCCGTTCGACCCGGCGATCTACCGGCCGGCGATCCACGTTCTGCCCCCAGACGGCCTGCGTCAGTTCCGGAGCTTTGAGAGGTACGCGGCCCCTGAGCTACTACTACGCGAGCCTACCTCCCACCTTTCATTTGGCACTCCCGAGGTAACTCTTCATCTTCTGCTTTACTTTCTGCAATGTAGGATACAAAACTGCCATAGTTAGCTGTATTCTTTAATTGCTGAAATCTGATATGCCGTAGACCGTAGTTGACTGTAAACATACATACAACTGATATCTGCTTGAGACTGACACATGCACACACACTGCACTAGTCCTGAATCACCCAAACACACGGCACACACTGTATTCTACTGCACACACACTGGTACCCAGTATTTGTCTGAATCTGTTAGATTTGCATACACGCTACATCTGTTCTGAAACACCTAAACACGCTGACACAGCACACGTATTTTACTGTAAGCACACCGGCACCCGGTATTTGTCAAAATCTGGACAAACTTGCATACATGCCATATTTGTCTTTTCACAACTGCATTTTGAATGTTGTCTTGCAATTGTCATTTTCTGTTTGCAGGAGGGTTCCCATACCATTCGCGGGTATGGGAATACTGGTGCACGGGAGTGGTATGACGAGCTCCCTGATGCGGTCCAGCGCATCGTGGATCGGGCGGGCTCGGCACCTTCTGCCGAGGGCTCTCTAGGTTGTCCACCTGCAGACCTCTTCTTGCCGCTCTGCCGGAGAGGTGGTGGGACACCACCGATTCTTTCCACTTTTCTGCCGCAGGGGACATGACGATGACCCCTTATGACTTCTCGATGCTCACAGGCATCGGGGTAGGGGGTGATCCGATCCCCTTCGACACTGACATGGATGAGTGGACCGCCGCTCAGGTCCATTTACTGGGGGAGGCCCCACCACTAGCTCGTCCAGGCTTCGTCCGATACTCCTGGTTCGAGGCACAGTTCAGGGTCCAGCCCGTTTTGGGGGAGGAGACTCAGATGACTCCGGAGGATGAGGAGAGGTGTGCGCGCGGCTTCCTCATGTTCCTGTTCGGGACTACTATCTTCGCCGACCGGGCGAACACCGTGCCTCTCTGCCTTCTTAGTGCACTGGTGGACGTCCGAGACATCTTGCACTACGACTGGGGCGGCGCTGCTCTGGCCACCCTCTACGGCTATATGAGCTCAGCTTCTCGCGGCAGCGGCCAGCTGCTCGGAGGTTACTGGCGGGCTTGGGAGGTACATTTCTTCTCCGCTTTTCATTTCTGTCCGATATTCTCTGTACTCTGTACACTGCACACACTGTAGTCTGCCTTACATTTGCTGTATACTGTACACACGGCACACACATACATTCTGTTTTACACTGACTGTACACTGCTCACACTGTACACTGCACACAATACACTGCACAAAACACGGCTCTGCCATTTCTGCTTTATTCTGTATATCCTGCTTTATCTGATGGTCATACTGACATCTGTTTTGCAGTTGTGGGTTTACGCCTACTTCCCTAGGCTTGCACCCGTGCCAGTTGCGGAGCCTCCTCCGGCTGTCCCGTTCTCGAGTCGCTTCGACGGGGGATGCACCCGGCGACCACGGGAGACATTCGGCTTCTTCCGCCGATATTTCGACACCATCACCCCGGCCGAGGTATGTTTTACTTTCAGTTCGGTTAGCTTCACTT
The DNA here is from genome assembly GCF_055761805.1 of Camellia sinensis. Taxonomy (NCBI): domain Eukaryota; kingdom Viridiplantae; phylum Streptophyta; class Magnoliopsida; order Ericales; family Theaceae; genus Camellia; species Camellia sinensis. The sequence goes on from NC_138970.1 coordinate 54,645,176, forward strand.
TCCCACTGCATGTTTCAATAACAGTAGATAAGAAACTGTCTGTTACTTTCAGATCACATGGCGGCCATGGGCTTCCTTGCCGTCGGCGATGCGGGGTCGGTTCCCTGGTGCTGAGGAGACCTCGCGTTTCCGGATTTTGCTGGAGGGCCCGGTTTGTCGGGCTTGGTACCTGGGGGAGCGTTTTCTACGCCAGACCCGCGGGTTACCTGAGCAGATAGTCCCGGTTCAACCTCCTGCAGAGATGAGGGAGACCGAGGGGCTGACCACTGAGCAGCTGGATGATTACTCCATCGGCTGGGAGGAGGCCGGCTTCCGAGGCACCGGCGACTATCAGGAGTACGTGCGGACATACCTGATGCGCCCGTTGAGCGGTCGTCGAGCAGAGGGGGCCAGGCCTGTGGCATCGGCGGCTGGGGCCAGAGCGGGAGCAGGGGCTGGATCTTCGGGGAGGGCCCGGGTCCGTGGCAGGGGCGGAGTGCGGGGAGGACGAGGAGCTGGCTGGCCTGCCCTGCCTGCTGTACTGACTTTCCAGGGGCAGGGTGGGGCGACCTATCAGATCCCCTTCGCCCCTCCACCGGCTGGGCATGAGTTCATTGACGTCCCCGACCTTCCGCCGGTATGTATCACTGCACTTCGTACAGTTATTTCATTTCAATTTACTTGATATTCCACAGAATACTAATGCATCTGATACCTTTGCAGGCTTCTTCTGAGTACACCCGTCAGTCGTTGGCGATGAATGCCTCGATGATGGGGATGCTCCAGCGGACATTTGACCTCTTGGCCGTCTACAGCATACCGGTATGTTCTTCTGACATTGGCCTCAAACCATTCATACACTGCTTTACATAATCTGATGCACGGCACAACACCTGATACACTGATCTCACAGTATCTGAACACTGCATACACTGCATTCTGCACTGTACCCTACACTGATAAACTGCTCACGGCATTCTCATACTGCACTCATACATTGCATTCTGCACTGATAAACTGCTCACGGCATTCATACACTGTACTCACACACTGCATTCTGCATCTTTAAACTGTTCACAGTGTACTGATGCATTTCCCTTTTTGTGAACTTTTCAGCCTCCTTTCCAGATTCCCATGGCAGGAGGTGCTCCAGCTAGACCTGCTGTCCCTACTCGGGGGAGAGATGAGGAGGGCCGGATATTTCCCCGCACTAGGGGTGGGCGTACTCACGTCGGGAGCAGCTCGCGAGCTCCAGCCCCGGACGATGACGACGACGAGGAGTCAGAGGCGGAGGCAGAGGCGGAGTCCGGGTCATCGGAGGAGGAGACCGGAGATGGTTCTAGCTCGGGCTCTGACGACGACGCTGATGATGCTCCTGGACCCTCGTCCAGGAAAAGGACCAGGACCGACTGACAGCCCTTGGGGTGCTTGACCTAGCTGCAGATTTTTGCTATTTTTTGTTTCTTTCCTTGTACTTTTCTTTTTGGTTGGTAGATAGATTACCTTGTACTGCCGCAGGCAGGTTTTGTTTCCAAAGCTTGTACATTTGAAAAAAATAGTGAAATGAAACAGGCTTTTTATCTGAAAAAGTGTTTACATTCACACATTTCATGCATTGCATCACATCTCATCATGTTACACCTCAATGTAAATGGAATTGATTGGTTGTCTGAAAATTGAACACTTGCACTGTAATAATCAGATAACTTAAACAGCCAACAGCAAAATAACCCAAGCAACCCACTGCCTGATTCTTGACACACGGCCCTTACTCTATTGGGGATTGATCTGCACACAGCCCATAACACAACATTCGATTCATTCTGCACACGGCGAATTCTCAAACAAACAGCCCAGTCTAACAGGACGGACCTCAAAGATGGAACCGGTTGGAGTCGAAATGCGTTCAAATGTAGAGAATGGCACAGCATTCTGAGCATAAGCGATTTTTGAAATCGAATGAGGGTTTTTTAAACCGGGATGTCGAGCCTACAACCGAACACAGCGGGGAGGACTCAAACAAAGAGGTACACGACCTAAACACAACGAGACACGCTCGAAAAAGACCTAAGACAAAGGTTGAGGTAAACAAAACCAAAGACACGACATACAGATGCATTAGCGAAGATGGGAGACCTCAGATCACGAGGAGCCAGTTTCTCTGGGTATTGTTTCCCACCCTTTCTCATTTGTGATTCTCGCATCACTCGACTCTCAAGCTCGGATTTTCTCTCAAAACCCTTTTCCTCACTTTTCTCTCAACTTACACCTCTCTATTCTTCAATCTCTCATTTTTCATCCCTCCCCGGGGTGACTGATGGATAAATAGAAAGGTGTGGGTTCATGCTCAACACCGTTAGCTCACGGCTATTTCTTCCGGCGGGCAGCGTGCTCTTCTGGCAAGTACGTTGATGACGGGGGAAAGACAGAATGCCTGACTCAACTGTGCCCCTAGTTCATCACTTTGACCATTCTTTTTGTTTTGGTCTTCTACTAAAACGGTTTTGATCAAAATGAGAGTCGGATTAACGTACTTGTTCGACTTTTGATTTGAAAAGCATGCAAGTCAAGCTGCAAGCACTGAAAGTTTTCCTTTTTGGATCCAAGACAATGGTCCAGTTTTGGAAAATGAAATAGTTTTCGAGAAAATAGTCAACCTTAGTAAAAAATTTCAAAAACTATTTTTCAAACAGCTGATGCTCAACAAGCATGGAACTTACTCTTCGAGATGCGCAACCTCGGATCGGAGGCAATGGAAAATTGCCCCTGGTTTGAAGGGGGTGGGAGGCAACGGAAAGTTGCCCCTAGTTTGAATGGCGGCTCACGGCGGCTCGCGGCAACGGAAAGTTGCCCCTTGTTTGGATGGTGCCGCAGCAGTCTGCAGACAGTCTTCATTGGCGGTGGTCGAACTCTCAGACACAGAGATGACGAAGACGATCACAACACATATATGGACACAGTCGCCTTGGGAGCGTTGGCGACCAGACTTCGAGATGAAATCGAAACCATTGCATGGACTGAGACGCTTATGAAAGCGTTGGGGGCTGGACTTCATGACGAAGTTGCCTACGTATCCCAAACATGGGAATCAAGCCTTACGTAGTTCCGGTTAAGGTCCACTCGGGTATTTTAACCTTCACTTTTCAGGCTCTCACTTTTGCCAAGGCGCCCGATGCGGGTTTTCGACCTTGCGAGCTTCTTTTCATTTTCTATTTCTTTTTTTTTTGCATTTTTCTTTTTCTTTTCTTTTCTTTTGTCTTTTCTTTTCTTCTCTTCTTTTTTGTATTTTTGCTCTTTTTTGTATTTTTCTCTTGCTCTAACTTTTGCCTGGGTCGCCCTTCCGGGTTTTCGGCCCAGCGAGCCTCTCAAAGGGTAAAAGTGTAGCAAGTCCATGCCAAATGTTTTTTTTTTTTGAAATCTCTCTGTGTCTAGGAGAACGGCTGTTGCACTGATTTGCGGAGAATCCATCAGGGTTACTCTACGAGCTTCTTCCGGCGAGATCTACTCCTTCTGATTCGGCTTTGGTGCCTCCTGCTCGAGGGCTGTTTCGAAACTGGCCACACGGGCCTCCATGACGTTTGTCCGTTGAACTTTCTGAACATTCTGAAAGGGTTCAAAGTCGGAAAACAAATAGGTTGAATCTTGAGACGGAGAGCGATCCTAGGCTGCACAATCTCAAGAGTGATTCCACACAGGTCTTCGCAGGGCCGCGTAAAACATTTGCTTTTGAAAGTTTTTAAGAAAGCGACAAATCGCTCGCGCCGAAGATAGTGCGGAACCAATCTGGATCAGGCCAGGGTCCTTCTCAGTACTCACGCCGACAAGCATGATTTCATTCATAAAAAGGCTTAGCACGCCTCTCTTTCTCTCAAAATGATCAAAATTTTACAAAAGCCAAGGAATTCCTTCCTCTTCGTTTTCATCACCGCAGTGTTCAAAAAGTTTGTTTTTTGGAAAACTTAGGTTAATGCAATGAGTTTGGCACACAGGAGAGCAGGCGAGATGTACTGTCAGCCCAATCAAATTCTCTGGCACTTATGCTGAAAGCAAGCATGAAGTTGAGATAGCAACAGCTGTTTCAATCGGCTCTGTTGTGCAACTGGCCCCTTGGTAGAGACAGACTCAAAACAAAAATAGATAATTACAAAACAAAACGGTGTTCGGGACAACAACCCCAGAATCACCAGGTATTATATACAACGGGGACTGACTCGATACAACAAGGCAGACCCTTAAGCAAAAAAGACTGACTCAGGACAAAGAGACAGACTCAAAACAAAAGACTGACTCGACTTCCAAGCCAGGATTTACAAAACTCGGTTTCACCGATGCTCAAAAATGCGTGCCAGACGCTTCACCCAAAAATGTATCAAATGTTGCCCGCAGGCGGTTCACTTTACATACTCGCAGTATCTGAGCCCTTGAAATCCAACAACTGGGTGGTAACGGGCTTGCCTGAGGTGGGTGGTAGGATAACCTTGTTATCGATCAAATCCTGCACTTCATGACGAAGGCGGGAACATCCATCGGTACTGTGACCGGACTGTTGATGGTACGCGCAATACAAGGTAGCATCATGGGTGGCGGGGAGATTCTTCGGGAGTGGCCGGGGCTCCAAAGGCTTAAGATGCCCATTCTTTGCCAATATTAACAATGCCCTAGACAAAGGCATGTGGAGGTCATGAAAAACCCTGCGCCCTCGGGGCAGGTACTTTGCAGTTTGAGGATTCTTGCCAGATGCGCTGGCGAAAGGATCAGCTGGCGCTGCCTTGGCTTTTTGAACCTTTCCCGATGCAGGGTTGGGGACTACAGGAATTGTCTGGGCATGACGGGGCCCGTCCCGGTTTTCTGTCTGGCTTGAACTGCCCTTGGTTGGAGCGGGGAAAGCATCATCTACAGCTTTGGTCACTATTGCAGATGTTTGTTGCTTGTTCATCCCTCTGGCCTTCAAAGCCTCGACTGCCCACAACAGTTGCTCAATAGGGTCGGCATCTACCTTTGCCTTATCTTTTCCTCTGGCCTCAGCCTGATCGAGGGTCTGGGTTGGTGCTGACATATCGTGGCTATAGCCGGAGGCCACCTCTGGCTGGCTGAGCTCTATCACAATCCGCCTCAGTAGCGGGGGCTCCTGTGGTACAAAATTCCCGGCGTACGGCGCCGCTGGCGGTGAAGCCGACATTCCATAGGCGAGGTCTGCCACAGACCTTTGGAGATCGCCTATCATCCCCATCAATTCGAAGGTGGTGGGCTCACGAGCCTGATATAACTGGGGAGCCCAAACCGGGTGCACAACGGGCGACCTGGGCGGGTATGACATACTGATATTGGCCTCACTCTGCGGAGCGGTCCCCTGCTCCGATACAGCTGCCATAACCACAATTTCTTCTGAACTTTGTGCCGCCATAAATCTTGCCTCAGCAAAGGGGGACACTGGCTATTCTGTTTCAACTCTGCGACTCTCTGAACTGAAAGGAAAAACAGACAGCATTTCAGCCCAAACTGATCAAACACGGGTGTAGCTACACAACTGTTCCCTTCTACTGATCACTGTTCCCAGAAATTACTGTTCCCGAAAACTGAACCGATACCCGCGGATAACTGATTCTCACAACTGATACTGATACTTGGTATCTTCTGGTTTGATCCTCAAACTTGCAAACTGATACGTACTTCCCTGTAGAAATACATTCTAGAAGCACATAGCAAGTAAAGAGAAGAAAACACCCCTATGTTGGGGTAGGGTTTCCCTGTCCTATTTTGTCAGGAGCTAGGGTTTCACTACGCACGCAGCAGTTTTCAAACAACCTAACATCGGGTAAGCAACCTGTCCTAACTTGGAATGGTCACTATGGATTCCGAATATGCACTAGGTCGAATGGTCAAAAAGGGTGCCCCGGTAAAACCGGGGTTTGTGGTCCCATGCTGTCAGAGCCCATAGCCGGTCAGCCTTATGGACATGTCTTGACAAGACAAGCCTCCGGCAAACCGTTCAGGAATGGCAGATGGCAAACACTGTGTTCCTAGGCGCACCAATGCACATGCAATGCAAAGAAACACATAAATGAAGTCAAAACAGGATATCACGAGTTCGAGTCAAGCTCTCTAAAATCCCCAGCAGAGTCGCCAGAAACTGTAACAGCGCCCGCGTGAGGGCCTCGCGCTACAGTTCGGACTCGATTTGTGTCACGGTTCTTAATCTGAACCAAAGAGTCCAAATCTGGCAAATCGTTTTGAGAAAAACAGATTTTTTTGAAAGTAGTGCCAAACATGGACTGCTTTGCCAGATACAGAGTCGCCACCTAAATATTTTAAAATGGGAGAATTTAGGAAACCCTGACTCGGTGCCGAAGGCCACATGTCCGTCATCAACGGAGTTGTCTCGGCTCGGGAGCTTGGGTACGATCGGGGAAGGTCAGCTATGAGCACCCCCTTTCGCCCGGTCCGAAGACTGGCCTCTACTAACCGTGATATCCGTTTTTGAAAACTTTATGTGTTCTTATTCCATTTATTAGCCTAGAATTACTATGTTATGCGCGCAGCAAACAAGTATAGACTAGATTGCCTAATTTGGAAATAAACATTGCATATCCGTTCGGTTTGAAAATGCTTTGGAATTTGCTACTCGCAAGTAGGCTAAAACACGGATTTCAACGAGTTTTTTCCAACTCAAACAACCCAACCTTCACCCACAGGCATTCAAAACAGTTTAACACATAAACATCTAGCCACATGTTAAGCACGCTGTCATGGCAACATTCACACTCATGCGATATGCTAAAGCAGAAATACTTACATAGTACTCCGTTCCAAAACAAAGAACTTGTTAGCAAACATGCATGATCCAAGTCCATGTGAAGTGCCTAATGCATCGCATACAAAATGTCGCTAAGATAGGCTCGGCTAATCCTAGACATGTCATGTGAAAATGCACGATTAACACATATTCAATTTTGAAAATTGAAGTATTGATGCAATTAGCATGATGTACCGAGCCTAATGCATGTAATACAAATGCATGGATGCACACATGCATAGCATAAGGTATGCTAAATTAGACGTGCCCTATTACTAACCATCAAAGCAGGTAAATAAAAGGGAAGAAAGACGTGAGGTTGGAAGACATACACACACTCACGCACACTTATTACAGATTTGCCCTCGCTCGGAGGGACCAAATAAATATTACAAATTAATTAACTACACAAGCTAATTAATATTACAAATTAACTAATTAACAAATTAACTAATTAATTAAAGCAGAAAAACGCCTCGGGAAGCGTGCCACCATGCGCAAGCTGCCTCTGTTTTCCTTCCTTTCCTCCTCTGGAGGCTGTCAAAGCCTCAGGACTGCATCCTTGGACAGAGGGGATCATCACCGGCTGAATAAAACTTCCACCGGCAGTGTAGTATGGCCATCGGCACAAAATAGGGTCTGTCGGCAGAGAAAATTGTGCCGGTCGGCACATTACACTGCCGGTCGGCAGAGTATTCCTGCAGAACCTGCAACTCACAGCAGCAGAGGGCAAAACAAGGCATGACAGCACAATTCAAGGCATGTATGCACTAACCATGTCTCTTATCATTGTGATGACTCAAAGGGACATGTGCCTCGGTTCTCGGACCACCAATCACGCATTTCCATGCATGATGGCCCAAGGAACCAAGTATGCAACTTTGGTTTCAAATGCATGCAAACCAATCAAACAAATTAGGCCCAATTCCTATCACCAATTCAAGGAACAAGGCATGCATGCAAAATGCAATGCAACCTAGGCATACAAGCTAAGGATGCAACATGGCATGGCAAAACACTTATGCAATCATGCAAGCATACATAGGGCAATGCAAATGGATGGCAAGATGGACTTATACATGAATTAGGCAACTCTAATAAGGCCTAAAACAGTAGCCATAATGACCAAAACAAGAAGCCAAAACACATGCACACATACACATGATGGAAGGCCTACACTTGGGCACAATTTAAACAACCCTCAAGCACACTTAAAAGGGATAAACGAGAGCAACTAGCATGCAACCTAAGCATTGAAATCATGTCATAAAATGATGCCAAATCATATTAAGCAAGACAAGCAAATGCATGTAAGCATGGTCTAAGCACTTGAAGCAAGTCATGAAGCTTTGAAGCGTGTTTATCACAACAAACATGGCATGCATTGAACAACCTAAAACAGGTTTTTAGCTCATAACATGAGGCCCAAAAGACCACTTAGATGGCGTCTAGATGGCTCAAAGACAAAGGCATGCAAAGGCACCAAAACATGGAGCATTGCAACATATGCTTTCAAAGCATTAAAGAGGCATGCAAGGCAATCAAACAAGCATGGAAATGGGACTGAAATGACATATAGAATGATCCCAAATCACCAAAACAATGCAAAGATGACATGCTACACATGCACATACTCAAGGCCAACAAGCCCAAATGCAAAGGAGCCATATAATGCATGCAAAGATCAACCCAAACGACTATGGACAGAGCTAAAGCATGGCAAAATAAGCACATAAACTTCACAAATGCAAGCCTAAAACATGCTCCAACAAAGGCTAACAACCTAGAACATGTTAAGGCACAAATAAGGCATTACATGGCAACTATGCTAAACATGCATAAGGTTCCAAAACCAACTTGAAATCATGTTATATCATGGATATATAAGCATGAAAAACATACCAAACATGCTCAACACACACTCAAGCATAGGCTTCTTTAAGAGGCCAAAATGTGCCCTTTTCAAGGACAACAAGGAGAGGGGGTGGCCCTCTCCTTCTTGGGACTTCAAAGCATCATCTTCACCACTGAAATCCCTCAAGATTTCAGTGGTGAAGAGACCTCAACACCAAAATCCCGGAGCTAGCACAAAATGGCTCAAAATGAGGCCTTTTGAGGCCTAAGGGTGGTCAACAACCCTCAAACAACAAAACACTCTTAATAAACAATAAAGAGGGCTTAAAAATAGAACTTTTTTATGTTATACAATAATCACAAAAACAGCTCTAAGATAGGTATAAAATCAATGCAAAAAAGGGGGAAAAAGGGACTAGAATCTCACCCTTGAAGACCCCTTCACAAATGGTGCTCCAATGGCCTCCTTTGGCTTGAACCCAACACCAAAATCTCAAAACAAACTCTTTGGAACCTCAGCTCCAAGAGGAAGGTGAAACACTAGGTGTTTGTGTGCAATAGTAAGGCACAAAACACCTAGTGTGCAAAATGAGAGGAAAAGAGAGATAGAGAGTGTATATCTAACCCTAACCCTAGAAAACCAGAGCTTCTCTCTGTATTTTCTCTCTCAAAAATGTCTAAGCCTCCTTCCTTTGCCTTAGAGAGAGCTCTCTCTATAAGCCTCTTGTAAAGCTTACAAGACAAGTTTTGCAAGAGGGAGATCCCTCCATACACGTGTATGGAGGGGAGCAAAAGTTATACAGCTGTCCAAAAATATCTGCAAAAGCAGATGAACAGCAATCGGCCGGCAAAAAATGCCATCTTGGCCAAACAAAGTGCCGACCGGCACAAAAAAGTGTTGACCGGCAACAAATAGTGCCGACCGGCAAACTAAATTGTCGGTGGCAGCAAAAACCAGCCGGTGGCATCTAGCCACTGCCGGTGATGGGTGGGGATGGTCTACAAGCCCCACCCTGCCTCTCAAAGGCAAGATGCAAGTGTTTGGTGCAAAACCAGACACTAAAAGGTCGAATTCGGGGATCCTGAGGCATGGCGCGCGAGCCGAGACCTCCGGGAACTCCAAACGAACACAAACATGGATAATCACCGAGTATTCAAACGGTGACGTCCAAGTCTTGAGGACGGTCAAAAATGGGGTGTCTACAATTATAAAATGTCACATTATTTATAAGGTATAAGACTAGCATTCATGATCATAGCTATCTGTAAGTTGTTATTGTTGAGGATCATGTTGAGATCCCTACTGGACTATATGTTCATCCCACATTGTTAATCTTTTTCAGGTGATTATCAAGATGTGCTACAAGATCACGGATCTTCCTTATTTGTTGGCCACGGGGCCTCTATATGTGTAGGCAGAATGCCATTGATGTAAAGGGCTAAACCCTTCCTCTTGATTTGAATGATGTAAGCCTACGGGCAATTTATTTTGATATAAATTCATGTTGCATTTGTTTTATATTAGCTTGAGAGAACTCTTCCTTATGTTTTCTTTATAAATATGAGGAGCTTCTGTATGCTATCTCTAAAATTGAATCTTTAATAATGGTTTTGGTAATGGAATTCGAGTAATAAAAAGTGGGGCGTGACAACTTGGTATTAGAGAGAGCCGGGTTTGAATACCTTGGGCTCGTGGGAAGTGGTTTTTACCACAAGAGGGTTTGCTATGCTTGGTGAGGACGTTGCATATAGTTAGGATAAATGTTAGGACTTATATGTTGCATTTATGTGAGCATGGGAATAAGTTTCTTGGATAGTACTTGTGGTCGGTGAACTTATTTTCAGGTCCTCTTGGAAACACACCTGATCAACCTGGTTTCTAATAGGAATTCTTTGGGAGTTTCGAAACGAGTGGCTATCTTTGTGGACTCGATTCGGATATGTGTTTAGATGCTTAATTGTTTATATGCTTTGAGAATTGTATGTTCTGGGAGTTAAAGGTGCCTTGTTGCTTAGTGTAGACCCGACTTTCTTCGCGCGCCCCCCTTTTGGAGAAGGCGCGAATTGGTCTTACTACAGTTCGGACTCCTGTCACCGTTCTGAATCTAATCTCACAACATGCAATGTGAGACTGATAAACACCAAAGAGTCCAAATCTGGCAATTGGTTTTGGAAAATCAATTTTGAATGAAAAAGCGCCAAACAAGAACTGTTTTGCCAGATTACAGAGTCGCCACCTAAATATTTTATTTTGGAAAATTTAGGAAACCCTGACTCATGCCAAAGGCCACGTCTCCGTCATCACTAAAGTTGCCTCGGCTCGAGAACTTGGATACGAGAGGGGAAGGTCATGACATGAGCACCCCCGCTCGCCCGATCAAAGGATCGACCTCTACTGACATGATATGTTGTTTTATAAACACATGTGTTCTTATCTGGTTATTAATCTAACTTTACTATGTGGCGCACACATACAAGTATAGACTCAATCACGAGAATTGGAACAAAACAACTCATGTTTGTTTTTGAAAATGGTTTGAAAATGCTACTCGCAAGTAGGCTAAAACGCGAATTTGCCACCCTCAAGTGGGCTTGAAAACGTGATGATTTGCCACTTTGCAAAGTAGGCTTAAAACATTCATTCGTCGAATTGTCCCAATTCAAGCAACAAATCCTTCACCCACAAGCATTCATGCAGTTTTAACAAATAAACACATAGCCTCATGGCAAGCATGCGATCATGGAAACACTCACACTCATGTAAGTATGCTAAAGCATAACACTTACAGTGTACTCCAAGCCAAAACAAAAAACTAGTTAGACATATGCATGATCCTAACTATACAAGATGCCTAATGCAACACATGCAATATGCAACTAAATAGGCTCAGCTATCTAAGATGGCATATGAATGGAACAATTGATATTTGTATTCAAATAAGTATTGAAATACGATGCAGTTTGAATGATGCGCCGAGCCCGGTGCATGCAAGATAAATAAATGATACAAACATGCAAAGCATAGGGTATGCTAATCGAAAAATGTGCCCTAAAACTAACCATCGTAAGCAATTAAATAAAAGAAAGAAAGAAGTCGGGTTGGAAGACATGCACACACACACGCACGCTTATTACAACGTTGTGCCCTCGTGAAGGAGGGTTCGAATAAATAAGCTAAGCTAAGCTAATCTAAGTTAAGCTACTTATTACAAACCAACTAATTAACTATTCTACCTAATTAATTATTACAAAACCAAATTGAATAACTAGCTACACTAAGCTAATTAATTACAAACTAAATTGATTAATTAAACACTTTAACTAATTAATTACAAAACGACTAAGCTAATGAACTAATTAGCTAAGCAATTCGAATGAAAGGCCTCAGGAAGTGAGGGAGATATGCATGCTCAATTGCATCCTCCAGAAAATCCACCACCTTGCCTCTGTTTGCATATCTTTAGACCTCTGAAAATTGTGTCAGCCTCCAGATTGCTTCTGTTTGATCTCAAGAATATACTAATGATCAATCGGCTATGATTGGTGGCCATCGACCAACATTAGTGGCCGGTCGGCTGGATTTGGTGGCCGGTCAGCTAGTACATTGGGCCGGTCGGCCACTGCTTTCCTGAACTTCCCCCTTTTGCTGCAACAGAGGTATGGCAGTGTATTTGCCAAGGAATGTGTGTACTGCCACCCTCCTTATTATGGCTCAAGCTCAAAGGATTGTGGCACTTGGCTCTCAAGCCACGAACCAAGCATTTTTAATGCATGGTGGCCAAAGAACCAAGCTTGTACAAGCTTAATGAATGCGCACATAAGACTCGAAAGGCGGCCACCCTATCATGCATGATCAAGGGTGACAACGACCAAGAAATGTGGAACGTTTAATCACTCTGAGTATGAAACGTCTCACATTTCTTGTGTTTGGATTAACGTCCGATCCAAACACATACAATGCAACAACATGCTTATCTTCCACAAGTTTTACTTGGTCCAATTCTTCTTTACACATTTTAAGTTACCAAACCATTCTTTAATTGATTTGTCCAAATGTGGAAGTCCTCTAATGAGAGAGAGGTCAATCAAAAGATGACTTAAGACATGAGAGAGACCATGTCTTTGACTAGGAGGAACCCTCAAAAGAGAGTTAAAGCCATTTAAGCATAAGCCTTAATCCCAAGCTTAAATACAACTTTAGGACTAACCAACCCTCAAAGAAAATAGAAAAATGAAGAAATGAGGGAGTTGGCAGAATTTTCAGTGTTGATATGGCATGAAAAACAAGACTTTAACATGCAAACAACTCATGTATAACATGTTAGGAGACTTAAGCATTAAAACTAGTGAAGAGCTTTACACTAGAACCATGCAATGCCAAACTCAAATGGCTAAACCAACTCTAGACAGACCTCAAACCTGACAAAATAATGGTCTAAACATGCTGAGATAGAAGCTCAAAAGACTAGGAGAACATGCACACATGTTAGCCCATAGCAAAGCACAATACACAACCCTCAAAAGCAATGAAGAAGTGAAGTATGTGAGAGTATGACAGAGGTATATGCACTGAAATCATGTGTGAAATGATGCTATGACAATCAAACAACTCAAGCATAGCATGTTAAAGACCTTAAAACTCAAAGCTAGTCAAGGTCATTTGCACCATAGCTATACAAGGCAAGCCCCATATGATCAAGACCACTCAAAATAGAGTTAAAGCATGCTAAATCAGTAGCAAAAACATGCTGAGACCAAGTCACAAAAGAGTAGAAAGATAGGCTAACTCATTAGGCATGTTAAGCTAGTAAGCAAGATTACACTACAAGTGTAAGATGTAAGCAACAAGTGGCCAAACCAGCCAAAAACAGAGTTAAAGCAAGTCCAAAAAGTCACAAAAATATGCTAAGAACAAGCCATGAGATGGTAAAAAAACATGCTCATGTGTTGGGCCATCAACACATACAAACAAGACACAAGGAGGGGAGGCCACCCCCTCCTATTTTGGACCTCAAAACCAACTTTCTACCGCTGAAATTCTCCTGGAATTCAGTGGTTTAAAGGCCCAAAAAGGATTGTTTTAAAAGCTTTAAAATATGATACAACACTTAGCCAACAAGCCTAAAAGGAGGGTGGATCACCCCTAACTCCAAAAATACCTTAAACCACCATTCTTAATCCTTAAAAAAAGAGGTTTTTGCAGTTGGAAACTACGCCAAAAATAGCATGCAAAGGTGGCCAAGTAATGGTTTAAAACAAAGCTTAAAAGAGGGTAAGGCCTTACCCTTGAAGCACAGCAACAAACCTGTCTTCTTCTGAGCCAAAACCAGCTTTAGGAACTCCAAACAAGCCTTAAGGAACCTCAGCTCCAAGATAGGGATGTTTGATCAAGGGGTTGTATGCAAAATTCTAGAGAAAACTCACTTCTAAGCACAATATATATATATATATACAGAGAGAGAGAGAGAGAAATCCAGGGAGAGAGAGAGAAATTTCAGCTCTAAAATTGTCACCCTCAAAATGTGGGAGGGACCTCCCCTTATATAGAAAAACCAAGCAAAAAGCTTGCTTCGTGTATGGAGGATGGCTTCAGTGACCAACAGCTGGCGCAGCTAGCACACAAAATATCTGAAAAGCGAAAAAATGGCTGCCGACCATTATTGGTGGCCGACCGGCCATCAGTGTAGCCGACCGGCCACCACTGATGGCCGATGGACACAAGCCATGGCTGATATGTTTTAGGGTTGGCCGATTGGTCACCCACTTCCCCAGAAGCAAATCTACAAGCACTTGGTTCACAAGCAAGCACAAAATAGACAAGTTTAGAGATCCGAAGGCAAGACACTCAGCCAAGAACTTCAGGCACTCAAAACGAACACGAGCATGGATAATTATCGAGTGTTTAAATGATGATGTCCAAATCTTGAGGACGGTCAAAAATGAGGTGTCTACAATTGCCCCTCTTTGACAGAACTCGAAAGTCATGAAATGACGGGAGTGAATGTCAAAGCCGAGAGACGACCCATTTTTGACAAGGCCAAAGACTTAGACAAACATGCAAGATAACAATACACAGATATGACCACAGGCCGGGGCAAAATGCAAACGACATGCATGATGCAAGAGCATAACTTATGATCATGCAAAGAAGCGGTAATGAAGCATTTAAATGTAAGTGTTACGCAAAGAAAATATGACATTTCAAGCAAACCAATAAGGTACAACAATCTCACTCATGAGAAGAAGTAAGCACGCAAATAAACACGCCACGCGTGAGAATCACAAACCGAACCGCCTTTCACACAGAAAGGATGTAAGAAAATTTTGCAATCTAAATTGCGCCTCACACAGAAATAGCCAAAAGCGACCATCGGGCATACCCGAAGTCTCAAACGAAACACATCCTAGCGTGTGGCACGCGAAAAGAGAAAAAGGATGTGGTGAAAACACCGAGGAGTAGTATAAACATTGGAGCTCGTCCCAATGTTTCTAACTAAAATGGTGGTATCAACGTTGGACACACGTCCCAAACGTTTCTAATCGGGGAATGGCATAAACATCGGGCACACGTCCCAATGTCTCTAACCAACAGGGAGATATAAGCATCGGACACACGGTCCAAACGCTTCTTACCAAACACAGGTATAAGCGTCGGGCACACGCCCCAAATGCTTCTAATTGGAGCAAGGTATAAACATCAGGCACACGCCCCAAATACTTCCAACCAAAACAATGTAAAAGCGTCGGGCACATGCCCCAAACACTTCCAACCAAAACAAGGTATAAGCGTCGGGCACACGCCCCAAATGCTTCCAACCGAAGCAAGGTATAAGCGTCGGGCACACGACCCAATGCCTCTAACCAAAACAAAGTGGTATAAGCGTTGGGCACGCAGTCTAAACGCTTCCAACCAAAAGAGAGGTATAAGCGTTGGGCACACAGTCCAAACGCTTGTAACCAAGGAGGTGGTATAAACATCAGGCGTACCCTGGTGTTTCTAACCAAAGGAGTACTGATATTGGGCACACGACCCAATTCCTCTAACCAACGAGGTGGTATAAGCGTCCGACACACGGTTCAAATGCATCTAACCAAAGTAAGGAGGTATAAGCCTTGGGCACACGGTCCAAACGCTTCAAAGCAAAGCAAGGAGGTATAAGCGTCGGGCACATAGTCCAAACGGTTCCAACCAAAACAAGGTATAAGCGTTGGGCACACGCCCCAAATGCTTCCAACCGAAACAACGTATAAGCGTCGAGCACATGCCCCAAACGCTTCCAATCGAAGCATGGTATAAACTTCGGGCACACGCCCCAAATGCTTCCAACCGAAGCAAGGTATAAACGTCGGGCACACGCTCCGAACGCTTCCAACCAAAACAAGGTATAAACATCGACCAGACGCCCCAAATGCTTCCAATTGAAACAAGGCATAAGCGTCGGGCACACGCCCCAAACGCTTCCAACTGAAGGAAGGTATAAGTGTCGGGCACACATCCCAAACGCTTCAACCGGAGCAAGGTATAAGCGTCGGGCACACGGCTCAAACGCTTCCAACCGAAACAAGGTATAAGCGTCGGGCAGACGCACCAAACGCTTCCAACCGAAACAAGGTATAAGCGTCGGGCACACGCCCCAAATGCTTCCAACCGAAGCGAGGTATAAGCGTTGGACACACGCCCGAAACGATTCCAACCGAAGCCATGCATAAACGTCGGGCACACGCCCCAAACAATTCCAACCGAAGCAAGGTATAAACGTCGGCACATGCCCCAAACGCATCCAACCAGAACAAGGTATAACCGTCGGGCAGATGCCCCAAATGCTTCCAACTAAAACAAGGTATAAGCGTCGGGCACACGCCCCGAACGCTTCCAACCGAAACAAGGTATCAGCGTCAGTCACACGCCCCAAACGCTTCCAACTGAGGCAAGGTATAAGTGTCGGGCACCCGCTCCAAATGCTTCCAACCGGAGCAAGGTATGAGCGTTGGGCACACCCACCGAACGCTTCCAACAAAAGCAAGGTATAAGCATCGGGCACATGCCCTAAACGCTTCCAACTGAAGGAAGGTATAAGCGCCGGGCACATGCCCCAAACACTTCCAACCAAAACAAGGTATAAGCGCCGGGCAGACACACCAAACGCATCCAACCGAAACAAGGGATAGGCGATAGGCGTCGGGCACACGCCCCAAACCCTTCCAACCGAAACAAGGTATAAGCATCGGGCACACGCCCTACACGCTTCCAACCGAAGCAAGGTATAAATGTTAGGCACACGCCCCAAATGCTTCCAACCGGAGCAAGGTATAAACGTCGAGCACATGCCCCAAACGCTTCCAACTGAAGCATGGTATAAGCGTAGGGCACACGCCACAAATGCTTCCAACCGAAACAATGTATAAGTGTCAGGCACACGCCCCAAACGCTTCCAACCGAAACAAGGTATAAGTGTAGGGCACACACAAAAATCGGTTCCAACCGAAGCAAGGTATAAGCGGCGGGCACACGCCCTAAATGCTTCTATCTGAAGCAAGGTATAAGTGTCGGGCACACGCCCCAAACACTTCCAACCAAAACAAGGTATAAGCGTTTGGTAGAGGCACCAAACGCTTCCAACCGAAACAAGGTATAAGCGTTGGGCACATGCCCGAAACACTTCCAACCGAAACAAGGTATAAGCCTCGGGAACACGCCCCAATCGGGCACACACCCCAATTGCTTCCAACTGAAACAAGGTATAAACGTCGGGCACACTCCCCAAACGCTTCCAACTGGAGCAAGGTATAAGCGTCGGGCACAGGCCCCAAACGCTTACAACCGAAGCATGGTATCAGCGTCGGGCGCACGTCCCAAACGCTTCAAAGTGATACAAGGTATAAACGTCGGGCACACGACCCGAACGCTTCCAACCGAAGCAAGGTATAAGCGTTGGGCACATGCCCCAAACGCTTCTAACCCAAACAAGGTATAAGTGTCAGGTAGACGCCCCAAATGCTTCCAACTGAAACAAGGTATAAGCGTTGGGCACACGCCCCAAACGCTTCCAATCGAAACAAGCTATATGTGTTGGGCACACGCCCCAAACGCTTCCAACTGAAGCAAGGTATAAGTGTCGGGCACCCGCCCCAAACGCTTCCATCCGAATCAAGGTATGGGCATTGCGCACACGTACCAAATGCTTCCAACTAAAGTAAGGTATAAGCGTCGGGCACACACACCAAACGCTTCCAATCGAAACAAGGTATAAGCGTCGGGCACACGCCCCAAACACTTCCAACCGAAACAAGGTATTGGCATCAGGAACATGCCCCAAACACTTCCAACCGAAGCAAGGTATAAATGCCGGGCACACGCTCCAAATGTTTCCAATCGGAGCAAGGCATAAACGTCGAGCACACGCCACAAACGCTTCCAACCAAAGCAAGGTATAAGCATCGGTCACACGCCGCAAACGCTTCCAACCGAAACAAGGTATTAGCGTCGGGCACACGCCCCAAACCCTCCCAACTGAAAGAAGGTATAAGCGTCGGGCACACGCACCAAACGCTTCCAACCGAAGCTAGGTATAAGCGTCGGGCACACGCCCTACATGCTTCCAACTGAAGCAAGGTATAAGCGTCGGGCACACGCCCAAACACTTCCTACCAAAACAAGGTATAAGAGTTGGGTAGACGCACCAAACGCTTCCAACCGAAACAAGGTATAAGCTTTGAGCACACGCCCTAAACACTTCCAACCGAAACAAGGTACAAGCATTGGGCACACGCCCCAAACGCTTCCAACCGAAGCAAGGTATAAATGTCCGACACACGCCCTAATCGCTTCCAACCGTAGCAAGGTATAAACGTCGGGCAAACGGCCCAAATGCTTCCAACCGAAGCAAGGTATAAGCGTTTGGCACGCGCCCCAAATGCTTTAATCCGAAAGAATGTATAAGCATCGGGCACATACACCAAATGCTTCCAACCTAAATAAGGTATAAGCGTTGGGTACACGCCTCAAACACTTCTAACCAAAACAAGGTATAAGCATCGGGCACAAGCCCCAAATGCTTCCGACCGAAGCAAGGTATAAATGTCGGGCACACACCCCAAATGCTTCCAACTGGAGCAAGGTATAAACGTCGAGCACACGCCACAAACGCTTCCAACCAAAGCAAGGTATAAGCGTCGGGCACACGCCGCAAACGTTTCTAACCGAAACAAGGTATTAGCGTTGGGCACACACCCCAAACGCTTCCAACCAAAACAAGGTATAACCGTCGCGCACACGTCCCAAACGCTTCCAACTGAAAGAAGGTATAAGCATCGGGCACACGTACCAAACGTTTCCAATCGAAGCAAGGTATAAGCGTCGGGCACACACCCTAAATGCTTCGAACTGAAGCAAGCTATAAGCGTCGGGCACACGCCCCAAACACTTCCAACCAAAACGAGGTATAAGCGTCGCGTAGACGCACCAAACGCTTCCAACCGAAACAAGGTATAAGCTTTGAGCACACACCCTAAACACTTCCAACCGAAACAAGGTATAAGCATCGGGCACACACCTCAAACGGTTCCAACCAAAGCAAGGTATAAATGTCGGGCACACGGCCTAAACGCTTCCAACTGTAGCAAGGTATAAACGTCGGCACACGCCCCAAACGCATCCAACCGAAGTATGGTATAAGCGTCGGGCACACGCCCCAAACGATTCAATCCGAAACAAGGTATAAGCATTGGGAACATGCCCCTAAAGCTTCTAACCAAAACAAGGTATAAGGGTCGGGCACACGCCCCAAACGCTTCCAACCGAAACAAGGTATAAGCGTCGGGCACACGCGCCAAACGCTTCCAACCGAAGCAAGGTATAAACGTCGGGCATAGGCCCCAAACGTTTCCAACTGAAGGAAGGCG
The DNA here is from genome assembly GCF_055761805.1 of Camellia sinensis. Classification (NCBI taxonomy): domain Eukaryota; kingdom Viridiplantae; phylum Streptophyta; class Magnoliopsida; order Ericales; family Theaceae; genus Camellia; species Camellia sinensis. The sequence goes on from NC_138970.1 coordinate 54,664,704, forward strand.
TAAGCATCGGGGACACGCCCCAAACGCTTCCAACCAAAGCAAGGTATAAGCGTTGGGCACACGCCCCAAATGCTTCCAACCAAAACAAGGTATAAGCATCGGGCAGACGCCCCAAATGCTTCCAACTGAAACAAGGTGTAAGCGTCGGGCACACGCCCCAGTCACTTCCAACCGAAGCAAGGTATAAACGTCGGGCACACACCCCAAACGCTTCGAAACAAATGAAGGCATAAGCGTCGGGCACACGCCTCGAACGCTTCCAACCAAAACAAGGTATAAGCGTCGGGCAAACGCCCCAATTGCTTCTAACCAAAACAAGGTATAAGCGTCAGGCAGACGCCCTAAATGCTTCCAACTGAAACAAGGTGTAAGCGTCGGGCACACGCCCCAATCACTTCCGACTGAAACAAGGTATAAACGTCGGGCACACTCCCCAAACGCTTCCAACTGGAGCAAAGTATAAGTGTCGGGCACACGCCCCAAACGCTTACAACCGAAGCAAGGTATAAGCGTCGAGCACACACCCTAAATGCTTCAAATCGAAGCAAGGTATAAACGTCGGGCACACGACCCAAACACTTCCAACCAAAGCAAGGTATAAGCGTCAGGCACACGTCCCAAACATTTCCAACCAGAACAAGGTATAAGTGTCGGGCAGACGCCCCAAACGCTTCCAATGGAAACAAGGTAGAAGGGTCGAGCATACGCCCCAAATGCTTCTAACCGAAACATGGTATAAGTGTCGGGCACACGCCCTAAATGCTTCCAACTGAAGCAAGGTATAAGCGTCGGGCACATGCCCCAAACGTTTCTAACCAAAACAAGGTATAAGCGTCGGGCACACGCCCCAAACGTTTCCAACCGAAACAAGGTATAAGCGTCGGGCACACGCCCCAAACGCTTCCAACCAAAACAAGGTATAAGCGTCAGCACACGCCCCAAATGCTTCCAACCGAAGCAAGGTATAAGTGTCGGGCACACGCCCCAAACGCTTCTAACCGAAAGGGTTTCAGTGTAAACACCAGGCATGCCCGAATGTTTCTAACCAACGAGGGAAGCGGTGTAAGCATCAGGCATACCCAATTACTTCTAACCAACGAGGAGTTCGAAGGATAGGAATGATCTTACCTGGAATTTTCTCTGAATGAATCGTACATACAATACCGTCTGGTTGCACCGGCTTCAAATGAACCGTACATATAATATCGTGCTTGTATAAGAAAGAAGCTTAACAGATACAGTAGGGTAAGAGTGCATGTTCTATGCAAGATCAACAACATACTCTATGCTAAATACCAAATGCAAGTTCCATGAAAATGCAAGAAGTGCATATTCTATGCAAGTGTAAGAAGTGCATATCTTATGCAAACGTGGCGAATGCATACTCCATGCAACATTGAGATGCATATTCTATGTAAGGTGAGAAATGCATATTCCATGCGAGAGAGCCAAATGCATGTTCTACGCAACTTATAATGCACATTCTATGCAACAGGTATGGACAACTTCTATACGAGTTGAAAGAGCATGTACAATGCAACACAATGCGGCATGCATATTCTGGGCAAACAAGAGGTGCGTATTCAATGCAAGAGTGAAAAGGTGCATAACGATGCAAGTCTTGCTTACATGACCAAATGCGCTAACGCAACATATTCAAAAGCGATGCATCGATCTTGCAGTATACGAAAGGATAGGAAAAAAGGATACACTTTGTTCGTATTGAGTGCCACGCACTGGAAACACAGTTCGGAGCTTCCGCGGAGACTGCTTGAGCTTAAGAGTGTGTGGGGAAGCGGTTTGGAAATCCTCTTCTAATCCTGGGGGACGCTCGTGATCCTCAACTAGTCACCTGAAAAGGAATAAACATTCCGGTCGGGGGTGCCAGAATTAGCACTCCTATGGGCAAGTCAGTTTCTACTCTTTGGATTACTTGTATTTTAAGTTAAGCGTAATGATTCTCACGTACCTCTTTCTGGCTGATGTTCTTCTATTTATATCTTTTCTTTCTTGGGCCGCGGGATTGGGCCTACTTTCAATTCGCTACTCGGCTTCTTTTGTAGCAAACTACTTTTCACTGGGCCCCTTGCTCAACGGACTATATGACCGAATAGGGTAGGATTTGAACGTGTGAGACGGGACCGAGTGCTATATATATTTGGACTCTCCGAATTCAACTATTTGGCCTCTTCACGACTCCCAATATTCGGCCCCCACGATTGCCCCCCAAGCACTCCTCTAACGACAGTTGGCTGGAGTGTTTGGTTCCTAACTCGAAAAGTCAAAGTCGAAATTCGACGGCTGACCTCATTCCAACGCAGATGTCTGAGCACACGCCTCTCAGTTATCATTTCAACTTCTCACCCCGTCATACACTTCTATTTATTGTGATTTAAAATTTCGACGTCTTTTCAAATACATACACATTTTTAGGTGCTTGTCGTTGGACTGCCTTCCGAATTACCTCTATAACTTCCTTTCCTTCACTATCCTCTTCGTCTCTTGTAAGTTCTCTCCCTCTCTGCTTTGAATCCTTTTTCCTGGTGTGTTTTTGGTTTAGCATATTCTTATAGGCTGAAGGAAATGGCAAAACATTTGAAAGATCTCCTCTTCTCGGATCGAATTTCTAGTTTTCGACACCATTTTTCCATTCCTGATGACGTCTGTCTGTCACTCGTGACAAACGACACCCTCGATATGGAGAGGGCTGATGAAACCACGATCGTCTTCCCTCTCCTATCAATCGTAGAGGGTGGAGTTTGTTTCCCCCTTCACCTATTACTTAGGGCTGTGCTTTGCCATTGGGGTCTAATCCCTTCCCAACCCAATGTCAATTTTTTTAGAATTGTAATGGGGATTATATAGCTAAACCGTCGCCTTAGGATTAACCTCGGCATTCTTCCTATTCGGCATTGTTATGCTTTGGCCAAGTCTTTTGGTCGGCACAGACGTTATTTCCTTAGGGCCAAGGATACCGACAATCAATTAGTGACTATGCTTTCCAGTTCTGGGAAGCGAGTCGATGATGTTATGGTCGTTGTCCAAGGTAACTGGGAATTCGGCAAATGCGAGGATCGCCTCGATCCTATTCCTAAACGGAGGGGCGAACCAGGTGGCCGTGTAGCTTCTTGTGTTTATTTTTTCTTATATTTATAAAGCTTCATTTTTGAGACCTCATGATTTTGCTTGTGCAGGAAATGATTTGAAGAAAGTCCTGACATCAATCGATGACACCGTTCTTTTAGAAATCAAAGTCGTGCTCAAATATTTCGGTCGTCTGAGTCTTCAGAAATAGGGGAGGGCGGCCCACATTCTGATTTGCTACGAGCCGGCATATACGACCTTCTCGGCGGCAGAAAACATCCCAATTTCGAAGGGTGAAGAGTTTCTTACCGCTCTTATTTTGACCGACTTCAAAAACTTACGGCAAGTTGGTTTCGAGGGTTCCGATTCAGAGCAGGCAGAAGTAGCTGAGGTCGCCGAGTCAGATATGTCTGAAGTGGAAGTAGACGAGGCTTTGAAGTTGGCCGTTGTTCAGTCGACCCTCCGTCCACTTCGGGCCGAGGGGAGCTTCCATTTGATGACGTTTTTAATGGCTTAGAGGACTTTCCCAGCTCATATTCCGATGACATGGCTGGCTTGAGCCTCACAAAACTTGCCAAAAAGAGAAACGCGAAAAGGATGGCTGCGCGGCGAAAAGTAGAGGCCATTCAATCCGAAGTGCCACCTACCGCCGAATCTCAGCCCTCCCTGCATGTTGCCAAATCTCAGCCCTCCTTGCCTGTTATTGGGGAGGAAACAACAAGAAACCGAAGTGCTGAGTCTGAGGTGGTTGTGCAGGCCGATCAAGAGGCTGAGCAAAGGGCAGAGAAGCGTCCTGCCGAGGTCCAGGCTGGCTCAGAAGAAAACCATGCCAACAAACGACCTCATTTAAAGGAATTGGATGTGATTGTGCCTTTTTTCATTTAACCGAAGATAAAAAAACACGCCAATCTCCTCTGATGCTTTAGCAATTAAAGACCCAGCCATCGCACTCAACATGGCTACGTCTGTCTCATTGCCGGCTGACAAGGCGGCTTTCCGGGCGGAGCCGGATCTGCTGGAAATAGCACTAGCTGCTCAATCGGCTATCCTGGTATATACCTTGACCTTGTCTTTCCCTTTTATGCAAATATTGTTTTTGTTTTAATTTCCTATTTCATAGACGGCGGAGAGAATAGCCGAGGTAGGTCGTCGCCAGCACGACGCCGTCGAACGACTTGGCCGTTTACAAACGAAAGTAGAGGGCCAAAGGAGTAGGGCTGATTTCGAGGCGATGAGGGAGAAGATGGAAAACACCAAGGCTGAGGTCGAGATGGAGAGGGTAAGAAATGTGGATCAGCTGAGATTGGCCGCCAAGAAGAGGGCAGACACGAGTGAAGACGCGCTCAAGTTAGCCCAGGAGGCGATTGCCAAACTGGAGGCTAAGCTAGAAGAATTAAAGAAGGCCGAGGAAGTAGCCGACTTGGAGGCTTCCAAGGCGTTCGAGGCCGGGCAAAGTGCTGCTTTCGCCAACTATGTGGATGAAGTAACCAAATTTGAAAATCGGGGATTCAAACATGGCTGGCTCAAAGCCCTTGCTGCTGCTGATGTGACATTGGCTATGCCGATTCCATATGAGGAAGTGGATATTGAGCTGCTGGAGTCTGACTCTGAGGATTAATTTGGGTGACGCTTGTTTTTGTTTTAGGATTTTGAATGTATTCTTACAGCTTTTCGTTAGTAGTTTTCATGTATTGCTACAGTCATAGTTTTTTGCTAGGCATTTTCATGTATACTTGTAGCTTTGTGTTTAGTAGTTTTCATATGTAAAATGGCTACAATTTGTGCCCGATTTACTAATGAAAATTTCCTTTGTTCTTTGCTATTATTTGTGCTTAATTTTGTTATTGATGAATGTACTTTGCTGTTAAATTTCCTTTGTACAGTTTTTGCTTAATTTCCTTTGTGATTTGGATAAAACATTCTTGTATACTTGCCGATTAGATAACTAGGCAGTTTAGTAATTTACCCTTGCCCAAGCCGAATACTATTCATGGAGTGGCTGTGGCATAAATCGATCGGCATCAGGCTTAAATATTTGGCTGATCAAATTAATAAATATGCCCTTGCCCCAGCCAGTGCATGAGCTCCAAAGCCGAATGTTGTTAGTTCTTGGAGTGGCTGTGGCATGAATCGATCGATATCAGGCTTCGACATTTGGCCAATCAGATTAATAAATATGTCCTTGCCCCAGCCAGTATGAGCTCCAAAGCCAAATGCTGTTAGTTCATGCAGTGGCTGTGGCATGAATCGATTGGCATCAGGCTTCGATATTTGGTCAATCAGATTAATAAATCTGCCCTTACCCCAGCCAGTGTATGAGCTCCAAAGCCGAATACTATTAGTTCATGGAGTGGCTATGGCATGAATCGATCGGTATCAGGCTTCGATATTTGGCCGATCAGATTAATAAATCTGCCCTTGCCCAGCCAGTGCATGAGCTCCAAAGTCGAATGCTGTTAGTTCATAGAGTAATCCGATCGGCATCGAGCTTTTGGAGTTTAGCATTAATGAAGTCGCCTCAGGTGTGCTGCATACATTAGGAATAAATGGGGTTCGCGCCAGTGGTTCCACTTATCGCATTCAGACTCAATCTAAAAACTCAATCTAAAATAGCTTTAGACAAGTACGAATGTCAAATAGACTGTTCTTCAACAGTAGAAGAGAAGGACGAACATTGGCTGAGCTAGACACTGCACTGAATCGCAGTAGCGAGCCTATGCGCATGGGAGGAAGGACGTCCAGGGAACAGGAAAAACGTCAACCCCCAAGTCGTCGAAGCAGATCACACCGAAAAGAAAAACAGTAACAGGGAAGCTCCCCGCGACCACGACCGAGAACACAAGCCCGACACAACACCGCGACCATTGAGTTTTACAGTTTTCGTTGGGAATAAACCAATGACAGAGGTAGATTCTATCGTCAATGACCCAGGTGTAGCAGTCGAGTTTGCTCGACAGATCTTTCCACCGAAAGTCCAGTAGTCGATGGTTGCTCGACATGATTTCGAAGTATTTTGAGAAGGCATCCATGGGGCGGTGAAAGGGCTGTATATCGCTTATGAAGTCGGCACGCACCTGCGCGCCACGCGATAAGAGATAGAGAAGAAAGATGAACGAATTCAAAGTTTAGAGGCTCGCATGGAGAAGGCCGAGCATGAACTTAGGGAGCTTAGGAAGGCTCAAACCACCGAGCCACGTGCGGCAGGTCAGTCGAACCCAGTCGTGGAGGAGAGAGTGACCTAACGGCTGTTAAGTCACGCGATTGCCGACCGAGATACGGTAAGCATGTTTGCCGTAGAAAATGCGAGGACCATGGGTTATGAAAAAGGCTTTCACGAGGGTCGGAAGGTTGGGATAGAGAAGACCAGGGAAAAGCTCGCCGAGGTAGTTTGCTGATGTAAAAATCGTGGATTTAAGCACGGTTGGATCAAGGCATTTCAGGTCGTAGAGGCTCTCCGAGCAGCGGGCGTTGATTCGGCGTTGCCACTATACCAACGCGATCACTTCCCCTTTTCCGCCTTCGAAATGGAGAAGAGTGACTACGAAGGAGACACCATATAAAAATAGATATTGTAATGTTCAAACGCAGATTGCGTGCAAGATTATGTAATTACTATCTAATTGAATAAAATGTTTTATTTTAAATGTTTGTGGTTCATTTTGAATTTTTACATGCTTAATTAGGCATCTTATTTCAAATGTTTTAATTTGTTTATGTTGTTGCTCCGGCCCAAGTTAACTAAGCTCTTCATTTTGAATGTCTATATGCTTCGATGTGTAAATGGTTTTTGCCAGCTCAACTTAACGGAGCATTCCACTTTAACCTTCGTCGCGAAGGGCGCTCCGAATTTGGAGTATTATTCGGCCCATAAGAGTTATACCTGAACGGCCCTCTGAATCCGGAGGAGTAATCGGCCCAAAGGCGTCATACGCCGACGGGGATCCAAATTGGGAGAATTTGGCCAGTCGGGATATCCACGAAGGGCGCTCCGAATTCGGAGTTTTAATCGGCCCAAAAGTGCCATGCACAGATAAGGCTCCGAATCCGAAGACTTAAATCTTGGCCAATTGTATATCCACGAAGGGTGCTCCGAATCTGGACGCTTGAATCTTTGCCAATCGTGATATCCACGAAGGGCGTTCCGTATCCGAAGGCTTTATCGGCCCAAAGACGTCATGCGCCGATGGGGCTCCAAATCTGGAGACTTAAATCTTGGCCAATCATGATATCCACGAAGAGCGCTCCGAATCTGGAGTTTTAATCGGCCCAAATGTGACCTGCACGGATGGGGCTCCGAATTTGGAGACTTTGTTTGGCCAATCGTGATATTCACGAAGGGCGCTCCGAATTCAGAGGCTTTATCGGCCCAAAAGTGACCTACACGGATGGGGCTTCGAATCCGGAGACTTTAATCTTGGCCAATCGTGATACCCATGAAGGGCGCTCTGAATCCAGAGGCTGTATCAGCACAAAGGCGTCATGCGCCGGTAGGGCTCTGAATCCGGAGACTTAAATCTTGGCCAATCGTGATATTCACGAAGAGCGCTCCGAATCCGGAGTCTTAATCATCCCAAACGTGACCTGCACTGATGGGGCTCTGAATCCGGAGACTTTGTTTGGCCAATCGTGATATCCACGAAGGGTGCTCCGAATCCGAAGGCTTTATCGGCCCAAAAGTGACCTACATGGATGGGGCTTCGAATCCGGAGACTTTAATCTTGGCCAATTGTGATACCCACGAAGGCCGCTCCGAATCCGGAGGCTTTATCGGCCCAAAGGCGTCATGCGCCGATGGGGCTCTGAATCCAGAGGCTTTAATCTTGGCCAATCGTGATATCCATGAAGGGCGCTCCGAATCCGGAGTCTTAATCCGCCCAAACGTGACCTGCACGGATGGGGCTCCGAATTCGGAGACTTTGTTTGGCCAATCGTGATATCCACGAAGGGCGCTCCGAATTCGGAGGCTTTATCGGCCCAAAGACGTCATGCGCCGATGGGGTTCCTGTAATACCCCTGTTCCGTAGTATGCTAATTGGTCCCTAATACGTATGTGACTATATGTTTTGATATGATTTTTGTGTGCCATTATGTGAATATATGCGACTTTGGAATTCTACCTGTTCACCGTAGGAATATCTGTTTGAATAATCCACTTTGGAATTAAATCGAGGGCCTTATCGGCCATAGAACCCGAAATTGATTACGCCATTGTGATTGGCATAATTTTTAGAGCCTACGGTGAAATTTAATTGAAAATTGATTCTCGTCAATTTAAACTGATTAAATTGATAAATTAAGTGCCCCATTATTTTATATTAAAATATTTGTTAGTGGGGCTTGTTGTATATTCGCATTGCACTCTCCTTTAGCTCTCTCAAAAACTCAAAATCTGAGTTAGACACTTGAGAGTGAGAGAGAGGCCGGCTATAGAGAGAAAAAGGAAGAGACTTGAGCAATTTTTGGCTCTAGCTTGGGGATTTGAAGATTTAACTCAAGAATTGACTAGAATTTGGAAGATTAAAGCTCCTAGGTGAGTAACCAACCCCTAACTCATGAATTTGAGTTGTGATTTCGGGAATTGAAAATTAATTTGTGATCTAGAACATGAAAGGAGTTGGTTTTGATGAATTTGAAGACTATATGTGCATGCATGTAAAGAACTCCTGTGGAATCACAAAATCTAGCATGTAATTTGTGAAATTGTGAAAGATTGGTAGTGTAATCCCACATGCAAGCATGTCTTTGTTAAATTTTATGGGAATGAGCACTAATTACATTATTTGAAGTGAATATGAAGTCAAATGGGCATGCATGTCTGAATAATTGAAGATGGGAGCTTTGAATGCATGAATATGTATGATAGAATTGAGTTTGGTGTCAATTTGAGACATGCAATTGTTTAATCCTTGAAATTGAGCTCCATAATAAGGTGTTTTGGTGTTTATACCTTGTTAGTATACTTATATGTGATATTTGAGCTACAACATGCATGATTTGTTGGTTAAAAGTCGGAATGGAGCTCAAGAACTCAACCTGGGATTCCCAGATTTTCGTCGTCCGCTCGAGCGGGTGAAGTGACGCTCGAGCGGAGAAATCGAGCTCCCAGCATTTTCTGCAGACATGGTTCCCGCTCGAGCGGGGAAGTTTACGCTCGAGCGGGGAGCTATGTAGACAGGCAGTCCGCTCGAGCGGCCGAGTTCACGCTCGAGCTGGAATTGAAGGCAACCAGTACTTTCGCAGACCTAAGGGTCCGCTCGAGCGGGGAAGTCCACGCTCGAGCGGGGACCCTATTTTCTGAAATCCTGTTTTTGTATTTTGTGTTCTGTTTTCCATTCTCTTTCACTTGCAAGCACTCTTAGGCATATGTTAAGCATTGTAACTGAGTTAATGAGATGATAATAAAGCCTAAAGAGGAATATGTGAATTAAAGAACGGATTGAACTGTTAATGACCCTTTTGTGTTCATGAAACGTGTAGGGTCAAGCTCCAGGGCAAATCCACAAGCCGATCACTGTGAGTAATATCGATATTTGAATGCTTGTAAATGTCCAATTGTTTACTCCATTTGAAGCTTTATGAATTGCTAATTGGGATTGTGGGATTGTGGACGTAAGTCTGATATGAACGCATAAATGGACCCAAGGTCGTTTCGATAAGCATAAGTGGGCCAAAGGCCGTTTCGAAATGAATAAATGGGCCAAAGGTCGTTTTGAAATGAATGAGTGGGCCAAAGGCCGTTTTGAAATGAATAAATGGGCCAAAGGCCGTTTTGAAATGAATGAGTGGGCCAAAGGCCGTTTTGAAATGAATGAGTGGGCCAAAGGCCGTTCTGAAATGAATGAGTGGGCCAAAGGCCGTTTTGAAATGAATGAGTGGGCCAAAGGCCGTTCTGAAATGAATGAGTGGGCCAAAGGCCGCTTTGAAACGAATGAGTGGACCGAAGGTCGTTTGACATATATAAATGGACCTAAGGTCGTTTCGACGTGAACGAATGGACCGAAGGTCGTTTTGATATGAATAAATGAACCGAAGGTCGTTTTGATAGAAATAAATGGACCTAAGGTCGTTTTGACATGAATGAGTGGGCCGAAGGCCGTTTTGACACGAATGTATGGGCCGAAGGCCGTTTTGACGTAAACGAATGGGCCGAAGGCCATTTTGACATAAATGAACGGGCCGAAGGCCGTTTCGACATAAATGAATGGGCCGAAGGCCGTTTTGACATGAATGGAAATTTAAATGGGCCAAGGGCCAAAATGTTTAGAACTACAGTCACTTGGTTTGAATTTCGTATAGTTATATATCTGTTAAATAGAAATAGGAATTGGGCCTAAGGCCGTTTGGAACGTGTTGTGCTACATTGTTATGTAACTTCTGTATTTGATTTGATATTATTCACTGGGCTTTCGCTCACGCTCATTCATGTGTTTGTAGGTGAGCCAAGAGAAGTCCAGACCCAGCCTCAGAGAAGTCTGTATGGAACCACTAAGGTTTTGAGAGAGTCAGCCCTTGTGTCTCACGCATGAGACCCGCCTTCGCCTTTTGTTGTGTATTTGCATTTTGTCAGGTTGGCGAAGTTTTGTATATGTCTGCTTATAGTTTTCTGGGTTGACTTAGTTTTGGATGATCCTGTCGGTACAGAACCTATATCACTATGTTTCTGTTGTGAGTTATTAACGTACATATGTATGGTTTGTTTTGATGTGCCATGTAAGCACAGCTCTATGGACAAAGTTTTAAATTTTGCTTCCCTTTTGGCCCCCTTTACTCTGATGTGTTAAGTCTGTTTTGGTTTGAGGCCGTAGGTAATCTGAGGATTGCTGGCCGGTTACGTCCTTAACCCATGGGGGCGGGTTCGGGTCGTGACAGAGTGGTATCAGAGCATGAGTTAATAACTCACGCACTTGTCCAAAAGAGCAATAAGCGTCTAGAAAAGATCTAGGATGCATTCGTGAGATAAGTATGAATTCTAAAGCATCGAGAATATGCTTAAGTGTTTTGATTTGGGCAATTATGTGCTATAAGTTGTGCTGTACTCGCATTGCAGACTGTTTGATTACATATGCTCTCTAGTATATGCATATTCGTAGAATCTTTTGTATATTGTATAATGCAAGTTTAATCAGACGGTGAATAAGAACTCCGTAAAGTTATGTTTAACTTTAAATATTTGTTAATGATATGAAATGAATGAATGATTTCCTAAATTCTCCTTAAACATAATTGTGGTATCCTTAGCGAAGGCCCTCGCCCAGGGGATATAATACTGTGGCTTATGGTCATGAAGCCCTAGCCCGGGGGAAATAATGTCGTGGCACAGGCCCTCGCCCGGGGGAAATAATACCGTGGCCTATGTATGAGATATGTTGATATGCTTGACCAACATGATATGTCACGCTAAAAGAAATACCACACATGATTCGAATATGAGATATAAATTGTTACACTGATGTGTACAATAAATTTGTTTTGTTATAATGCACATCATGAAAAGTTGTCTATGTGCATTCAATTCTGCTTACGGGTGTCTATGTGAAACATGAACATGATTTGAGTATATAATTACTTAGTAAATGTTCAGCATGCGATATTTGATAAATATGCAATTATCTGTTGCGTAAGTGATTAATTGCGTACGATATGTGAAAGGAGAATATAACAATGTGCCTATGTGCGAATGTACTCATGTGATTTTGTGTTTAATTTCGTATTGGGCATCCCAGTATTTGGTAAAGTTTGATAAGAATTTGTGTAGAGTATGGGCAAATTAAGGGCATACGGGTTGGAAGGTTCTTCCACAGCCCGACTTGATAGTCCGGAAAGAGTAGTACAAGAATTGGCAAAGATCTTGAGACAGCGGTGTCAGTTGCCGCTACGGCAAGAACCTTTGCCACCACCAGTGTGAGAAACACCGAGGAGTTTGTTATCAGACTTCTGGGGCTCGTTATAGATATGGTAAAATGGACCATACGGCAAGGAACTGTCCCCGGATTGAACGAAATGTGCATGAATCCTCTGCCTTGGCTAAATCCGTACCAGTGGTAGGAATTGCTACTCAGGATGGAGTAATTACACTCATCCCAGAAAGCACTCAGAATGTTGTAACCATCATCCCAGGTATCTATACTGTGTACAAATGAATGCTTATGTGTTGATTGATTCTGAATTAGTACGTTTGTACATCTTCGCTTGGGATATTATTTGATTCGGATCGGCATATATTTCATATCTGCTGTATGTGTATCTAGATTGGTTAGACTCACATGATCGAGACTGTATTCATTGGAGGTATATGCCCCATTTGGGAAATTTGTGAAATACGTTTTGGGATATTGATTGACTCTGCACATGCACATATATATCTACACCTATGCTCAGGGTGATTTATTATGTCACCGCCTTCAATGACTAAACCACTGGAATTATGATTCTGTAATCGTGTGACCAAGTTGAGCGCCCTAAATGATGAACTCTAATTGTGAGACCATATATTTTGATTGGTAGAAAGTTGACTGGGTGATGTGACTAATTTGGAACTTTTGCGTAACAATCTCATACTGTATGTACCCGAGGAACTTTGTATAATGTATTACTGTGCACCATGTTCTTGCATGTGAGGCTTATTTGGGAACTGCTATACTGATTATGATACGTACCTCCTGATATGAACACTTGCATGCTTATGTAACTATACCTGAACATATGTGGACAATACCGTATTGTACGTGATTTGAAACACTTTGATATGAACAGTTGTGATGAATGATTCTGATACGACTTTGAGAACTAATAAATTTAGGACAGTTGTGAAACTATCAGCCATGTGCCTAAACAAACGAAGTGAGCTTTACAGAATCAAATGTACCCTATTTGAGAAAACTTCTATCTGACTTGATCCAATAGAACCTTTGTCTGAATTGACCCGATAGAACCCCCATTGGATATAATTTGACGGGACCTTGTTTGATTTAATCTGACAAGACCTTTGCTTGGATTGATTGATAAGAACCTCTATCTAAGTTGATTTGGTAAAAGGGGGGGTTAAGAATTGTCTATAAATAAATGACCAGATTATTATTGGCAGGAAAACTGATGGACTCAAAACTTGAATCCGTTTGGAGTGCTTGACTTATTTGAAAGACCTTTTGTGGGCTATCAATAGATTGATCTACCTATGAACACCATTGAGAACCAACCTTCAACTATTGAGGACATATGTGTTATAGATGAACTGAACTGTACAAATCCCGTGATCGGGTGTCTTAAGGAACGATGCTTGTGTATTGTCCCACCCTGGTTGGTTTGATGCTATGGGGACTGATGACGGTAGATTGATTTGATTTCGAGCAGTACTGAACATTTGTCTTTGACTGATCAGAATATGTTGTGTATGGGAGAGTGGTTGCTTCAGTGTTATCGGATTTTGGAAGATCAGGTTACGGTGAGTGGTATTATGTTTGTTTTGATGACATTCTTGGGGCGTCCTTTCATGCTAGGGGACGTTAAGCCTATGTAGCACCTTTGATCGAGATACCTTTTGCCACCGACGGTTTCGTACGGGTGGGTTCGACTAATCGATCTCGAGTCGGCCACCGACGGTTGTGAACGGGTGTGCTTGATTCTGAGACGATTGTTCCCTTGTTTTGTCCAGAATGTCATCTTTTGGTATTATGCAGATGTTATAGACATCCAAGAAGCTTTGAAAAAAAAAAAAAATCCTGATTATCCATAAGTGTGCGAATTCAGTACACCTTGTGAACGCCTGCCCAGCGCCATTATATTCTGTAATTGGGGCCCTGAGGATGTGTAAATTGTGCTTAACATGTGATTGACTCCTTTGATACTACTTTTGCCATTATGGAGGTTTATATATGAATTGCCTTATGCTTTTGATGACTATCAGATAATGTGGAAAGACTCGATAGAACAGGGAATTGAATATTGAACTGAATTGTGAACTGTAAACTGTTGAATGAATTGAGAACACGTGTATTATGTCAGAAATTGCCTGCTTCGATGTTATTGTACTTTACAATCAGTATTATGGGGATGTCTGGACTATGTGTATTGTGTGGGTAATTACTTCGATGTTACCTTTGTTGTTTCGGGAATCAGTATCTGGATCCACCTTATATTCCTGAAGACTTTTAATTGACCTTGGATAATTGTGATGAGTCACTGGACTAAATACCGAATCAGATCGTGAATTGGGGAATTATTGAAGAATGAATTGAACTTTTGTGACACGGAATAGACCGAACTTCTGTGATAAAGTCAGCTGACATTGAAATAAATATGTTGGTGACCTACCTTGAAGAGGTCAGTTGGTGAATATGTCTAAATATTTTTCGGTGCCAACAGGTCGAAGTTGAATTTCAGATGGTGGCGGGACTACTTCAACCTCCCTCCATTTTGGAATGGAAATGGAAATATGTGGCTACGAATTTCGTTGTGGGGCTACCTTGAGCACCCAAGGTATAAGTCCCATTTGGGCTATTGTAGGTAAAATTATTGAAGTTGCCCATTTCTCCCTATAAAATTTGTATGATGCTTGTAGACTAGCCACTGTTTACATCGATAAGATCGCTCGTTACATGGGGTCCCAGTATCTATTGTTTAGACAGGAATTCTAAAATGTGTTTGAATTCTGAAAAGCCTCCAAGAGGAATGGGGGCTCGGCTTCTGTTCTGTTATGTTACCCGGACCCGGAGGTTCCCTTATGGAACTGGTTATTCGCAACCTCACGTGTATATGTTCTGTTCTATTCTGTTCCGTTCTGTTCTGTTAATGCTAATGGATGTGTCACGTAAACTTAATCATGACTTATGATTTCTGTATATGATCTGGACAAATTATGAATTTGATACGAAACTGAATTATGATTCGGCGCTGTTTTCCATCCGCAAATTGATGTATGATCAGAAAGAACTTGTTAGAGTTTTGGGAGGAATGCTCCAAAGATATGCATTAGATTTTTCAGGGGAGTTGGAAAGATCTATCCATCGTTGGCAAACTTTGCTTCCAACAACAGCTCTCACTCTAGTTTTGGCATGGCACCGTACAAGCCTTGTATGGCGGAAAAAGGGAAATCTATGACTGATTGAGAATAGAGCGTTGCTTGATTTTGAGACTAATTGAATGGCTATAAGAATGATTGGAACCGTTGAATGAAAAGTGTTCCGAATTGTTTCGACTAAAGGTAAAATAAGTTTGGAGGACCAAACTTCCTAAAGGGGGGAAGACTGTAATACCCCTGTTCCGTAGTATGCTAATTGGTCCCTAATACGTATGTGACTATATGTTTTGATATGATTTTTGTGTGCCATTATGTGAATATATGCGACTTTGGAATTCTACCTGTTCACCGTAGGAATATCTGTTTGAATAATCCGCTTTGGAATTAAATCGAGGGCCTTATCGGCCATAGAACCCGAAATTGATTACGCCATTGTGATTGGCATAATTTTTAGAGCCTACGGTGAAATTTAATTGAAAATTGATTCTGGTCAATTTAAACTGATTAAATTGATAAATTAAGCGCCCCATTATTTTATATTAAAATATTTGTTAGTGGGGCTTGTTGTATATTCGCATTGCACTCTCCTTTAGCTCTCTCAAAAACTCAAAATCTGAGTTAGACACTTGAGAGTGAGAGAGAGGCCGGCTATAGAGAGAAAAAGGAAGAGACTTGAGCAATTTTTGGCTCTAGCTTGGGGATTTGAAGATTTAACTCAAGAATTGACTAGAATTTGGAAGATTAAAGCTCCTAGGTGAGTAACCAACCCCTAACTCATGAATTTGAGTTGTGATTTCGGGAATTGAAGATTAATTTGTGATCTAGAACATGAAAGGAGTTGGTTTTGATGAATATGAAGACTATATGTGCATGCATGTAAAGAAATCCTATGGAATCACAAAATCTAGCATGTAATTTGTGAAATTGTGAAAGATTGGTAGTGTAATCCCACATGCAAGCATGTCTTTGTTAAATTTTATGGGAATGAGCACTAATTACATTATTTGAAGTGAATATGAAGTCAAATGGGCATGCATGTCTGAATAATTGAAGATGGGAGCTTTGAATGCATGAATATGTATGATAGAATTGAGTTTGGTGTCAATTTGAGACATGCAATTGTTTAATCCTTGAAATTGAGCTCCATAATAAGGTGTTTTGGTGTTTATACCTTGTTAGTATACTTATATGTGATATTTGAGCTACAACATGCATGATTTGTTGGTTAAAAGTCGGAATGGAGCTCAAGAACTCAACCTGGGATTCCCAGATTTTCGTCGTCCGCTCGAGCGGGTGAAGTGACGCTCGAGCGGAGAAATCGAGCTCCCAGCATTTTCTGCAGACATGGTTCCCGCTCGAGCGGGGAAGTTTACGCTCGAGCGGGGAGCTATGTAGACAGGCAGTCCGCTCGAGCGGCCGAGTTCACGCTCGAGCTGGAATTGAAGGCAACCAGTACTTTCGCAGACCTAAGGGTCCGCTCGAGCGGGGAAGTCCACGCTCGAGCGGGGACCCTATTTTCTGAAATCCTGTTTTTGTATTTTGTGTTCTGTTTTCCGTTCTCTTTCACTTGCAAGCACTCTTAGGCATATTTTAAGCATTGTAAATGAGTTAATGAGATGATAATAAAGCCTAAAGAGGAATATGTGAATTAAAGAACAGATTGAACTGTTAATGACCCTTTTGTGTTCATGAAACGTGTAGGGTCAAGCTCCAGGGCAAATCCACAAGCCGATCGCTGTGAGTAATATCGATATTTGAATGCTTGTAAATGTCCAATTGTTTACTCCCTTTGAAGCTTTATGAATTGCTAATTGGGATTGTGGGATTGTGGACGTAAGTCTGATATGAACGCATAAATGGACCCAAGGTCGTTTCGATAAGCATAAGTGGGCCAAAGGCCGTTTCGAAATGAATAAATGGGCCAAAGGCCGTTTTGAAATGAATGAGTGGGCCAAAGGCCGTTTTGAAATGAATAAATGGGCCAAAGGCCGTTTTGAAATGAATGAGTGGGCCAAAGGCCGTTTTGAAATGAATGAGTGGGCCAAAGGCCGTTCTGAAATGAATGAGTGGGCCAAAGGCCGTTCTGAAATGAATGAGTGGGCCAAAGGCCGCTTTGAAACGAATGAGTGGACCGAAGGTCGTTTGACATATATAAATGGACCTAAGGTCGTTTCGACGTGAACGAATGGACCGAAGGTCGTTTTGATATGAATAAATGAACCGAAGGTCGTTTTGATAGAAATAAATGGACCTAAGGTCGTTTTGACATGAATGAGTGGGCCGAAGGCCGTTTTGACACGAATGTATGGGCCGAAGGCCGTTTTGACGTAAACGAATGGGCCGAAGGCCATTTTGACATAAATGAACGGGCCGAAGGCCGTTTCGACATAAATGAATGGGCCGAAGGCCGTTTTGACATGAATGGAAATTTAAATGGGCCAAGGGCCAAAATGTTTAGAACTACAGTCACTTGGTTTGAATTTCGTATAGTTATATATCTGTTAAATAGAAATAGGAATTGGGCCTAAGGCCGTTTGGAACGTGTTGTGCTACATTGTTATGTAACTTCTGTATTTGATTTGATATTATTCACTGGGCTTTCGCTCACGCTCATTCATGTGTTTGTAGGTGAGCCAAGAGAAGTCCAGACCCAGCCTCAGAGAAGTCTGTATGGAACCACTAAGGTTTTGAGAGAGTCAGCCCTTGTGTCTCACGCATGAGACCCGCCTTCGCCTTTTGTTGTGTATTTGCATTTTGTCAGGTTGGCGAAGTTTTGTATATGTCTGCTTATAGTTTTCTGGGTTGACTTAGTTTTGGATGATCCTGTCGGTACAGAACCTATATCACTATGTTTCTGTTGTGAGTTATTAACGTACATATGTATGGTTTGTTTTGATGTGCCATGTAAGCACAGCTCTATGGACAAAGTTTTAAATTTTGCTTCCCTTTTGGCCCCCTTTACTCTGATGTGTTAAGTCTGTTTTGGTTTGAGGCCGTAGGTAATCTGAGGATTGCTGGCCGGTTACGTCCTTAACCCATGGGGGCGGGTTCGGGTCGTGACAGTTCCGAATCTGGAAACTTTAATCTTGGCCAATCGTGATATCCACGAAGGGTGCTCCGAATCCGGAGGCTTTATCGGAACAGTTTTGAACTGGCTTAATCGGAATCCTTGCATTACAAAGTTTAATGTGTATATGGTGAACCATTCAAAACTAGTATCATTCCCCACATGTCGGGTTCAATGATTGAATTTATGCAAGTGTGTTGAATTCCAAGGCCGTGGCTGAATCCTTCTAGACATGTCTTTGAGCCGATATGCCCCTACTCCTGCGATCAAATCGACCTGATAGGGGCCGTCCCAGTTAGGGCCCAGTTTTCCATCAGCCAGTTTCTTGGCAGCTGGAAGTACTTTCTTCAGGACCAACTCTCTTGGTGTGTAGCGGTGCAGCTGGAGACATTGATTATACGACTTAGTAAGCTGTTGTTGGTATCGTGCCATGGACGCTAGGGCGCGGTCTCGTCGTTCTTAGATCGGAATCAAATCCAGAGCCAGCATCATGTCGTTTCGGCCCATATCAAAAACTTGCGATTTCAAGGTTGGGTGGCCAATCTCTAGGGGTATGATCGCCTGGGTTCCAAAGCATAAAGCAAACAGCGTTTCCCCAGTGGATCGCCTCGGCGTAGTTCGATGAGCCCACAGTACACTCGGCAATTCTTCTACCCATTTGCCTTTAGCTTTCTCTACCCTCTTCTTGATGCCATCTAAGATGGATTTGTTAGAGGCTTCGGCTTGACCATTGCTTTGGGGGTAAGCCGGCGTGGAAAAGTGAGGTCGGATACCATACTTGCTGTACAGCTCTCGGTAGACGCCACAATCAAACTGGATGCTGTTGTCTGATATAAGAGCTCTTGGAATGC
Source organism: Camellia sinensis (assembly GCF_055761805.1). Classification (NCBI taxonomy): domain Eukaryota; kingdom Viridiplantae; phylum Streptophyta; class Magnoliopsida; order Ericales; family Theaceae; genus Camellia; species Camellia sinensis. The sequence continues at coordinate 54,683,722 of NC_138970.1, forward strand.
TGAATCGTGTTATGATATTTCTCCATACAAAGTGCTTAACATCAGCATCTCGAATGTGCGTTAATGCCTCCGCTTCGACCCATTTTGTGAAGTAATCTGTCGCGACGATCAAGTATCGCTTGTTCCCCAGGGCCCTCGGCAATGGTCCTACGATATCAAGTCCCCACTGGGTAAACAGCCAGGGACTGGTGATAGAGCTTAACTTTTCAGCAGGCAGATGGGTTAATGGGGAGAACTTCTAGCACTGTTCACATTTTTTCACATAGCATTCGGTATCAGTTCTCATTGTCGACCAATAATATCCCTGTGTTATAACTCGATGGGCCAAAGAGCGCCCGCCAAAATGGGCACCACAACTGCCTTCATGTATTTCGGTTAAAAGCTCTTCGACTTTGTCCGAATGTACGCATTCCAGGTGTGGACCAGAAAGGGATTTTTTATAAAGCTTTCCTTGCGGGTCCAAGTAGTATTGCAGGGCTTTGTTTCGCAGCTTGTGTGCTTCTTTCTTGTCCGCTGGGAGCTATTCGAAAGACAGGAATATAGCAATGGGGTCCATCCAACTCGGTCCTGACTCTATGACATTGACCTAGATTTTCTCCGAAGGACCAATGCTCGGCTCCAGGATGAAACCTACTTTGATGGTCCGTTTAATCTCTGAGTTAATGGCGAAGGCTAGGCAAGCCAGGGCGTCTGCATGTGTGTTCTGATCACGTGTTATCTGATTCAATTCATGATGGCCAAATTTTGCCAGTAAGGCGCTAGCCAATTTCATGTAAGCCGCCATACGGTCATTTTTGGCCGTGTACTCCCCCTTTAGCTGATTGATCGCCATTTTGGAATCGTAAAATACAAGCAAACGCCGAGCACCCAGAAGATGTGCATTCCTTAGACCAACCAGAAGGGCTTCATATTCGGCCTCGTTATTTGATGCTTCGAAGCCAAGTTTGACAGCTTGCTCAATTATTGCGCCGTCGGGAGCCATGATTACTACTCCGGCTCTGCAGCCCCGTTGGTTGGATGATCCATCACGGTACAACTGCCAAATGTCCCCAACGTAAATTCTCCAGTTCGGCTTAGGTCAAATTTCATCAAATTTGAAGTCAGCAAGACCCCCAGTGAATTCGGCCACAAAGTCGGCAAGCACCTGTCCATTGATGAAGGTTCTAGGCAGAAACTAAATATCGTACTGGACGAGGTCAAGAGCCCACTTTGAGACCCGCCCTGATGCTTCTGCACTACAAAGTACCAACCGAAGGGGGTGGTCCGTTAGCACCCCGATGGTATGCCCCTGAAAGTAATGCATCAGCTTCCTTACTGCCATGACGAGGGCCAGAACGAGTTTTTCCAAAGGAAGGTAGCATGTTTTAGCGTCAACCATTACCTTGCTTACATAATACACTGGCCGCTGCTCCCTCAGCTCTTCCTTTATCAATACAGCGCTGACGGCTCGGTCGAAAACTGCCAAATATAAAATGAGCGGGTCACCTGCCAAAGGCGTTGTCATGAGTGGAACTAATCAAAGGTAGGCCTTGAGGCCGTTGAAAGTGGATTCACACTCGGCGGACCATTCAAAAGCCTTGACCTACCGTAGTGTATGAAAGAATTGTCGGCAGTGGTCCGTGGAACGATTGATGAACCTGTTGAGTGCGGCGGCCATCCCCATTAACTTCTGAACCTCCATGACTGACTGTGGGGAGCCCAGTTCCAAGATTGCTGTGATTTACCTTGGGTTGGGTTCGATTCCTCGCTGGTTGACAATGTAACCCAAGAATTTGCCAGAGCCGATCCCAAACGCACATTTGGAAGCGTTCAGCTTCATTCTATATTTGCGTAGAATGCCGAATGTCTCCTCCAGATCGGCTATATGATTCTACTCTTCCTTGGACTTGACCACCATATCGTCAATGTACACTTCCATAGTATGGCCGAGTTGCTCCTTGAACATGGTGGTGACTAGTCTTTGGTAAGTTGCCCCTGCATTCTTCAGTCCAAAAGGCATAACCTTATAGCAATAGGTTCCTCTTGCGGTGAGGAATGTAGTTTTGTCTTGGTCCTCCGGATGCATGGCAATTTGATGGTAGCCTTTGTAGGCATCGAGGAAGCTCATACGCTGATGACGTGCCGTAGCATCTACAAGTTGGTCTATCCTAGAGAGAGGAAAACAATCTTTGGGGCAAGCTTTGTTTAGGTCTATGAAATCAATGCAGACTCGCCAAGTCCCATCTTTCTTCTTCACAACCATAGTATTAGAGAGCCATGTAGGGTAGGTCACTTCCCTGATTGCCCCGACATCAAGCAACCAGTCAATCTCTTTAACAACGGCGGCAGTGTGCTCTGTAGCTGATCGCCGGCTTTTCTGAATGATCGGCTTGCATTTAGGGTCAACATTTAAACAGTGCTGCGAAACAGACGGATCTATAGCCGAAATCTCATATGGAGTCCATGCAAAGACATCAAGGTTGCTGAGCAGGAAGGAAATTAGCTGCTGTCTGTCGGCTTGATTCAGGGAGGCGCCGACCATGAAGAACCTGTCTAGGTTTTCGTCGATTTCAACTCGATCTAGGGCTTCCGTGGCCTTTTCACTTGGGAGCTGTCCAACATTGTCGAGGCTCTCCCAATCCGGCACCTCAATAGAATTCACATGCAACTCCTTTGGCATCTTTCCAGCAAGGAGATAGCATGCTTGTGCCAACTTCTGTGAGCCACGGATTTGCTCAATGCTGCGTTTTGTCAGGAAGCGTAACAGCTGATGATAGGTGCTTGGCACGGCCTGCGTAGTGTGTAACCAAGTTCGCCCCATGATGAGATTATACGGCGATGGCAGCTTAACAACCAAGAATTCCACATCCACTGTTCGAGAGCCCGCTCGAACGGGTAGTGTGATTTTTCCCAACGGGTATTCTGGATTGGTGTTGAAGCCGAATAGTGGATAAGTAGCCAGAGAGAGATCCGATTCGGAGAAGCCAAGTTTGGTGAATGTCTTGTAATACATAACCTCTGATGTGCTCCCCAGATCAATAAGCACGCGCTCAACGGTGAATCGGTTTATGCATAACTCAATTACCAAGGGATCGATGTGGGGAAGTGTCACTCTGGCCAAATCTGAATCATCGAAAGCAATGCTCGTAGCTTCATGGAGCCGTTTTGTGGGGGTGAGTTGATTTTGAGGGTTGGGATTCGACTGAATCGGATGCACCGCAGATGACATTGGTAGGTTGTATATCATGTGGATCACGCCGAGTCAGGGTGAGTCCTGTCTCAAGGCTATTGCTTTGGTTGAGTTGCCTTTTCGGACGTACTGTTGTAGCCGGCCATCCTGTGCTAATTCCTCTAGGTGATCCTTCAATGCATAACAACTCTCAGTATCATAGCCATGGTCCTTGTGATATTCGCACCGCCTATCCCGTCTGGGTTCACCTTGGCTGAGGGTCGAGTGGTACAAGATCTTCTAGCTGTTGATGAGGGACTGTACGTCAGTGCACAATCTATTTACCTTATGGACAAGGTTCAACACATGCCCGGGATGGGATTAGAAAGGAGTGGTCTGAAGAGCGTCGCTGAATTGGCCGAAGTGCCGTACAATCCCCATACCTTTGGTCTAGGTTATACACCTACCAAAGAGGATTGGGTAATAAAAGGAAGGGAGATGGCTAGAAGAGCCAGAGCTAAACAAGCTGGGAAGCACTATGAGTTAGTGCATAGACCTATCCAAGGGACCCTAAACAGACGTTTTGTCCGGGAGGGGGAAGATTTCCCGTTTTGTGGCTTTCCATAGCCATGGCTAAATTCAGAGAGGCGTCGCATGCTGGGTTTTGAGATCTTTTTTGACTTACAGTTGCCAAGGGATAAAGTTGCCGAAGAGCAAACTGACCCACCAGCTGTGGTTGAGCGGTGCAAAGAGGATGCATCCGATAGCATAGATTTTGAACTGGGAGCAGCGCGGGTCTGTCTCCTCTCGGATCCTCAGATCTTACCAGAGTGCTCGGGGGATGATTTCTCAGTTTTCATGATTGGAGATAACTCAGTTGTGAGTCCTTCTTCCAGCATTCTGGATGCATCCATCACACTATCTTTCATCTGGCAATACGAGGAAGGCTTTTTATCTAGCAGTTCTAGGTCAGGTAGTGAACTGGAATCTGATTTCGCGAAGTCTGTGGAGTCGGAATCAATCATGAAAACTGGGGGTGATAACCCGGATGCTGTTGTGTTGTCCATCTCATCTTTTTCATTTTCCTTTGAGTCGGTTGTAACCAAAGAATCACACGATCTGGAAATAACTAATGAGAATGGTATCGCTGTGGCTTTTGAGTACTTTTCTGTGCCTTTAGTATATTGCATTAATCAAGACTTTCAAAATTTTGATGAAAACGACGAGGAAGAAATTCCTCCAGTTTTGAAACATTTGATTAATCAAGAGGATAAGAGGTTTGTAAAATCTTTGGTTGATGAAATCACCTCAATTAATGTTGGTACTGAGAAGGATCCGCGTTTAGTCCAGATCGGGTCCACGTTGTCTTCGGAGGAACGCGAGCGCTTAGTCGCATTATTAAAAGATTTCAAAGATATTTTCGCATGGTCCTATGAAGACATGCCTAGAATCGATCCTGAGATTATACAGCACCGGATCCCTCTTGACCTAGAGGCCCGACCTCTTAAGTAGAAGCTTCAAAGGATCCGTCCAGATTGGGCTCTGAAAATCAAAGAAGAGGTCACCAAGCAGATTGATGCAAGGTTCCTGTTAGTATCTGAATATCCTACTTGGTTGGCCAACATCTTTCCGGTGCTGAAGAAAGATGGTAGAATTTAGGTATGTGTGGACTTCAGAAATCTGAACAAAGCCAGTCTGAAGGATGACTTTCCGCTGCCGTATATTGACGAATTGGTGGACTTCACTGCGGGGCATGCGCTGCTCTCATTTATGGATGGGTTTTCAGGGTACAACCAGATTTTGATGGCCTCCGAAGATAGGGAGAAGACTGCCTTCACCACCCCGTGGGGGACCTACTGCTACAGGGTGATGCCGTTCAGTCTGAAGAATGCTGGAGTTACTTATCAACGGGCTGCAACCGCGATCTTGTATGATATGATCCACAAAGAGGTTGAGGTGTATGTGGACGACATGATTGTCAAGTCCAAGGAAAGAGAGGGCCAATACATTGCCTTGAAGAAAATTTTCCAACAAATCAGAGAGTATCGGTTGCGACTGAATCCTCAGAAATGTACTTTCGGTGCTATAGCAAGGAAAATGCTAGGGTTCTTGATCACACAAAGGGGCATCGAGGTCGATCCTTCCAAAATCAAGGCCATCTTAGAAATGCCACCACCAAGGACTGAAAAGGAGGTGCGAGACTTTCTGGGTAAAGTGCAATTAATAAGATGATTTATTGCAAAATTAACCTTGACTTGGGAATCACTATTTGGTCTCTTGAAGAAAGGAAAGAAATTTCAATGGGACGATCGATGCCAAGTTACTTTTGAGCAGATCAAGCAGTACTTACAGAACCCACCCGTGTTGTCACTGCCAGAGCCGGAAAAACCATTGATATTGTATCTGTCAGTAATCGACATGACAATGGGTTGCATGCTTGCACAGGAGTCTGAAAACAAAGTGGAGAAAGCAGTCTATTACCTGAGCAAGAAGATGCTGGACTATGAGACCCGTTACACGCCCCTGGAAAAGGCTTGTCTAGCCTTGGTATGGGCTACCAAGAAGTTGAGACACTACCTGTTAGCTCACTCTATAATACTGGTTTCGAGATTAGATCCCATCAAATATCTCTTCGAGAAACCAGCACTTACGGGTAGGCTAGCTCACTGGTTGCTTCTTCTCTCCAAATTTGATTTGAAGTACATGACGCGCAAGTCTATGAAAGGGAGAGCGGTAGCAGAGTTCCTAGCCGATCACCCAGTGGAGGGAGACGAAGCAGTAGAGTATCTGTCCCCAGATGAGGCCATTCTGCAAGTTGAAGAAGAGATTTGGACTATGTACTTTGACAGAGCGTCTAATCAGTACGGGTATGGGATAGGGGTGTTGCTGATAGCACTCGAAAATTCCCATATACCCTTAGCCTTCAAACTCCGGTTCAAGGTATCAAACAATGAAGCAGAGTACGAGGCATGTATCGCTGGCTTGGAAACCGCCCTAGAACTAGGGGCAAAACGGTTGGACGTCATTGGGGACTCGAACCTTGCTGTATCTCAAGCGAAAGGAGACTGGAAGGTTAAGGAAGAAATGATGAAAATCTACCACCAAACCCTGGACGTTCTAATCTACAAGTTTGAGAAACTAACCTTCACCCATCTGTTAAGAGAGAGCAACAGGTTTGCAGATGCTTTATCAACTCTATCTTCTATGATAGACATTCTTTTGGGAGTCTGGATACATCCAATCATCATTGAACAGAGGTATGTTCCGGCCTACGAGCTGATTGCCACCATAGACAAAGTACAAGATCAGAATCCCTTGTATCATGACATTTGGAACTTCTTGGAAAATGAGGCTTATCCACCAGGGGCAAATGCCAAAGAGAAGAGGGCAATTCGGCGAATGGCTACTCAGTTCATCATCTGCGAGGGTAAATTGTACAAACGGGGCCATCTTGGGATGCATAAACTGTGTGTTGATGCTGAAGAGTCGAAGCGCCTGATGGAGGCTGTAGACACCCCATTTTTGACCGTCCTCAAGACTTGGACATCACCGCTTGAACACTTGGTGATCATCCATGTTCGTGTTCGTCTTGAGTTCCCGGAGGCCTCGGCTACGCACCTTGCCTCAGGATCTCTCGACTCGACCGTTTGGTGTTTGGTTTTGCACCAAACACTTGTGTTTTTGCTTTGGAGGGCAGAGAATGGCTTTTGAGACATCCCCACACTCCACCGGCCATGGCTTGAGGCCACCGGCTGTGTTCTGTTGCCATCGGCCAAATGTGATGGCCGGCTGGCCAATTTGACTGCCGGTCGGCCACTTTGATGGCCGGCCGGCCAAGTGTGGTTTTCAACAGATATTTCTGTAGATAGCTGGCAGCTATCATTCTTGGCCATACCCCAACCCATACCTGGACGTGGGTGTTCTAAGGAGCTGAGATTGATACATATCTATATCAATCAAGCTCTCTCAAAAAGAGAAAAGAAGAGGACAAGAGGAAGGAAGAGAGACAACTTGGAGCAAAACAAATCTCTCTCTATATTTTCTGCCTCTCTCTCTAAGGTTTAGGGCTTGTTTGTGCTCAAAAGTGCATTTTCTTTGCACTTTTGCATACAAACACCTAGTTCTCTACTCCCTTTATTGAGCTGAGGTCCTTGGAGGTGATTCTTGGGGTGATTTGAAGCCCTTTTTGGTCCAAAAATTGCTGATTTGCTGCTGTGCTTCATGGGTAAGACTTTTGTCCCTTTTTATCCCTTTTTTGTGAAGCTTTTTAGCCTATCTTGCATCCGTTTTTGAGCTTAGCATATAACATATAAAAGTTCTATTTTTGAGTGCTCTAAATAGTTTGTTAATGATGTTTTAAGCTTTGGGGTTGTTTGACCCCTCTTAAGGCTTGTTTGGCCCTTGTTTTGTGCCATTTCGGTTGAGCTCCGGGATCATTGTGTTTGGCCCTCCTCACCACTGAAATCTTGAGAAATTTCAGTGATGAGGATGGTGCCTTGAGGTCCTAAGAAGGAGAGGGAGTGTGCTTAAAGGTTGCTTGTTTGATGTTCAAGTGTTAGCCCATTTGCATGCATGTGCATGTGTGTATTGGTTATCATTTCCATAGTATTGGCCATTATTTTAGGCTTGTTTAAGGGCTGCCTAATTTAGTTCAAGTCCACCCTTTGACATGTTGTTGCATGTTGAAATAATGTTGCACTTGGGCTGCTTAAAGAAATGTGAATTTTGGTTGGATGAAGTTATTTTCTTAGGGCATGCGATCAACAAGGAAGGAATTTCAGTGGACCCACAGAAAATAGAGGCAGTTGTGAATTGGCCTAAACCGACAAATGTAACAGAGGTCCGCAGTTTCATGGGCTTAGCTGGGTACTACAGGTGGTTTGTGAAAGATTTTTCAAAAATAGTTGTGCCTCTTACCCAACTGACACGCAAAGGGCAACCATTTGAATGGAATGACGAAAGAGAATCTGTCTTTCATGAACTAAAAAGGAGACTGACCACTGCACCAGTATTGACATTGCCCACAGGTACGGAAAACTTTGTAATTTTTAGTGATGCAACTTATAAAGGTTTGGGTTGTGTGTTAATGCAGAATGGGTGAGTAATTACTTATGCCTCTCGACAGTTGAGACCACATGTGAAAAACTACCCAACACATGATTTAGAATTGGCCGCAGTTGTTTTTGCTTTGAAAATCTGGCGGCATTATTGGTATAGTGCGAAGTGTGAAGTTTACACAGATCAGAAGAGTCTGAAATACTTCTTTACACAGAAGGAGTTGAACATGCGACAAAGGAGATGGCTTGAATTGATAAAGACTATGACCTTGAGATTTAGTATCACCCCGAGAAAGCCAATACTGTTCCTGATGCCTTAAGCAGAAAGTCGATGGGGAGTATGGCTTGTTTGCTCGCACAAACAAAAAGAGGATGAATTCCTCAAGAAAGTGACCAATGAATTTGAGATAAGTCCAAAAGCAGAGTTTAGTGTTGAAAATGAAGTGCTAAAGTTTCAAAACCGAATGTGTGTCCCAAATATTCCGAAGTTAACGAAAAGAGTTCTAGATGAAGCTCACAAGTCAGTATTTGCTATGCATAACAAAATGTATCGGGATTTGAAACAAAGCTATTGGTGGCCTAAAATGAAAAAAGAAATTGCAGAGTATGTGTCCAAATGTCTTCAATGTCAGCAAGTAAAAGCTGAACATCAGAAATCGGGTGGTCTACTTCAACCCCTCCTTATTCCTGAATGGAAGTGGGAACATGTGACTATGGATTTTGTTGTTGGTCTACCTCAGACTCCTCGAGGTATGGATTCTATTTGGGTTGTAGTTGATAGACTGACTAAATCTGCACATTTTCTACTTGTTAGAACTACATTTGATGCTTATAGACTGGCTACTATATATGTTGATGAGATTGTCCGTTTACACAGAGTTCCAGTATCTATCGTGTCGGATAGAGATCCGAAATTTGTATCTAGATTGTGGAAGAGTTTGCAGAAAGCTATGGGGATAGAACTGAGGTTTAGTACTGCGTTCCATCCACAGATAGACGGGTAATCAAAACGGACAATACAGACTTTGGAAGATATGCTAAGGATGTGTGCCTTGGATTTTCAAGGAGTTAGGAAGATTATTTGCCACTAGTAGAGTTTGCGTACAATAACAGCTTCCACTCTAGTATCGGCATGGCATCGTACGAGGCTTTGTATGGTAGAAGGTGTAGGTCACCAATTCGTTGGACAGAAGTCGGGGATAGAGCTTTACTAGGGCCTGAAATTGTGCAAGACACTTCTGAGAAGATCAAAATAATCCAACAGAGGCTCAAAACAGCTTAGGACCGACAAAAGAATTATCCAGACGTTTGAAGAAGAACTCTTGAGTATGAGGTTGGTGACCATGTGTTCATCTGTGTGACTCCGATGAAAGGCCAAGTCAGGTTTAGAAAGAAGGGTAAGTTGTCGCCACGTTACATTGGGTCGTTTCAAATTCTAGAAAGACTTGGCCCAGTTGCTTATAGAGTTGCTTTGCCACCGGGATTCGAGAAAATCCATAATGTGTTTCATGTGTCAATGCTAAGGGGTTATCTTCGAGACCCATTTCACGTGATTGATTATCACCGAGTAGCCCTTGATGAGAATATGGAATACGCGGAATGGCCGGAGCGAATCATTGACTGGCAAGTAAAATAGTTGAGAAGCAAGTCCATCCTGATGGTGAAAGTGTAATGGAAAGAACACTATGGGACAGATGCCACAAGAGAAAAATAGGATGAAATGCGACTACGCTATCCACATTTGTTTCCCGACGAACGTAAAATAAGTTTGGAGGACCAAACTTCCTAAAGGGGGGAAGACTGTGATAACCCTACTCCGTATTATGCTAATTAATCTTAATTGTGATTGTGATTGTGTGTTTAACATGATTTTGAGTGCCATTTATATAAATATTTGTGGTTTTGAATTTCTATCTGTTCACCGTAGGAATATCTGTTCAACTTGCTGTTATAAACTGAAAATTGAAGGCCTTGTCGGCCACAGAAACTGAAATTGACTACGTCGTTGTGATTGGCGTAATTTTTAGAGCCTACGGTGAAATTTAATTGAAATTTGATTCGGATCAGATTAATTAGATTAAATTGATGATATAGTGCTCAATTATTTAATATTGATAAATGTGATTAGAGGAGCTTATATAAAGGGCCAATCTATCCTCTCATTTCGTTGTTTGGAGGTCAACATCTGAAAATTATACTCTAGAGAGGGGCCAGATTTAGAGAGAGAGGGAGCTCAAGATAGAAGCTTGACTAAGGAACTTGGTGATCTTGAAGCTACACTCAAGAATTAACCATAAATTTGGAAGATTAAAGCTTTTAGGTGAGTAATCAACTGTTAATTCATGAGTTTGAGTTGTGATTTTGTGAATTGAAGATTAAATGGGGAGCTAGATCATGAATTGAGTTGATTAAGTTGAGATTGAAGTCCATGTGTGCATGCATGTAGAGAATTGCTATGAAATTACATAATCTAGCATGTAAAATGTGAATTATGAATGATTGAGCATTGAAGCATACATGCAAGCATGGTTTTGTTGAGTTTCATGGTTATAAGCATCATTGGTGCTATTTGAAATGGAATTGGGGTCAAAGACTAACATGCATGTTGAAGTTGATAGAGATATGAATTTGGTATGAAGTTTGGATGCATGAGTTTTGATTATACAAAGGAAGTGTTCAATAATTTGAGAATGTGACCATGATTTTGAGCAATTGGCCTCGTATTACTTGTATACTCATGATATATAAGGTATTTGCATGTTTTGAACCAAAATTATGAGTTTTGGCCCATTGGAGGTCGAGTTTGAACTTGAAGAACACTTCTGGAAAACCCAGAATTCGGCATGTCCGCTCGAGCGGGGAAAGCACTGCTCGAGCGTGAAATGCAAGCTCCCAGAACTTTTGCAGACATGGATGTTTGCTCGAGCGGGGAGATTCACACTCGAGCGGGGAGCCATGTGGTGTGACCTTCAGCTCGAGCATACAAATTCACGCTCGAGCATAAAAATGAGGCAACCAGTATTTTTGCAGACCCACGGGGTCCGCTCGAGCGGGGGAAACCACGCTCGAGCTGGGAACCCTGTTTCAAAAATTTTGTAGAAGTGTTATGTGTTTCATTTTTCGTTATCTTTCACTTCTAGGTACTCTTAGGCATGCATTGAGCATTATGAATGAATTAAAAGAATAACAAAGAAGCCTAAGAGGAACGTATGAATTAAGAATGGACTGAATTGATTGTGACCCATATGTATTATGTACTGTGTAGGGTCGAGCTCCAGGGTGAATCCGTCGGCAGATCACTGTGAGTAATATCTTAATAAAGATGTCTGAAGTATGTTATTTGTCCAATTGCTTACTTTCACATAGGTCTTGTAAGTTTATTACATTGAATTGAGGATACAATTGATTGGACCGAAGGCCGTTTGACACGGATGATTGGGCTAAAGGCTGTCTGACACGAATGATAGTCTAGTTTGATACGAATGGTAGTCTGACACGAATGATAGTCAGACATATGAATGAATGGGCCAAAGGCTGTATGACATGGATGAATGGGCCAGAGGCCGTATGACTTGAATGAATGGGCCAAAGGCCGTATGACATGAATGAATGGGCCAGAGGCCGTATGACATGAATGAATGGGCCTGTGGCCATTTGACACGAATGATTGGGCCAAAGGCCGTCGGACAAGAACGGTTGGGCCAAAGGCCGTCGGGTGTGAGTTAATTGGACCCGAGGCCGTTTGACATGTCTGGAACTTTAGTCGAGTGATACATTAAATAGAAACATGAATTGGGCCTATGGCCGTCTGATGTAACTGTTTCAAAGATTGTTCATGTATCTTCCTTATTTGATATTATTCACTGGGCTTTCGCTCACGCTTATTCATGTCTATATAAGTGAGCCAGGGAACGTCCAAAACTAGCCCCAATGAAATATGTGAGAAACAGTCAAGATTTTGAAGAGTCAGTGCAACGTCTCACGCACGAGACTTGTTTTCGCCTCTTTTTCTCTTTTGTTACAGTTTTGTTATGTTGGCGAAAACCTTGGATTACTTTTGTATATAAACTTTGGGTTTGACTGACTTAGACTTGAGTGATCCTGTATGTACAGTTTATACGTTAACTTCCCTTTTGATGTGACTTATTAACGAATACTTATGTGAAATGTTATGATGTGCATGTAAGCACAGCTCGATGGACAAAAGTTTTAAGTTGCTTCCTTTTTGGCCCCTGTACTCTTATAAGTTATGTCTAAAATGGTTTGAGGCCGTAGGTAATCCCTTGATTACTGGCCGGTTATGTCCTTAACCCATTGGGGCGGGTTCGGGTCATGACAGTATGTATGTACTGTGCCACTCCTCGTCATCTCAAAACATCAAAGGAGAGGCACCATTGAATCCAAAACCATCAATCAAGCATTCACAATGCATGATGGCCAAAGATCCAACTTGTACACATTCAATAAATGCACAACAAACAAGACTCTAAGACCACTACCTTATCATGGATAATCAAAAGCAATGGAGACAAAGGGGATTGGCTCATTTTCATCACTTTGAGTATTAAATGGACCAATCTACCTTGTGTTCAATATAACGTCCTATTGAACACAATGCAATGCAACTCAGAACATGTTTATCTTGGCCATGTTTTACTTGATTCAATTCTTGTTTACACATTTTAAGCTACCAAACCATCCCTTAATTGATTTGTCCAAATGTGAAAGTCCTCTAATGAGGGGAAGGTCAATCAAAAGAATGGCTTAAAGCATGGGAGAGACCATGCCTTTGACTAGGAGGAACCCTCAAAAGAGGGTTAAAGCCATTTAAGCATCAGCCTCAATCCCAAGCATTAAATACAACCTCAAGACTAACCAATCCTCAAAACAAATGAAAAGATGAAGAAGTGAGGGCGGTGGCAGAAATTCAGTACTAAAGTGGCATGAAACACAAGACTCTAACATGCAAAGAACACATGTACAACATGTTAAAGGCCAAAAGCATGGAAACCAATGAAGAACACAACACTAGAGACATGCAATACAACGCTCAAAAGGGACCAATAGTCCAAAACAATCCTAAAACACCCTAAATTGAGTTCTAAAACATGCTTGAAATAAGCCAAGAATAGCTATATTAAAAGGCCAAAACAATAGCACATGCTAGGCAATTTAGCACAATTGCACTACAAGCATATAAAGCAAAGCTCATGTGATCAAACCAACTCAAAGGAGAGCTTAATCAGGCCAAATCAGTGACCTAAACATGCTGAGATGGCAGCCTAGAAAGCAAGAAAATCATGTATTGGCTCATAAACGAGGCACAAAGTACACCTCTCAAAAGCAATGAAAGAGTGGAATATGTGAGGGTGTGACAAGGCTACATGCACTGAAATCATGTATGAAATGATGCTACGGCATGCAAACATCACAAGAAAAACATGCTAGAGGCCTTGAAACTCAAAGCTAGTCAAGGCATTTACACTACAACCATGCATAACAAGTCTCATATGGCCAAGACCATTCAAAAGAAAGTCAAAGCCTGCTAAATCAGTGGCAAAAACATACTGAAGTAGAGCTAACACAAGCTAGGATGATAGGCTAAAACATGAAGCATGCTAGGCCAACAAGCATGATTGCACTACAAGTACCAAAAGCAAGCAAGAAGTGACCCAACCAGCCAAAATCAGAGTTAAAGCATGTCAAAACAAAGCCAAAAACAAGCTTGAACTAAGTCACAAAAGAGTAGAAAAGCATGCTCAAGTATGAGGCCATCAACACAAGCAAACAAGATACAAGGAGAGGGGATCACCCCCTCCTATTTTGAGCCTCAAAACCAACTTTCTACCACTGAAATTCCTCTGAGTTTCAGTGGTTAGAAGGCCAAGAAAAGGTTATTACAAAAGCTTAGAAAGCTGGCTCAAAAGGCTTTACAAGCCAAAGAGCAAAGAGAGGGAACTACCCCCTAACCACACAAGGCTTAAACCACCATGTTAAGACCTTAAAAATAGAACCTTTTAGTGGCTAAAACCAGCTTCAAAGTAGCATACAAAGGTGGCCAAGCAATGAACTAGAACAAAGCTTAAAAGAGGTAGGTTCTTACCCTTGAAGCACAGCAACAAATCAGCAAACTTCTAAGCCAAAACCACTCCAAGGAGCTCAAACAAGGCCTCTAAGATCCTCACCACTAAGATGAAGGTGTTTGGCTAAGGGTGCTAGTGCAAAGGTGAAGAGAAAACACACTTTCAAGCAGAAAATATAGAGAGAGAGTATTATAGAGAGAGAATGAGGGAGATATAGCTCGGCTCAAACTTTATAACCCTTTGCATGCATATAGATGAGCTCTATATATAGAAGATACAAAGACTTCTTGAAGAGATCCAGCCATCCACGTGGGTACAGATGTGCTCATCTATGCAAACAACTGTCAAAATATCTGCAAAAATATCTACTAAAGCATTTATGGCCGGCAATGCCTCATTGATTGCCGGTAGAGCCTATAAGTGGCCGGCAAGGAGAAGCCCATGGCTGGCAAACCATCAAGGACATCAACCTGCAAAGACCAACACATGGTCCAAATATGAGACAAAATAGAAATAGGGTTTGGAAAGAGCAAACCTGGCGCGTTCTGTCGCGGAATTCGAGTGCTCGACGAGCAATCAAACTTGTCACTGGATGTACCTGCAAGAACATCCAAGTCTTGAGGACGGTCAAAAATGGGGTGCCTACAGCTTCCCGATGTAAGTTTTTGAAACCCGAGAGTCGGGGCAAAGTGTTAGCCTCTTAGTTGGGGGTACTTGTAAGCCATGCGTGTAGTAATTGTCTCTTTACCATCATGCTTGATTCTAATTGTTGTTGCTATGGAAGCGTAAATGTCGCATTCTGAAGTTACTATAAGAGTAAAGGATGTGATTAGGTGATGGTCGGTATTCACCAGTTATTTGTTGAGAAGATAAATTGGTAAGTGATTGTTAGCCCTTGAAAACCTTCATGACATTTCGATGTTAACTAAAACCCTTGGAGTGAGATTTCCAGACTTGTTTTGGGAAAATGTTTACAAAATAAATGGGTTTTGCTTCAAGTTTATGACATGAATCTTTTGTTGGAAAACGTTATGAATTAAGTGAATTTTGAGAAAATGTATAAACGAGGACAAGAGTTTCCGTTTAAGATGATATAAACAATTTTCGTTGAAACTAGTTTATGTGCGCTTTTGTTACCTTGTGTGGATGATAAGTTGCATAGTAAATATATTGTAATTGGCCGAACGACAAGGTATGATTGTGGTAATCTGTGTTTTTTGCACAATTGTTATTCCTATTGATTAACATTTGTGAAAGTATTATGTTGATGTGGTTGTGGCATCACCATGTGGGTGATGGGCATTATTGGGTGACGATGTAGGCTCACAGGTTGTTATGTGGGAATGGAATTGGAAACAAAGGAAATTTGAGTCTTGCTTGAAAGGCAAAAAATGTATTTTGGCATGTGATTGGTGTGTACCTTGAACACCTTTGAGAAGATGTTTTATATGTAAAGAAAATATTTTTTCCAGGAATTGAGAAAAAGATGAAAATTTTTCTTTTGGGATTGAGTTGTTAATTGTTGTGCCGTTATGGTTGAGATGGTGTAACCACTTTAATTGTATTGCTAAATCTTGAATTTTGTATGCTTGGTTATGGGAATTGATTGGAGTTGTAAGGGCTTGTTAGGCCGGGGTCTTGCCTTGGGTCGAGTTTGTTGTAACCTTTTCCTTTTGAATGAGGTAACCAAGGATCTTGTAGTGAAAACCTTGTTTCCTTCTCGTTGGGGTGTTAAGCATTGGGGAGCATTTGGGCTTGTGGTGGTGGATGCCCTGGGGTGCGCATTGTTGCTGTGGTTCTTGTTCTCTTAATCCCTTTCTTTGTGCCCTGTTGATTTGGGTGTCCTTAGCGTTCCTAGAGTTAGGAAAGTTTTCCAAGTTTGGTTATAGCCGGGAGTTGGTGTTGTGCTTCCTTGGTTAGTTGGGAAGTCTTCTTTGGTACCGTGTCTCCTTCTGGAAGTGTTAGTTTTATTTCGGCATTGATTAAATTTCGGGGACGAAATTTCCTAAGGTGGGGAGGTTATGATGACCGGTTCGAAAAGCCGTTCTGTTTCTTTTGGGTTGTGCAGGGTAAGTAATTGTTGTTGGAATTTCTCTCTTTAATACTTTCAACTGTGGTTGTTTTGAATTGAAGTTTTCACTCATCCCAGAGGCTGCGAGGTTAGCTCCGGGGTGTCGAGAATGAAGCTGAGAAATTTTCTGGGCTGGGGGCTAGGGCCGCACATGCATGAGAAAGGCCGCATGTGCGGGGGGCCAGGCCGCATGTGCGGGAAGTTGGAAGGAGAGGTAGTGAGCACACTGCTTAAATGGTAGGTGAGGTGCGGGGATAGGAGCTGCACGTGCAGGAGGCCGCTCCGCACGTGCGGGCGTGGGCACCTCACGTGCGACCAAGCGCATTTTCAGCTTTGTTTTTTATGCTTTTCAGTTATATTTTGCACTTTTTGGCCCTTTTTCCTCCATGTCAAATTATATCACTCTCTCTCCACGATATTTCTCTCATCTCTCTCTACCCAAACCCTCAAAGTTTTGTATTTTGTTTTGATCCCAAGAATCCGTAGAGATTTTGATACTAGTTCCTTATACCAAAGTGATGAGCGTGTCGAGGGCTTCATCTTGACCGGTGGAGATCGTATTTCGACGAGGTCGATTTTTGGGCTCTTTCTCCTCTTCTCTCTTGAGGTAGGGATTTCCTTGATTTTCTACAATGCTTCACCTATAGATAGACATGTGGTATGTTCATATTGCATGAAAACCTTATTGTATTGGATTTCTTTTGAAAATCATGAGTGGGGCATTCAAGATGGGTTGTGTGAGGTTGTATATTGGGAGTTTATTGTTGTTGGATTAATTTTGAGTAGTAGTTTAGCTTGTTTATGTAAAGAGGGAAGTGAAGCCCTAATCTTTTAATTAAATTGCTCATTGTCAAAAGGGGTTTTTATTGTGGGTTAAGCACGCTATGAAATTAGAGATTTAAATAATGAAATTAACATGTTATGAATTAAGGATTTCATTATTGACTTGGCAATAACTTGTGATTAAACCGGGTTTCTCATAAATTTTGGTATTTAACTTAAGTTGTGTTGATTTTAGTTAAGTCAAACAAATTGATAAGTTGTTAATTGATAAAAGGGAATTAAATTATGAGATTTGAATGTTGTGGTGTTATATTGCCGTTATGTGGGAAGTGAGTAAATATTAACCTTGTTAGTTATGATTGAATCATTTATCTAAAATGAAAGAATGTGAGTTGGTCATACTCCCTTATGAAAAGAAAATAAATGAATTGAGGCAAAAGGTGGAGAAGATTAATGTAGAAGGAAAAGACAATTGATTTCGCAATGAAAGAATGAAATGCTAGCATTGTGCGAGTTTCGGAAATTAACTTGGGATTGAATCACAAATATTTAATTTCATTATTGTTGTAATTGGATCTAAAGTTTCATGTGAATTATTGTTATTCGTGCGTAAGTTGAATACATGTTACTTAGAGGTTTTGTTCATGGTCATCGGTGGAGGATGACATTGTAAATGTGAAAGGGTTGTGTGTCTGCAGTACACTTGAATTGTCTATGAATGTTGTATAACGAGATGGCTGGAAAAATGTGTAATGCGCTGAGAATCAGAGGTACCATTACCTTCCAGCTAGCGCCTAGAGAAATTGGATGCGCTGAAAATCAGGGGTACCATTACCTTCCAGCTAGCACCTGGAGAATTGGCAGAGGTACCATTCCCTTCCAGTTGGTGTCTGGTAAAATGGCATTACGTTGTAGAGAGATGTATCATTGGCTTACCGTGCTTCAGGCAGGTAGAGCAGAGATCATTTATTATTGTTGTCTCGGTTTGACTGTGTGTGTCTTGTGCTAGAATGAGTATGATTTTTGTAAGGTTGAATTGTTTAAATGTTGTGTAGATTATTTCATGTAGATTTGGACGTGCTAGAGAGTAGTTGTGGGAGTTTCCTATCTTGTATTATTTTGTTAATGGTATCTCGTTGAATTTCGAGTTTAAGGTTAAAAATGTGATGAACGTGTGGAGACGGACCTTGTTGTATATTGGGTATAAATAACGGGAGGAAAGTCGGATTGGGTGAACATGCTTTCAAAAGAAATAAAATAGATAGTATGTGGTGTTTGTCACAAATGGAAAATATGGTTATTGGGTAATAATTGTGTAAATGGGAAATGGGTAATGAAAGCGGAACTTGGTGCTGTTCAATGAACTGAATGTTGTTGAGAAAAATATTTATGTAAGTATACTTTGATTATAAAATGTCACATTATTTATATGGTATGAGACTAGCATTCATGATCATAGCTATCTATAAGTTGTAATTGTTGAGGATCATGTTGAGATCCCTACTGGACTATATGTTCATCCCACGTTGTTAATCTTTTTCAGGTGATTATCAAGATGTGCTACAAGATCACGGATCTTCCTTATTTGTTGGCCATTGGGCCTCTATATGTGTAGGCAGAATGCCATTGATGTAAAGGGTTAAACCTTTCCTCTTGATTTGAATGATGTAAGCCTACGGGCAATTTATTTAGATATAAATTCATGTTGCATTCGTTTTATATTAGCATGAGAGAACTCTTCCTTATGTTTTCTTTATAAATACGAGGAGCTTCTGTATGCTATCTCTGAAATTGAATCTTTAATAATGGTTTTGGTAATGGAATCCGAGTTTAAAAAAAAAAAAAAAAAAAAAAAAAACACCCTTAAATCCCAAATTTCACACCAATCATTGGAATTAACAACTCCTTATCTCCTTATTTACACGAAATGGACAGGGATATCAAGCAAAAAAGGTAGAGCTTCGCCTCCTTGGTTATTTTATTTGATACACTAAGGCACTATTCACTAGTTTCATACTTTTTTTCAGTACTAATTTTGTTGATTTCTTATATGCTCATTTTTGTCCTATTTGTGGGAATGATGCAATATATCATATATCATTAAAAAAAAATTAAAAAAGAAGCTAAAGTAATTGGTTCCAGTTTTTAGAATTCACTTTTTGAAGGAAAAAAAATTTCATTTCCGTAATATTTTTTTTTTCACTGAATTTTTTTTTAATTTTTAGATGTACCTAACATAAATACACTTAAAAAGTATAATATTTGTAAAATTATTTTTAAAAAAATCACTAAATACCAAAAATACACAAATTTTTTAAAATATTTTTTCATAAATATTTTACTATTTAAATACATCTAAGTAAGATGCATATAAAAAAGTACAAAAAAAAGTTGCTTAAAATTTTAAAAACATTCACTTCAAAACAAAAAAATAGAAAAAATAAAAAAAATTAATTTAAAAAAAAATTGATTTCAAAACATTAAAACCAAACACACTGATTATTATTTAAATGTATTTTGAAAAGTGACTCGTTAAAAATTAAAAGTAAATTTTTACTTATTAGTTTCACTAATTGTCATTAGATATGCACTTTAAGAAAGATTTTGTTGCCCCACTTAAAGTATCCTCTCCCACGACTGAATAAATAAATAAATGTCAAATTCCGACGCATAATCCAATAAGAAATGCTACAACATTTTTTTTTTTGTAGCACTTGTACCCTTTTTAAAACTTTTGAGAAGTGTATTTGAACCCTTTATTTTATTTTGCGGATCTTTGGTGTTGTTATGGGTTGGTTTTGGAGGAGTATAATCCGATTTAAACTTGTTGAGTTTGGTTGTTCGCACTTATTCTTGTCAAAAGTTCCTTGGAGACTTAGAAATTCTATTCTAGGGTCGACACCAGCCTTCCTAAGGGTCGATCCTTACCTGTTGGTAAATTTCTGGAAGTGTTGCTCGAAGATAGGGTAGATACCAGACTAGGAGAGGGTCGACCCTTTTATGAATGTGTGTTGGTTGTTGGAAGATAGGGTTGACCCCCTCCTGTCTTAGGGTCGACCTGTGATAACCCTTTTCCGTATTATGCTAATGGGTCCTTATTATGAATTTGATTATGTGACTGATATGATTTTGTGTACCAATTATGTGAATATATGTGGTTTTGAATTTCTATCTGTTCATCGTAGGAATATCTATTTGATTATCTGCTTTCGAAATAAAATTGAAGGCCTTATCGGCCATCGAAACCAAAATTGATTGCGCCATTGTGATTGGCATAATTTTTAGAGCCTACGGTGAAATTTAATTGAAAAATTGACTCAGACCAGATTAAGTTGATTAAATTGGCGAATTAGTGCCCAATTATTTCTTATTAGTAAATTGTGGCTAGTGGGAATTTATGTAAAAAGGCATTATACACTCAATTTCCTCATTTTATCTTCATTTGGGCTGATCAACTCTCTCTAGAAGGCCGACTGTTAGAGAGAGAAAGGGAAAGACTTGTGCAATTTTTGGCTCAAGCTTGGGGGGTTGAAGATTTAACTCAAGAATTGACTAGAGCTTGGGTGTTTGAAGCTCTTAGGTGAGTGAATTTGTGAATATTAGTTGTGATTTTGTGAATTTAAATTGGAATAATGGTCAAGAACATGAATGTGATTGAGCATAATGTAATTGAATTGGTTTTGTTGAATTGAGAGCCAATATGTGCATGCATGTAAGAAATTGTTTTGAATTTGCATGTTTGAGCTTGAAATACATGATTCATGTAGAGTTTTGGTTAAAACTCATGTTATGACCACCACTTGTATCATCTAAGTTGAGAATGAGAGTAATACATCACATGCATGTACAATTTATGAGGATAGGAGCTTTGAATATATGAATGTGTTATGATGAAAATGAGTTTGGTGTAATTTGAGTCATGCATGTGATTATTTTGTGAAATTGAGCACCATTATGTTGTAATTTAGTGTTTGTACCATGTTAGTACATGAATATGTGAAGTTTGAGCTGAAATTATGAGTTTGGAGCCTTTAGAGGTCGTTTTGAGTGCAAGAACACATTTTGGAAAATCCAGAAATTTGATGTCCACTTGAGCGGGGAAACCGCCGCTCAAACGTGAATTTCGTGCTCCCAGTATTTTCTGCAGACCATGATGTCCGCTCGAGCAGGGAAGTTCACGCTCGAGCGGAGAGCTATGTAGGATAGACTTTCGCTCGAGCGTAAAAATGACATAACCAGTACTTTTGTAGACCTCATGGGTCTGCTCGAGCGGGGAAGTCCACACTCGAGCGGGGACCCTGTTTTCTGAAATTTTGAAAATGCATTATGTGTTCCTTTTTCCGTTCCCTTTCACTTCTAAGTACTCTTAGGCATACATTGAGCATTATAAATGAGTTAGAAGAATAAGAATTAAGCCTAAAGAGGAATATGTGAATTAAGAACGGATTGAATCGATTGTGACCCATATGTGTTATGTGATGTTTAGGGTCAAGCTTCAGGGCAAATCAATCAGCCGATCACTGTGAGTAATATCTAACAAAGATATCTGAAATGTGTTATTGTTCAATTGCTTACGCCCATGTAAGTTGTATAAATGATTGGTATTCACTTGGTGGACAATGTTTGCTATATCAAATGAAAGTTTGACATGAATGAATGGGCCAGAGGCCGTTTTGACAAGAATAGATGATTGGGTCGAAGGCCGATTGACATAAATGATTGGGCTGAAGGCCGATTGACATGAATGATTAGGCCGAAGGCCGATTGACATAAATGATTGGGCCAAAGGCCGTTTTGACATAAATGAAAGTTTGACATGCATGAATGGGCCAGAGGCCAGTTTGACATGAATGAAAGTTAAATGGGTCAAAGGCCTGTTTGACAAATGGAAGATAAATGGGCCAAAGGCCAGTATGTTTGGAACCATAGTCACTTGACTTAAATTGTGTATATATGTATGTTAAATAGAAATATGAATTGGGCCCAAGGCTGTTTGAAGCATGCTGTTCTACATACCGTTTGTATAACTCTTTTATTTGATATTATTCACTAGGCTATCGCTCACGCTCATTCATGTGTTTGTAGGTGAGCCAAGAGAAGTCCAAACCCAGCCCCAGTGAAGTCTGTATGGAGCAACTAAGGTTTTGAAGAGTCAGCCCTTGCGTCTCACACACGAGACACGTCTTCGCCCTTCTGCCATTCTATGTTATTTTGTCATGTTGGCGAGGACTTTAGTGTACATTTGTATATAGCTTTGTTTTGGCTGACTTAGATTTGAATGATCCTGTCTGTATAGAACTTTATGTTACTATACTTTCTATTGTGAGTTATTAACATATGTATGTATGGAATATTATGATGTGCATATAAGCACGACTCTATGGACAAAGTTTTAAAATTGTTTCCGTTTGGCCCCCGTTAACTCTATTAAACTATGTTTGGTTTGGTTTGAGGCCGTAGGTAATCTCATGATTACTGGCTGGTTATGTCCCTAACCCACGGGGGCGGGTTCGGGTCATGACAGAGTGGTATCAGAGCATGAGTTAATAACTCACACACTTGTCCAAAAGAGCAATAAGCGTCTAGAAAAGATCTAGGATGCATTCATGTGATAAGTATGAATTTAGAAGCATCGAGAATATGCCTAACTGTTTTAATATGAACGATTATGTGCTATATGTTGTGATTTGCTTGCATTGCAAATTATTTGAATATGTATGCTCTTTCGCATATGCATACCTGTGAGTCTTTTGTATAAAGTATAATGCAAGCCTAATCAGATAGTGAGAACATGTGATTGTATGAGATATGTATCGTTGTACTAATGTGTACAACAAGTTTGTTTTGTTATAATGCATATACATGAATATACGAATCATGAAAAGTTGCCTATGTGCATTCGATTCTGCCAATGGGTGTCTATGTGAAATATGAACATGATTTGAGTATATAATTACTTAGTAAATGTTCAGCATGCGATATCTGATAAGTGTGCAATCATCTGTTACGTATGTGATTAAATGTGTCTTGACGATACATGAAATGAGAATATAACAATGTGCGAATGTACGCATGTGTATCTGTGTTTTTTTTTTTTTTTTTTTTTTTTTTGTATTGGGCATCCCAGTGTTTGGCAAGGCTTAATAAGAGTTTGTGTAGAACATGGATAAAGTAAGGGCATACAAGTTGGCAGACCCTTTCACAGCCCGACTTGGTAGCCTGGAAGGAATAGTACAATAAATGGCAGAGATCTTAAGATAACAACGTCAGTTGCCGCTACGGCAAGAACCTTGCCACCACCAGTGTAAGAAACACCGAGGAGTTTGTTTTCAGATCTCTGGGGCTCGTTATAGGTGTGGTAAAGTGGACCATAGGGTAAGGAACTGTCCCCGAACTGAACAAAATGTGAATAAATCTTCTGCCTCAGTTAGATTCGTACCAATGGTAGGAATTGCTAGGCAAGACAGAGTAATTGCACCCGTCTCAGAAAGTACTCAGAATGCTGCAACCGTTATTCTAGGTATCTATACTATTTATAAACGAATGCCTATATGTGATTGATTTTGAATTAGTGCATGTCTACACCTTTGCTTGGGGTATTGTTTGATTCGGATCAGCATGTCCTTTCACATTTGCTGCCTGTGTGTTTGGATTGGTCAGACCCACAAGATCGAGACTGTATTTATTGAATATATATGTGCTCCATTTGGGAAATTGTGAAATACGTATTGGGATATTGATTGACTCTGTATATGCGCATATACATCGAAACCTATGCCCAGGGTGATTTGTTATATTACTGTCTTCAATGACTAAACCACTGGAATTATGACTCTGTGATTGTGTGACCGAGTTGAGCACCCCAAATGACAAACTCTGTAATTGTGAGACCATGTATTTTGATTGGTAGAGAATTGATTGGATTATGTGACTATACTGGGCCCGACTCATAAACCTACGTTTTGTGACTAATTTAGAACTTTTGTATAACAAACCCTATCTTATGTACAACCAAGGAACTTTGTTTAACGTGTTACTATGCATCATGTGCTTGCATGTAAGACTTATTTGGGAACTGCTGTATTGGTTATGATACCTACCTTCTGATATGAATAATTGCACGCATGTGTAACTACACCGGAACTTATATAAACAATGCCATATTGTACATGACTTGAAATGCTTTGATATGAACAGTTGTGGTGAATGACTCTGATAGGACTTTGAGAACTGATGAACTTAGGACAGTTGTGAAACTATTGACTATGCACCTAAACAAATGAAGTACGCCTTACGGATCCAAATGTACCTTATTCGAGAAAACTTTTACCCGATTCGACGTGATAGAACTTTTGTTTGATTTGGTCTGTTATAACCCTCATTTGATATAATTTGAGGGGACCTTTGTTTGATCTAATTGGGCAAGACCTCTATCGGGATTGATTTGATAAGACCCTCTATCCGATTTGACCTTTTTAAGAGGGATCATGGATTACGTATGAATAAATAGCCAAATTATTCTTGGCAGGAAAACTGATAGACCCAAAACTTGAATCCGTTTGGAATACTTGACTTGTTTGAAAGACCTTATGTGGGCTATCGACAGATTGATCTAACCATGAACACCGTTGAGAACCAACCTTTAACTATTGAGGGCATATGTGTTATAAATGATTTGAATTGTGCAAATCCAGTGGTTGGGTGTCGTAAGAAACAGTGCTTGTGTGCTATTATGTTCTTGCTCATTTGACGTTATGGAAACCGATGACAGCGGATTGATTTGATTGTAAATGGTACTGAACATTTGTCCTTGACTGATCAGAATATGTTTTGTATGGAAGAGTAGCTGCTTCAGTGTTATCTGATTTTGGGAAATCAGGTTATGATGAGTGCTATTATGTTTGTCCTGATGACATTCTTGGGGCGTCCTTTCGTGCTAGGGGACGTTAAGCCTATGTAGCACCTTTGTTGAGATATCTCTTTTGCCACCGACGGTTTTGTACAGGTGGGTTTGTTTAATCGATCTCGAGTCGGCCACCGACGGTCGTGAACGGGTGTGCTTTGATTCTGAGACGATTATTTCTTTGTTTTTCCCGGAATGTCATCCTTTGGTATTATGTGGATGTTATTAGCATCAAAGGAGCTTTTAAAAACCCTGATTGTCCAAAAGTATGTGAATTCAATACGCCTTGCGTAAATTGTGTCATCAAAAGTATTTGAATGATCCTGTCTGTATAGAACTTTATGTTACTATACTTTTTGTTGTGAGTTATTAACGTATGTATGTATGGAATGTTATGATGTGCATATAAGCACGGCTATATGGACAAAGTTTTAAAATTGCTTCCGTTTGGCCCCCGTTAACTCTGCTAAAATACGTCTGGTTAGGTTTGAGGCTGTAGGTAATCTCATGATTACTGGCCGGTTATGTCCTTAACCCACGGGGGCGGGTTCGGGTCATGACACGACCCCTGCGTGTTTTTTTAAAAATTTTTGGGGTTCTAATGGGCCTTACCCTTGGGGGGTTTTTGGGCCTATTATTTTATTTGACCTTGGAGCTATTTGCTACTAGTATAAATAGACCCAAACCACTTTCCTCTCATTACTTTTTCTTCTCTTTTCCTCTCAACCCGTGATTTCTCTCCTCTCTCTCTCTCTCTCTAAAACTTAACTTTTCGCACTTAGATCTTCATATCTACTCACCTAGAGCCATCTTTTCACCTTGGTCCTTTGGGAAAGGTTTTAGATCTTGTCAAGAGCTTTCTATTGATCCAAGTGGTTCGTGGTTTCGTCGCTGGTGATTTTTTGGGTTGTTTTCTCTTCGCTTCAAGAAGTAGGGATTTCTTTGCTCCTTTCCAATACCTCATCTGTGGATAGACATGTGGTAGTTTTTATTGCATAAAAATCATACTCAATATGGATTTTCTTAAAAGCCATGAAAAGGGGATCTAGGGTTTGATATTTGTGATTGTAGTTGTTAAGTTGTTTGTTGTTGGGTTATTTGGGAAATGATTTATTATGTTTGTGAAGATAGGGAGGAAAGCCCTTAATATTATTGATATAATGGATTTAAAAGGGAGAAAGTTGAATAATCCTTATATATTTTGCTAATATGGGTTGTATGATTGTGTTTATATCAAAAGAAAATAAAATGAGAAGTAACCACGGTGTTGGTTTTGTTTTAGACTAATCACGTGAAGTTGAGTTGAGTTATGGTTTTGATAACAATGGAATTGGTTTTGTAAAATAAAGAGTATGGGTTTGGTTTTGATTTTGTAAAATGACGAGAATGAATTCTTAGAAAATGGTTGGAGTTGTGTGGATTGGAAAAAAATAAAGAAAAGTGGTCTTTTTGAAAGAAAATGAAATCATCACTCTTTGTAAACGAATAATGAACTTGAGGTCGGATCTTGGAAGCTTTACATATTATCATTGTTATTGGACTGAAAGTCTTGCGAGAATTGGATTTTTGTTTTCCTTCTGTATTAGATGCAAAAATGGATAGATATGAATGTAAATGGTGGAGTTGGTTATTTGTAATTTCTCACCTATGAAAATGTGGATAGCTTATCTATTTTGGAGATTGTATATATATGTTTAGAAATATATGTTTTGGGCTATCGGTGGAGGATAGCTATGACTGTTGTAGAAATTGCATGTGGACTAGGTGAATTAAAAATAATCCTCCATTGGTTGTCATTGAATATAACTGTGTTTATATACATTGTGTATGTATTACACTCGTGTTATTATGCATTCTTGTATGTTGAGATGGTTGGGAATGTGCTTGCACTTCGAATGAGAGGTACCAGTACCTTCCAGCTAGCGCCTGGAGAACTTGACAGCGCTTAGAATGAGAGGTACCAATACTTTCCAGCCAGCGCCTGGAGAACTTGGCAAAGGTACCATTACCTTCCAGCCGATGTCTGGTAAATTGGGATTTTAGTATGGAAAGGTGTATCCTTGACTTGGCATTTTGTTATGGAAAGATGTACCATTGACTTACCATGCTTAAGGCAAGTAGAGCAGAATTCATTTATCATTATTATCTCAGTGTATCTGGGTATATCATGGGTTATGATGGTTATTGTTCTAGAAGGCCGTGTTGCCTCAATTGTTGAAGCAAATAGTTATTGATTGCTTGTTGTTTTCCTTTTGTATTAAAGGCATACTTGAATAGTTATGAATGTGTTGGAAACAAACATAACTATTGTGTTGTGATGGTGAAAAACGTGAAAGACTTTGAATACTTGTGTGAACATGTTTTGAAAAGGCAAATCATGTATAAGTCTGGGAAATGAGAAAATGTAATGGGCTTTCTGAAATTGTTTTCATGAACTTGTTATTGTCATATGAATTTTGGGAAAAAGGGTGACAAGAAGAAAGAAAAATAAATTGCTTATGTTGTTGAATGAAATGAATGATTTTGAGAAAAATTCTTATAGAAGTATTTTCTGTATAAACCGTCATTTTATGTATATGATATGATCTAGAGCATTCACGATCATAGCTAGCTGTATGTTGTTATTGTTTAGGATCATATTGGAATCCCTACTGGACTTTATGTTCATCCCACGTTGCTAATCCTTTTTCAAGTGAACATCGAGAAGGGTTTCAAGATCAAAGATCTTCTTTATGTGTTGGCCACGGGGCCTTTTGTTTGTAGGCTGAATGCCATAGATGTAAAAGGGTTAAACTATTCCTTTTACTTTAAAGATGTAAGCCTGCAGGAAATTTATTTAGTTATATACATGTTGCATTTTCGGATGAGAGAATCTTTATCTATTCTTACAAAAGATGTAAAGAGTTTCCGCATGTTATCTCTGAAATTGAATAAACTTAATGAATTTGGTAATGGATTCCGAGTAATAAAATGTGGGGCGTGACAACTTGGTATCAGAGCGAGCCGGGTTTGAATACTTTGGGCTTGTGGGGAGTGGTTTTTACCACATCGGGTTTACTATGCTTGGTGAGGACGTTGCATATAGTTAGGATAAGTGTTAGGATTTACATGTTGCATTTATGTGAGCATGGGATTAAGTTTCTTGGATAGTACTTATAGCCGGTGAACTAGCTTTGAGGTCTTATCGGAAACACGCCTAATCAACGTGGTTTCTAATAGGAATTCCTTTAGAGTTCTAGGATGAGTGTCTATCTTTGAGGACTTGATTCGATTATGTGTTTAGGTGTTTAATTGTTTAGATATGATAGAAATTGTATGTTTTGGGAAGTAATTGTGTCTTGTAGCCTAGAGGCGGCGAGTGCGTGCCTTAGGAAAGGTCGTTGTGTTAAGTACTAAGCTTGGTTTTGTTTTTGGACTTTATCGGATGTCTACAAGATGGAATAGAGGTCGAGTTGGGAATAGGATTGCCAGTAGGGGCACAACGGTTCCTTTAGCACCAGTCGTTGCAGTATCGGCTATCAGTGAGGAAGCTGCACGCGACATTGTAAGAGCAGTGCAAGAGGCTCTAGCCCACAATGAGGGTGACAACAAGCATACCCTCAAACTTACTAAGGAGTTTCTTTGCTCCAATCCGTTGAAGTTTTTAGGGGAGGCTAAACCGTTGGAGGCGAAGGATTGGTTGGAACAGATTACCAAGACTCTTGATATGATTAGGGTCGAAGATGAAGGATTGAGGGTCTCTTTGGTAACTTTCCAATTGAGAGGAGATGCGAGTTATTGGTGGAAGTATGCTAAGAACACAGTACGTAACATGTGGGTTGCTTTCACGGAGGCTTTTTAGGCCAAGTACTTCCCTCCTTCTGCTCGGGAGAGGTTGAGGGAACAGTTTGTTGAGTTGCGCCATGATGCTACTCCTTTGGCACAGTTTGAGATGCGGTTCACTAGCTTGTCGAGGTTTGCTCCAGAGTTGGTGGCAATAGAAGAGCGTCGTTAGTTTGAGTTTGAGAGGCGGTTGTGTGATGATATCCGGGAGAAGGGAGCCGGATCTATGTGGAAGAATTACTATGCTCTAGCTGAGGAGGCGGCCCATGTGGAGGCCATAGTTATGAGTGTTGGTCAGGTTATGGAGGAGGCCACTTTGGTGGCTCCTACGATTCATAAGCATTCTAGGCTCAGTAAGAGGTGGAGGCGAGCGCATGATCAATCACAGGTTCAGTCCTTGTTTTCATCAGGGGTTTCAAACTCATCAGTTGGGAGGCCTAGTGAGATTCAGGCTTCAAGTTAGTTGCAGAGTAGGGAGTCTCCTGTTTGTTTTGATTGTGGTCATCTGGGCCATGTTAGACGTTTTTGCCCTTTGCGTGTGAATGCTTCGGGTGTTTTGAAACCTAGTCGGACTCAGTCTCTTCAGTCCAGTCAAGGGCTATACCAATACCAGACCCGTGTAGGCCAGGCTTCAAGAGCTCCGCGATGGTCTACTTTTTAGCCAACACAGTAGTATTACCCTAGAGAGGGAATTTTGTATTAGAGGCCGGTGATTTAATATGTGAACTTTTTGTTGTCAACAAATGTACCGGTGGCTGTTGATACACCGCGATTATGTGTTGTATATGTACATGTGTTGTTGTTTGTTTACTCTCATGTATTGGGGCATGTAGTGAATCTCGAGCGCCCTTTTATATGTGTAATGAGAAATGGTTCATGGATTGATAATCGTAACAATGTTGTATACGTGTTATTGCCTTATGAGATGGTTATGTAATGGCCTGTGAGCCTTGTTTTATTTGGGAGTTAACTGTTGAGAACGGGTAACCCGTGGATTATTGTAATTAGTAATGTTGTGCGGTGAGAATGAATTATAAGGCTCGAACGTGTGGAGTATAGAGAAATATGAGATTTGGATTCCTGGGTAGTGAGGATGGTTACTTGTGAGTGCGGCTTAATGTTTTAGTTTGTTGGTCAATGAGTTTGTTGCGATCCTATAGATTTTGTTAAGGGTAATGTTTGTGTTGTAGTTGTTATGAGTTGGTATGAGTTTGCGGTGTTATTAGATATTGGATGGATGTAGACGTCCCCGAACGCCCCGGGAGGAACGAGCTCCCGTTTTGTTCATTTTGGGGTCACTACAGCTCAGGACTCTCAAATTTGTCACGGTTCTAAGTCTGAACCAAAGAGTCCAAATCCGGCAAATCGTTTTGAGAAACAGATTTTTGAAAAGAAGTGCCAAACATGGACTGCTTTGCCAGATACAGAGTCGCCACCTAAATGTTTTTTTAATGGGAAATTTAGGAAACCCTGACTCGGTGCCAAAGGCCACGTGTCCGTCATCACCAAAGTTGCCTTGGCTCGGGAACTTGGGTACGATTGGGGAAGGTCACTTCGTGAGCACCCCCGCTCGCCCGATCAAAGATCGGCCTCTACTAGCCATGATATCAATTTTTGAAAACTTTGTGTGTCCTTATTCCGGTTATTAGCCTAGGTTACTATGTGATGCACACAGCATATAAGTATAGACTGAGTTGCCTGAATTGGAACAAAACATTTCATGTTTGTTTATTTGAAAGTGGTTTGATGGTGCTACCCGCAAGTAAGCTAAGACGTGGATTTGCCACCCTCGGGTGGGCTTAGAAAACATGATTTTGCCACTATCTAGTGGGCTTAAAACACACATTTGATGAATTATTCCAATTCAAATAACCCAACCTTCACCCACAGGCATTCAGGCAGTTATATCACATTAGCAATTAGCCTCATGGTAAGCATGCTATTCATGGCAGTCACTCACACGCATGCAAGGATGCTAAAGCATAAAACTCACCGAGTACTCCAAGCTAAAAAAAAGAAGTTTATTAGAAA
This sequence comes from Camellia sinensis, assembly GCF_055761805.1. Taxonomy (NCBI): domain Eukaryota; kingdom Viridiplantae; phylum Streptophyta; class Magnoliopsida; order Ericales; family Theaceae; genus Camellia; species Camellia sinensis. The sequence goes on from NC_138970.1 coordinate 54,714,620, forward strand.
TCATGCATGATCCTAAATATACAGAAATGCCTAATGCAACACATGCAACACATGCAAAAATGCAACTATAGCAGGCTCGGCTATTCTAAACATGGCATATGAAATGCTACAACTAACATGTATTCAATTTGGAATTGAAAGTACGATGCAGTTAGTATGGTGCGCCGAGCCCGGTGCATGCAAAACAGATGAATGAATGCAAACATGCTATCATACTGTATGCTAATCGAAACATGCCCTAATCTAACCATCGTAAGCTGGTAAATAAAAGGGAAGAAAGACGTGGGGTTGGAAGACATACAACACACACACGCACACTTATTACAGTTATGCCCTCGCGCAGAGGGTCCAAATAAATATACAGTCCCGAATAAAAGAATATTACAGTCCAAATATTACAGTCCGAATAATATACAAATTCCTAATCTGTAAAACTGGCGTGCAAGCCAGGGACCGCCTTGCGCGGAAATCCACTGGGATGCCCCAATTAGCCTCTGTTTAGCAGTTATTCTTGGAAAGCGTGCCAGACTCCGAAAAGTTGCTGATTCTTCATTTTGCTGCAACAGAGAGCAGGAAAGGGGCATAGCAATGTATTTTCACAGATATATGCATGTCTCGATCCTCGTGCCACCAATCACGCATGTCGATGCATGATGGCCGAGGAGTCGAATTGCACGACTCAATATGAAATGAATGCACGCGTAAACACAACGAGACCTAACTCCATCATGGATGATCCGGAGTGTCGGTGACTGGGGAATTGAGACGTGTTTCGTCACTTGGAGTACGAAACGCACCTCGTTTCCCGTGCCCGGGCTAACTCCTATCCCGAACACGATGCAATATGCATGACATGCATGAAATGCGACTAAGATACAATCCTAACATACACAATGCTATGGAATGACACGCCTCGAAATGCGTGCACATGGGTACGCAAATCGAGAAAATGACAGAATGCGATCTAAATGACATGGAAATGTGATATGGGCTTACACTATCATGAGAGAGCCTCAGCCACACTCACATAAGAGGCCGATAGATGAAAATGATGTGCCTCGAAATGCGTGCACACGGGCACGCAAACCGAGGCAATGACATAAGCAATGCAATATGGCAAAAATGGCATATAGAATGCAACATGGACTTATACTAACATGAGAGAGCCTCAGCCACACTCACATAAGAGGCCGATAGATGAAAATGAAGTGCCTCGAAATGCGTGCACACGGGCACGCAAACCGAGGCGATGGCATATGCAATGCAATATGGCAAAAATGGCATATAGAATGCAACATGGACTTATACTAACATGAGAGAGCCTCAGCCACACTCACATAAGAGGCCGATAGATGAAAATGAAGTGCCTCGAAATGCGTGCACACGGGCACGCAAACCGATGCGATGGCATACGCAATGCAAATGACATGAAAATGGCATATGGAATGCAACATGGACTTATACTAACATGAGAGAGCCTCAGCCACACTCACATAGGATGCCGATGGGTGAAAATGAAGTGCCTCGAAATGCGTGCACACGGGCACGCAAACCGAGGCAATGGCATACGCAATGCAAATGACATGAAAAATGCAAGGCAATCATTCTAATGGAATTTCAGCACTAAAATATGGGGGAAAACAGTCCCGAAGTGAGGCGAAATGACACCAAATGTATGAAATAGTCCCGAAATGCGAATTTAGGCACCCGAAATGGCCTATAGCTATGCAATGCGTGCACAATATGGACATGAAGTGCAAATACAGAAGCTAGGCAGTCCCTAAATAGGCATTTTTTCAGTTATGAACATGGTCAAACAGCAAGCATAGGTAGAGCAACAATGGCATGCAAAAAATGAGGGTCAAGAGAGAGGTATGAAGCAAGTGGTATATGAAAAAGCCAAACTGGAAAATTCCCTTCTACAACACTGAAGAGGGACCAAAAATATGCACATTTACAGTTTATGGAAGCCTCAAAATCAGTATACAAACATGCTAGAAATGCAATGCAAAATGAGGCTCAAAAGTGGCTATAACATGAGGTATACAAAGAATTCACCAAAAATAAAAATATTGTTAATGAAACATGACAAGGGGGTCAAAATATGGCCACTTTCAGTTCTGATCATGGTCGAAAAGTGAAAACACAATAGGCTAAAAAAACATGCAAAAATGAGGGGGAAAGAGGGCTATAATGGTAGGTGGCATATAGAAACATCAAATGGTGATGGGCCCTTCAACAATGTTGACGAAGGGCCCAAAATAAGCACATTTACAGTTTATAGAATGCTCAAAAACAGATCACACATGGGCTAGAAATATCATGCAAAAAGGATGGCATACAAGAGGGTTGTGAAGCAAGTGCCAAAAATAAAACTCAAACAGAGAAATATCCTTAATGAAAGATGCAAATGAGCTCAAAATAACACTAATTTCAGTTATGGCCGGAACTCAAATGTGCAAGAAAGAGAGGCTAAGAAATGTTGCAAGAAATGAGCTCAAAAGAGAAAAATGGCAACTCACCCTTGTAGACCAAACTCTAGCAACTTCTTGGACCAAATTTGTTGCCTCTAAGCTGATGGAATTCCTCTCCTTGCTGCTGAGATGGAGTGGTGGTGGTAGAGCTTGGTGGTGATGAAGAAAACAAGGTGTAGGACTTGGAGTTTTCAAGCAAAATGAGAGGGATGGAGGGAGAATTATGTATCTAGCCTTGAAGAGCAAATTTTCTAACCCCTAAATGTGATGCCACCAGCTGGTTATATGGACAAGAAGAGGGGAGTAAAGGAGGGGCAAAAGGTGGGGGAAAATAGGCAAGTTTTCCCCCACAAAATATCCCCCGGATTGGGATATTTTCTGGGGAAAGGGCTACACAGCTGTAAAGTGGAAGGAGAGAGGAACATGGCCGGCCACCTATTGGGCTTGGAAGTGGCCGGCCGGCCACCCCCCCTAGCCGGCCAGCTAGGGGTCAAAAGGGTCAACTTGAAATAGTGGCCGGCCACCACATATTGGTGGCCTCCCAGGTCTCCTCTTCACAACCCTGTGGTTCGAATTTGGAAACTCTAAAACAGGAGAGAGAACAAGCCATTTTGAGGAGGGGTTCAAAAGGTTCAAATGGAATTAATGGCCGGCCATAAACTTTTAGGGTCCTCCCATGTGTGTACAACACAAATATGTGGTTCAAAGTTCAAGAAAGTGGCCCAAGGGTGTTCAACATTGGCTCGGAAGGAGGGGTACAAAAGGGTCAAGAAGCATTAGTGGCCGGCCATGAACTTTTAGGGTCCTCCCATGTGTGTACATCACAAATATGTGGTTTGGGTTTGAAGAAAATGGCTCCAAGGTGTTCAACATTGGCCCGGAAGTGCGAAAAACGGGCGTCGGAGGGGGCCGGAGGAGTAAAAAACTGGTTGTTGAAACAATTGCTAGCCTCCCACCCTTCCATGACCTTCCTGGTGATGAAACAGAGGCACCTGCCAAAAATGAATGAAAAGCAATGCAAAACGAATGCTCGAGGGCCAAAACACGCAGCTCAGGGTCCCGAAAATGGGCTGCTAAGCACCGAAAGTGGCATTCGGCCACGAAGTGGGTTTCTCCGACCCCAGTGTCCCTTGAAAGGGAGAAAATAAGATGTATGCCAAAAATCAGGGCAAACGGAGATGGTTAGGCGGTCCCGAACCGAGGCACACGGCCAACGATTCCGAAAAACCGGAATCCGGACTCCGAAATGGGCAAAATGGCCTACGGCCACAAAACGTAGCCCACGGCCACTGAGAGATGGTCTACTGGACCTCTCCCTTCCCTCAGGAAAAGAAACAAAGAAAACCGAGCCTGGTTCGCAAACCGAGGCAAAGCATAAAAGAGGGTTCGGAAGTCCGGAGGCAGGGCTCACGGCCGCAACTCAGAAACTTCTGAACGAGCACAATATGCAACGTCACCGAGCGCTCAATCGGTGATGTCTGAGTCTTAAGGTCGGTCAAAAATGGGGTGTCTACAATGGAGCTTATGAATGTGAGGAAAATTTGGTGGTTAGATACTAGAGGTACTCTTTGGAAGGAAGTAAGGTTGTGTGCTCAGGTAATGCGTATGGCATTGGTGAAAATTCTTTTGTGTCCAAAATTGGGTGTTTGTCATTGACCATATCGGTCTCATGTTTGAGAGGTGAATGAGTATTTGCCATATAGGCATATGAGTGGTGGTTCCCTTAGAAACAATGGTGGTACTCCATCTTGGATCCAGTGAGATTCAAGGAATATGAGAACTTGTGTGTGGAACTCCATCTTGGAGCAAGTGGTGTTGGGTAGCATATCAGTGTTTGGTACCGAATGTAAAGTTTTAATTGAGCTGGTTAGTCAGTTGGTTGATATCGGGGTTTGGTTAACACGTGGTTACCTTGGGAATAGTTTGGGCTGGTGTGCGAAGTTGTAAGGTTGTGGGTGCATTGGAATGGTTTGGCGAGTTATATGTCTCGTGTAAGTGGCTGTGAAGCTCATATGAAGATTGTCTTGAAATTGTAGAAAATCCCCTAGTTGGGGTAACATATTGGGAAATCTTCATTTTGCATGTGCTGTATGCCTGATGTAACTAAGAATTCATGATGATAATATGCCGGAATGGAAATTGCAAGATTGTGGATTCCTTTGTTTTGTGTGTTGTACTTTATTGTGTTGATAGCACAATTGTAATTTCTATTAATGGTTATTATAGAAATGTTATGTTTATGTTGGTTGTGGAATCACTATAAGACTGATGGGAGTTGTTGGGTGACGGTGGAGGTTCACCAATTGTCTTATGTTGAGAAACGAACTCAGAAGATGAGTTTTTCCTTGTGTTGTAGCCTCGAATGGCAATGTTAAACTATAATGTTCTAGATTTAATCTACGTGTTAATAAAGGATTTCAATACGTAGTTTATTTGATTTAATAAACGCTAAATTTAACAAAGTATGATAATGCGAACGATTTAGTGTTCGGAGTAACACTTTATTTTATTGTTGGATGATGGTTACAAAAAATTTAAGAATTCATTTGAAATTGAGAACGTATTTTGGTTGTGGAAACCTTCAAAGAAAAGGAGAAAATGTGGAATTTTTTTTTTTTACATGCTTTTGTGAATAATGTCACCTTTGGTGGAAGGTTCACCTCGAGTTGCGTTGTGTTCTTAATTTCGGGACAAAATTTCCTAAGGTGGGGAGGTTGTAGCATTTGTACCCTTTTTAAAACTTTTGAGAAGTGTATGTGAACCCTTTATTTTATTTTGGGGATCTTTGGTGTTGTTATGGGTTGGTTTTGGAGGAGTATAATCCGATTTAAACTTGTTGGGTTTGGTTGTTCGCACTTATTCTTGTCAAAAGTTCCTTGGAGACTTAGAAATTCTATTCTAGGGTCGGCACCAGCCTTCCTAAGGGTCGACCCTTACCTGTTGGTGAAGTTTCTGGAAGTGTTGCTCGAAGATATGGTAGACACCAGACTGGGAAAGGGTCGACCCTCTTATGTCTGCGTGTTGGTTGCTGGAAGATAGAGTCGACCCCCTCCTGTCTTAGGGTCGACCCCTCTGTGTTTTTTTCAGATTTTTGGGGTTTGAATGGGCCCTACCCTTGGGGGGTTTTGGGCCTATTATTTTATTTGACCTTGGGGCTATTTGCTACTGCTATAAATAGATCTAAACCACTTTCCTCTCATTACTTTTTCTCCTCTTTTCCTCTCAACCCGTGATTTCTCTCCTCTCTCTCTAAAACTTAACTTTTTGCACTTAGATCTTCAGATCTACTCACCTAGAGCCATCTTTTCACCTTGGTCCTTTGGGAAAGGTTGTAGATCTTGTCAAGGGCTTTCTATAGATTCAAGTGGTTCGTGGTTTCGTCACCGGTGATTTTTGGGTTGTTTTCTCTTTGCTTCAAGAAGTAGGGATTTCTTTGCTCCTTTCCAATACCTCATCTGTGGATAGACATGTGGTAGTTTTTATTGCATAAAAATCATATTCATTATGGATTTTCTTAAAATGAGAAGTAACCACGGTGTTGGTTTTGTTTTAGACTAATCACGTGAAGTTGAGTTGAGTTATGGTTTTGATAACAATGGAATTGGTTTTGTAAAATAAAGAGGATGGGTTTGGTTTTGATTTTGTAAAATGACGAGAATGAATTCTTAGAAAATGGTTAAAGTTGTGTTTATTGGAAAAAAATAAAGAAAAGTGGTCTTTTTGAAAGAAAATGAAATCATCACTCTTTGTAAACGAATAATGAACTTGAGGTCGGATCTTGGAAGCTTTACATATTATCATTGTTATTGGACTTAAAGCCTTGCGAGAGTTGGATTTTTGTTTTCCTTTTGTAATAGATGCTGGAATGGATAGATAGGAATGTAAATGGTGGAGTTGGTTATTTGTAATTTCTCACTTATGAAATATGGATAGCTTATCCATTTTGGAGATTGTATATATATGTTTAGAAATATATGTTTGGGGCTATCGGTGAGGGAAAGTTATGACTGTTGTAGAAATTGTATGTGGAGTAGGTGAATTAAAACAAATCCTTCATTGGTTGTGTAGACGTCCCCGAACGCCCCGGGAGGACGAGTCCCGTTCTGTTCGTTTTGGGCTCACTACAGTTCGGACTCTCAAATTGTAACGGTTCTAAATCTGAACCAAAGGGTCCAAATCCGGCAAATCGTTTTGAGAAAACAGATTTTTTAGAAAGAAGTGCCAAACGTAGACTGCTTTGCCAGATACAGAGTCGCCACCTAAATATTTTATTTTGGGAAATTAGGAAACCCTGACTCGTTGCCTAAGGCCACGTGTCCGTCATCACCAAAGTTGCCTCGGCTCGAGAACTTGGGTACGATTAGGGAAGGTCACTTCGTGAGCACCCTCGCTCGCCCGATCAAAGATCGGCCTCTACTAACCATGATATCAAGTTTTGAAAACATTGTGTGTTCTTATTCCGATTTTTTAGCCTAGGTTTACTATGTGATGCGCACAGCATACAAGTATAGACCGGGTCGCCTGAATTGGAACAAAACATTTCATGTGTGTTTATTTGAAAATGGTTTGATGGTGCTACCCGTAAGTAGGCTAAGACGTGGATTTGCCACCCTCGGGTGGGCTTAGAAAAACATGATTTTGCCACTATCTAATGGGCTTTAAAACACACATTTTTAACGAATTGCTCCAACTCAAGTAACCCAACCTTCACCCACAGGCATTCAGGCAGTTATATCACATAAGCAGTTAGCCTCATGGTAAGCATGCTATTCATTGCAGTCACTCACACGCATGCAAGGATGCTAAAGCATAAAAACTTACCGAGTACTCCAAGCCAAAACAGAAGCTAATTAGAAATCCATGCATGATCCTAATTACACAGAAATGCCTAATGCAACACATGCAGAATGCAACTATAGCAGGCTCAGCTATTCTAAACATGGCATATGAAATGCTACAACTAACATGTATTCAACTTCGAATTGAAAATACAATGCAGTTAGTATGATGCGCCGAGCCCGGTGCATGCAAAACAGATGAATGAATGCAAACATGTTATCATACTGTATGCTAATTGAAACATGTCCTAATCTAACCATCATAAGCGGATAAATAAAAGGGAGAAAGACGTGGGGTTGGAAGACATACATCACACGCACGCACACTTATTACAATATTGCCCTCGCACAGAGGGTCCGAATAAATATACAGTCCCGAATGAATAAATAATACAGTCCCGAATAAATAATACAGTCCAAATATGTACAAAAATCCTAATTAATCACCAAATTAACTAGGAAAACAATAAACTAACATGCAAGTCAGGGACTGCCTTGACTCTTCTTCAGATGATGAATGATGCACATCCGGGTTGCCTTGCGCGGAAATCCACGGCGATGCCCCGATTAGCCTCTGTTTTGCAATAATTTCTTGGAAAGCGCGCCAAGCCCCGAAAGACTGTTGATTCGTGATTTGCTATAACAGAGAGCAGGAAAGGGGCATAGCAATGTATTTTCACAAATGTATGCATGGCTCGATCCTCGTGCCACCAATCACGCATCTCGATGCATGATGGCCGAGGGGTCGAATTATGCAACTCGATATAGAATGAATGCATATGAAAACACGACAAGACCTAACACCATCACGGATAATCCGGAGTGTCGGTGACTGGGAATTGAGACACGTTCCGTCACTCGGAGTACGAAACGTACCTCGTTTCCCGTGCTTGGGCTAACTCCTATCCCAAACACAATGCAATATGCATGAGATGCATGAATGCAACTAAGATACAACCTAGCATACACAATGCTATGAAATGGCATACACGATGCACGAGGTAACATGGCATACACAATGCACTAACATACAACCTAGCATACGCAATGCTATGAAATGAAATGGCATACACAATGCGTAATGGACTTACACCAACATGAGTGGACCTCAGCCACACTCACATAAGAGGCCATTAGATGAAAATGAGACTCTCGAAGTACGTGCACGCATGCACGCAAACCGAGGACCGACCCTAAGGCACCAAATGCCACTCTAACAAGACATGGCAAGGCATGGAATATGATATGCAAATATGCAAATTTTAGAAGCTACATATGATGCAAAACAGCCCCGGATCATGGAAACATGGCACCCGATGCATGAAATGGTACCCGAAATGCAAAACTAGGCATATGCATTGGCCTATAGCTATACAAAACATGCATTATTTGAACATGAAGTGTGAAGACAGATTCAAGGCAGTCCCAAAACAAGCATATTCAAAGTTTCAAGAAAGGCCAAACAATGAACATAAATAGGGCTAAACCAATATGCAAAAATGGCCCTAAATGTGAGATAAAGAAGCAAGTCATGGTTTCTGGCCTCAAACAAAAGAGGACCCTTCTACAATGTTGAAGAGGGGCCCAAAATATGGTATTCTACAGTTGGTGGCCGAGCCAAAAACAGTACACAAGCATGCTCAAAATACTATACAAAATAAGGCCTAAAAAGAGGTCTAAACACAAGGAGGAAAAAGGAAACATCAAACAGCAAAAGACCCTTGATGAAACATGAAGAGAGGGTCAAAATAAGGCCATTTACAGTTTGGACCAAAGTCCAAAAACACAAACACAAGGGGCTAACAAATCATGCAAAAATGAGGCCAAAAGAGGGATATAAAGGCAAGTGGCAAATGAAAGCCACAAACAGTGATGAGCCCTTCAACAATGTTCAAGAAGGGCTCAAAATAAGCTTCTTTACAGTTTGGACTAGAGCTCAAAACAGTTTAGATATAGGCCTAAAATAATATGCAAGAAAATGGCATACAAAGGAGGTAATGAAGCAAGTGCAAAAAGGGAGCCTCAAAAAGTGAGAGGCCCTTAAACAAACATGAAATAGAGCTCAAAAAATTATATTTTCAGTTAGGGTCGGAGCCCCAACATGCAAGCACAAAGAGCTAAAATGTGAACCAAGAAAAGGGTCAAAAAGGGAGAAGAGGACTTACCCTTGAAGACTAATCTTTGACAGCCTTTTGGACCAAGAAATGCTGCCTCCTAAGCTCTGAGAAGAACCTCCAAGCTGCTGGAATGGAGTGGTGGTGTGGTGCTAGGTGATGGTGAGGAAATGGTATAAGAATCAAATGGTTTTTTAAGGCTTAGAGTAGAGAGAGAGAGAGATTTAATGTGAGAGCTCCAAACCAAAATTTTCTAACCCCTAAAACACAGCTGGGGGGTCTGTTATATAGACACAAGAGGGTGGAAAAGAGGGGGAAAAATGGGGGGGAAATGAAATTCAAATTTCCCCCCAAAATTGGCCTAAAAGGGAGATAAAGGGGCAAGTGATAGTAGGAGATCTCAAACTGAAGATAGCCCTTCAAAAAAGTTGAAGAGGGGCTCAAAATAAGACACTTTGTAGTTTATGACAAGCCACGAAAATAAATACAAGTAGGCCTAAACTATCATGCAAGAAAAAGCAAAAAAGAGGGGTAAAGAAGCAAGTGGCAGTAGGTGATCTCAAACAGCAAAAATTACTTAATCAAACATGAAAAGGACCTCAAAATATGACTAACTCAAGTTTGGGTCGGAGCCTAAAATGCAGAATGAAGGTTCGGGAGCCAAAACACGCAGTTCGGGGCCCCGAATGTGGGCTGTTAGGCACCGGAAGTGGTGTCCGACCACGAAGTTGGTCTCTCGGACCACAGTGTCCCTCAAAAGGGAGGAAATAAGGTGTGTACCAAAAACCGGAGCAAACGGAGGTGGTTAAGCAATCCCAAATAGAGGCACACGGCCGACAGCTCCGAAAAACCGGGAACTGGGCTCCAAACGGGAAAAATGGCCTACGACCACAAAACGTAGCCTACGACCACTGAGAGATGGTCTACGAGACCTCTCCCTCCCTTCGGGAAGAAAAAAATAGAGAAAACAGGGCCTGGTTCGCAAACCGAGGCAAAGCACAAAAGAGTCCGGAAGTCCGGAGGCAAGGCTCGCAGCCGGGACTCCGCAACCTCAGAACGAGCACAATATGCAATATCACCGAGCGCTTAATTGGTGATGTCTGAGTCTTAAGGTCGGTCAAAAATGGGGTGTCTACAGTTGCCCCTCTTTGACAAAACTCGAAAGTCATAAGTGACGGGAGTGAATGTCAAAGCCCAGAGACGACCCATTTTTGACATGGCCGAAGACTTAGACAAACATACTAGATAACAAAGAAATGTGCCTGCAGGCATGCCCGCAGGCGGGGGGAGGGCAAAATGCAACTGGCAATGAAAGACGCCGAAGGTGACTCAATGATCATGCAAATGCAGTAAGCCGTAATGAAGCACATATTCACAATAGATGCAACTGTTTTAAGCAAGGATGCGAAGCGAAACTACATTTCATGCAGTTGAAGAGTGCGGAGAATCATTGAATTTTCGCCACGTCTCACACGGAGAAGATACAATACCTGCGCGGTTCGTCTGGTCGCACCAGCCTCAAATGAACCGTACATACAACATCGTGCCTCATGGTGCTGGGGATCTCTCACTTCTTCTTGGTTGAACCACAGGTACTACTTTTCTCCCTGACTATAGTCGCAGCTTTCCCTATTCTCCAACAGGGTGATAGACTAGGTTGACTCAGTATCCAGAATTGAGGCGCATACACATGTTATCTCAATCTATGGGGCTGCCATACAGATTTCAAGCCGAGGATATACCCCTGGGTATTTAAACCAGACTTTAGTCTCGGAAATCCCGAACCTTTGCGTTCTAGGCAAGAGCCATTCGAACTCTAGTTTCCACCGTCTCAGTTGGTCTCCTAGGAACTCACCGTAAACACAGGCAGGTGGCTATACCAGACCACTAGAAGTCGTTCGGGCACGACAAACACCAAAGGAATTGCACCTTTAGAGGATTTAAGGTCTCCTAGACCAAGAGTGCACAAGATAGTGCGATGAAATGCAAGTGCGATGCGCGAAATGGCACAAATGATGATGTAGGATTTAAGGTCTCCTTAGACCGGACGATAAAACAGATATGATGCAATGGATGTAATAGATGCGATGCAATAGATAATAGATGCAATGCAACAGAGAGTACAACAGATGCAAAGGGTGACATATTCCAACCACGCTGGACTCGTGAGTGGAGGCAGAACAAAGAAAATCAATCAGGAGCGCGTTCCACGCAACCTAAGATAAGTTCCAAAAACGCTGAAATCGTGTGAGGAAGGGGACACTCAAACCACGTTGAAATTGTGAGAAGAGGTCTGAAAACAACCGCTCAAGTGCGCGCACAACGCAACCTGAGATAAATTCCAAACACGCTGAAATCGTGTGAGGAAAAGAACACTCTAACCACGCCGAAATCGTGAGAAGAGGTCTGAAAACAACCGCTCAAGTGCGCGCACAATGCAACCTGAGAAAAATTCCAAACACGCTAAAATCGCGTAAGGAAGGGGACACTCAAACCATGCTGAAATCGTGAGAGGAGGCCCAAAAACAACCGCCCAGGTGCGTACACAACGCAACCTGAGAAAAATTCCAAACACGCTGAAATCGCGTAAGGAACGGGACACTCAAATCACGCTGAAATAGTGAGAGGAGGCCCCAAAACAACCGCCCAGGTGCGTACACAATGCAACCTAGGATAAATTCCAAACACATTGAAATCGCGTAAGGAATGGGACACTCAAACCACGTTGAAATCGTGAGAGGAGGCCCAAAAACAACCGCCCAGGTGCGTACACAACGCAACCTGAGATAAATTCCAAACACGCTGAAATCGTGTTAGGAAAAGAACATTCTAACCACGCTGAAATCGTGAGAAGAGGTCTGAAAACAACCGCTCAGGTGCGTACACAACGCAACCTAGGATAAATTCCAAACACGCTGAAATCGCGTAAGGAATAGGACGCTCAAACCACGCTGAAATCGTGAGAGGAGGCCCAAGAACAATCGCCTAGGTACGTACACAACGCAACCTAGGATAAATTCCAAACACGCTGAAATCGCGTAAGGAATGGGACACTCAAACCACGCTGAAATCGTGAGAGGAGGCCCAAAATAACCGCCCAGGTGCGTGCACAACGCAACCTGAGATAAATTCCAAACACGCTGAAATCGTGAGAAGAGGTCCTAAAACAACCGCTCAAGTGCGCGCACAACGCAACCCGAGAAAGTCCCGGAGGACAATTCCCAAACGCTGCTCAACGTAAAAGGATAAAAGGTAGAAAATAACACAAGATGCAAATAAATGGAAGTATGGTGTGTATGACAATACAAGTGGAAAAGTACATACCAATGCAGGTGGAAGGGTGTATAACTTTGAAGCAGGCTTGATCTTGCGCTTGAGGTAGAGGCACACTCATACTTCGGAGCATTGACAAGGCTTTGAAAAGGTACATCCAGAATACAATCACGAAATTTGCTGAAGGTGAAACACGCTCAGATGCTTCCATTTTCCCTCTTTTCTTTTTCTTTACAGTCCGGAACCCATGTAGCTTCAGATAGGTCTTGGTTTTACTGTTCTCACGTGACCTAGGTTGAACCCCGCGACTTTATGAAAGAACCAATTCTGTTTTGCACAAATGTGGAGAACGGCACGGCACTCGGAGCACAGAACGATTTTATTTTTGAAATTGAGAGATGAGTTTTTGACCAGGTATTGAGCCTACGACTGAACACAGCAAAACGACTTAACAAGGAAATAAAAGGCACACAACCTAGACACGTCGAGTAACACTGGAAACGACTCAAAACAAGAATCGAGATAAAACAAAAAGACACGACACTCAGACGTGCACAGGGAGCCTGTTTCACCGGGTAGTGTTTCCCACCCTTTCTCATTTGTGGTTCTCACATCACTCGGCCCTCAAGCTCTGTTTTTTCTAAAAAAGCCCTTTTCTCACTTTTCCTCTCATCGCACATCTCTCTATTCTTTGATCTCTCATTTTTCATCCCTCCCCTGGGTGGTTGATGGATAAACAGCAAATTGTGGGCTCGTACCCCTAGCATTCTGCTAGATTCTCTTTCTTCCGCTCACAACTAGTGAATTCCTCCCACGGAAGGGTTGCTCTACAACTAGGTGTGTAGCAAATCTGCAGCTAACATCAGTTGATAATGCTTTGCTGGGGAGTTTGGACGTGATAAGATCTGTCCAAATGATGGAGTGGAATATCTTGCCCCATTCTAGTTCGTGCTTCGCACTTTGCTTGATACCTCGTTGCTTGGAGGATGTGAGAGCTTTCTGCCCTTTGTTGTGCCCTTTTCTGGCGAATACGGTGCCCTTTCCGACAAGTAGAGTGCCCTTTCTGGCAAGTATTTTGACAAAGGGGAAAAGACAGAACACCTGACTCAACTGTGCCCCTAGTTCATCATTTTGACCATTTTTTGTTTTTGATTTCTACTAAAACAGTTTTGACCAACATGAGAGTTAGATTAACGCGCTTGTTCGATTTTCTGATTTAAAATCATGCAAGTTAGGCTATGAGCACTGAGAGTTTTCCTTTTTTGGGTCCAAGAAATGGTCCAGTTTTGAAAAATGGAGTACTTTTCGAGGAGATTAGTCAACCTCAGTAAAAATTCTCAAAAACTATTTTTGCAAACGACCACTGCTCAATGAGCACGGAACCTACTCTTGAGATGCACAACCTCGGATCCATAGCAATGGAAAATTATCCCTTGTTCGAAGAGAGCTGCATGGCAACAGAAAGTTGCCCCTTGTTTGAACGGCACCGCAGCGCATTGAATGGCAACGGAAAGTTGCCCCTTGTTTGAATGACACCGCGGTGCATTGAATGGCAACGGAAAGTTGCCCCTTGTCTGAATGGCACCGTAGTGTATTGTAATCAATCCTCAGAGCGATGATTGCAATCGAACTCCCGGATACAGAAAAGACAAAGATGACCAGAACCATCGCATGGACACAGTCGATTTGGAAGTGTTTATGGCTGGACTTCAGAATGAAGTTGCCTACGTATCCTAAAGATGGGAATCAAGCCTTACGTAGTTTGGGGGTTAAGGTACACTCGGGTATTAACCTCTCCTTTTTATGCTCTAACTTTTGCCAAGGCCGCCCTTTGCGGGTTTTCAACCTTGCGAGCTATATTCTTTAATTCTTTTTCATTTCTTTTCTTCTTTTTTCCATCTTTTTCTTCTTTTCTTTTTTTTTTTTTTTGTTTTCATTTTTCTTCTTTTTCTTCTTCTTTTTTTTTTTCATTCTTTGCATTTTTCTTTTTTTGTTCTTTTTTGTTCTTTTTCTTGCTCTAACTTTTGCCTGGGTCGCCCTTCCGGATTTTCGGCCCAGCGAGCCTCTCAAGGGTAAAAGTGTAGCTGATCCATGTCAAATGGTTTTGAAATCCTGAAGTCATCTGAATCCAGGAGAATGGCTGTTGTTTGCTGATGATGTAGGAGTCCATCCAATGGGGGTCTGAATTTGTCCCTAGTGTTGTGGATCGAGACTCAGTTGTCCTTCAGTGACACCTTCTTATTTCTTTCCTTCTGGGATTTGGCCTTCTTGCTAGTCTTTGTCTTTGACTCTTCGAGCACGTCCGACATTTTTGCCCTTAGTTCGAGGGGTGCTTCTGATCTAGCTTCGCAAGCTTCTTTTGACCTTCTGATCCTCTTGATCCGACTTTCTTGGCCTCTTGTTCGAGGGCTGCTTCAAATCTGGCCACACAGGCCTCACATTGTGGTTAACCGTTGAACATTCTGAATGCAAGTTCAAGGTTTGAAAGCAAGGGGCCGAGTCTTGAGGCTGAAAGCGATCCTAGGCTACACAATCTCAAGAGCGATTCCACACAGTTCTTCGCAGGATCGCGCAAAACATTTTTTTTGAAATCTTTTAAGAAAGCGACAAATCGCTCGCGCTGAAGACAATGTGGACCCAATCTGGATCAAGCTAGGATCCTTCTCAGTACTCACATTAACAAACATGATTTCATTCATTAAGGGCTTAGCAGGCCTCTCTTTCTCTCAATTGATCAAATTTTTGCAAATCCCGAGGAATTCTTCCCTCTTTGTTTTCACCGCAGTGTTCAAAAAGTTTTGAAAAACTTAGGTCAATGCAATAATTTCAGGGCACAAGAGAGTAGGTGGAATGCACTGTCGTTTCATTCAAGTTTCTGGCACAACTGGCACAAGGCAGAAGCAAGCACAAAAGCATGAAAAACCACTGCTGTTCATTCAAATCTATTGGCATTACTGGCTCCCCAGCAGAAACAGACTCAAAAGAAAACAAAAGGACAAACACAAAGCAAAATAGTGATATCCGAAGTAACACCCTCGGAATCACCCGACTTCTATTACAACAGGACTGACTCGATATAATAAGACAGACCCTTAATCAAAAAAGACTGACTCAAAACAAAGAGACAGACTCAAAACAAAACCACAGAACTGACTCAACACCCAAGTCAGAAGCTACAAAAACCATCATTCGCAAATGCTCAAAACAGTGCGTGCCCCACGCCACATCTGGAGTAAACTGAGTGCCGCCCGCAGGTGGTTCATCCTCTAATCACATATTTGCACTATCCCCTAAGTTCACTGATCCAGTGGCGATAGACTTTGCTGAGCTGGTGGGAGGATGACCCCGTTGTCAATCAGATCTTGCACTTCGTGGTGAAGACGAGAGCAATTGTCAGTACCATGACCGGTTTGTTGATGGAAGGCACAGTATTGGGCAGCATCATGCGTAGCCGAAAGAGGATTCGGGAGAGGCCGAGGCTCAAGGGGTTTGAGATGGCCTTGTCTTATAAGGATTTGGAAAGCTTTGGACAAAGGCATGTGGAGGGCATGGAAGACCCTTTGACCTCAGGGCTGGTACTTCAAAGTTTGTGGATTTTTGCTGGACGCACCAGCAAAGGGCTTGGCAGGTTCTGGCCTGGTTTGTTGATCTCTTCTGAGTGCAGGATTATAGCTGAAAGGAACGTTTCTGATACAACAACCCTTCTCCCGGCTTGCCCCTTGATTCAAACTGCCCCCAACTTGAGTAGCAAAAATATCATCCACAGTTTTTGCAACCACTGCAAGCACTTGCTGTTTGTTTAGTCCTTCGGCCTTCAAAGCCTCAACAGCCAATAGAAGATGTTCATGGGGACCAATGCCTGCCCCTACCTTGTTCTTACCATCTGCCTCCACTTTGCCAGGGGATTGGCATTCCTCAAATATAGCCCGTTCCAAGACTGGGGAGCCTTTTGACATGAACTGCCTGGTATGTGACGTGGTTAATGACGAAGCCGATGTCCCGGAGGCCAAATCTGTCACAGTTCTCTGAAGATCTTCGATCATTCTCTTCAGCTCAGAAGTAGTGGGTTCACGGGTTTGAGATGATTGGGGTCCAGGTGCATCCATCATGCATAAGTCCATGCTTTCTGGAATGAACACCTCAGGCTTGGGTAGATGGGCTAGGGTGATGTATATGCTGGGGTCGAAGGTGGATAGTAGTGTATGGATGAGGTTGAGATGGGGAGGTGATGAATCAATACTAACCTGAGGTCCTTATGGTGGAGCTAGGGTCTCTTCGTCAATAAGATCCTAAATCTTATGATGGAGGCGGATGCAACGGTTCATATCATGACCGTGTTGTTGATGATAGGCACAGCATTTAGCTGGGTCATATCTTGTTGGAAGAGGATTTGGAAGGGGTTGGGGTTCTAGGAGTTCTAGGTGCCCTTCTTCTTGCAGCTTTTTCAAAGCTTGGGAGAGACTCATGTAAAGGGGATGGAATTTTTGGGCTTGGGGCCGAGTTGAAGTGGTTGGTTCTTGGTCATTGAGGGAAGTGATGATAGTGTCTACTTCTGAGCATTTCGCAGCTGTGCTACCATCAGTAGTAGCATTGGAACTGCGAGCAACATTTCTCTTCGAAGGCTCATTATCTTTTGCAAAGATCCCTTGTCTGATGGCATCCTCGATTTGAACCCCCATTTCATGAAGGGCTGGAAAGGTAAACAGAGGTAGAGCGACCATCTTTTGAAACAACTTGCCATGCAGATTCTGAACAATCATCCTGATCTGATCTTTGTCGGAAGGCCTTGTAGTCATCATTGAGGCCTTTGCTCTCCATCTTGTCACGAGTCATGACCTCGATCTGTGTGTTGTAGGAGTATTGAGCAATAAAGGCCTCAGCCAGCCCTTCCCAGTTCTGTTTCACAGAGTTCTCCAATTTTGCATACCAGATTGCGGCTATCCCAGACAGGGTTCGGCCGAATAGTGACAATTTCTGGGCTGTGGTCAAACCTATTGGCCTCAAAATATCAAAAAATAGTTGGAGGTGCACCATTGGGTCTTCAGAGCCATCGAGTCGATCAATATGCGACATCTTGAACCGATCCGGTAATGTCACCACTGAGTTGGTATAACCATCCTCTATATCATGAATAGAGTGGGCCCCCTGAGACTTTTTGAACAATTTCTCAAGCCTGCTCACTTTCAATGCCGTGGGGTCCGTCTTGAACTCAAAGGGGGAGTCTGGCAGGTTGGTGGGTGTTTTAGACAGTGGGGTAGCACCAGGGGCGGAGCTGGCCCGCCTGGAACGTCCGTATCATCCTGGACGTGGGTTGCCTCCCTGAGTATGGGAACTCTTGGTGGGGGAGGAGCCTGGTGTGAAGTAGATACTCCAGTTTGCTGCTCTAACCTGGCAATTGTCTCTGCCTGTTGGGCTATGACCACAGCCTGTTGCTTGGTGAATTCCATTTGACGGACAGCATCTTGCTGCATGGCTTTCATACTATCCTGGAGTTAGCGCACCATCTCTTCCAGACCCGACATATTGCCCTGATCTAACTGAGCAACTGGTATACCTGTGTCGGCAGTAGGCTCAGAAATCTCAACCTGGCTGTTCAAAGACCACTGAGCTGGTAGCTACTGTACTGGTGGTCTGTGCCTGACCGACCTTTTCACCCTGCCTCTGGTAAAGGAACACTGATTGCCCTTGAACTGAATCTCTGACCCAACAAAGTTTATCAACACAAGTTCGGTGTACCCGGGGAATATTGGGGCCTTCTGAAGCTATGGTTCCAAGACTGCCTAGCAAAAGAGAAAACAGACAGCATCTCAGCCTGATTTCACCTGAACAGATATGAGCATAGTTGAATGAGTGTGCTCTCTATTGAATTCTGCTCAAAATTCTGCCGGAAAACTGATACCCTCAGGTAAAACTGATTCTTCCAAATACTGATGCCCACAGGCCTGATGCCCAAACTTGTAGACTGATACATGCATTCCTGTAGAGACGCACTCTAAAAGCACAAAACAAGCAAGTGAGAGCCAAAACAACCCTATGTTGGGGTAGGGTTTCCCTGTCCTATTTTGTCAGGAGCTAGGGTTTCACTACGCACGCAGTGATTTCAAACAACCTATATCGGGTAAGCAACCTGTCCTAGTTTGGAATGGTCACAATGGATTCCGAATATGCACTAGGTTGAATGGTCAAAAGGGTGCCCCGGTAAAACCGGGGTTTGTGTTCCCATGCTGGCAGAGCCCACAACCGGTCAGCCTTATGGTCATGCCTTGACAAGACAAGCCTCCGGCAAACCGTTCAGGAATAGCAGATGGCAAACACGGTGTCCTAGGCGCACCAATGCAAATGCAATGCAAAGAAACACACAAGTGTAGTCAAAACAAGATATCATGAGTTCGAGTCAAGTTCTCTAAATCCTCAGCGGAGTTGCCAGAAACTGTAGACGTCCCCGAATGCCCCGGGAGGACGAGTCCCGTTCTGTTCGTTTTGGGCTCACTACAGTTCGGACTCTCAAATTGTCACGGTTCTAAATCTGAACCAAAGAGTCCAAATCCGGCAAATCGTTTTGAGAAAACAGATTTTTTAGAAAGAAGTGCCAAACATGGACTGCTTTGCCAGATACAGAGTCGCCACCTAAATATTTTATTTTGGGAAATTTAGGAAACCCTGACTCGTTGCCTAAGGCCACGTGTCCGTCATCACCAAAGTTGCCTCGGCTCGGGAACTTGGGTACGATTAGGGAAGGTCACTTCGTGAGCACCCCCGCTCGCCCAATCAAAGATCGGCCTCTACTAACCATGATATCAAGTTTTGAAAACATTGTGTGTTCTTATTCCGATTTTTTAGCCTAGGTTTACTATGTGATGCGCACAGCATACAAGTATAGACCGGGTCGCCTGAATTAGAACAAAACATTTCATGTGTGTTTATTTGAAAATGGTTTGATGGTGCTACCCGTAAGTAGGCTAAGACGTGGATTTGCCACCCTCGGGTGGGCTTAGAAAAACATGATTTTGCCACTATCTAATGGGCTTTAAAACACACATTTTTAACGAATTGCTCCAACTCAAGTAACCCAACCTTCACCCACAGGCATTCAGGCAGTTATATCACATAAGCAGTTAGCCTCATGGTAAGCATGCTATTCATTGCAGTCACTCACACGCATGCAAGGATGCTAAAGCATAAAAGCTTACCGAGTACTCCAAGCCAAAACAGAAGCTAATTAGAAATCCATGCATGATCCTAATTATACAGAAATGCCTAATGCAACACATGCAGAATGCAACTATAGCAGGCTCGGCTATTCTAAACATGGCATATGAAATGCTACAACTAACATGTATTCAACTTCGAATTGAAAATACAATGCAGTTAGTATGATGCGCCGAGCCCGGTGCATGAAAAACAGATGAATGAATGCAAACATGCTATCATACTGTATGCTAATTGAAACATGTCCTAATCTAACCATCATAAGCGGATAAATAAAAGGGAGAAAGACGTAGGGTTGGAAGACATACATCACACGCACGCACACTTATTACAATATTGCCCTCGCACAAAGGGTCCGAATAAATATACAGTCCCGAATGAATAAATAATACAGTCCCGAATAAATAATACAGTCCAAATATGTACAAAAATCCTAATTAATCACCAAATTAACTAGGAAAACAATAAAACTAACATGCAAGCCAGGGACTGCCTTGACTCTTCTTCAGATGAAGAATGATGCACATCCGGGTTGCCTTGCGCAGAAATCCACGGCGATGCCCCGATTAGCCTCTGTTTTGCAATAATTTCTTGGAAAGCGCGCCAAGCACCGAAAGACTGTTGATTCATGATTTGCTACAACAGAGAGCAGGAAAGGGGCATAGCAATGTATTTTCACAAATGTATGCATGCCTCGATCCTCGTGCCACCAATCATGCATCTCGATGCATGATGGCCGAGGGGTCGAACTATGCAACTCGATATAGAATGAATGCATATGAAAACACGACAAGACCTAACACCATCACGGATAATCCGGAGTGTCGGCGACTGGGAATTGAGACACGTTCCGTCACTCGGAGTACGAAACGTACCTCGTTTCCCGTGCTTGGGCTAACTCCTATCCCAAACACAATGCAATATACATGAGATGCATGAATGCAACTAAGATACAACCTAGCATACACAATGCTATGAAATGGCATACACGATGCACGAGGTAACATGGCATACACAATGCGCTAACAAACAACCTAGCATACGCAATGCTATGAAATGAAATGACATACACAATGCATAATGGACTTACATAAACATGAGTGGACCTCAGCCACACTCACATAAGAGGCCATTAAATGAAAATGAGACTCTCGAAGTACGTGCACGCATGCACGCAAACCGAGGACCGACCCTAAGGCACCAAATGCCACTCTAACAAGACATGGCAAGGCATGGAATATGATATGCATATATGAAAATTTCAGAAGCGAAATATGATGCAAAACAGCCCCGGATCATGGAAACATGGCACCCGATGCATGAAATGGTACCCGAAATGCAAAACTAGGCATATGCATTGGCCTATAGCTATACAAAACATGCATTATTTGAACATGATGTGTGAATACAGATTCAAGGCAGTCCCAAAAAAAGCATATTTACAGTTTTAAGCAAGGCCAAACAATGAACATAAATAGGGCTAAACCAATATACAAAAATGGCCCTAAATGTGAGATAAAGAAGCAAGTCATGGTTTCTGGCCTCAAACAAAAGAGGGCCCTTCTACAATGTTGAATAGGGGCCCAAAATATGGTATTCTACAGTTGGTGGCCGAGCCAAAAACAGTACACAAGCATGCTCAAAATACTATACAAAATAAGGCCTAAAAAGAGGTCTAAACACAAGGAGGAAAAAGGAAACATCAAACAGCAAAAGACCCTTGATGAAACATGAAGAGGGGGTCAAAATAAGGCCATTTACAGTTTGGACCAAAGTCCAGAAACACAAACACAAGGGGCTAACAAATCATGCAAAAATGAGGCCAAAAGAGGGATATAAAGGCAAGTGGCAAATGGAAGCCACAAACAGTGATGAGCCCTTCAACAATGTTGAAGAAAGGCTCAAAATAAGCTTCTTTACAGTTCATACTAGAGCTCAAAACAGTTTACATATAGGCCTAAAATAATATGCAAGAAAATGGCATACAAAGAAGGTAATGAAGCAAGTGCAAAAAGGGAGCCTCAAACGGTGAGAGGCCCTTAAAAAAACATGAAATAGAGCTCAAAAAATGATATTTTCAGTTAGGGTCGGAGCCCCAACATGCAAGCACAAAGAGCTAAGATGTGAACCAAGAAAAGGGTCAAATGGGGAGAAGAGGACTTACCCTTGAAGACTAATCTTTGACAGCCTTTTGGGCCAAGAAATGCTACCTCCTAAGCTCTGAGAAGACCCTCCAAGCTGCTGGAATGGAGTGGTGGTGTGGTGCTAGGTGATGGTGAGGAAATGGTATAAGAATCAAAGGGTTTTTTAAGGCTTAGAGTAGAGAGAGAGAGAGAGAGAGAGAGAGAGATTTAATGTGAGAGCTCCAAAACAAAATTTTCTAACCCCTAAAACACAGCTGGGGGGTCTGTTATATAGACACAAGAGGGTGGAAAAAAGGGGGGAAAATGGGGGGGAAATGAAATTCAAATTTCCCCACAAAATTGGCCTAAAAGGGAGATAAAGGGGCAAGTGATAGTAGGAGATCTCAAACCAAAGAGAGCTCTTCAACAAAGTTGAAGAGGGGCTCAAAATAAGACACTTTGTAGTTTATGACAAGCCACGAAAATAAATACAAGTAGGCCTAAACTATCATGCAAGAAAAGGCCTACAAGAGGGGTAAAGAAGCAAGTGGCAGTAGGAGGTCTCAAACAGCAAAAGATCCTTAATCAAACATGAAAAGCACCTCAAAATATGACTAACTCAAGTTTGGGTCGGAGCCCAAAAATGCATAATGAAGGTTCGGGAGCCAAAACACGCAGTTCGGGGCCCCGAAAGTGGGCTGTTAGGCACCGGAAGTGGTGTCCGACCACGAAGTTGGTCTCTTGGACCACAGTGTCCCTCAAAACGGAGGAAATAAGGTATGTACCAAAAATCGGACCAAACAGAGGTGGTTAAGCGGTCCCGAACAGAGGCACACGGCCGACAGCTCCGAAAAACCAGGAACTGGGCTCCAAACGGGAAAAATGGCCTACGACCACAAAACGTAGCCTACGGCCACTGAGAGATGGTCTACGAGACCTCTCCCTCCCTTTGGGAAGAAAAAAATAGAGAAAACAGGGCTTGGTTCGCAAACCGAGGCAAAGCACAAAAGAGTCCGGAAGTCCGGAGGCAAGGCTTGCAGCCGGGACTCCGCAACCTCAGAACGAGCACAATATGCAATATCACCGAGCACTCAATCGGTGATGTCTGAGTCTAAAGGTCGGTCAAAAATAGGGTGTCTACAGTTGCCCCTCTTTGACAGAACTCGAAAGTCATAAGGGACGGGAGTAAATGTCAAAGCCCAAAGACGACCCATTTTTGACAAGGCCGAAGACTTAGACAAACATACAAAATAACACAGATGTGCCCGTAGGCATGCCCGCAGGCAGGGGCAAAATGCAACTACCAATGCAAGAAGCTGAACATAACTTATGATCATGCAAAGAAAACTGTAATGAAGCATACCATGCAACAGTTTTAAGCAAGTGAATACAAATCTAACTTCATTTCATCCAGAAAGGATGTAAGAAAATTATGCAATTCTCACTGCGTCTCACGCGGAGAAGGCTAAAAGCGACTACTGAGAATACCTGGAGTCTTACACACAACATCTCTTTGCGTATCACACATAGGAGAGGAAGAAGGTAAATCTCTCAACGTATCACACGCAAAAGAGGAAAGGTAAACTTCTCAGCGTATCACACGCAAGAGAAGAAAGGCAAAATCCTCAGCGTATCACACGCAAGAGAAAACCTCTCAGCATATCACATGCAAGGAAGGAAAGATAAATTTCTCAGCGTATCACACGCAAGAGAAAACCTCTCAGCATATCACATGCAAGAGAGAAAAGGAAAATTTCTCAGTGTATCACACGCAAGAGAAAACCTCTCAGCATATCACATGCAAGAGAGAAAAGGGGAATTTCTCAGCGTATCACACGCAAGAGAAAACCTCTCAGCATATCACATGCAAGGGAGGAAAGATAAATTTCTCAGCGTGTCACACGCAAGAGAAAACCTCTCAGTATCACATGCAAGAGAGAAAATTGAAATTTCTCAGCATATCACACGCAAGAGAAAACCTCTCAGCATATCACATGCAAGAGAGAAAAGGGAAATTTCTCAGCGTATCACATGCAAGAGAAAACCTCTCAGCATATCACATGCAAGAGAGAAAAGGGAAATTCTCTGCGTATCACACGCAAGAGAAAAGGGAAATTCTCAGCGTATCACATGCAAGAGAGAAAATGGGAATTTATCAGCGTACACACGCAAGAGAAAACCTCTCAGCATATCACATGCAAGAGAGAAAAGGGAAATTTCTTAGCGTATCACACGCAAGAGAAAACCTCTCAGCATATCACATGCAAGAGAGAAAAGGAAAATTTCTCAGCGTATCATACGCAAGAGAAAACCTCTCAGCATATCACATGCAAGAGAGGAAAGGTAAATTTCTCAGCATATCACTCGCAAGAAAAAACCTCTCAGCATATCACATGCAAGAGAGGAAAGGTAAATTTCTCAGAGTATCACACGCAAGAGAAGACCTCTCTGCATATCACACGCAAGAGAGGAAAGGTATGAATGAACACCGGAACTTGTCCGAATGTTCGAAACCGAAGATGTCCTAACGCACCGCATGCGAGACGAGAAAACACGACAATTGCAAGTGAAAAGGTGCATAACGATACAGGTGAAGTGTACATAACAATGCAAGTAATGAGCATAACAATGCTAGATAGATGTGCATAACAATGCAAGTAATGAGCATAAGAATGCTAGATAGATGTGCATAACAATGCAACGAATGAGCATAACAATGCTAGATAGATGTGCATAACAATGCAACGAATGAGCATAACAATGCCAGTGGAACGCGCGTGACAACACCCGTTTGAAACAAAAATACCGAATAAGGGAGTACAAGCCTTAAGTAGACCAAATTCCAAACGCAACCTCCGATTTACCTCTCGAAGGGGTCACGATACATTCCAAAAAGGATACACCTCGTGCATGCTGACTGACGATGAGCTACACATCGAAGACATGAGTTGAAAATTCCGCAGAAATATTTTGAGCTGAAAAGAGTGGGTTCTTCTTGCACTTTCTTGATTGTACTTCCAAACCGCAGTTACTACCTTTCCTTCCTGGCCATGTTCACACTTGTGTTTATATACATTGTGTATGTAACTGTGTTTATATACTTGAATATAACTGTGTTTATATACATTGTGTATGTGTCACACTTGTGTTATTATGCATTCTTGTATGTTGAGATGGTTGGGAATGTGCTTGCACTTCGAATGAAAGGTACCAGTACCTTCCAGCTAGCGCATAGAGAACTTGGCGGCGCTTAAAATGAGAGGTACCAGTACCTTCCAGCTAGCACTTGGAGAACTTGGCAGAGGTACCATTACCTTTCAGCCGGTGTCTGGTAAATTGGGATTTTAGTATGGAAAGGTGTATCCTTGACTTGGCATTTTGTTACGGAAAGATGTACCATTGACTTATTGTACTTAAGGTAGATAGAGCAGAATTCATTTATCATTATTGTCTCAGTGTATCTGGGTATATCATGGGTTATGATGGTTATTGTTCTAAAAGGCCGTGTTGCCTCAATTGTTGAAGCAAATAGTTATTGATTTCTTGTTGTTTTCCTTTTGTATTAAAGGCATAGTTAAATAGTTATGAATGTGTTGGAAACGAACGTAAGTATTATGGTGTGATGGTGAAAAATGTGAAAGACTTTGAATACTTGTGTAAACATGTTTTGAAAAGGCAAATTAGGTATAAGTCTCGGAAGTGAGAGAAAACGTAATGGGCTTTGTGAAATTGTTTTCGTGAACATGTTATTGTCATATGAATTTTGGGAAAAAGGGTGACAAGAAGAAAGAAAAAAATAAATTACTTATGTTGTTGAATGAAATCAATGATTTTGAGAAAAATTCTTATATAAGTATTTTCTGTATAAACCGTCACTTTATGTATATGATATGATCTAAAGCATTCATGATCATAGCTATCTGTATGTTGTTATTGTTTAAGATCATATTGGGATCCCTACTGGACTTTGTATTCATCTCACGTTGCTAATCCTTTTTCAGGTGAACGTCGAGAAGGGTTTCAAGATCAAGGATCTTCTTTATGTGTTGGCCACAGGGGCCTTTTGTTTGTAGGCTGAATGCCATAGATGTAAAAGGGTTAAACCATTAATTTTACTTTAAAGATGTAAGCCTGCAGGCAATTTATTTAGCTATGTACATGTTGCATTTTCGGATGAGAGAATCTTTATCTATTCTTACAAATGATGTAAAGAGTTTCCGCATGTTATCTCTGAAATTGAATAAACTTAACAAATTTGGTAATGGATTCCGAGTAATAAAATGTGGGGTGTGACATTAATTTTTGTCAAAAAAACAATATAGAAAACAATTGATGGTGCTCTACAAAAATTATGAAACCCCTTTATGTGAATACTTACCTCATTTTTGATGGGTTGCTTGAAAAAACTATTTTGATTATTACTCTCATCCATTATTTAATTTTGTTCAAACTTTCTTTTAGGGTTTAGGGTTTCAAATTAATAAAAAACAATGATGTCGATGATGATGGTGAGTTTTGGTAGGGTGGCAGAAGAAGAAGAAGAAGAAGAAGAAGAAGAAGAAGAAGAAGAAATAACTTTGATTTCTTGGAAAAGAAGATACAAAGATTTAAATAGGAATAACTGATATCATGAGAGAAAAAAAATTATTTTAGAGTTTAATATGTGTTGTTCTTTTTAGTAATTTCTTATTAGGATATAATAGAAATTTAAATTTATGAATTTAAATTAAGCATACTGAGACATTTTTTGGGTTCAAATACAATCCCCCGACTACATAGATAGGAAGTTTACGTCAAAAAATTTAGAGGTCCATCTATCTGATACCAATAAATTTTGAGTTGTATGTTGTCAACATGGGTTTACTAACCTAGTCTGCCAAGCCCAACCCAACTCTCTTTTAATAGAACTTTAGTATTGATATTTTGATCCATAAGGCTGGGTTGGACTAGTTTTTTTAATCCATTTAATTTTTAGGCCTAACTTGAATTTAATTTGAATTTGAATTTAATTATTTATTTATTTTTGTGGGTGTTGGACTTAAATTACCACAATGGTCCTATGATTGGACTAAGCCGAATTTAGGTAAACACAAAATTTCTTAATAAATAGGGTAATTTTATTTAGGCTTCATTTGGGAAGAAGGATTGGGGCTATTTTAGTCACAAAAATACAAAATAGATTTTTTAGCTCAATAAGACAAAACATCACATTCAACCCATAATCATTACATTCTTTCTCTCACAAAAAATCAAAAAACCCAAAAACCCCTTTTCAAACGAGACTTTTTAGTCCCAAGCTAAAATAGTTAAAAAGCCAAAAAGCCAATCCACTTCCCAAACGAAGCCTTATATACCATTGATCCTGTCAGCCCATATCATTACTTAGTAAACATACATAATAATTTTTAGATTGTGAATATATTTCAGTTCACACAATAACTTTCCCTAAGCTAATAAATTGGTACACATCACAACAAAAATGTTCTTTTTTTTTTAATATATATATATATATGAATATTTATTTTTTTGATCAACATGAATAATTTGAACAAACTAATTTTGTTCAAATGTAAATAATTGAACTTTTTATAAATGTTCAACTCTAATTGCTTGAATACGTGACAAACGAATAAGCCACCTTCAATACGAACGAGACCAACAAAAAAGTAAACTGACCTTTCCATTAATATATTGTTTCAAATTAATAATCTGAGTGTCATCCATGGTGTGCAAATCTTCGAAACCAATTGATTTCAACATTCTCAAAAATCCTAAATGTAGCATTTGTACCCCTTTTAAAACTTTTGGGAAGTGTATTTGAATCATTTACTATGTTATGGGAATCTTTGGTGTTGTTGTATCTTCGTTTTGGATGAGTGAAAATTGGTTTAAACTTGTTGGGATTGCTCATTCACTCTTGTTTAAGTTGAAAATTTGTTTGGAAGCTTAAAATTCTATTCTAGGGTCGACACCAACCTTCCTAAGGGTCGACCCTTACCTGTTGGTGAAGTTTCTGGAAGTGTTGCTAGAAAATAGGGTAGACACCAGACTGGAGAGGGTCGACCCTCTTATGTCCGTGTGTTAGATGCTGGGAGATAGGGTAGACACCAAACTGGGAGAGGGTCGACCCTCTTATGTCTGTGTGTTGCTTACTGGAAGATAGGGTCGACCCCCTCCTGTCTAAGGGTCGACCCCTGCTTGTTTTTTTCCAGATCTTTGGGGTTCGAATGGGCCCCACCCTTGGGGGGTTTTTGGGCCTATTATTTTATTTGACCTTGGGGCTATTTGCTACTAGTATAAATAGACCCAAACCACTTTCCTCTCATTACTTTTTCTCCTTTTTTCCTCTCAACCTGTGATTTCTCTCCTCTCTCTCTAAAACTTAACTTTTCACATTTAGATCTTCAGATCTACTCACCTAGAGCCATCTTTTCACCTTGGTCCTTTGGGAAAGGTTCTAGATCTTGTCAAGGGCTTTCTATTGATCCAAGTGGTTCGTGGTTTCGTCACCGATAATTTTTAGATTGTTTTCTCTTCGCTTCAAGAGGTAGGGATTTCTTTGCTCCTTTCCAATACTTCATTTGTGGATAAACATGTGGTAGTTTTTATTGCATAAAAACAATATTCATTATGGATTTTCTGGAAAGCCATGAAAAGGGGGATCTAGGGTTTGATATTTGTGAATGGTGTTGTTAAATTGTTTGTTGTTGAGTAATTTGGGAAATGATTTACTATGTTTATGAAGAAAGGGAGGAAGGCCCTAATTTGATATTATTGATATAATGGGTTTAAAAAGTGGGGAGTTGAATAATCTTTATATTTTGCTTATATGGGTTGGATAATTGTATTTATATCAAAAGAAAATAAAAAGAGGAGTAACCACGGTGTCGGTAATGTTTTAGACTAATCACGTGAAGTTGAGTTGAGTTATGGTTTTGATACCAATGGGATTGGTTTGTAAAATAAAGAGAATATGGATTGGGTTTTGGTTTTGGTTTTGGTATTGTAAAATGACGAGAATGAATTCTTGGAGAATGGTTGGAGTTGTGTGGATTGGAAAAAAAAAGAAAAGTGGTCTGTTGAGGTCCGATCTTGGAACCTTCACATAATATCATTGTTATTGGACTGAAAGTCATGCGAGAATTGGATTTTTGTTTTCCTTTCATATTAGATGCAGAAATGGATAGATGTGACTGTAAATGGTGGGATTGGATATTTGGAATCTCTCACCTATGAAAATACTGATGGTTTATCTATTCGGAGATTGTATATATGTTTAGAAATACATGTTTTGAGCTATCGGTGGAGGATAGCTATGATTGTTGTAGAAATTGCATGTGGATTAGGTGAATTGAAATTAATCACTTGTGCTTGTCATTGAATATGACTATAACTATATACATTGGATATGTATGGCTATTTGGGAGTGGAAAATGGATGTACTCCATATGTGATTATGTGTTCATATAAATTGTGTATGTATTACACTTATGTTGTTATGCATTCTAGTATGTTGAAATGGTTGGGAATGTGCTTGCACTTCGAATGAGAAGTACCAGTACCTTCTAGCTAGTGCATGGAGAACTTGGCAGAGGTGTATCCTTGACTTGGAATTTCATTATGGAAAGGTGTATCCTTGGCTTGGCATTTTGTTATGGAAAGGTATATCCTTGACTTGGCATTTCATTATGGAAAGGTGTATCCTTAGCTTACCTTGCTTAAGCCAGATAGAGAAGAACTTATTTATCATTATTGTCTCAGTGTATCTGTGTATATTATGGGTTATGATGGTTATGGTTTTGGAACGCTGAGTTGCCTCATTCGTTGAGTAGATAGTTGTTAGTTGCTTGTTGTTTTCCCTTTGTACTGAATGTATATATGTGTAGACATGAATTTGTTGGAAACAGACATAAGTACTATATTGAGATTGTGAATAATGTGAAGGACATCAAATACACAAGAACATGTTTCAAAAGATAAATCAGGTGTAAGTCTGGAAAGTGAAAGAAAAGGTAATGGCTTGGTGAATTTGTTTTCTTCTGAAATTTGTTATAATCATATGAATTTTTGGAAAAAGGTAACAAGAAGAAAGAAAAGTGAATTGCTTATGTTATTGAATGAAATGAACGATTTTAAGAAAAGTTCTTATATTCGTATATTTCTGTATAAACCGTCACATTATTTATACAGTATGAGACTAAGCATTCATGATCATAGCTATCTGTAAGTTGCTATTGTTTAGGATCATGTTGAAATCCCTACTGGACTTTATGTTCATCCCACGTTGCTAATCTTTTTTTAGGTGAACGTCAAGATGGGATTCAAGATCGAGGATCTTCTTTATGTGTTGGCCATGGCGCCTTTTATTTGTGGGCAAAATGCCATTAATGTAAAAAGAGTTAAACCCTTTCTATTACTTTAAAGATGTAAGCCCGCGGGCAATTTATTTAGTCATGTATATGTTGCATTTTCGGATGAGAGAATCTTTATCTATTCTTACAAATGATGTAAAGAGTTTTTGCATGTTATCTTTGAGATTGAACAAACTTAATGAATTTGGTAATGGATTCCGAGTAACAAAATGTGGGGTGTGACATAAACAATGGAGTACATCCCCTATCTCCTCCCAAACAATGATACGTATACAAGGTATTTAAAAGCGTTGTCATATACAATGACTAACCAAATCACATATCCAATGGTTTAATCAAACTGTCATATTCAATGACATAATTCAAATGATTAGTTTCAATTTACCTAATCCTCCTGTAGTTTCTACAATAATTGTAGCTATCCTCCACCGATAGCCCAAAACAAATATTTCTAAACAGATATACAATCCATCAAATAGATAATTTATCAAATTTCCATAGGTGAGTGATTTAACAAATCCAACTACACCATTCAATTATACACCCTTCCAATTTCATATTTCTCACATCAATTTCATTGTTTATTCAAAATAGTTCTTTAACACAAATTAGGGAAAACTTTCCCCTTTTTCCCAATATCATACCTAAAACCCAACCTCACCATTTATTTTCATATAACATCACAAGCAAGCCCTCATCTACATATATGAAGCCAAATATAGAAAACCCCTCTTTCAAAATTCAAACCCAAACCCTAGCGTCACCCAAATCTTTCCAAACTCCACCATTTATACAAAATGACAAATACCTAGGTTAAAACCCATACCAAGGAGTAGAATATCCCTACCTCAAGAGTAGAAGCCCAAATGAGAGGAAGAAGAACTTCAAAAATTGCTCCAAACTCGGTTTTGTCGGATCAAGAGGAAGCCCACGAGATGGTCTAACTCTTTAACAAAGGGACTAGGGTTGAGAAGTGCATGGATCTTGAAGTATTTGTAGAGAGAGAGAGAGAAAGAGAGCTTTAGAGAGAGAATGTGCCGGATTAGGGTTTTGGGAAGAAATGAAATCGAAAAGTGATGTAAAAAGACCCAGCTGCGCATTGATATGTGCGTTCTTCGCTCGAGCGAAGGAGTTGTTGCTCGAGCGATCAGACACAACAAATGACCTCGCTCGAGCATAAGAAGCTTCGCTCGAGCGCAGAATACAAAGCTTCAGGTCTACCATAGATGCACACGCTCGCTGTAGCGCAAGAAACCTCACTCGAGCGAAGAACCAATTTCACAAGACTCGCTCGAGCACATAAAGCCTCGCTCGAGCGAAGAACTTCACCTTCCCAGAAAAGCTGTGTCTGAAAGAGAGACCTGAGGACTCTCAATTCTCACTCGAGCGCAAGAAACCTCGCTCAAGCGAAGAAGCAAATTACACAAGGCTCGCTTGAGCACAAGAAGCCTCGCTCGAGCGAAGAGGCCAAAATCTGGGCAACAACAATCTAAACCAAGTAACAACCAACCTGTTCCAAACACGTCCAACATATTCTTAAGCTCAAATTCAAAGAGTTAAAGGAGGAAAACGAGACATAGACGCAATATACAACCACGGAACCCGAGTCCGGAACGTAATAAAGGTCGGGTCAAAACCAGGATCACTATAAGTGGTGAAATTACTACTATATATTGTCCTTAAATATTATATATTGTCTTTAAATGTTATAGGGAGAATAACATATCATTGAGTATTTTGAAAATAAAATTCAAATTAATGATAAATTTTATAATTTTTTCCATGAATTAATAATTATTTTTTTAAAGTACAATTTATTTATATCTTCCCCTATATTATATATACTCAGGGACAGAGGCAGTGTGTGCCCAGGGGGGCACATGCCCCCCCTCACACTACAAGAAAAATCAGTTTTGGTGGCTAAAATTCAATTTTTCGTCGCTGAAAGTAGCACAATTGGCAACTAAAATGGAATTAGTAGCCAAAAGTGAAGACTTTTGGCGACTAAAACAGTTTAGTAGCCAAATGTATGGTTATTGGCGACTAAAAATCAATTTAGTCATCGATTATATGGGTTTTAGCGACTAAAGGTTTTTTAGTAGCCAAAAGTGAAGCTTTTTGGCGACTAAAATAATTTAGTAGCCAAAAGTATAGGTTTTGGCGACTAAAAAATAGTTTGGTCGCCGATTATACGTGTTTACCGACAAAAATAAAATTTGTAGCCAAAAGTGAAGCTTTTTGGCTACTAAAAAAAATTTAGTAGCTAAAAGTCTACAATTGCCGACAAAAATTCAGTTTAGTAGCCAAAAGTGGAGGTTTTTGGTGACTAAAAACAAGTTTAGTCGCCAAAAGTGGTTATTTTTAGGCGAAACTTATTTTTTTAGAGACACAAAAATAATTAGTAGCCCAAAATTATAGAATGGGCGACTAAAAAATAGATTTAGTCGCCAAAAGTTGCCTCAATTTTTTTTAGTAAATAAGTTACTTTTTCCATAAATTATATTGAATAAAAATAATTATATTTATATATATAGTTTTATATACTATATAAATAATATATATTACATATACTATATAAATAATATATATTACATATATATTCATGTGGTGTTGTAATGGCATGGAGGAGGGAGTGTGTTGCTCTGCTAAAGGTGCAGAAGGTAGAAGGTCCGTGGTTCGAATCTCAGAAAAAGCAAAAAAGTTAGTTTTTTTTTTCCACCGAACAACCTTTGGCAACTAAAACTATTGGTCGCCAAAAGTGTTTCTTTTCGCGACTAAAACTATTGGTCGCCAAAAGTGTTTCTTTTCGCGACTAAACAGTTTGGTCGGCGCTCATTGACTATTGGCGACTAAAACATTAGTCGCTAAATGTATAATTTTAAAAAGTGGAATTGATTATTGGCGACCAAAACTTTGGTTGCTAAAGACTTGTGTTTTTGCCGACTAAAACCTTTTTGGTCGCCAAAACCTCCGGCGACCATGTTTTCGCGACAAAACCGGTGACAAAAAAATTTAGTCAGGAAAACTAAAAACAAGGTTTTTGGCGACTAAAAGTGGACTTTTGGCGACTAAAAATTTAGTCGCCAAAGGTGATTTTTCTTGTAGTGTCAAGTTTTGATAATTATATTGATACCCCTATATATATATATATATTATCTATATATAGATTATATTATATATATCTTCTATAAAATTATAATAATATCCATTCTTCAAATTATAATAGCCTCTCTATTATAAATTTTCTTTCTAATTGCAATGAACCTACTAAAATAAGTCCTTCTATTATACACCTCCAAAAGGGGTGTACCATATACTAGTTATTACTTTATGGTATTGATATTATAAATTTTCATAACCAAATTATTTTCATTCATAACTAAAATGACTACTATATAAATTATAACTAAACAACACATCTTCAATTATAAAACACACACACACACACGCACGCACGCACACACACACACACACAAAAAAAATTGTTTTTACAATAACTCATAACTAATATCAGAATGAGTCATTACGAATCATTACTTGATGTATAATCAAAGATCTCTTCAATCATAACCAAAATAACAACCACAAGAAGTTATATCCAACACTATACTGTGTCATAACTAAATACCACAAAGATTATAACTGCGACATATGATAGACATTTTTTTTGGGGGCAAATTACACTAATAGTCCCTATAGTTTGGGACTCGTGTCACTTTGGTCCCTGACTTTTTAATTGTAATACATTTGACCTTGAATTTTGAATCTTGTTCCAAATAAGGACAATTGAAGATATAATTGTTTAATTTCAAGGGCAAAATCGTCAATTTAATAAAATATAACTAATTTGAAAAAAATAAATGTCAAAAAAATGTTTTTAATTTTTTAAAAATTATTTGTATCCACCAATGATAAAATTATGTAAAATTGATAAAAATTAATAAAAATTACATGATTAATTTTTAAAAATTAATTTTACATGATCATTATCCAAACACATAACAAAAATTAATTTGGTAAAAAAAATAAATAAATGTCTAAAAGATTTATCAATTTTATATAATTTTATTTTTAGTGGGTAGAAATAATTTTTAAAAATTCAAAAATGTTTGTTTGACATTTATTTTTGTGAAATTAGTTTATATTTTATCAAATTGATGATTTTACCCTTGAAAAATCTAATGATATCATCAATTGTCCTTATTTGGAATAAGATTCAAAATTTAGGATCAATGTGTCACAATTGAAAATTCAAGGACCAAAGTGACACAAGCCCTAAACTATAGGGACTATTAGTGTAATTTATCCTTTTTTTTTTTTTTTGCATTGTGTTTTATAGAATTTATCTACTAAAATATATCATTTCTATCTCAACTTATCTTCTTTTTTAATTTTTCAATCCACCTAAAATAGTTACTCCACAATATTTGTATAGAATTTAACCTCAAATCCTTTAATTTAAAATTCACATCTATCCAAATAAATTCTTAATATTTACGTTTAGTAATATCTCATTGTTGTTTATTATGAGGAAAAAATAAAATCAATATTGTTATTAATTTGTGCCCTCTCTTCACTGAATTCCTGTCTCTGCCATTGTATATATTGATGTCAAATTAAACAATTACTCTCCCTTGTATCTAATGAATTTACCTAATTATTCTTATTTTTCCAATAATATATACATTATTCAAAAATAAAAATATGAGTGCTTAGATGCAAATCATTATTTGAACAAAATAAAATAATTTTTTTAGTCTACCAGACAGCATGATTATTTCTTATTCGTTTAACCAACAAATGACTAACAGTATTGGCCAAAGTGTTAAGCCAAAATTGTAATGCAAACTGTAATTTCATTATTACATGAGGGAGATTAGTCTAATTTCAATTTAGCACCAAATTTCCAATTAAATTTGATGTCGTATTTTGAAAATAAAAATTGACCTGGCTCACTTCAGTCTTTACACAGGTACTCTATCTGAATTTCTGAAACCCATCAAGTTCTAGCTTGGAACTTCACATCCATTGAATTGCCAACAAATCTCTGGGGACAGAAGACAACATGGGAGTGAAAGTAGCTGTTCCAGTCATTTATGGGTTGTTGTTTCTTGCAATATTGGCTTTACCATTTGTGCTTAGAGCTTTTAGAATACAAAGAGAGAGGCTTGCAAGGAAAGTAGACATTGAAGTGATGATAGCAGCATCAAATGGACCACAACTCTTCCCTTACAAGAAACTTTCAAAGGCGACTCGCAACTTCAGCAAAGACAACTTGTTGGGAATTGGAGGTTTTGGCAGTGTTTACAAATGGGTTATGTCGAAACCTCCCACCACTATTGCTGTAAAAAAAATCAATGCCACATCCAAACTGTTAGTGTAGCATTATGTTAGTGTATCATTATGTTAGTGTAGTGCATTATGTTAGTGCATCATTATCTTTGTGTAGTGTAGCATTATGTTAGTGTATCATTATGTTAGTGTAGTGTAGCATTATGTTAGTGTAGCATTATGTTAGTGTAGTGTTATTTAATTGTTCATAGGCATCCAAGGCATCCTCTATAAATAGAGTGCCTTCTTTGTGTAATTGAAATATACAACATATAGAAACAATTGTGCCTCTCTCTCTCTCTCTCTATTCGCTCATCTCTATCTTCTCTTACTTTCTCCAATTATTATTTCATGGTATCAGAGCACAGTGTTACATTTCTGGCATTTTGCAATTTTGGTGTTTAGTCCCATCCACAGCGGCACTACATCAAACCACTCGGAATTTCCTCACGATTCCAACGGCACCAAGCCCGGCCTCAGAAAACCTTTCACGCGCCCACACGCGCCGCCAGTGTCCACTGCGCGTCACCATTTCCGCCACCACTCTCACACGCGCCCGCACGCGCCATCCGTTGTTTCTCCCTTCCGACACGCGCCTACACGCGCCCACACGACCCGCGGCTGACGTCAGCCCTGCCTCTCCCGTACGCCGCGCCTGTTACTGTGCGCCTCTCGTGCGCCGTTTCACTACTGTGCACCCGCGTGCGCCGAATCCGCTACCATGCGCCGCGTCTGCGCCTGCCGCTACCGTGCACCGCCGCTTCCTGCTAACGTGTTCCTTCCTGCACTCTGCTAACGTGCGCCGCTGACATATTTGTTGACATCATCTCTGTCCAGCATACCTTTCCTGGCTATTTTCGACCTTCCGGACTCACTGGTACACTCTGTTTTACCTAATTTTGCTCCTACAGGTCTATCATATTACTTTAAACCCTATTCAACTAGTATTATGGATCGTCATGATGCCTCCCATCCTATTTCCGTTATTTTGAATGGTTCAAACTATGTTCTGTGGGCCCAAGCCATGTCCTCCTTCCTAAAAGGAAAGAAGCTCTGGCGAATTGTCACCGGGGATGTGACTAAACCGGTGAAAGACAGTGACACTAATGAAACTACTGTTCCTACTGCTATATTTGAAGACCGACTTGAGGAATGGGACAGTAAGAATTACCAAATCATTACCTGGTTTCGTAATACCTCTGTTACATCTATCAGTCTTCAGTTTGGTCGCTTTCAGCTTGACTCTGTAACTACTCCTGCAAAAGACATCTGGGATTTCTTGAAAGAACGATACCAGACTACTGGTCTTGCCCACCAATATCAACTTTAGAACCAACTTCACCGCATGCGCCAAGAATCCACTCAGTCCATTAATGACTTCCTTTCTCAAATGTACTCTGTTTGGGATCAGCTTGCTCTTTCAGAACGAACATGGCATACCCCCGAAGATGCTGTTTTATTTACTATCTATCGCAACCAGCAAAGGTTGGTGCATTTTCTTATGGCTCTTACTTCCTCCTTTGAGCCCGTACGTGCCTCTCTGCTTCATCGCCATCCATTGCCCACTCTTGAACAAGAAATTTCTGAGTTGCTATCAGAGGAGACGCGTCTCGGTAGTCTTCAAACTCATCATGTGGACTCTGTTTTGGCCACTCCTCCATACCGGCCATCATTTACCCAACGGACCATTGCTTGCCTCTATTGTCAGAATCGGGGTCTTCCTTCAACCCATCACCTGGTCAATTGCCCCGTCAGATCCTGCCGCTACTGCAACAAACTTGGTCCTGGTCATCTGCAACAGGATTGTTTTCGCAATCCATCCCGATCATCGTCCAATAGCCACTCCTCTCGCGGTGGCTCTGCCCGGGGAAGCTTTCATCGTTCCGGGAATCAGTCTCATCACACTGCTACTACTGCTTCTAGGAATCAGCCTCATCTCACTACTGCTGCTGCTTCCGGGAATCAGTCTCCCCACACTGATGCTGTCACCTCTGCGGGGTTCTCTGAGTCGTCTGCTCCGTCTACCCCTCGCTTTTCTCCAACGGATGTAGAGGCCATGCTCAAACAACTTCTCTCCCCATCTGGTACACCTCCTCCTACTGCTTTGTCTGTAATCCCAGGTAACTCTTCTTGGTATTTTGACTCTGCCTGTTGTAATCATATGACCTCCAGTTCTACTATCTTTTCTTCCTTCTCTTCATCTCCTCATATTCCCTCAATACATACTGATGATGGTTCCCTCACGTCTGTCCGTCATGTTGGTACTGTTTCCACCTCTTCTTTATCTATCCCTCAAGTTTATCATATCCCTGCTCTTACCTTAAACCTTATTTCCATTGGTCAATTATGTGAACTTGGTCTAACTGTCACATTTTCTGCTACTGATTGTTTGGTACAGGACCCTCAGACGGGGCAGACTATTGGGATCGGCCGTAAGCATGGACGTCTCTATGAACTCATTCACCTTCATGTTCCTGCCTCTCCTCCGATTGCTGCTCCTACATCTACTTCCTCATTATCTCCCTTTCATCTTTGGCATTGTCGTTTAGGGCATATTTCTGTTAATCGCTTACGGTCTTTGGTTTCTAGTGGACAGTTGGGTCAATGTAATTCCCGATAATTTCGATTGTATCCCCTGTCAACTTGCCAAACAACCTGCTTTATCATTTAATAAAAGTATTTCAGTTTCCCTTGCACCTTTTGATCTTATCCATTCCGATATTTGGGGGCGCTCCCCTACTACTACTATGGGGGGATCCCGCTATTTTGTTGTCTTTATTGATGATTTTTCCCGGTTTACTTGGCTTTTTCTCATGAAAACTAGGTCTGAACTTAAACACATTTATTATAGATTTGCCCAAATGGTCCACACCCAATTCTCCAAAACCATCAAAATTTTTCGCTCTGACAATGCTATGGAATATCGGGATTCTGATTTCCTTTCCTTTTTTCAGCATCATGGTACACTGCCTCATCGTTCTTGTGCTGGCACGTCCCAGCAAAATGGCCGTGCTGAACGGAAACATAGGCATATTCTTGACACTACTCGCGCCCTTCTTCTCTCTTCTTCCTGCCCTGAAAACTTTTGGGGGGAAGCTGCCCTCACTGCTGTTTACACTATCAACTATGCTCCTTCTCCTGTCATCCATAATCAAACTCCCTTTGAACGTCTACATGGCACTCCCCCTCCTTACGCCAATCTCTGGGTTTTTGGCTCTGCTTGCTTTGTTCTACTTCAATCCCATGAACACACCAAGCTTGAACCTCGTTCTCGTCTTTGTTGCTTTCTTGGGTATGGAATTGAACATAAAGGCTTTCGCTGTTGGGATCCTCTCTCTAAACGTCTTCGTATCTCCCACCATGTCGTTTTCTGGGAGCACCAAATGTTTTCCTCGCTATCCTCTTTTCACTTACCCGCACTCTCCACTACTGTACTGTTTACTAATCCTTCTGTAGATCTTTTCTCTGCTGATTTTGATACAGGTTCCTCCTCCATCGAGACGCCCTTGCTCACTTCTGATCCTATCCAGCCTGCTCTCCCTAAAGGTCTACCTCTTATTGCCACACCTCCTTCTCCACCGGTTCTTCCTCCCACCGATCCTCCTACGGGTCGACCACGCCAGGTAACTCAACCTCCTATCCATCTTCGTGATTATATTGTTGGATCTGCTGCCTTCTCTACTTATGAACCTACCTCCTATCGTGAGGCTTGTACTAATCCTCTTTGGCAGCAAGCTATGACCGATGAACTACAGGCCTTGGACAAAGCTCATACTTGGGATCTTGTTGATCTTCCTCCTGGCAAGACTGCCATTGGCTGCAAATGGGTTTACAAAATCAAAACACATTCTGATGGCTCTATTGAACGCTACAAAGCTCGTCTTGTTGCCAAGGGTTTCAACCAGGAATATGGTATTGATTATGAGGAGACATTCTCTCCTGTTGCTCGGCTAACCTCTGTTCGCAGTTTACTTGCTGTTGCTGCTGCTCGCCACTGGGGGCTCTTTCAGATGGATGTCAAAAATGCTTTCCTCAATGGTCATCTTATTGAGGAGGTCTACATGCAACCTCCACCTGGGTCCACTTTTCCCCCTCATCAGGTTTGCAAACTACAGCGTGCTCTCTATGGCCTCAAGCAAGCACCTCGTGCTTGGTTTGCTACGTTCAGTTCTACCATTCATGATTTTGGGTTCACCTCTAGCTCCTATGACTCTGTTCTTTTTATCCAGACTACTTCTCATGGTACCACTCTTCTTCTTCTGTATGTGGATGATATGATTATCACTGGTAATGATGAAGCTGGTATTCTCCACCTCAAACAGTTTCTCCACCGCCAGTTTGAGATGAAGGACCTTGGTACTCTTAACTACTTCTTAGGCCTTGAAGTCTCTCATGATTCTACTGGTTCCTATTTGTCCCAGGCCAAATATGCATCCGATCTTCTGGCTCGTGCTGGTCTGACTGATTGCAAAACTACCTCTACTCCAGTCGATCCTCAGATTCGTCTCACTCCTCTCGATGGGACTCTTCTCTCTGATGCTACTCTTTATCGCCAACTCGTCGGTAGCCTTGTCTATCTCACAGTAACTCGTCCTGACATTGCCTATGCTGTTCACATTGTCAGTCAGTACATGTCGGCTCCTCGCACTCCCCACTATACTGCTCTACTCCGCATCCTTCGCTACCTCAAAGGCACTCTGTTCCATGGTCTTCACTTCTCTGCTTCCTCCTCTCGTGAACTGCGTGCCTTTTCCGATGCTAATTGGGCTGGGGATCCTACGGATCGACGCTCCACCACGGGATTCTGCTTCTTCTTAGGGGACTCTCTTCTTGCTTGGCGTAGCAAAAAAACAATCCCTCACTGCCCGCTCTAGCACCGAAGCTGAATACCGAGCTCTTGCTGATACTACTCAGGAACTTCTCTGGCTTCGCTGGCTCCTTGCTGATATGGATGTTTCTTCTTCTGATCCTACCCCTCTCTATTGTGACAATCAGAGTGCCATTCAGATTGCTCACAATGATGTTTTTTCATGATCGCACCAAACATATTGAGATTGATTGTCATTTCATTCGCCAGCATGTTACCTGTGGTACTGTTCGTCTTTTCCCTATCGCTTCCGTCGATCAACCTGTTGATATCTTCACTAAGGCTCATCCTCCTGGCCGCTTCAATGATCTTGTTTCCAAACTCAACTTGGTTGATGCTTTCCCTCCTTGAGTTTGCGGGGGGATGTTAGTGTAGCATTATGTTAGTGTATCATTATGTTAGTGTAGTGCATTATGTTAGTGCATCATTATCTTTGTGTAGTGTAGCATTATGTTAGTGTATCATTATGTTAGTGTAGTGTAGCATTATGTTAGTGTAGCATTATGTTAGTGTAGTGTTATTTAATTGTTCATAGGCATCCAAGGCATCCTCTATAAATAGAGTGCCTTCTTTGTGTAATTGAAATATACAACATATAGAAACAATTGTGCCTCTCTCTCTCTCTCTCTATTCGCTCATCTCTATCTTCTCTTACTTTCTCCAATTATTATTTCACAAACAAGGTTTGCTTGCTTTTCATTTCCCGTTTATTAGTACTGATAGCACTTTAAAATTTTAATTGGACTCATACTCCACTAGGATTAATGCAGTGCTACCACTATCAAGTATTGCCAGCACTTGTCCTAAAAATATACCCATTTTTTTTACCTGATCAAAGTTTATATATTCTATAACGTAAGGTCTTTTTTTTCTTTTTTTTCTTTTTTTGGTTTTAGGACTTGGATTGTTGTTGTTAAGATTTGATTTATAATTAATGTTTTATTTTATTGATATTAATTTGAAATAAAATTATGTATAGCATTGCTCTTTTGAAAATTGTCATCATGTGTTCACGTATCAAAACCATTTTTCTGTCTAATCTAGGTTAGAAGGAATACTTGGCAGAAATCTGCACTATTAGCCGCCAAAGGCACAAAAACATTCTACACCTCCGAGGTTGGTGCCATGACCATGTCCAACTCCAACTAGTTTACGAATATATGCCTAATGGCAGCCTTCACTGCTTCATCGGCAAGGACAACACCTTCCTTGATTGGGCAACCAGGTACAAGGTATTACTGGGATTAGCATTAGTATTAGTTTATCTACATGACGGGTGTGGCAACCCTATTGTACATAGAGATGTGAAGCCAAACAATGTCATGTTGGATTCACAATACAATGCACATATAGGCGACTTTGACCTTGCCAAGCTACTTCAAAACGAAGCCTCGGTCACAACCAGAATAGCAGGGACACCAGGGTATTTGACGCCAGAGGTTAGCTTCATGGGTAGGGCTACCCCAGAGTCCGATGTTTACAACTTTGGAAAGGTGGTTTTGTAAGTGGTTTATGGAAAGAGATCAAAGGCATCATGGATGAGAATAGTTTAGTGGATGGCGTATGGACGTTATACGAAAAGGGTGTCTATGCATTGCTTGATTGCGTGGATAGATTGCTTGAAGGGAAATTTGATGAGGAGGAAGTGAAGAGGAGTTTGGTTGTAGGGCTTGCTTGTTTGCATCCAGATTTTATGCTCCGGCCTTGGATGAGAAAGGTGGTTCAAGTTTTCATGAATCCTAATGAGCCTCCCCTGAATTTGCCCGAATTGCAGCCTAATTTGGTATGCTTGTCACTTAACTCTTCTACAATCACTACAGGAAATTAGGGATTTAACGGCGTTTATTTAACGGCGTTTAAGTAAATGTCACTTTTTCTAACATTTAACGGCGTTTTTTAAACGTCACATTTGTTATAAATTAAAACGGTACCATTTTGTGAGTGGAAGACGTTTGAAAAGCGCCTTCAAATCCGGCTCTCTTCACACCCACTTCTGTCTCTCCAAACCTTCATTTTGAAAACCCTATTTTGAGCACTGCCGTCTAGACGATTGAATCCTGTCTCACTCACTCTCTTGCTCTCTCTTTCTCGCAGAGAATCGAATTTGTTTCTCCAAATCTCCCTCTCAGAGGATCGATTGTTCTTCAGTCTCTTACTCAGTGATTCTTCTTCGATTCTTCTTCAGTTCGGCGATTCATCTCAGGATTACGATTTCGAAGTTCAATTTTGAGCACAGCTTCGTGATTTATCTCCATGGATTTGGAACTCTTCGTCTTCTTCGATCAGAGGTTAGTTGTTCTGTTTGTGATTTATCTCTGTTCTGGATCAATGTTTTGCTTAGTGAATACTTTTTTGTTTAGGGCTCTATATAGGTTTTAAGCCCTTAGGGCTCTCGATTCTTCTTCACTCTTTTACTCAGTGATTCTTCTTCGATTCTTCTACAGGCCAGTGATTCATCTCGGGATTGTGATTTCAAGTTCGATTTTGAGCACAGCTTCATGATTTATCTCCTTCGTCTTCTTCGATCAGAGGTTAGTTTTTCTGTTTGTGATTTATCTCTGTTTTGGATCAGTGTTTTGAAAAATGCTGAATCGGTGTTTTGAAAATTTGGTCTCAGTTCATACTCCTTGAACACGCTGATGGTGAAACCTGCTACCATCTCTTATTAGTGGTATGTGTTATCTTCCCACATCTTTGAATGGCAACAATTCTCAACTTAACCTGGCTCTTCCCTTCTGGCTTCTCGAGTTTACTTTTATCCTTTTGATGCTTGCAATCATATCATCTTCTAAAAAAACTGGTAAGCACAGGCATGTGAATGAAAATGTTTGAGGCACTTGGTCTCTTGAAAGCCCCAAAGAAAACTTCATATATTTTGTAGACAAATTTAAATAGTCCTGCTTTTCTTCCTGATGTGTGAAAGTGAAATATTGATTGAGATGGTCCATGCTGTATATTGTTCATCAATCCCTCTGAAAAAAAAATGAAACTGGTAGATTGTGATTCTTGAGCACCTTCATTGCTATCCAAATATGGTTTGTTATTTAAATTTTAAGCTAAATATAGGGTTTCGATAATTTTTTAGGAGAAATTGGAATCATCAAATTACAGATTAATAGGCCTATCCTCTCAGCTAATGTTCTAAAGATAATTTGCGTGCGACTTTTACAAGTTTTAGGAAACATGTGGCTTTGTTTATAGGCTATTGGCAGTCTCCCTAGTCCAGCCTTGGGCATTTTTATTTTTAAGAAAATGTATCGTTCAAAAACTTCACTTGTTCTGGATGTTTTTTTAGTGCCTTTAAATCATGTTAGACATTCTGCTTCTTAAATGTATCTTCTCCAAGCAAGGTTAGGTAGAACCGTTGCTGTGATGCACCTAGAGACGCATACTACTCAATAAGTTCTCGAGAGATTGAATTTTCTACTTGTTGAAATACCTATTTTCTCATATTTGATTCACCTAAGCTGATGTAAACATTGCTCTTTTTAAGTCCTAATTTGAACATCTCTCTCTCTTTACTGTGCAGTTTTGATCCATCATTGAGTTATGAAGAGCGGGAAAAAAGGAAGAGACAGGCTGTCGAAAGAGCTGTTTTTCTCCAGGATCTGCTAGTCTCAACTCTGTCAGTATCTGTTAATCTGTTTTTCTGCTGCTGTGTGGCTGGTCTGCTACTCTGTATCTGATGCTAATCTGCTAATCTGCTGTGTATCTGCTGCTGTTTTTGGCCTCTGCTAGCACTAGGTTGCATGCCTCTATTTGATTTGTTTGTATTTGGATTAGGTTGCATGCCTCTATTTTGATTTGTATATGCTGTATCGCTGCCTCTGTTGGTTGCTGTATTGTCCATGCGCTGTAAAAAGTGCATGTAATGCTATACGTACGAAGAAAACTTGCAAAATGATCTGGCATGTCAGTAACTGCCTTCTTTTTAAAACACAGGTTGATGTGGGTGTCACATCAGGTTGTAAATAGAGTTTTTGTACAAATTTTAAGTAAGTGTAGCATTTTAATATAATGGAAGAACATTTTCCTTAATTCTGGTTGACCAACTTAGTTGACAGTTCTGGTTGACCTTTGAATGGCTAAAATATATTTGCTTTTAGCTTGCCACTGCTCAATGCATGTGATGTGGAATATCTAGATGATGGCTCTGATTTGATTAAAAAAAAAAGCTTTTATGTGGCAATATTGA
Organism: Camellia sinensis; assembly: GCF_055761805.1. Lineage (NCBI taxonomy): Eukaryota > Viridiplantae > Streptophyta > Magnoliopsida > Ericales > Theaceae > Camellia > Camellia sinensis. The sequence goes on from NC_138970.1 coordinate 54,759,416, forward strand.
AATTTTCCTTTTCCTTATATTTTCTTTCATTATTTTTACTTTTTCTTTTTGCAAAAGTTTTGTGTTGCTAATATGAGTGTCTAATATTCTGGCCACTATTTTTGACTCAGCTAATTTATGGATTTGCCTCCGGGGATCCTTTGCGGTTCAGAAGAACTGCTGGACACAAGGATTTGTTTTACATTGATGACAAGGATTTGGAATTTAAAGATGTAAGAGATTGCTTCTTATGCCAACTGTCTTAATTTGGCCAGATCATTTTTCCATGTTTCTTTTCTTATTTATTTATTTATTGCTTTTTTTCCCTTAAATTTTAACATGTAGGTGATTGAAGCGCCTTTGCCAAAAACACTGCTTTATACTTCAATTGTTTGTCACTGGCTGGCTATTGAAGGTGTACAACCTGCTAGTCCAGAAAATGCTCCTGTGGAAGGTCTATACATAACTTAAAAGTTCAATTGGACATACATGAAAACATTTTTCTTATTTGGAACACTAGAAGGATTCAATCACTACTAGATCTTATTTACTTGAACCCCTTCCATTTTGTAGCCATTAGAGCCCATAAAGAGGTCCTTATATTTGAAATGATTGTGCAATCGTAGTTATTGCTGCTCCTTCTGATAACAAAAAACCTAAGCAGAAATACGATCTTCCTGTCGACATTAAATTACCTGTTAAACACATACTGTCTAGGGAGCTTCACTTATATGCTTTACTTTTTTTTCCACATAGATACATTTGTTTGTTTGCTACTCTTATGTGTTTTAGAATGGTATTTAGATTGCTTAATTCAAGGTTATGTATTACAGATCAAATATACAGAGCGTGTACTTGGTTTGATACTTGTATCCCGTTTATGCAAGTCTGCCTCATGGATTGAATGGTTGTACAATAAGGTGTTTTAGCATTCCTTGATTTCATTTCTACATGATGAATGACATTAATCTATCTGTGCTGCTGGGGATAGTGCAGCATACCGTAGGAGTTCTGTTTATGGGGATGATGTAGTCATTGTCACGTTAGTAACTCACACTATTTAAAGTTCTCTTTTTTGCTCAAGTTTGTGAAGTAATATATCTTTACACTTTTTGTGCTTTTCGCTCTGTACAGGGCATATCGGACTGCACTTTGCAAGTCAAAGAGGGGGGGTTTCAAGGATACTTATCCTGATGATTTACTCGCACCTGTTCTGAGGGTTTGTTTTCTTTGTTGTCTTCTAATGTGTTGATATGTCCTCTAAAACAAGGTTCAATGAGATTTAGAATATTCTGTTCTTATGATGAGTATTTGGTATAGGCATTGAGAGAGAGAACAAATATGAATCCAAGTGAAGTTGGAGACGTTGTGGGCACGGTATTTGTTTCAGTCCCTTGCATTGTTGAATGCTGATATATATCTTATCCCCATTGCCCAGAAACTGTGCCGATTAGAACCGTGAATAGGCAGTGTTCTTCTGGTCTTCAGGCAGTTGCTGATGTAGCTGCAGCTATTAAAGCTGGATTTTATGATATTGGTAAGGGTCATCTATTATTGGCGGATGGTTTGGATGTCAGCAATCTTGATGCCTTATCTGTTCTTTATTTATTTCTTTAAAAATGTATGCATCTTCTATATAGGTATTGGTGCTGGGTTGGAATCCATGACAGCAAACCCAGTGGCATGGGAAGGATCAGTCAATCCAAGAGTATGATCTTTTATATTTCTTTCAATGTGTTTATTGTGGACTTGGATGAATTTTCTTGGGGAGGTAATTTCCTTGACATGATTTCCATAGGTGCTGGTCAGATCTTCCTATATTTACATGAGGTCAAGACAGTGGCACAACACCAAGATTGCCTGAAGAGGTGTGCTTTCATATTTCTCATTCATTTCATCTATGCTTTCCAGTAGCTTTATCAGAAGTTGGGTAGTTGTTGGGAAGAATGCAAGGTTAAGCACGAAGGCTGTTGCTTCTAATCTAAGTTTTGATCAGCAGTGCAGACACTGTGAAAAGGTGCTCTCTTTTTTATTCTATTACAGTTGTGTTAAGAGATTTAGTAGTGTACGTGTTATTACTTGGTTGGGAAGGAGGGGAACTTCTTTCATCTATAATGAGGGTGCTTAACTGTCAAAACAGTTCCTTTTAAAATGAAATGCATGCCACGGAACTTAACAAAAAATTATGGGGTATTCTGGGGTTTATGTGACTTCCTTTTCAACATCTAAGTAATTCAAATATTTATCGTATAATAAAATTTAGGGGGCATTACTTGCTGCAATTAGTAAAAGCTAGTGTTATCTACTAATGCCGGAGTTTATATCTGCGTCCAGCCACCCTTCAACACTCCATATTTTGTGAGACTGATATTGGGTGATGGCATGATTTTACCATATTATTTTGGCTATGATATCCTTTCAACACCCTTACTGTATTTGATTTTAAATAGGCTACTGATTCTTTATGTTCTAAATCAATGGGATAAGCCTCCTCGACTTCTTGGCCTCGTTTGTTCATAGATAAGGAGAGCGGGTTTGTAATAAATAATTGTGGGATAAATAATCATGTGACTGACATTGCATTGCGTACAAATTTCCCAGATTTTGGATATATTCAGTCTATTTATTAAAATAAAGTCCAATGGAACACAAGGAAACTTGTCGTTATATGTTGGTCATTGCTATTTCCTATCATTTTCATCATTTTCATCAAAAAAAATACAAGTTTTGTGAAAACATTTTCCAAAAAGGACCTGTTTTCAGAAAAACAAGTTTTGTGTGTTTTGCAAAAAAACAAAACAAGAAAACACAACCAAAGAAAAAGTTTCAAGTGTAATATATTTCAGTTCTGTTAGTTACTAACTTATTGACTAATGATATACACCAATTTACTGTGTTTTGCGTCAGAATTAAAATAAACATGCTTCCTACAAGGAAGTCACAATCAAGTTCTCCAGGAGCACCTTCTCATAGAGCATGGCGAACACCAATGGCAACTCCACTATCTTCAGGTCATCAGACACCAGTTTCTTCTTATCATCACACTCTGATACTACGGTCCCCAATTTCATCCTTTGTTCAGTCTCCATTTATACGACCAACTCTCTCTGCTTAACTAAATTAGATTTGGAGAAAGTTTCATGGCATTTGGATTCATGGGTTTTTTCTGATATTAGTCTTCTTAATTTTTTCTTTCTTTTCTATCAAATCCTTAGGTACCCATTTCCAAAAGAATCAGAATTTCAGAATTTGATCATCAAATTTCAAAAATTGACCATTTCATGGTTTGAACACTCTGGGGATTTCTAATTTGACACCACCTCTCTCTCTCTCTCTCTTCTTGATCCATCACCATAACCTCATACAATGTATGGAACTGAGGGCGGAATAGACATGGCCTTAGAATTTCAGTCCCATATCCCCATTTTGAGGCCAAGCATTAATGCCAGGAGGGCAAACCTAACTGTAAAGTTTCAAGATCTTTATGGGTTCACAGTAGAAGGAAATGTTGATGATATTAATGTATTGAATGAGGTTAGAGAGAAGGTGAGGCAACAGGGTAGGGTTTGGTGGGCTTTGGAGGCCAGCAAAGGGGCCAATTGGTATTTGCAGACTCAAATTTCATCAACCCTTAAATCTTCCCTTACATTTTCAGCTTTAGGTAATGCAGTTACCCTCAAGAAGCTCATCAGGAAGGGGATTCCGCCGGTTTTATGGCCTAAGGTCTGGTTTTCGCTCTCTGGGGCGGCTAAGAAGAAGTCCACGGTTCCAGAGACCTATTACAATGACTTGACCAAGGCTGTTGAGGGTAAGGTCACACCGGCAACGCTGCAGATCGATCATGTGAGTTATTGCCTTCGGTGTTACATTGATTGTTTGTGGCATTTCTTGGATTTGATTGTTATGGCATCGCTATTACTCCATTGTGAATGATCATGTTTACTCTGGATTGTTGGTTGGTTGTTTTGGATGAAATGGTTATGGCATTATTGTTCTTGTTGTTGCATTGTTTGATGTTGTTTGGATACAAAAGTTGAGAAAATTTGCAGTTGGAATCTATTATAACACACTTATCTTAATTATCTTCTCTGTTTGATGCTGAATATGAAATTTCCTGGTTCAGTTGAGTTTGTTTAGTTTGCATTGTATTACTTTTACAGCATAAATTTTGTCATACTCTGCATTGTGTCAAGCGGCCCATTTCAAAGTGCTGGAAATTGTTAGGGCGAATTGGGAAATGCTATTGATTCAAAGGAACATGAATTCTCAAACTCTCCAAGTCTTAGTTTATTAACATAGATGAATTTTATAAAGATCAATTTAAGATGTATTTATATGTTTGTCCATTGTCTTTGTTTTGGAATATATCCGGTGTGTATATTGGCCACAGTTAGTATGGGTATAAAGGGGCAAGGTTAGACTATGTGTCCCATGTCCCCCTCATCCCTTGTTTGGTGGACTCAAATGAGGCCAGCTGTGATTGACTGGTTGGGGCGAATAATCCCATGTAGAGGGTACTACTTAATCCCACTCTGGGCATTCTGTTAATGATGAGACTAAAGTGTGGACCATTTTGATTTTTTTGGGCGAATTACATTTCTAGACCATTTTCATTTTAATTGATGTATTTAAAGTCTGAATTGTTTCTATTCTTAGGTATGTAATGCATTGTTTTTTATTTTTAATTTTGTATTCAAGCTTAGTTTATTTATTATTTTAATAAACATTAATTATTAGTTCTTAATAATTGTTTAATAGGTTTTTTTTTTTGTTCAATTATATAAAATTAACAAAATCTAAAAATTAAAAAAAAGGCTATGGCGGCGTTTAAAAAACGTCACTATATCACATCCCAATGGTAAGATTTTAAAAATGTGTAAATGTTTATGACGGCGTTTTCAAAAACGTCGCTCCCAACGGTAAGATTTTTAAAATGTATAAATGTTTATGACGGCGTTTTCAAAACGTCGCTAAATGTCAGAGTGACGTCACAGTACACTTAAGTGGGTCATTTGGCGGCGTTTTTAAAACGCCGCCTATAATAATACAACGACGTTTTTAAACGCCATGAAGTTATAGCGACGGCCGCGTCATCGGCGTTTGATACTAAACGTCGCAAAAAGAATTATTGACGTTTTTAGTACCTTTAGCGGCGTTTTTTAAACGCCGCTAAAAGTGAATTTTCCAGCAGTGAATAACTTCAACTACAACAGATTTAGGTTGTAGCAAAGTCGATGGCGGAGGTTCTATGGAGACTTTGCCAGATAAGACCACAGTCCAATATGGGTCGTGTCATGTATAGGAGGTTCTTGGAAAATTGATGTATAAAATGTAGCCTTTTATGCAGCAAATTGAATATGGTAGAGTGCAGCTACACAGGGTGATTGAAAATTTAATTTCAATTATCTTAAGTTTTTGCATTCTTTTTGAGTAATTGTAAAGCATGACAGTTGGTTTACTATATCTTAAGAGTATTGTTATTCAAGACAAAAAAATTAGATCAAATTTTCAAATCCAGTGATGTGGTAATTAATTAGGATATTTAAGGCAATACTGTCTCTTATATCTTTTCTAATAATTAACCAATTATATCACTTACACATAATTGGATCTAGAAAGTGGACTTGTATATCATTTTTTATATTTTAATGGTGCATAATAAGTTTAAGCAAGAATTTACCTATAACAAAGATGTGAGATTTCATTTTATTTTATATTTTTTTATTATTCTCAACAAGAAAGACACATGATTCGGGATAAAATAAATTTTTTAAAATAAATCTACGTTTACATTTTATTGAAATAAATCCACTTATAATATGCATATTGTAAATATTATATTGAAACAAATAATTTGAAATTTACAAAGGAAAATGCTAATGACCGCTCATTTTTTTTTTTTTTTTTTTTTGATCAGCAAAAAGAAGCTTTATTGATGTAAAATTAGTACAAGGTACAAAATACAATACACCAATAAAGAAAAGAGGAGTGCAGGAGCATCACAATGAGCTGAATGATCCCAACTAGGTTGGCACCAAAAAACCCATCCTATCATATGCTAATGACCGCTCATTGCGTCATCATTAGACTCGATATGTATATATTGTAATGTATATATATATATATGTAAACGTATTTTGAAAAATGTAAAAAGTATATTGAGATTTTAATTATTTTGATTTTATATCTTTCTTAAAAACAACCGATAGGTTGCATTAACTTGACCCATGTACAAAATATTTAGGAAGTCCAGAATGGTATATATGGATTTGTGAATATTTAAGTGAATAAAGATTTTTGTATTAAGATTTTGAATTTGATTGGAGAAAAGAAAAGAGGACGAAGTGATATGCTATTAGACTAAATTTTGATTTTATTATACTCTACATCATATAAATTGTCAATAATGTTCCGGACCCCCTTTCCCTCCCACCCCCTTTGACCCCCTCTTAACATGATTGGCCAGTTTTTCTTTCTCTCTTTCTTTTTTTTCCTTCTCTTCCAATCACCACCCGCCACGTGTGTGTGGGGGTGGTGAGGGTGGTGATTGGAGGGGTCTCAATGATTACCCATAAATTGTTTGTTAGGTCTTGTGGATCTTGTACAGTGGGTCTTTGGTCCAATAAAGAGTTCGGGGACCTCTCTCAAGGGAAGGGGTTCCAATGGGGGGTTTGGATACTTTGATAATTTATTTTTTTTTGTTGTTGTTTACGTGTTATTTTAATTTTTATGTTTATAAATAATAATAAAAAAAAGGTTGTCTATTTTTTGGAGAGAGTCGTAATCTTTTTCTGATTATAGCGAAAATTGCAGTAACTATTCTCTTTGATTCATGTTATTTTTTTTGTTTACTATTTTGTGTCCCATCAATCCTAATTAGGAAAACTGATTTCCTAACATTGTCATATATATATACTAGCATTATACACGTGCGATGCACGGTAAAAAAATAATATTAATATTATATATTATTTAAAAAATATTTTAAAATATAGACAAAAAAGAGATTTAAAATCAAATGATTTTTAATTATTTTTATAATAATTACAATTATTATTATTTTAGTCTTGTCATCAATGGTGTGTTCTACATATTAAAAACAAAAATGTGTTATAACGTGATTAGTAAAAAATAAAGGCAAAAAATAGAATAAATTATAAAAATTATACTTACAGTAAAACATAAAAATAAAAAAAAAAAATTTGTGTCATTGAAATTTTGTAATTGTAGTTTATCTTATGTTAGAGTTCATCAGATAATATAGCAAATCAAATATGCCAATTAATTTTTACCCTTTTATCTTCTTTATGAAACTCAATAAAAATGGTTGACATTAAGATTAATTTACAGAATAAAATAGCAAAGCGAACAAAAGGAGTCCCTTTTCTTCATTATTCCAAATCTCCCTTCAAATATATCAATTATAATTAAGCCAACCATTAAAAATCAAAATTAAAGTTCAAACTTAAGCTACGCCCATCTAAGGCCTACCAAAAAACCATTATTTTGGTTTGGCTCCACCATTAAGCTCTTGTTTGGGATGAGTTAATTTAGCCTGACTTTTTACCCATTTTAACCTAATTAAAAAAGTTGTGTTTGGGATAAACTTTGGCTTTTTGTAGTTGATTAATAGTTGTACGAGAAAAAGTGAAATGATTATGGTTTAGATATGATATTTTATCTTATTGACTAAATGAACATGTTTTGTTTTTATTGATTAATTTAACCAAAATAGCTCATGCCAAAGTCTAAGACCAATATTTTGTTAATTTTAAAATTAATATGTATATATATAAATTCAATTTTCATATTAAAAATATTAATTACACCAATACTCATTCAACTATTTAGGAATATTAACTTATTCCTTAAGATAATTTTTCTTCCTCTAGACCCACTAAAACAATTCTCATTATTTGAATTATATGCAACTATTAAAATTAACATATTAAACAAATAAATAAAACATATTTATATATAAAATAACGTAAATGAACACCCACAAACTTTAGTTTAACTATTTTAGTGTTTAAGAACTAATCTATTGATAAAAACTCGAATTTAGACTTGATTCTTTTTTTGACCTAATTTTTTAGGCTGTACAGGTTATTTCACTACAAGAAATTTCACTTTTTGGCGACTAAATTTTTAGTCGCCAAAAGTACGATTTTTAGTTGCCAAATATTTTTCCCGACTAAATATTTTGATCGTCGGATTGGTCGCGGGAAGGTTGTCGGGAAAGGTATTGGTGACTAAAAAATATTTAGTCGCCAAAAGTCCTATAAATGGCGACTAATATTTTTAGTCTCCAAAAATCTATTGCCGCTACTAAAACTTTGGTCGCCAAAACTTGAAGTATCTATGGTGACCAAAGTTTTAGTCGCCAAAAGGTTTTTTTCTCATCTTATTTTTTTATTTTTTTCATTTTATTTTTTTTAACTGCTAAATTATTAGTCGCCTAAAGTCTGCTTTCATTTCAGCTACTAATTATTCATTTTTTGCTACTAATTGTTTAGTTGCCAAAAACATGATTTTACTTTATTTTTTCATTAATTTGTCCACAACATGTATGTATTCCATGCAACATGTATCATATATATAAATAAAACAATACATCTATTATCAATCATTCCACAATTTGCATCTATTTCACTTCCAACCATCCAAAAAAGAATAACTTTTAATGTCAAATTTCATACAAATTAAGTATATTCCAACTTAAAATAATTATATTATTCCATACAAAACAGAGAATCATACCAAAACATGTCCTCTGTACACAAATATATTCACTATCATGCCAAATATATTCCCTAAAGAAGATATATTTATTGCTGTAAAGTGAGTTGATGATGATGTCCATAAGCCGAGACATCTCAGCCTAAAATTCAAACTTCTCTGCATTACTGTGGAGTGATCTCTTCAACAAGTTTCCCTAAACCACATAATTACAAAACACGTCAGAAGAAGAAGGAAAATGGAGAGATGGAGACAGAGAGGGAAAGGAAAAGAATTAGAAAATTCTAGTTCTCCAAGGAAAAATGTCCATACCTTCCATTGAGATAGGAAGCTATTAAAACAAATAACATGTATCCAAAATTAGAATGAAGAACAAAATATAGACGAAATATATAAGATCCTTTTTCACAATATAATTCTTAATAAAATGGAATAAACTTTGTTTATGTGCCCAGAAAGTTACAAGAACAGATTGGCTAAAACCATGTCTATATGGAAAGAAAAGAATTTGTTCAATGATCATAAGAGTTAGCAATCTTACCCAAGTGATAGCAGTCAAGCTAGTAAATTCACCTGGGGAGGCTGCCCTTTGTACCACTATTTCAGTCATGCGACCATAATCTACAGACTTCAAGAGTAGCACTGCTCAAAGTCAGAGAATTACTAATGAAAGATAAAATATTTTGTCTTAAAAATTGTCTATATAAGATACATTGATTTGCATTTCACTCCACCAGCTTTCCCAACCTGAAACTCATAGAACTCCAAAAAACAATTTTGTATAGTGGAGGAGAGTATACTTCCATTTGGTTGCCAAGAAACTATAGGAAAACAGTTATGATTTCTAATTGTGTGACCAAATGCATCTCTTGAAACTAAACTTCAATAGTACAGAGCCAGACAAAACAGCCAAGTTTACATTAAGTTTACAAACTTTCAACACCAAAACATTAACAAAGCACAATTAGATTTACAGTATATGCATCTTCCTAAATTATGTTATGATTTTTGTTTTCTATAAAGATCAAAACAGATAATATGATAACACACTATTATTTCCCATTCAATCAAACTCAAGGTTGAAGTTAATTTTTTTTATATGTTTTATAGGATACTATTTCCCATTCAGACAAAATCAAAAATTGAGTTGCTCTCATTGTGCGCAAGCATGAACTTAAAAAATTTATAAAAAAAATCACAACCATGTATTAACAGGCCTCTCCTATTATTATTATTATTATTATTATTATTATTATTATGGACTTGACTCAGAATAAGTCTACAGACAAGGGAACTGTTACATTAATTCTGACTCATCCATAGTCCCCATCCCAGAGCACAAAACAAGCCCAAATTCGCATCATCTACAAAACACATCACCTGCCAAGCCCACTCCAAAAAAAATAGATTCTTCTCTCCATTGCAAAACAGTCCGCATCAGACCAGACTCCCAAAATTGCACCGCCACAAGAAAATGCCAAATAATTAATTTTTTCAACTTATTTAAACTAATTTTATCTCATGACACATTTTTAGAATTTTAAAATTGATTGTACTTGTGAGAGTGCACAAGACAACATGACAAACATATTTTTTTTCTAGACATGGGATCCTATTTCAGGTTTCAATCTTTTATCACTCAGGAGGAACATTAGACCACAAGTATACACGTGTTCAATGTAGCTCCAATACACACATCCACATATTTGGTAATGATAGATGGACTGTTTCTTTACTTTGTAGGGGAAAAATTGTAAATCAAAGTATTATATTACAGCGGGAAAAAATATCAGAATCATACCTTGTAGCGAAAAATATCGTGGGTAAATCACGTGCTTCCAAAATCTGAACAACGAACTCAGCAGTGGAGTGATACTACAAAATAAGTATCACCCACACAAGTCACAGTCCAAAATGACTTGATCATTGTTTTATGGGAGAGAGTCAGAGAGAGAGTCTGGAAAAAATGGTTGTGGGTAAAAATCACATAACGTATATCTGATATACGTATCTCATAGATTAACTATATAATCTAATATATAACCACATATATATCAATCTATCCATCTATCCATATCTGTTGATATGATAGATATAGATATCCTGAATGGTTATCCAAATAAGTTTTGAATTCAAATTCAAACTTATATGGATAAGATTCAAAAGGTTCAGGTTCAAAGGGTCATGCCACATGGGTGCCCAATTTCTAACATCTCCCACTCGCACATGAGTTGGCATGACACTGCCACATCTCTTATCTCAATCTCCCCAAAAAAGAACAATCTCATACTAGCCAATGCACCGTGCGACTGCTGAGAACACCTGCATGTGGGAGCTCTATACTAGAAACTCAAAATGAGCCAGCATAGAGACATCAACTCAAAAAGAACAGAAATAGTGTTTTATATACCCCAGACCCATCTAATTACACCGGTCCAAAAAAAAAAAAACATCTCTAATCCCTAAAAAAAGAGCATGTTTGACCCTCTCAATTCTTGCAATATATTCACACTCAATCCGCCTCTCATACAGAGCGATGTGAGTTACCAGCAGTGAATATACAACAGTGGTGTAATACTAGATGATCTTCCCTTTGCCCTCATGCCATTTAGTTTAGGATTGACCGCTTTCCTAGTGATGTCCCTTAAGGCCGAATCATACATGACCGCAGGCAACATACCAAAGTAGCAGAACATCAACTCCTTACCTTATGACATAGTCAAAAGTCACAAAAGGGTACATAAATGAAAGTCATATCAGTAATGACACGTAAGACTCACACGGTGAGGAAACAGGGATCCATTCTCTCACCTCATTACTCGGTCGCCAAGCACATATAGTATGAATACATGCTACGATAGAGTAACTCTTCCATAAAGAGTGACGTCAAACTCGATACACCGTACAGATATTAGTCTAGTTGCTTTCTAGCACCTAACCCGAATTCTTTCTTTGCTCGCCTTCCAGGTGCCAAATGAGATCTCACATCTGGCTAATCATAACAGGCACAACATGGAAAGTGGGTACTAACATCCATGTTTGGTCCTTAACACGACCTCATCTTGGTTGTAACCAAGGCAACATGCATAGTGGATTATTTAAGCCTCTCTTGGCTCCAAATAAAAATAAATCACTAGTCTCATCCTTGCTCGCTCCCAAGCGCCAAGGGCGATTGCTCGTGTGAGTGAGCCAATCTTGCCTACCGACATCATCATCTGCTAATCATTATGACACAAACCATAATAGTGTCAACATCCCATCATCTCAAAATAAGTGATCGATTTTAAAAAAATGACCACAACTTGCGCAATTATAGATTCCAAACATAAGCCTTATTAGCACCTCTTGCGATAAGTATATACAACGGAATCCACCATATGCGCCTCACATGAAGTAATTTAAGATCACTACCTGTTGCGCAATAACCTCTCTAAAGATATTTTGATGACCAATTTGCGTTCATTCTTAATGCGCCCAAGTAGCGCAGATGCGCCCAACTAGCGCATTGAATCTTACAAGGAGCAAGGTCAATATCTAAACAACTCAGTTGACCATTTACCAAAGATAACACTTATCATGCCGAATACGCCCACATAGCGTACTTTAGGCTCCCACAACAAAGAAAAGATCAAGGAATATAGGTCATCTATTCTCCCAAAGACAATCCGAGGATTCATTCAATAGCTAAGGCTCTGGCTTTTACCGATAGGTAAGTCAATGGGTTTGCAATTTTGCATCTAGAATCGTTCTAGGATATTCCTTATGTAAGTCATCGAAGACAAAACATGAATTCTCCCAAAGCAATCCCTAAGGATCGTACATCCGAGCATATAAATTACATCACCCATGTCCATCATATCTAAAATAGAGGACTGCCCACCCTAGGTGGCGACAACCTTATAAATTCCTAGCTCATAATGACTAAGTAAGGAAAAACTTCTTTTGGACCATTGATCATGCCTCAGTGGTCTTCATCGATCATCGTTGGCCTATCATGGCTTGACGAAATCTAAGAACCACTATTTGGATAACTGTTTTAGGCTGTAAAAGATTTATTGGAAGTAGCAACCTTTTTGCGCTCCTAACTTTTTACCATAAAAGCAGAAGGTAAATCCCTACGGATCTACTTATCCAATTCTCTAACGAGAAAGTTGGGTCACAATGTCCATAAATCAATGTTCCGAACTTATGTCAATCATAGCCTAAGTCAAAATAACCTCACTCCCCAGGAGGAAGTCTTCTCATGGTCTATACTTTTCTCAATGGTGCGACCTTTCGGTATCTAGCGAGCCTTACGCCTCAATAATGACTATCCAAATTACGCATAACTTTATAACAGTTTTGCATCATAATGGAAAGTCAACCAAATTATAAAAATGGTTAATCCTCAAAGACTTTGTCTTTGACTACGCCACATTGATCCACTTTCTAAAAATAGGGGACCAGAGCCTTAGGCATTATCCTAGGCTCTTTATCATCTTGCGGAGCAATCATGAATGTTTCCCTCTCAATCAACCAGTGATGACGTGAAAAATTTTCACATTCGCTACCACGCAACTAAGAATGTAGAGTATTCTTCTCTAATGGAGTAATCCATTAGTAGGCACATCGCCCCCACTGTCCGTAGGATATTGGAAATTTCTTTCCATTCTCAACTAGGCTACATAAAGCGTTATGCTTAGGTTTCTCTATCTTATAGAGTTCCAAAACTCTATTCACGTTACCTTTACTAAGAAAACTTTATGTGACTTAGTTACACTACCACAAAGCTGCTTACCTATATGCACATGACCCGGAGGGTTTGAATGACCTCGTACAATAATGCGCCACATAACCCTTTGTGTTTACAAGACAGCATACAATAATGCGCTATAGAACCCTAGGTCTTAACTTCGTAATCTTATGTGAAGTAGAATAAAGATAAGCTGCTTAACGGTTACAGATTGCCCATAGATGGCTCTCTGCTAACCCATTACTCAAAATGGAGTGTAAAATCTGATATGGAGGGCACTTAGTTAGGGATATAGGCAACAAACTAGTGCAATTCCCAATTGGGAAACATTTTGCGCCATTATCCACCTAACATTAACAATACTTAATTCCTTATCTCTACTAGACCAATGTGTTATTGAGTATTAGGAATAATCAATTTTCTAAGCATCCATCTCTCTTCACAGAGCTTTCTAAAAATAACTCAAATAGATACTTGCCACCTTGGTCAAAACTAAAAGCACAAAAGCTCTTATCTAATTGATCTCAACCTCATATGTGCAGTGTCAAAAAAACATCTCAAAACTTTTGACTTGTGGGAGATCAAATAGTCTTGACTCAGATGCGTATCGTAATCTATAAATGTGTCGAGATTGAGGCTTAGCTATCATACCCTCACACATATCTAGTCACAAATATCATAGTGGATTAAATGCGCCAATACAAATGACCTTCTATGGCTTTCCTACTTACTTGTGTGCAACCATTGCGAACAAAGTTACACATTCACATGACAGCAGGATGTCAGAAGCAAGTGGGCCCGAGAAGGCCTACTCAAACCATCATGTCATCATCTCATTAATGTGATTAAGTATAATAAGCCACTGGTTCATGACCAATGTCATAAACTAATTCCAATCATCTTAATGTGTGAGTTCTCAAAGACAAGGTTTAAAGGTTTAGGCCCAACTAGGTAATGACTCACGACTAATTCATATTCACTAGATCATAAAAGGATGTCATGGAGATATCAAGTGCGCCTAAGTCACAAATTTAACTAGTAAGTGCTAATCCCCTGCACCTTCAAGTCAATTTTATTCTCCATACACTTTACTACATCTAGTTGAAAGATGACGATACTCCTCTTGCCATCTCTGTTTCTCGCTTCATAGTTACTTGCAATAAATTCTACTATCCACAAGAAGAAGAGAATAAGCTATCAATCTATGACAGCTCCTGAAGTAACTTAAGCGCGAATTAGGCTGAAGAGTCTAATTCAACACAATGCTCTCACAAGCGATGCGTCAAATTCTTAGAGTCACAACAACCTTGTCAGCCTTGACCTTTTCATTATTATGTTGCAACGTTTGCGCTTAGTGGTAAACGTTATTCAGAAACGTTAGCCTAGCTAAGGAATCATACAAAGAAGCCCCTCCTCATGTCTCACACTCAAGTGTGGAAACAGTAAGTATCCAGGCTTAGACAAGTTGACAATGCTAATAGATTTTGCAGCCACTAAGCGCTAATCTTTGCACTTCACGTGATATTTCAACGCACACTATTATAGTGCATGAAATTTTGCTCCATCCACTGCCAATAATTTGGTAGAGAGCAAAACACTGCTCATATTGGCTACTCATCTTACATTTAATGACTAATTTATTTAAGCTCGTATTTCTTGGATGACGTGACTCTTGAATGTTACTTCATCCAATGATGTAACATTATTTACAAGTCAAATTACAAAGTCAATCTGCGCAGCTCAATAGTCAAAATCATATACAGATCTATTGAGGGCTTACTAATTTCATAACTCTAAAACTCGCCAACCAAAACTACGTAGCGTGCCACTAACCATAGCGCACACATTAGTTTTTATTATGCCAAATAAGGCAACAAAACCACGGCGACTTTGAGTCATGTTTCCTTACTTTGGCTCAATTAAGGTCTGACCTCAAGTCTCCAAGACTTTTGCTCATCTAAAGAATAGGATTATATTGTTCACATTTGAACATCTCTACTAAGTCTAGGTCAACCAAATAACTTTCATAAGCTAAGTCAATTTAGAGAGAAATTCGTATTGGGATTAATTTTGATTAGCATAATATAATTTTGCCACAAAAATCTAAATTAAATAGTGACAATATTACACAGGTTGCAAGATCGAAAATCCGCTATGCTCGTAATCATCTCTTGCGACACAGGTGACAATTATCCAAAATTTAATTTAATTTATGCGCAAAATATTGGTTTTCGGGAGTAAATCTACAAATATTTCTCTCAATCGAACAACCTCCCACTGACTATGGCATGTCAAAGCATGATAAATTCCATACAATAGCATCTTAATGTAAATTTACAAATAACTCATGCTATATTCATTTAATAATGGAATTCAAATAAATAAATAAATAACTAATCATGCTATTCTAATTACAACATATTAGAAACTCTAAAAAAAATAATATGTTGTATTAAATATTCAAATTATGCCATAACAGAATGTACATCATCCTTAATTTTTCTGGAATTTTTCTGAATTTTTCTGAAATTTTAAATAACTAATAAACACACATAAAATTAGAAATAAATATTTTAGAATCTAGTAAAATGCTACATTTATACCAGTAAACAGTAAACCATAATAGTAGTCTACAATAAAAAATTTGGTTCCAGAAACTTAATCATGCAACACCAGATGCATTTTAAACCAGAAATAATGAATTATTATTTCAGGAAAAATATTTTTTATTTTCATAAAATTTTCAAAATTTTACAGAATATAAAAAATTTAATTCTGAGTCTAACGGTACCAACCACGCTTAAAACAAAGCTATAACGAATTAATTATGACCATTTAACGTAATTCAGAATTAAAAAAGAACAAACAGAGCCTTAGAACCAAGCCAGCTGGGAAAAACAGCTCGGCTCGGCTCGCGCCGCTCAACTCAGCGCAACTCGGCGCGAGGCGGCTCAACGGCGGGGCGGCGCATGGCGCACGCGTGGCTGCGCACGTGTAACAAGCCCGCGGGGGACCTCGCTACAGCTCGGACTCGACTTTTGTTGTCACGGTTCTAAATCTGAACCAAAGAGTCCAAATCCGGCAAATCGTTTTAAGAAAACAGATTTTTGAAAGAAGTGCCAAATATGGACTGCTTTGCCAGATATAGAGTCGCCACCTAAATATTTTATTTTGGGAAATTTAGGAAACCCTGACTCGGTGCCAAAAGGCCACGTGTCCGTCATCACCAAAGTTGCCTCGGCTCGGGAACTTGGGTACGATTGGGGAAGGTCACTTCGTGAGCACCCCCGCTCGCCCGGTCATAGACCGGCCTCTACTAACCATGATATCAATTTTTGAAAACATTGTATGTTCTTATTCCGGTTATTAGCCTAGGTTACTATGTGATGCTCGCAGCATATAAATATAGACTGGGTCGTCCGAATTGGAACAAAACATTTCATACTTGTTTATTTGAAAATGGTTTGATGGTGCTACCCGCAGGTAGGCTAAGACACGGATTTGCCACCCTCAGGTGGGCTTTTGGAAAAGATGGTTTTGACACTATCTAGTGGGCTTAAAACAAACATTTGATGAATTGTCCCATTTCAAGTAACCCAACCTTCACCCACAGGCATTCAGGCAGTTATATCACATGAGCACATAGCCTCATGGTAAGCATGCTATTCATGGCATTTACTCACACGCATGCAAGGATGCTAAAGCATAGAACTTACCGAGTACTCCAAGCCAAAACAAAAACTGTATTAGAAATCATGCATGACCCTAAGTATACAGAAATGCCTAATGCAACACATGTAAAATGCAACTATGGCAAGCTCGGCTATTCTAAGATGGCATATGAAATGTTACAACTAACATGTATTCAACTTGGAATTGAAAATACAATGCAGTTAGTATGATGCGCCGAGCCCGGTGCATGCAATACAGATGAATGATGCAAACATGCTATCATATTGTATGCTAATTTAAATATGGCCTAATCTAACCATCAAAAGCGGATAAATAAAAGGGAGAAAGACGTGGGGTTGGAAGACATACATTACACTCACCCACACTTATTACAGTTGTGCCCTCACTCGGAGGATCCGAATAAATAATACAGTCCAAATATTACAGTCCCGAATAAGAGAATATTACAGTCCAAAATATTACAAAATCCTAATTAATTAATGAATTAACTAAGAAAGCAAATAAATCTGGCGTGCAAGCCAGGGACTGCCTTGCTTCTGGTGGATGATGCATGTCCGGACTGTCTTGCGCGGAAATCCACCGGAATGCCCCAATTAGCCTCTGTTTACACCTGTTATTTTTTGAAAAGCGTGCCAAGTCCCGGAAAGTTGCTGATTCCTGATTTTGCTGCAACAGAGAGCAAGAAAGGGGCATAGCAATGTATTTGCACAAATATATGCATGTCTCGATCCTCGTGCCACCAATCACGCATACCGAGGCATGATGGCAGAGGAGTCGAAATGCACAACTCAATATAGGATGAATGCACATGAAACTACAGCTAAAACCTAACTCCATCATGGATAATCCGGAGTGTCGGTGACTGGGGAATTGAGACACATTCCGTCACTCGGAGTACGAAATGTACCTCGTTTCCCGTGCCCGGGCTAACTCCTATTCCGGACATGATGCAATATGCATGATATGCATGAAATACAACTAATATACAATCTTGGCATACACAATGCTATGGAATGATATGCCTCGAAATACGTGCACTCGGGCACGCAAACCGAGAAAATGACGGAATGCAATGAAAATGAGATGCCTCGAAGTACGTGCACACGGGCACGCAAACCGAGGCGATGATAGATACAGTAAAAATGAGATGCCTCGAAGTACGTGCACACGGGCACGCAAACCGAGGTGATGATAAATGCAGTGAAAATGAGATGCCTCGAAGTACGTGCACACGGGCACGCAAACCGAGGCGATGATAGATCCAATAAAAATGAGATGCCTCGAAGTACGTGCACACAGACACGCAAACCGAGGCGATGACAGATACAATAAAAATGAGATGCCTCGAAATACGTGTACACTAGCACGCAAACCGAGGCGATGACAGATACAATAAAAATGAGATGCCTCGAAGTACGTGCACACTAACACGCAAACCGAGGCGATGCTAAAATGACATGGAACATGGCAAATGGGCTTATACCAACATGAGTGAGCCTCAGCCACACTCACATCGGATGCCGTCGGATAAAAACGGAGTGCCTCGAAATGCGTGCACACGGGCACGCAAACCGAGGCGGTGCATACGCAATGCAAATGATATGGAAAATGACAAATGGACTTATACTAACATGAGAGAGCCTCAGCCACACTCACATAAGATGCCGTCGGATAAAAACGGAGTGCCTCGAAATGCGTGCACACGGGCACGCAAACCGAGGCGGTGCATACGCAATGCAAATGATATGGAAAATGACAAATGGACTTATACTAACATGAGAGAGCCTCAGCCACACTCACATAAGATGCCGTCGGATAAAAACAGAGTGCCTCGAAATGCGTGCACACGGGCACGCAAACCGAGGCGGTGCATACGCAATGCAAATGATATGGAAAATGACAAATGGACTTATACTAACATGAGAGAGCCTCAGCCACACTCACATAAGATGCCGTTGGCAGAAAATGAGGTGCCTCGAAATGCGTGCACACGAGCACGCAAACCGAGGCAATGCAAAACGCGATGAAATGTGGCAAAAATGATATGCAAGCATACTAATGAAATTCCAGCACTAAAATATGGGGGAAAACAGCCCCGAAATGAAGCGAAATGACATGAAATGCAAGGAAATGTCCCGAAATGCAACATTAGGCACCCGAAATGGCCTATAGCTATATCAAACATGCACAATATGGACATTCAATGCAAAGACAGAAGCTAGACAGTCCCAAAAGATGCACTTTCACAGTTATAAACATGGCCAAACAGCAAGCGTAGGTAAAGGAAACATAGCATGCAAGAATAGGGGCCAAAAGAGGGGTAATGAAGCAAGTGATATAAGCAAAACTCAAACTGAAAAATTTCCTTCTACAACACTGAATATGGATCAAAAATATGAACATTTACAGTATATGGCAGCCTCAAAATCAGTATACAAACATGCTAAAAATATGATGCAAAATGAGGCTCAAAAGGTGTTAAAACATGAAGTATACAAAATAATCACCAAACAGAAAAAACGTGTGAATGAAACATGAAGTATAGGCCAAAATAAGACCACTTTCAGTTCGGACCAAGGTCCAAAAACAGAAGCAAAGAGGGCTACCAATTTATGCAAAAATGGAGCCAAACAAGGGATATAACTACAAGTGACACATGGAGGCACCAAATGGTGAGGGGCCCTTCAACAATGTTGAAGAAGGGCCCAAAATAAGCACATTTACAGATTACAACATGCTCAAAAACAGATTACATATAGGCTAAAAATAGCATGCAAAATGTTGACATACAAGAGGGTCAATGAAGCAAGTGCATCATGGAGGGCTCAAACAGGGTTGAGCCCTTAATGAAAAGTGAAAATGAGCTCAAAAGAGGGCCACTTTCAGTTATGGCCGGAGCTCAACACAAAAAGCATGCATGGCTTACATATTGATCAAGAAAAAGGGTCAAAAGGGTCAAAGTATTACTTACCCTTGAAGATCAACACTTTTGTTGCTTCTTGGATGGATTTGCAGCTTCTTTCGCCTTCAAGAATCCTTCCTTGTTGCTGGAAATGAGATGGTGGTGGTAGAGCTTGGTGGTGTAGAAGGAATGATGGTTAGGGACTTAGGGTTTTTTCAAGAATTGAGAAGGAAGAAGATGGAGTTGGCTATGGAAGCTTGAAGATGAAAGTTTCTAACCCTTGTCAAGAAGGACCTCAGCTGGTTATATGGACAAGAAGATGGGTGTAAAGGTGGGGCCAAAAGGAGGCAATCTTTCCCCACAAAATATCCCCGAATTGGGATATTTTCTGGGGGGAAACAGCTGGACAGCTGTAAAGCACACACAGTGAGGAAGCAGGCCGGCCCATTGCTTTGGCTGCAGGTGGCTGGCCGGCCACCCCCCCTAGCCGGCCGGCTAGGGGTCAAAAGGTTCAATCAAATTTGGTGGCCGGCCACCACATGGTGATGTTCCCCTAGGTCTCCTCATCACAACCATGTGGTTCAAAGTCCAAGAAAATGGGTCCAAGGGGTTCAACATTGGCTCGGAAAGAGGGGTTCAAAAGGGTCAATCAACATTAATGGCCGGCCACCACTTTTTAGTGGCCTCCCATGTGTGTACATCACAAATATGTGGTTGAAAGTTCGAGAAAATGGGCCCAAGGTGTTCAACATTGCAGTTAAAGAGGAGGGGCAAAAATGGAAAGAAAAATTAGTGGTCGGCCATGGGTTTTTAGGAGCCTCCCAGGTGTGTAGATCACAGATATGTGTTTGAAAGTTGGCAACACTAACCCTAGGGTATTCAACATTAGCCCGGAAGTGCGAAAAACGGGCGTCGGGAGGCTCCGGAGGAGAGATAACTGGTTGCTGCAACAATTGCTGGCCTCCCACCCTTCAGTGACCTTCCTGGTGATAAAACAGAGGTACCTGCCAAAAATGAACGAAAACCGATGCAAAACGAATGTTCGGGGGCCAAAACACGCAGTTCGGGGCCCCGGAAACTGCCCGTTAAACACCGAAAGTGGCGTTCGGCCACGAAGTGGGTTTCTCAGACCCCAGTGTCCCTCAAAAGGGAGAAAATAAGATGTATGCCAAAAATCAGAGCAAACGGAGATGGTTAGGCGGTCCCGAACCGAGGCACACGGCCTGACGGCTCCGAAAACCGGGAACCGGACTCCGAAATGGGCAAAATGGCCTACGGCCACCAAATGTAGCCCACGGCCACTGAGAGATGGTCTACGGGACCTCTCCCTCCCCTCAGGAAAAGAAACAGAGAAAACCGAGTCTGGTTCGCAAACCGAGACAAGGCACAGAAAAGGGTTCGGGAGTCCGGAGGCAGGGCTCACGGCCGCAACTCCGAAACTTCTGAACAAGCACATTATGCAACATCACCAAGCGCTCAATCGGTGACGCCTGAGTCTTAAGGTCGGTCAAAAATGGGGTGTCTACAGCACGTGGCGCGGCTAACGTGCGCATGGGAAGGGCGCGGACAGCGCTCGCGTGGAGCGCGTGGGAAGAGCGCCTAGCATGTGGTGGTGTGTGAGCTCCCGTGGTGGTGCGTCGAAGCACGTAGAACCGCTGGGCGGCGTTATATAGCGCGTGAGGCACACGCGCCGCCTTTCACAGTGTTTTCTGGTCTAATTTTTGTACTGCCGGACTCCACTTTTCGCAATAAATACATTTATAGTCTCAAAAATGACATTTAATGGACATAAAAATGAGATGTATCACATTCTCAATCTAATTTTCATGCAAATAATATGTATGTATATTTGTATAAAATTATACACATATTTTATCGCATACAACTTAGCACGAAAATACCCATATTAGGCTCTGATACCAATGTAAATCAAAGTATTATATTACAGCGGGAAAAAATATCAGAATCATACCTTGTAGCGAAGAACCTCGTGGGTAAATCACGTGCTTCCAAAATCTGAACAACGAACTCAGCAATGGAGTGATACTACAAAATGAGTATCACCCACACAAGTCACAGTGCAAAATGACTTGATCGTTGTTTTATGGGAGAGAGTCAGAGAGAGAGTCTGGAAAAAAATGGTTATGGGTAAAAACCACATAACATATATCTAATATACTTATCTCATAGATTAACTATATAATCTGATACATAACCACATATATATATATATATATATATATATATATATATATCAATCTATCCATCTATCCATATCTATTGATATGATAGATATAGATATCCTGAATGGTTATCCAAATAAGTTTTGAATTCAAATTCAAACTTATACGGATAAGGTTCAAAAGGTTCAGGTTCAAAGGGTCATGCCACATGGGCTCCCAATTTCTAACAAAAACATATTTTCCAAGGCAAAAAAAAAAAAAACAAAGCCAACATGCACAGAGCTGAGGCAAGCTAAAAATCCTTTTTAAATTGTAAACCATTTTCCAGAATCAGAAAAATTATTGTAACAAGAAAAACCAGCTATAATTTTCCACCACAACGCTATAAAACTTACCATACTCAAACTCGCTTCAAAGTAAAACATAATATAATTTAGCTTTACAGTTACCAAACAAAGCTGGAGAAAGAACAGAAGATGAACAAGGAATGGATATCAAAGATGGAAATAGAAATTGATTTTTGACAATGGGACTTGGTGAAGATAGGCATTATACTATTCATAGCGGCCATAATGAAGTACATGACAAAACACTGAATTAATCATTATATATTGAAGGATGTGCTGTCGAATTGCTATTTTGCCTGGTCATTTAATAACATTAATTATTCATTAGTAATTATGTAGTGTACTAATGCTACAAAATATTTTGACCAAAAAAATTAAGCCTTACATTAGTTCATATGAAGTGACTTCCTTGCATGAATAAGTTCACGAAGGATCCTACTTACCTGCTTAGATAAAACTTCATATTCGTCTTCCCAGCCACTATGAGCTTTCTCTAGTGATGAAATTTTTTTGTACTTGTTTTTTAGTTCTGCTAGAGGCAACTCCCTGGAGATTGAGTGAAATGAAGAATAAAATTGAAGGTAATAATACTACAGAACTTAGTAACCATAATGACAAAATAAATAATAATAAGGCACTAATTAACACTACAAAACACAATGAATCCTAATAACCATA
Source organism: Camellia sinensis (assembly GCF_055761805.1). NCBI lineage: Eukaryota > Viridiplantae > Streptophyta > Magnoliopsida > Ericales > Theaceae > Camellia > Camellia sinensis. The sequence goes on from NC_138970.1 coordinate 54,782,669, forward strand.
AATTTTGATACCTCACTGCCTCCCCTACAGCAGGGCGGAATATCATATACATTCCAGAAGCAGAACTGGAGTACAATTCAACTTGAGTTTGGCATATAAACAAGCATAACCGAGAGAGAGAGAGAGAGAGAGAGAGAGAGAGAGAGAGAGAGAGAGAGAGAGAGATGAAATGGCTGTAGACCAAAACCACATATGTGAACTTCAACTTGAGTTTGGCATATAAACAAACATGTAATAGGCAAAATCGAGCTAAAATGGCTGCAGAACAAAATCGCCTCGAATTACATTTTCTAGGCTTATTTTTAATATTTAATCAAATATTAGAACCCTTAAACTATCTCATACTAGTTACAGACTGATAAAGATAATTTTTAATGATTAGGTAAATGTCACATTGACAAAATATTGAGTCGATTAGCTTTTAGCTCACTTCTAATATTTAGTCGAATATCACAAGTCAATCTTAATATTTAGTTCCTTGTACTCTCCAAACCATTCTGGCGATACACCATACTGTTTTATAAAGGAATTCAACTCACTAAGGTCAGCTACTATGTACTTTGCAAATCTAAGTACACCTGCTTAGATTAAGCAGGCATATATGGGTCTAAAAGAAATAGAACAGAAACAATATGAAGAACTAGTTGTGTCTCTATTGTATCTGCATAATTCATAATTTATATGCATTCAAGTCTTAATAAATTAGGAATTGGTGCTAGAGTGGAACGTGTAACGCCCCGAATTAAATCAACATAAACTAACCACATTAATCAACATTCGCTAAACAGTGACAATAATCCTTCCATCTTTACATAGTTAAGAAATGAGTTTATACAAAAGTTTCACATGCAAATATACATTCAATGACAAAAAAAATCTAAATCTATAGCATGTGCAGCATCTAGTCACAAATAATTAAAATGCCCTTAAGGGCTTACATCTTCCAAGGCAATAGCTCGGTTACACAAAATGGTCTCTCGGACCCATACATGTTCAGCCCTTGGCTTACAAAAAATTTGCAACAAAATAAGAGAGCTATTTACTCTTCACAAAATATCCACGCCGTCAATTCGGTGGAATCACCACATCTTTACCTGCACCAATATCCCATAGGGGTGAGCATAAAGCCTAGTAGATGAAACCTTAACAAAGTATATACATTTATGTAAGATATCCAACATTAAATGCAATGCGATGCCATGCTTTACTTCAAAATCACCATGCTTTCAATGACATTTTGCAATCTCATAAATTCCAAAATTTCCAATTTAATCATAAGGGGCGGTAAATACGACTCTGGTAATTCCTAGGTTGGTGTCTGCAAGTAGACTCTACAAGTACTACCAAATTGTCATTTTTGCCGGTATTAACTGGAAGGCTCGACTCCTATCCGCGCGGGTTTCTGGTCTTTCACCATGGACACTCAGGCCAACTGATCAAATTCATCTACACTCCTAACCAGACTTACCAACATATTTACCCCATAACATTTCCATAATTTCAATCACAATGATTCATTCGCAATGAAAGTTCAAGTTTCCTTTTCAAAACAATTTTCATGATATGCAAGACATAAGCAATGTCGACACAACATTTGCCCATACTACTACTTGTCTCTCTACAGTGTTCATAACTATAATTAACCTTCCGTAGAGGTTCATAAGTTATATTTTTCTTTCCTTTCCATGCCATTCCATCAGTAGCCAAGCATTTATCATCAAATGCCCATGTGCAACAATAAAACCACACTTCATACTCTTTCAACATTTTAATCATTTCAAAACATAGCAATGTAGGGGTGTCACCCCTATGTTCCAAATCTTTCATATGTTAAGAATTTCTTCATCCATGTAATTATATATATATTCATTTGCATACCATCACACATTTTTCATTCTCTTGATCTATCATGGTTTACAACAATACACCCACAAACATGTACATAAATATATACATATATATATATCAATATGAACTTTCATCCCCTTTTATTTAAGAAAACCCTCAAATTTTTAGGGTTTCACAAAACCCTAACATTTTCCATCTTTTTTGTAAAACCTCATTTTATTCCTTAATCTCAACCCATGTTTGCCCAAAATTTCAAGAAAACATCTTTTAAAGAAAACAAGATAGATTTATTCCACTAAATCATCAATTTCTTGAGCCACCAAAACCCATTTTCAAAATAGTAGTAGTAGCTCACCAAAACCAACAAAAAACTTACACAAACATATATATAACTCAAAGGAGACCCTACCTCAATGTTTGATGAAGAAATGAGAGATGAAACCCAAGCTTTGATGGATGATTTCCTCAATTCCAACTACACCAAAGGGAGCCCTAGCCTTTGGTCTCCAAAGCTTGAGGGAAAGAGATGATGATGATGATGAATCTAGATCTAAGGAATAGCAAGAATGAAGGAGTTTTAGTGTTTAAGGGGTTTTCTAGAGAGAATGAGGAGGAAAATAGGGTTTAGAATGAGAGAGGAAAACCCCAAAATGAGATACAATTTGGCCAAAAAGAGGAATAAAAACAGAGGTTCAGACTACCCAGTTGGCCGCACGTGCGGCGCCCCTCCCCGCACGTGCAGAATGTGCAAAGCGCTTCTCCCGCACGTGCTATACCCCTTCCCGCACCTCACTCCGCACGTTCCTTTTAGGTAGTGTGCAACTATCTGATGCTCAACCTTCACCGCACGTGCGGCCTCACTCCCCGCATGTGCGGCCCATCCCTGCACGTGCGACCCTAGCCCAACAGCCCATAATTTTCTGTCTCAATGCTCGGGCACTCTAGACTAGACCTCACACTCCCCCGGAATAAAGGGACTTCAACACCGAATCAAAAACAAGAATACGAATTACATTGAGAAGAACCCTCTGGACAATACAAACCCCAAACACTCAACAAGGCTCCAAAATAACCCGACACCCTATCAAAGTAAATTCAAGGTTAAACGAGGGAGAGTGAAACTAGAGACACACTCGGTCATCACAACCTCCCCACCATAGGAAATTTCGTCCCCGAATTTAAACAAACTAATCAAACGAAGGTTTTTAGCGATTACGATTATTTTCACAATCATTAACAAATTGCCACTTTAGTGTTCAATCAACATTTACCATTCCTTTCATCATCATTTCATAAATACAACAATCATCTATACAAGACATATGAAATAAAACATCTTTAGCAAAATATCATTCCTTCACCATCTCATGCTTGGATTAACAATACATACAACAACATGTGACCCACAATTCGACACTTGTCCCTTCAACACATGGGAACATTACAATTTAAAATAAACGACTGAGCATACTCAAACAAATCCGGATACTTGGAGCGAACCTCCGCCTCCCGTTCCCATGTTGCTTCCTCAATCCCATGGTGCCTCCACAATACCTTCACTAACGGTATAGTTCTACCCCATAACACTTGCTTCCGGGTATCTAATATCTAGACCGGCCGCTCTTCGTAAGAGGCATCTTCATCTACCTCCAAATCAACCCAATGTAGCACTTGAGAAGGGTCGGGTTCGCACTTCCTAAGCATTGACACATGAAACACGTTGTGGACGCCCAAAAGTTGTGGCGGTAAAGCTAACCGATATGTCACTTCCCCAATTCTCTCCAATATCTCGAAAGGCCCAATGAACCTCGGAGATAACTTACCACTCTTACCGAACCTCATTAATCCCCGTCTAGGTGAGATCTTAAGAAATACATAATCACCCACTTCAAAGGACCAAGGTCGTCTCCTCTTATCGGCATAACTTTTCTATCGGCTTTGGGCCCTAGCTAACCTCCTCCGAATGAGAGCAACCTTCTCGGTTGTCTCCCTAACAATCTTCGGACCCAACAACGATGCATCCCCCACCTCGGCCCAACAAATAGGCGATCTACAAGGTTGGCCATACAAGGCCTCAAATGGTGCCATCTCGATACTAGCTTGGTAACTATTATTGTAGGCAATCTCGATCAACGGTAAATGTCTCTCCCAAGACCCCTTGAAATCTAGGACACAAGCTCTAAGCATATCCTCCAAAATCTGAATAGTGCGTTTCGACTACCCATCGGTTTGAGGGTGATAAGTGGTGTTAACAGTCAACTTGGTTCCCAATGCCTCTTGAAGCCTTTGCCACAACCGGGTGGTAAAACGAGGATCCCTATCTGACACAATGGTTACCAGAACCCCATGAAGCCGAACGATCTCCCCAACATACAACTCTGCTAGGTGCTCAACTGAGTCACTAGTACGTATTGGAATGAAATATGTGGACTTAGTCAACCTATCAACAATTACTCAAATGGCATCATTGCCCCGCTGTGTTCTAGGAAGTCCAACTACAAAGTCCATGGTAACATGCTCCCACTTCCATTTGACTATTGGCAAGGGTTGTAACAAACCCGCTGGTCTCTGGTGTTAGGCCTTCACTTGCTGACGAGTTAGGCACTTGGACACAAAGGATGCCACATCCCGCTTCATACCCCTCCACCAAAATTGATGGCTAAGATCACGATACATTTTGGTGCCTCCCGGATGTACCGCAAGGCGTGAATGATGGAACTCCTGAAGCACTTCCTCTCTACAAGATTCAGGCATAAATAGGCGATCTAGGTAACGTACACTCTGATCCGAGTAAATGTTCAAACCTTTCTCTTCCTTCCCATTGGAGATTCTATCATGAATTAACTCTACTTCCCGGTCTCCCCGTTGTGCTTCTACAACTTTGCTAATAAAAGGTAGGTTGGGCACTCAAGGCGATCAATGTTGCACCCTCTTCGAAATCTCCCAATTGCAATTCAAACTTGCTGACTTCGCCCAACATAACCCACTCCCGGATGGCCGCACTTGCCAAGCTACTTACGATTTTTCGACTTAAGCCGTCGGCCACTACATTGGCCTTTCTCGAGTGATAGTGTAACTCAAAGTCATAGTCTTCTAAAAACTCCATCCACCTCCATTGACGTAAATTCAAATCTTTCTGGGAAAACAAATACTTCAAGCTCTTATGATCGGAGAAAACCTCAAACTTCTCACCATACAAGTAATGCCTCCAAATTTTCAAGGCAAACACTACTGCGGCTAACTCTAAGTCGTGAGTAGGGTAATTTTTCTCATGAATTTTCAATTGCCGTGAACCGTAGGCTACGACCTTTCCCCCTTGCATCAAAACACAACCAAGCCCATCCCCAGATGCATCACAATAAACGGTGTAACCCAAGCCTCTCTCCGGAATTATCAACACCGGTGCCGTAGTCAACCTAGTTTTGAGTTCTTGGAAAGACTCTTCACAAGCCTCACTCCACACAAACTTAACCCCTTTTCTAGTCAACCTAGTCAAAGGTATGGCTAATTTAGAGAAGTCCCTCACAAAACGCCGATAGTACCCCGCTAATCCCAAGAAAATCCAGATCTCAAAAACACTTTTAGGTTGCTCCCAATCTTGCACCGAATCTATCTTTGATGAATCTACGGTTACTCCCTGACTTGACACTACATGGCCCAAAAACTTCACCTCAGTGAGCCAAAACTTAAACTTCTCAAACTTGGCATACAATTGATGTGCTCTAAGCAATTCAAGCACCACCCTCATGTAAGCCTCGTGTTCTTCCTCGGAAGTCGAATAGATTAGGATGTCGTCTACAAAGACGACCACAAAATGGTCCAAGTACTCCCTAAAAATTTGGTTCATCAAGTCCATAAAAGAATCCGGTGTGTTAGTCAACCCAAACGGCATTACAAGGAACTCATTGTGGCCGTAACGCGTGCGAAAGGCCGTTTTCTGGATGTCCTCCTCCCGGACTCTCAATTAATGGTACCCTGACCTCAAATCTATCTTTGAAAAGCAACAAGACCCTCTAAGTTGATCAAACAAGTCATCTATTCTGGGTAAAGTGTATTTGTTCTTGGCAGTAACACGATTCAATTTACAATAGTCGATACACAATCGTAACGACCCATCCTTCTTCTTCGCAAAGAGAGCGAGCGCTCCTCAAGGTGACGTACTAGGGCGAATGAAGCCCTTGTCTAGAAGCTCTTAAAGTTGAATCTTCAACTCATGCTACTCCGTGGGTGCAAATTTATACGGTGCCATAGAAATTGGTGCCGTTCCCGGCACTAAGTCGATGGTGAATTCAATCTCCCAGTGGGGTGGCAAACTAGTAAGGTCCTGCGGAAACACATCTGGGTATTCACACACTACCCTTGGCAACTCAACTCGAGTCCCGCCACTCTCATCATCCGAAAGAGTAAAAAGAAGACCACTAAGCTCGTTCCTACTACGAGGATCGAATACTGGCGACAAGGCCCTATCAACTCGGTCTCCTAGAAAGTAAAACAATCACCACCCGAGCTGCACGCTGTGACCCTCTGACGAAAACAATCAATCACTGCCCAATACGAAGACAACCAATCCATGCCTAGAATGATGTCAAAACTCGACATGTCTAGCAATACAAAAGCAAACGGAAGTCTACGCCCAACAACATCTATCTCACAATCGCGACATCCCCGATCTAAGTCGATTGTACCCCCAACTGATGACTCAACTCTGAGCGGAGACGCCAACTGTGCCACCTCTAACCCCAATGCAGATGCGAATCCAGCAGATATGAATGAATGAGACCCACCCTTATCTATCAACACACGGGCCAAAGAATTACATACAACAAAAATACCTCTCACAACTGAGGATCCTGGCAACTGCTCTGGCGCGGCAACAGCGTACACGCGCCCTTGTGGCCTCTGATCAACCTGCTCATCTGTAGACACCTCATTTTTTACCGTCCTCAAGAGTTGGACGTCACCGTTTGAACACTCGATGATCATCCTTGTTTGTGTTCGTCTTGAGCTCCCGGAGGTTTCGGCTACGTGCCTTGCCTCAGGATCTCTAGACTCGACTGTTTTGTGTTTGGTTTTGCACCAAACACTTGTGTTTTTGCTTTGGAGGGCAGGGAATGGCTTTTTGGCCATCCCCACACTCTACCGGCCATGGCTTGAGGCCACCGGCTGTGTTTTGTTGCGATCGGCCAAATGTTTGGCCGACCGGCACTCTAGATGGTCGACCGGCCATCTATTTTGGTCAAATTGCATTTTTGACTGGCCGACCACTGTTCATCTGCTTTTACAGATATTTTTATGCCAGCTGTGCTAGCTGGCATACACTTTGCTTCCCTCTATACACGTGTATGGAGGGATCTCCCTCTTGACTAGTTGTTTGGAAAGCTTTACAAGAGGGATTGTCTATAAGAGGGAGCCTCTTCTCCCTCCATTAGGGTTACAAAATTTTTCAGAGCTTTGAGTTTTAGGGTTAGGGTTTGTTCATACTCTATCTCTATATCTCTCCCTCTTTTGAGTGTTGTGTGTGTGTTTAGTCTTAGTTTTGCACACAAACACCTACCATTACACCATACCTTAGTTGCTGAGGCATAAGGGGCTTGTTCTTGGAGGTTTTGGACTGGTTTGAACCTAAGGAAGCTGCTGGTCTTCCATTTTTGAAGAGGGTCATCAAGGGTAAGAACTTCACCCTTTATTTCCCATTTTTTCATAGCTTTTTTTTACCTATCTTGCAACTATTTTTATACTTTGGGTATAACATATAAAAGTCTTGTTTTTGCCTGCTCTAAATAGTTGTTTAAGAGTGTTTTGAGCTTCAGGGTTGTTTGACCCCTTTTAGGGCTTGTTTGGCCCCATTTTGTGCCATTTTGGTTGAGCTCCAGGACCACCTTGTTTGGGCCTCCTCACCACTGAAATCTTGAGGGATTTCAGTGGTGAGGATGGTGCCTTGAGGTCCTAAGAAGGAGAGGGCCACCCCCTCTCTTTGTTGTCCATGAAAAGGGCCATTTTAGCCTCATGTGTGAGCACCATTTTCAAGTTCATGGTGGCCATATCTTAGCTGCTATTTAGTGTTATTTTGCCATGCTATAGCACTATTTTATGCTGGTTTAGGCACACCATGAGAAGGTATTCGATTCAAAACGTCCGAAACGCGAAGGTATTCGCGAATCAAACGACCATATGAGCACGAAAACCGAAGAAAACGGTGAATGGAAGGGAGAAAAATAACCTAGAGAGAGGGAGAAGTAATTTTTGACCAAGAACAAATGAAGAAAATAGGGCTAGAGGCCCTATTTTAAAAGACTCGAGGCCAAAAGACAAAACTGCCTCGATTCAGGCAGATTTGGCCGGTCGGCCACACTATTGGCTGGTCGGCCAAATATTTGGCCGATGAAACTTTTTGATGGCCGATGAACAACCGGTGATCTCCTCCAATGGCTGGTGAGCCTCCTACACTCTTGTTTGGGTCAGATAAGTGGTTTGGGGCCCTCATTTCTCAAGATAGTGCAAGAACAGGCATTTTTGAAACTTAACCGGTCTCCGTTTTGACCTCGGACCGCGTCTTCGGAATGCCATCCTCGAATATGTGCAAGGCGTATCCTTTTTGGTATCCTTTTACCTCTTGCGAGATTCGAAAGCTGCCCCGCAAGAGTTGCTTTACAAATGCTTTGTCGTGAACATGCGTTGGTTATACGTCATTTTATTCGCATTATTGTGCATGCATTTCGTATCGCCATGCTCATCTTACTTGCATTGTTATGCACCTCTCCTGGTCTGGCGAGACCTTAAACCCACTCGGTCTGGCAAGACCTTAAATACGCTCGGTTTAGTAGACCTTAAATCCTTCGAAGGTGCGAAACCTTTGGCATCTGCATTATCATGCATGATCCTCTTCACGCGTTGCTATACGCACCTTACATGCGTTATCATGCATCTCGAGCAACACGCGTTGTCGCGCATTCGAGTCCACATGCATTACCATGCATTTCAAGCGACACGCGTCATCGCATATTCGAGTTCACACGCATTGCAAAAGCCGCGCATTGTCGCGCATTTCAAGATCATTCGCATTGTCATGCATCTCAAAAGCCGCGCGTTGTCGCCCGTTTCAAAATCATGCATCATCATGCATTTGCATTTCAAAAAAAAAAGGAAAAAAACAAAAACAACATGCATTTGCATTTCAAAAACAAAAACAAAAACACAAAAAAAACATGCATTATCATGCATCTCCCCTTCGTCATGCATTGTCATGCATTCAAAAAAACAAAACAAAAAAACAAACATGCATATGTCATGCATTTCATTGTAAATAGTGCATATGTCATGCATCATTGTAAATAGTGCATATGTCGTGCATCATTGTAAATAGTGCGTATGTCATGCATACCACTGTAAATAGTGCATATGTCATGCATCACTGTAAATATTGCATATGTCATGCATTTTACTATATATATTCCATTCCATCGCATATTTCTAAATATTGCATTGTAGCTTGCATGCATTCACTGCATCACCCCCATCTATGGCTTGCGCCTTTCCATGTTGAGCTTGGTCTGGTATGTACCCATACTTTTCACGTCGAAGCATAGTTCTACATGTGTACGCGCCTATTCCACTGCTGGTATTGTGGTTTGAGGGTTGCGGCACCTTTTCTGTGTTAGATGTGGCTTGTTTGTGTCCATGCTTTTCCTAGGCAAGATACGATTTGGGCCGCAGGCCTTATCCATTGTAAATATTCCATTTCATTGCATATTTGTATATGTTACATTGCAGCTTGCATACATTTGCCGCATCACATCCAACTATGGCTTGTGCCCTTCCATGTTGAGCTCGGTCTGGTATGTGCCCATACTTTTCACGTCGAAGCACGGATCTGAGACTTTTGTGTACGCACCTATTCCACTGCTGGTATTGTGGTTTGAGGGTTGCGGCACCGTTTTTGTGTTAGACGCGGTTTGCATGTGTACATGCCTTTCCTAGGCAAGATATGTTTCGGTCACGCGCCATATCCACTGTATATACTGCATTGTAGTGTAGTTCGATTGCATCCAGCATTAGGATCATAATCTTTTCTGAGTAGAGCATGCCTCACTTATGTCATTCCACCCAATTACTTGTTCCTGTGTCCGTCTACATCACTCATAGTTTTGCATGTGTACGCGCCTATTCCACTGCTGGTATTGTGGTTTGAGGGTTACGGCACATTTTCTATGGTAGACGGACTTTGCATCTCCATCAATCTATTTGGCATTTGTGTGGTTTTGTACCGCTCGTGGTTCGATTATGATTCAATTGCATTGCATTATTGTTTGCATTGTTTATACATAGTTTTGTATATACTACATATCATTTTGCATTCATTTTGCATTGTCATGCATGTTGCTAACAATATTGTACCTATTAAGTTGCTTTCTTTTACAGGCACGATATTGTATGTACGGTTCATTTGAAGTTGGTGCAACCAGACGAACCGCGCAGGTATTGTATTCTCCGAGTGAGACATATCGAGAACTGTATAATTCTCTTACATCCTTTCTGCATTGTAGTGTAGTTGGATTGATGTATGCTAGCTTAAAACTGTTGCATGTTATGCTTCGTTATAGCTTTCTTTGCATAATCATAAGTTATGCTCGGCTTCTTGCATTATCAGTTGCATTTTGCCCCTGCCTTCGGGCGCATATCTTTATTGTCTTGCATGTTTTTTCTAAGTCTTCGGCCTTGTCAAAAATGGGTCGTCTATGGGCTTTGACACCCACTCCCGTCATTCTAATGACTTTCGAGTTCTGTCAAAGAGGGGCAACTATAGACACACCATTTTTGATCGTCCTCAAGACTTGGATATCACCGTTTGAACACTCGGTGATCATCCTTGTTTGTGTTTGTCTTCAGTTCCCAGAGGTCTCGGCTATGCGCCTTGCCTCAGGATCTCTCTACTCGACTGTTTTGTGTTTGGTTTTGTACCAAACACTTATGTTTTTGCTTTGGAGGGCAGGGAATGGTTTTTTGGCCATCCCCACACTCCACCGGCCATGGCTTGAGGCCACCGGCTGTGTTTTGTTGCCATCGGCCAAATGTTTGGCTGACCGGCACTCTAGATGGTCGACCGGCCATCTATTTTGGTCAAATTATATTTTTGGCTGGCTGACCACTGTTCATCTGCTTTTGCAGATATTTTTATGCCAGTTGTGCTAGCTGGCATACACTTTGCTCTCCTCTATACACGTGTATGGAGGGATCTCCCTCTTGACTAGCTTGTTTGGAAAGCTTTACAAGAGGGATTGTCTATAAGAGGAAGCCTCTTCTCCCTCCATTAGGGTTACAAAAATTTTCAGATCTTTGAGTTTTAGGGTTAGGGTTTGTTCATACTCTATCTCTATATCTCTCCCTCTCTTGAGTGTTGTGTGTGTGTTTAGTCTTAGTTTTGCACACAAACACCTACCATTACACCATACCTTAGTTGCTGAGGCATAAGGGGCTTGTTCTTGGAGGTTTTGGACTGGTTTGAACCTAAGGAAGCTGCTGGTCTTCCATTTTTGAAGAGGGTCATCAAGGGTAAGAACTTCACCCTTATTCTCCATTTTAGCATAGCTTTTTTTACCTATCTTGCAACTGTTTTCAGACTTTGTGTATAACATATAAAAGTCTTGTTTTTGCCTGCTCTAAATAGTTGTATAAGAGTGTTTGGAGCTTCGGGGTTGTTTGACCCCTCTTAGGGCTTGTTTGGCCCCATTTTGTGCCATTTTGGTTGAGCTCCGGGACCACCTTGTTTGGGCGTCCTCACCACTGAAATCTTGAGGGATTTCAGTGGTGAGGATGGTGCCTTGAGATCCTAAGAAGGAGAGGGCCACCCCCTCTCCTTGTTGTCCTTGAAAAGTGCCGTTTTAGCCTCATGTGTGAGCACCATTTTCAAGTTCATGTTGGCCATATCTTAGCTGCTATTTAGTGTTATTTTTCCATGCTAATGCACTGTTTTATGTTGGTTTAGGCACATAATGCTTGTTTAGCATATATGTCTTGTAATGCCATCATTTACCTTAACATGTACTTAGCATGTAGATTACCATGCTTGCTTGTTTTGGCCAAGCTTTGTGAAGCTTTTAGGCTTGTTTTGCCATGCTTAAGGTCTGATGTAGGTTGTCTTAGCCATGCTTGCCATGCTTTGTTTAGCCTCTTTGCATTCTTGGCTTGTAAGCCTCAAGTGTATGAACCATGAGCATGCATTACTTGCATTATTCCAATGGTTTGGAACCATTTAACATGTCATTTCAGTCCTCATGACATGCTTGCATGCTTGCATTTGATGCCCCTTTAATGTGTTAAAAGGTTGTTGTCTTATACCCCTTGTTTAGGCCCTTGTGCATGCTTGCATGTTTAAGCCATTTAGATGCCATCTAGATGTGTTATTGGCTTTGGCTTAATATGCTAAAACTCTTATTTTGGTTGCTTAATTCATGCCATGTTCGGTTTTGCTAAGTGTAGTTCAATACACCTTTGCCTTGCCTTGAATTTTGGCTTTGCTTGCATGCCTTGTTTGTCTTGTCTAGTTGGTTTGGCACCTTTTATGACTTGATTTTCAGAGCTTATAATGCATGCCATTTGTCCATGTTTTCATTCTCTTAAATGTGCTTAAGAGTTGCTCTTCAATGCCTAAGTGTTGGTCCTTGTGTGCATGCATGCTTGTGTGTGTTTTGCCTCTCATTTCCATAGCATTTGGCCACTGTTTTGGGCTTAGTGTAGAGCTGCCCAAATTAGTTTAAGTCCAATATTCGCATGTTGTTGCATGCTCACCTTGTGTGTTGTTGCATACTTGTGTGTTGTTACATGTTTAGGTTGTTTAACATGTTTACTCCATGTGTTGTTGCATGCTTGAACATCCACATTGCATCTTGCACACTTGTTGGTTTGCATTGCCTCATGTCTTGCATGCTTGCTTGCATAGGTTGTATGCCTAGTATGCATTGTGCATTGTATGCCCATGTTGCATACTTAGTTAACATGCCTAGGTTGCATTGCATTGGCATGCATGCTTTGCCTCTTGAATTGAGTATGATAGAGGTTGAGCCTCACTTGCTTGTTTGATGTGCATTTCATTTGAAATCAAAGTGCATACTTGGTTTCTTGGGCCATCACGCATTGAAATGCGCGATTGGCGGTCTGAGAATCGAGAACCATGTCCCTTTAAGTCACAAACATGATAAGGGATGTGTTGGTGCACACATTTTCTTGAAATGCATTGCCATGCCTTGTTTTGCACTTTGCTGCTGTCAAAATAGATTCTGTAGGAAGTTTTGGCCGGTCGGCTACATACAGTGCCGACCGACCAACAATTTGTGGCCGATATCTCCACAGGTGGTCAATGACCATTACCCATGGCCGCTGACCATTCCTCATGGCCGGTGGTGTTCCACAGCACTTAGAGAAGCAACCTTGGAGTTTCTGTAATTTTCAGAGATGCCAAACAGTAAAAATAGAAGCAACTTGTGAATGGCAATGGACTTCCGAATGGAACCGAGCATGCATTACATTGGGCCCTCTTCCTGAGGCTGTTTATTGTTTTATTAGATTAGTTAATTGGCTTAACTAGTTTAATTTGTCTATAATAATTAATTAGCTAATAGGTTAATTAATTGTATTATTCTTTTGGTCCTTCCGAGCGAGGGCGAATTTGTAATAAGTGTGGGTGCGTGTGTACATGTCTTCCAACCCCTATTTCTTTCTCCCTTTTACTTACCTACTTTGATGGTTAGTATTAGGGCATATTTAATTTAGCATCCTTACGCTATGCATGCATGCATCATTCATCAGCATTGCATGCACCGGGCTCGGCGCATCATACTAACTGCATAGTATTTCAAATCAAACTTGAATACATGTTATCTGTCACATCTCACATCCCATTCATAGGTCAGCCGAGCCTATTCTAGTGACATTTTGTATGAGATACATTAGCCACCTTAACATGAATTAGGATCATGCATATGATTACTAACTAGTTCACTGTTTTGGCACGGAGTACGACGTAAGTATTTATGCTTTAGCATCTCGCATGAGTGTGAATGTTAACATGATAGCATGCTTACCATGTGGCCATATGCTTATGTGATATAACTGCATCAACGCCTATGGGTGAAGGTTGGATTGTTTGAATTGGGATAATTCATCGAAATTCATATTTTAGTCTACTCGCGAGTAGCAAAATTCAAACCATTTTCCAAAACAAACGAAAATGCGATGCTTTGTTCTGACTTAGGCAATTTAGTCTATACTTATTTTGCTGTACGCATCACATAGTTATTCTAGGCTAATAATCGGTATAAGAATGCATAATGTTTTCAAAACAAGATATTATGGTTAGTAGAGGCCGATCTTCGGATCGGGCAAGAGGGGGTGCTCATAGCTGACCTTCCCCAATCGTATCCAAGTTCCCGAGCCGAGGCAACTTTGGTGATGACGGACATGTAACCTTAGGCAAACGAGTTAGGGTTTCCTAAATTCTCCCAAAATAAAATATTTAGGTGGCGACTCTGTACCTGTCAGAACAGCCCATGTTTGGCACTTCTTTTCTAAAAATCTATTTTCCAAAAAGATTTGCCGGATTTGGACTCTTTGGTTTAGATTAAGAACCGTGACGATTTGAGAGTCCGAACTGTAGTGAGCCCAAAACGAACAGAACGGGACCCATCCTCCCAGGGCGTTTGGGGGACGTCTACAGTTTCTACCGACTCTACTGGGGATTTAGAGAGCTTGACTCGAACGCATGATATCTTGTTTTGACTACACTTGTGTGTTTCTTTGCATTGCATGAGCATTGGTGCGCCTAGGACACTGTGTTTGCCATCTGCTATTCCTGAACAGTTTGCCGGAGGCTTGGTTTGTCAAAGCATGCCATAAGGCTGATCAGTTATGGGCTCTGCCAGTATGGGAGCACAAACCCCGGTTTTACCGAGGCACCCTTCTGACCATTCGACCTAGTGCATATTCGGAATCCATAGTGACCATTCTAAAGATAAGACAGGTTGCTTACCCGATGTTAGGTTGTTTGAAACCATTGCGTGTGTAGTGAAACCCTAGCCCCTGACAAAATAGAACAGGGAAACCCTACCCCAACATAGGGGTGTTTTGGTTCTCATTTACTTGCTTTGTGCTTTTAGAGTGTATCTCTACAGGAACGCACATGTCAGTTTGCAAGTTTAGTACCAGGCCTAAGGGCATCTGTATCAGTGTTTCGGGAAATCGGTTATATCTGCGGGTATCAGGTTTAGTTTTTTGGGGTAATGATTTTGGGGAACAGTGATCAGTAGTAGAGTACAGTTATTCAGCTACGTCTGTGTCTGTTCCACCTGGGCTGAAATGCTGCTTGTTTTCCCTTTCAGTTCAGAGATTTGGGTTCAGAGATTTGGTGTTCTCCTTCACTGAGGCAAGGCAGACGTCTGATCCGTCAATCGCCGGTTGCATCATCACCGTTCAGTTCAGCGGACTTATGATGATGCAGAGTTCAGAGGAAATTGTGGTTATGGCAGCCACGTTAGACCAAGGGATCATCTTACAAGATGAGACCAATGTTGATGTACCGCATTCGCCCAGGTCGCCTGCTGCACACCCGATCTGGACCCCCCAGTTGTATCTGGCTCGTGAGCCCACCACATTCGAGTTAATGGGAATGATTGGTGACCTCCAGAGGTCTATGGCTGATCTCGCCTACGGAATGTTGGCTTCACCACCAACCACATCGTATGCTGGGAATTTTGTACCGCAGGAGCCCCCGCTACTGGGACAGATTGTGATCGAGCTCAGCCAACCTGAGGTTGTCTCAAGTTACAGCAATGACATGTCAACAACAACCGAGTTTCGCTCTGATATAGCAACCCAAACCCTTGATCAGGCTGAGGCTAGAGGTAAGAATAAAGTGGGAACAGATGCTAATCCCATTGAACAACTGCTGTGGGCAGTCGAGGCTTTGAAAGCCGGGGGGATGAATAAGCAGCAAGTATTTGCAGTCATGACTAAGACTGTGGATGATGCTTTCCCCACTCCAACCGAAGGCAGTTCAAGCTAGGGAGAAAATCGGGATAGGCCCCGTCATGCCAGAACAGTCCCTTCTGCTCCCAACCCTGCACCAGGAAAAGATCAGAAAGCTAAGGCAGTGCCTGCCGACCCTTTTGCTAGTGCGTCTAACAAGAATACTCAGACTTCAAAGTACCTGCCTCGAGGGCGCAGAGTCTTTCATGCCCTCTACATGCCTTTGTCTAGGACATTTCTAATTTTGGTTAAAAATGGGCATCTTAAACCCCTCGAGCCTCGGCCTCTCCCGAAGAATCTCTCTCTCACACATGATGCTACCTTGTACTATGCGTACCACCAACAGTCCGGTCACAGCACCGATGGTTGTTTCCGCCTTTATCATGAAATGCAAGATTTGATCGACAATGAGGTCATCCTCCCACCTACCTCAGCAAAGTCTGTCACTACTGAGCTATTGGACTTTGAGGATACTACAAGTTTCTGATCAGGGGTTGGACCACCTGCGAGCGACGCTCGGTGCATTTCGGATGTGGCGTCTAGCACGCACTTTTGAGCATCTGCGAATGCCAATTTTTGTGGCTTCTGACTTAGGTGTTGAGTCAATTCGGTGGTCTTGTTTTGAGTCTGTCTCTTTGTTTTGAGTCAGTCTTTTTGCTTAAGGGTCTGTCTTGTCACATCGAGTCAGCCCCATTGTATAGAATGTCGGGTGATTTCGGGGTTGTTGCCTCGAACACCGTTTTGTTTTGTAATTACCCTTTTGCTTTCTTTTGAGTCTGTCTCTACCGTGGAGCCAGTTACAACCAAGGAATCTTGAACGAAACAGTTGCGGCTATCATGTTTTCGTGCTTACTGCTATTTTGAGCTAGTTGTGCCAAAGGATTTGAATGAAATAGCAGTACATTTCACTTGCTCTCTTGTGCCCTGAAAATCATTGCATTGACCTAAGTTTTTCAAAACCTTTTCGAACACTGCGGTGAAAACAAAGGGGAAGGAATTCCTCGGGATTTGCAAAACTTTGATCAAATTGAGAGAAAGAGAGGCGTGCTAAGCCCTTAATGATTGAAATCATGCTTATCAGCGTGAGTACTGAGAAGGACCCTGGCTTGATCCAGACTGGTTCCACACTATCTTCAGCGCGAGCGATTTGTCGCTTCTTTAAAAACTTTCAAAAACAAAATATTTTGCACGGTTCTACGAAGACCTGTGTGGAATCGCTCTTGAGATTGTGCAGCTTAGGATCGCTATCAGCCGCAAGACTTGAGCCCTTGCTCTAAAACCTTGAACCACAATTCGGAGTGTTCAAGGGTCAACCATCAAGAGAGGCCTGTGTGGCCAGATTGGAAGCAGTGCTCGAACAAGAGACACTAAAGTCAGATCAAGAAGATCAGATCTCATCAGAAGAAGCTTGTGAAGCTAGAATAGAAGCACTCCTCCAACTAGGGGCAAAAATATCCGATGTGCTCGAAGAGCTGAAGATGGGTCCTTTAGCAAGTCAATACAACAGCCACCCTCCTGTATACGGATGACTTCGAAACCCTAAAACCATTTGGCATGGACTTGTTATACTTTTACCCTTTGAGAGGCTCGCTGGGCCGAAAACTCGGAAGGGCGACCCAGGCAAAAGTTAGAGCAAGAGAAAATACAAAGAAAAAAAAATGCAAAATAAATGAAAAGAGAAAAATAGAAAAAAAAGAAAAAAAGAAAAGAAAAGAAAAGAATTGAAAAAAGAAAGAAGAACAAAGCTCGCAAGGTCGAAAACCCGCAATGGGTGCCTTGGCAAAAGTTAGAGCCTAAAAAGTGAAGGTTAATACCCGAGTGTACCTTAACCGGAACTACGTAAGGCTCGATTCCCATGTTTGGGATATGTAGGCAACTTCATCCTGAAGTCCAACCCCCAACGCTTTCATAGCGACTAAGTCCATGTAATGGTTTTAATCATCCTTGATTCCCATGTTTGGGATATGTAGGCAGCTTCATCCTGAAGTCCAGCCCCCAACGCTTTCAAAGCGACTGTGTCCATATATTGGTTTTGACCATCTTCGTCTTCTCTGTATCCGAGAGTTCGGTTGTGATCATCACTAAGGAGGACTGTTTACAGTATGCTGCAGCATCATCTAGACAAGGGGCAACTTTTCGTTGCCATGAGTCGCCATTCAAACCAGGGGCAACTTTTCGTTGCCATGCAGTGTCCTTCAGAAAAGGGCAATTTTCCTTCCGATCTGAGGTTTTACATCTCGAGAGTAAGTTCTATGCTCATTAAGCAGTGACCGTTTGCAAAAATAGTTTTTGAGAACTTTTTACTGAGGTTGACTATTTTCTCGAAAATTATTCCATCTTTTCCAAAACTGGACCATTTTCTTGGACCCAAAAAAGGAAAATTTTCAGTGCTCATAGCCTGACTTGCATGATTTTAAATAAAAAATCGAACAAGTATGTTAATCTAACTCTCGTTTTGGTTAAATTTGTTTTAGTAGAAAATCAAAACAAAAAATGGTCAAAATGATGAACTAGGGGCACAGTCGAGTCAAGCTTCCTGTCTTTTCCCCATCGCCAGCATATTTGCCAGAAAGGGCACAGCTGAAGCTGTTGTTAAAGGGCCGAAAGCTCTCTCAACCTCCGAGCAATGAGGTATCAAGCCAAGTGCGAAGCACGAACCAGAATGGATCAAGATACTCCACACCCTTATCAGGAACATCGACTAAACGTCACCGGAAGAAATAGCTGCGAGCTAACAGTGTGGGGCATGAACCCACAACCTCTTGTTTATTCACCGACCATATCTGGGGAGGGATGAAAAATGAGAGAGTGAAGAATAGAGAGGTGTAAGACGAGAGAAAAGTGAGCAAAAAGCGTTTTTGAGAGAAAAAACCGAGCTTGAGGGCCGAGTGATGTGAGAATCACAAATCAGAAAGGGTGGGAACAATACCCGAAGGAACTGGCTCTTCATGATTTGAGGTCTTTTATTTTTGTAAACACGTCTATGTATCGTGTCTTTTGTTTTGTTTAACTCAACTTTTGTTTTGAGTCTTTTCCGAGTGTTACTCGTTGTGTCTAGGTAGTTTTCCTTCTGATTTTCGCTGTTGAGTCTTTTTCACTGAGTTCAGTCGTAGGCTCAATACCCCGGTTTGAGAAACCCTTTTTTCAAAAAACAATCACTTTGTGCTCAGAGTGCTGTGCCATTCTCCACATTTGTGCAAAACAGATTTGGTTCTTTCGTAAAGCCGCGGAGGTTCAACCCAGGTCGCGTGAAAACAATAAGCATATGGATTCCGGATTGCGTCTGAGTGTGTTTTAGATTCAGCAAATTCAACCTTTGTATTTCGTCTTGTCATATTGAACTGTTTGTTCAGGATTCGCTGTATGCAGATTAATCCCCAGCAGAGCATGAGCCGAGTGTTTGGACTGAGCAGTGAGTTGTTTAAGTTGTTTTGCTGTTAGCTGGTTCATTGCCTGGTTATTACAATACAAATGTTTGATTTTCGGACAGGAGATCAATCTCATTTACATTGAGGTGTAACATGATGCAATGCGATGCAATGTATGAAATATACAAATGTAACAATTTTTCAGACAAAAAGTTTGTTTCATTTCATCATCTTTTTCAAGTACAAAGTTTTGGAGAAAACAAAAACCTGCCCACGACAATACAAGGTATCCTAGCTACCAGCAAAAGAAAAGCAAAACAAGAAGAAGAAAAACAACAAAAATCTGGATCAATGTCAAATGGTCTCAGGCCTAGAGGTCCGTCCTCGTCCTTTTCCTGGACGAAGGTCCAGGAGCGTCATCATCAGCACCGTCATCTGAGCCCGAGTTAGCACCACCTCTGGTCTCCTCCTCAGATAACTCTGCCTCTGCCTCCGCCTCGGACTCATCATCGTCAGGAACTGGTGCCCGTGAGCAACTCCCAACATGAGTACGCTCTGCCTTGGTGCGGGGGTATACTCTGCCTTCTCCATCTCCCCCTCGAACCGGAACGGATGGTCCAACTGGAGCACCTCCTACAGTAGGAATCTGGAAGGGATGCTGAAAAGTACAAAAGGCAAACGTATCAGTATGCCGCACGACGCAAAACAAGGTACGAATGCAGAATGCAGTGTATGAGTACAGTGTGTGAATACAGTGAGCAGTATATCAGTTCAGAATGCAGTGTATGAGTACAGTGTATGAATGCTGTGAACAGTGTGTCAGTGCAGAATATAGTGTATAAGTATAGTGTATCAAATGCCGTGAGGGCCGTGTATCAAGTGTTGTGTTGTGCATCAAATTGTATGAAACAGTTTATGGTTTGAGACCGTGGTCAGAAGAACATACCAGAATACTATAAATCGCCAAAAGGTCGAGGCTCTGCTGGAGCATCCCCATCACAGAGGCGGTCAACTCCAGGGACTAGCAAGTGTACTCGGAGGAAGCCTGCAAAAGTGTTAGAAGCATCAGTATTCTGCGGAATATCAAATGAATTGAAATGAACTAACTGTGCAGAATGCAAAATGCAGTAGTACATACCGGAGGCAAACCGTAGAACCCGACTAGCTCGTGATCAGCCGGAGGGGAAGCAATGGGGATCTAGTAAGTCGCCCCACCACGCCCTTGGCAGGTCATCGTTACGGGCAGTGCTGGCCAACTAGCCCCTCGTCCTCTCCGAGCTCCACTCCTGCCACGGACTCGAGCCATCCTCGATGTCCCTGCCCCTACTCCAGCCACTGACGCCACAGGCCTCTCTCTCTCAGCTCGATGGCCGCTACTCAAAGGCCACATAATGTAGGTCCGGACGTACTCTGTGTAGTCGCCTATGCCTCTGAAGCGTGTCGAGTGCCAGCCAATCGTGTAGTCGGCCATCTGCTCGGGAGTGAACCTCTCGGTGTCCCTCATATGGTCAGGAGGGTGAACCAGGACTATCTGCTCTGGTAAACCCAAGGTCTGGCGTAGGAAACGCTCACCCAGGTACCAGGCCCGACAGACAGGGCCCTCCAGCAAAATCCTAAAGCGAGCAATCTCCTCCGCACCGGCAAATCACTCCCAAATCCCATCTGGCAATGGAGCCCAAGGTGTGAGGTGATCTGTAAATGGCATGCAGTTTGTTATCTACTGTTATCAGAAAATACAGTGCAAAGCGAAGCTTAAATGAACCGCAAGTTCTAAACATACCTCTGCGGGGGTGATGTTGTCGAAATAGCGGCAGAAGAATATGAACGTCTCCCGTGGTCTCCGCACACACCTCACATCGAAGCGTCAGGAGAATGGAACGACAAAAAGGGTCTCCTCGTCAGGCACTGGCGCGAGCCTCGAAAAGTAGGCGTAGACCCACAACTGCAGAGTAAGTATCAATATGTTTATCAGATAAAGCAGAATACAGAATAAAGCAGAAATAGTAGAACCATGTATGGTGCGGTGTATTGTGCAGAGTGTACAGTGTGTGCAGTGTACAGTCAATGTAAAGTAGAGTATATGTGTGCTGTGTGTGCAGTATACAGTCAGCGTGAAGCAGACCATAGTGTGTGCAGTGTACAAAGTATAGAAAATGTAGAGCAGAAACGAAAAACAGAAGAAGAAGAAGAAGAAGACGTACCTCCCAAGCCCGCCAGTAGCCTCCGAGCAACTGCCCGCTGCAACGGGAGGCTGAGCTCATGTATCCATACAGAGTGGCCAAGGTAGCACCACCCCAGTCATAGCGCAGGATCCGCGTGACGTCCACTAGTGCACGCAACAAACAGAGAGGCACGGTGTTCGCCCGATCGGCAAAAATGGTCGTCCCCAGCAGAAACATCAGGAAGCCGCGGGCGTACTGCTCCACCTCCTCCTGGGTCATCGATGCCTCCTCAGCCAAGGCTAGCTGAACCCTGAACTGGACCTCGAACCATGAGTATCTGACAAAGCCGGGCGTGTGAGACGCAGCATCTTGCCCAGCAAGTAAATCTAAGCGGCCTCCAACTCGTCCATGTCGGTGTCGAAGGGGATCGGATCACCCCCTACCCCGATGCCGGTGAGCATCAAGAAGTCATAGGGAGTCATCGTCATATCTCCCGTGGCGGAAAAGTGGAATGAGTCGGTGGTGTCCTACCACGTCTCCACCAGAGCGGCGAGAAGATGCCTGCTCGCAGTAAGTCGGGAAAGTCCTCTGCAGGAGGCGCCGAAGCCGGCCTGGTCTACGATGTGGCGGACTGCATCTGGCAGCTCTATGTACCAGTCTCGAGCGGCGACGTTCCCATAGCCCCGGAAGGCATGGAAATCCCCCTGTACTCCAAAAGCAAACAGTTGCGAAGCCATATAAAATGTAAAGTTTTGAAAAGCATTTAGAATTGGTCATAATATAGCGTGTGTGCACGTTTTCAGATTCAAACAGATATCGGGTGCTGGTGTGCTTGCAGTAAACTACAATATGTGACGTGTCAGCATGTTTGAGTGGTTCAGGGCAAATACAATATGTGTGCGCGTGTTCCAAATCAAACAGATATCAAGTGCAAGTGTGTTCACAGTCAACTACAGCATACAGTGTATCGGTGTATCCGGGCTAAGCAGTTAAAGAACAGAATCAACTATGGCAATTGAGTGTTCTACATTGCGAAAAATGAAACGGGGAGGAATATACCTCAGAAGTGCCGTACGATAGATGTGACTCCAGCTCGCGTAGGAGAAGCTCTGGAGGCACCATCCTATCGAAACTCCTGAACTGGCGAAGTCCGCCCTGTGGAATATCGTATGTCATCTCAGATAAAGTGTGAAAATGGCCAGAAAAGAGAAAACCGAGCTAGAATACGAAAAGTCAACGGAAAGTCAACCCCAAGAGGGCGGAAAATGGCCGAAAAAGCAGGAATATGGAAAAGGCACAAAAATCAAGAAAAACTCGAGGAAAACAAGCCCCGAGTGGTGAAAATCAAGAAAGAGACACCGAAACAAAGTTTTGTTCGGTTCAAAACGTCCGAAATGCGAAGGTATTCGCGAATTAACGACGAAACGGGCACGAAAATTGAAGAAAACGGTGAATGGAAGGGAGAAAAATAACCTAGAGAGAGGGAGGGTAATTTTTGACCAAGAACAAGTGAAGAAAATAGGGCTAGAGGCCCTATTTTAAAAGACCCGAGGCCAAAAGACAAAACTGCCCCGATTCAGGCAGATTTGGCCGGTCGGCCACACTATTGGCCGGTTGGACAAATAGTTGGCCGATGAAACTTTTTGATGGACGATGGATAGCCGGTGATCTCCTCCAATGGCCGGTGAAACCAATCTGGATCAAGCCACGGTCCTTCTCAGTACTCTGTTTACAAACATGATTTCATTCATTAAGAGCTTAGCAAGCCACTCTTTCTCTTAATTGATCAAATTTCTGCAAAACCCGGGGAATTCCTTCCTCTTCGTTTTCATCACCACAGTGTTCAAAAAGTTTTGAAAAACTTAGGTCAATGGAATGAGTTTGGGGTGCAGAAGAGTAAGTGAGATGCTCCGCCGTTTCATTCAAATCCTCTGGCACAACTAGCTCAAGGTAGTAATAAACACGGAAAACATGATAGCCGCAGTCGTTTCATTCAGATTTCCTGGTTGCAACTGGCTCCATAGCAGAGACAGACTCAAAAAGAAAGCAAAAAGATAATTACAAAACAAAATGGTGTTCGAGGCAACAATCCCGGAATCACCTGACATTCTATACAATGGGAATGACTCGATACAACAAGACTGACCCTTGAGCAAAAAGACTAACTCAAGACAATGAGACAGATTCAAAACAAAAACAAAGAATTGACTCAAAACCCAAGCCAAAAATTACAAAACTACATTCGCAAATGCTCAAAATAGTGCGTGCCAAATGCCACATTTGAAATACACCGAGCGTCGCCCGCAGGTGGTCTAACCCCTGATCACATACTTCTAGTATCCTTGAAGTCCAACAGCTCAGTGGTAACAGACTTTGCTAAGGTGGGTGGGAGGATGACCTCATTGTCGATCAAATCTTGCACTTCGTGGCGAAGGCGGAAGCAACCGTTGGTGCTGTGACCGGTTTGCTGGTGGTACGCGCAGTACAAGGCAGCATCATGTGTGAGAGGAAGATTCTTCGGGAGCGGTCGAGGCTCGAGGGGTTTAAGATGCCCCTTTTTAGCCAAAATTTGAAATGCCCTAGACAAAGGCATGTAGAGGGCATGAAAGACTCTGCGCCCTCGAGGCAGATACTTCGAAGCGGGGTTGGTACAATTTGGTCATAGCTTGGTTGTTGTTGGTACATCACGGTCATAGCTTGGTTGTTATTAGTACAATTCGCCCCAATAGCAGGGGCTCTTGCGGTACAAAATTCCCGGTATATGGTGCATTTGGTGACGGAGCTGACATTCCGTAGGCCAGATCGGCCACAGATCTCTGGAGGTCGCCGATCATTCCCATCAATTCAAATGTGGTGGGCTCACGAGCTTGAAACAACTGGGCCGTCCAGATCGGGTGTACGACAGGTGACCTAGGCGGATACGGTACATCAGCATTGGTCTCATCCTGCAAGATGATTCATTGGTCTAATGCGGCTGCCATAACCACAATTTCCTCTAAACTTTATGTCATCATAAGTCTGCTGGACTGAACGGTGACTGATGGATCAGATGTCTGTCTTGCCTCAGCAAAGGAGAACACTGGTTATTCTGTACTAAATCTCTGAACTGAAAGAGAAAACACGCAGCATTTTGGCCCAATCAGAACAGACACAAGCATAGCTAAATAACTGTACTCTACTACTGATCACTGTTCCCCAAAATCACTGCCCTAAAAACTGAATCTGATACCCGCAGATATAACTGATTCCTCAAAACACTGATACTGATACCCTCAGGCTTGGTATTCGAACTTGCAAACTGACATGCGCATTCCCTGTAGAGATACACTCTAAAAGCACATAGCAAGTAAATGAGAGCCAAAACATCCCTATGTTGGGGTAGGGTTTCCCTGTCCTATTTTGTCAGGAGCTAGGGTTTCATTATGTACGCAGCGGTTTCAAACAACCTATAATCGAGTAAGCAACCTGTCCTAGTTTGGAATAGTCACTACAGGTTCTGATATGCACGAGATCGAATAGTTAAAGAGGGTGCCCCGGTTAAAACCAGGGTTTGTGTTCCCATCGTGGCAGAGCCCGTAACTGATCAGCCTTATGGCACGCTTCTCAAAGCAAGCCTCTGGCAAACCGTTCATGAATAGCAGACGGCAAACATGGTGTCCTAGGCGCACCGATGCAAATACAATGCAAAGAAACACATAAGTGTAGTCAAAACAAGATATCATGAGTTCGAGTCAAGTTCTCTAACTCCCCAACGGGGTCACCAGAAACTGTAGACGCGCCCTTGGGCCCCATGCTACAGTTCGGACTCGATTTGTGTGTCGGTTCTTAATCTGATCTCACAATGTGCAATGTCAGATTGATAAATCACCAAAGAGTCCAAATCCGGCAAATCGTTTTGGAAAACAGATTTTTTAGAAAAAAGTGCCAAACATGGACTGCTTTGCCAGATACAGAGTCGCCACCTAAATATTTTATTTTGGGAGAATTTAGGAAACCCTGACTCGTTGCCTAAGGCCACGTGTCCGTCATCACCAAAGTTGCCTCGGCTCGGGAACTTGGGTATGATTGGGAAAGGTCAGCTATGAGCACTCCCGCTCACCCGATCCAAAGATCAATCTCTACTAACCATGATATCTAGTTTTGAAAATGTTATGTGTTCTTATTCCGGTTATTAGCCTAATCTTACTATGTGATGCGAACAACACAAAAGTATAGACTAGATCGCCTAATTTGGAACAAAGCATCGCATATCCGTTTGGTTGAAAAATAATTTGAAATTTGCTACTCGCAAGTAGGCTAAAACACAGATTTCTATGAGTTGTTCCAACTCAAACAATCCAACCTTCACCCACAGGCATTCAGGCAGTTTATATCACATAAGCATATAGCCACATGGTAAGCATGCTGTCATGTTTAACATTCTCACTCATGCGAGATGCTAAAACATAAAAACACTCACAGTGTACTCCAAGACAAAACAAGAAACTAGTTAGTAATCATGCATGATCCTAGTTCATGTTAAAGTAGCTAGTGCATCGCATACAAAATGTCACTAGAATAGGCTCAGCTAATCTATGGATGGCATGTGAAATGTGACAGATAGCATATATTCAAGTTAGATTTGAAATACTATGCAGTTAACAAGATGCGCCGAGCCCGGTGCATGTAATACTGATGAATGATGCACGCATGCATAGCATAAGGTATGCTAAATTGAATATGCCCTAATACTAACCATCAAAAGCAAGTAAGTAAAAGGGAGAAAGAAGTGGGGGTTGGAAGACATGCACACACACACCCACACTTATTACACATTCGCCCTCGCTCGGAGGGACCAAAAGAATAATACAAATTAATTAACCTAAAAACTAATTAATTAATTACAGACCAATTAACTAGTTAAGCAAATTAACTAAGCTAATAAAGCGATAAAACTGCTTCGGGAAGAGGGCCCAATGCACGCATGCTCGGCTCCGCTCGGAAACCCATCGCCATGCACAAGTTGCCTCTGTTTTCACTGTTTTCCTCCTCTGAAGACTGCACAAGTCCCAAGGTACACCCTCTGAACACTGGGAAATGCCACCGACCATGAGGAATGGTCACCGGCCAAAGGTAAGTGGTCATCGACCATCTATAAAGCCATTGGCCAGAAATGGATAGCCGGCCGGCACTGGAGATGGCTGACCGGCCATATCCTCCTGCAGGAACCTGTTTTGACAGCAGCAGAGGGCAAAACAAGGCATGGCAATGCATTTCAAAGCAATGTTTGTACCACCACACCCCTTATCATGTTTATGACTCAAAGGGGTATGGTACTCGATTCTCGGACCACCAATCGCGCATTTTAATGCGTGATGGCCCGAGAAACCAAGTTGTGCATTTTGGTGTGGAATGAAATGCACATAAACAAACAATGGAGGCCCAACCTCTATCATAATCAATTCAAGAGGCAAGGCATGCATGCTTAGTGAAATGCAACCTAAGCATGCAAGCTAAACATGCAACATGAGGATGCAAACAAGCATGCTAAGATGCAAATATGTAACAAGTATGCAAGTTAACAAGCATGCAAAGATGCAATGTGAACATGCAAACATGCAAGACATATAACATGTTAAGCAATCAAAACAAGAGGAAATGCATGCCAAATGCAATATGATTCAAACATGCAACACATGCGATAGGCCAAGTATGTAACAACATGTAAGGCTCGCATGCAACAACACGCGAATGAGGGTCTTAGACTAGTTTGGGCAGCTCTCAAATAAGCCCAAAACAGTGGCCGAATGGTAAGGAAATGAAGGCCAAAACACACACAAACATGCATGCACACATGGTTCAAAACTTAAGCATCAAAGAGCAACTTTTAAGCACACTTAAAAGGGACAAACATAGACATATGGCATGCATATTAAGCTCTGAAAATCATGTTATAAAGGTGCCAAACCAAGTAAACAAGACAAGCCAAGCATGCAACAATGTCCAAGACTCAAGGGGGCTTAAACCAAAGCTATATGAAGCAAGCCCCAAAGGGCCAGGAGGACCTAAAACAGGTCCAATGCAGGTCTAAACAAGACCAAAGATGCACCTAGATGGCATCTAAATGGTCTAAACATGGAAGCATACATAAAGGCCCAAACATGGAGCATAAGACACAAGCCTTTTAAAGCATTAAAGGGGCATCAAATGCAAGCATACAAGCATACCACAAGGACTGAAATGATGTTATAAGTGGTGCCAAACCACTGAAGCAAGCAAGTAAAGCATGCTAGAGGGGTCAACACTCAAGGCTCACAAGGGGGATTACATGGTAGCTATACAAAGCAAAGTATGAATGACCCAAGCAACCAAATATAGACCTTGGGCACGCTAAAACATGCATAAAAGCTTCACAAAGCTAGGCCAAAACAAGTAAGCATGGTGGTCTAAATGCTAGGCACATGTTAAGGCAATTCATGGCATTACAAGACAAGTATGCTAAGCATGCATGGTGTGTCTAAACCAATTAAAAACGGTGCTATATCATGGCAAAATAAGCACAAATAACACTTTAGACATGGCGAACATGCACTTAAACAAGATGCTCACACATGAGGCTAAAATGACCAACATTGAAGGCAACAAGGAGAGGGGATGGCCCTCTCCTTCTTAGGACCTTAAAACACCATCCCCACCACTGAAATCCCAGTGGTGAGGAGGCCCAAACAAGGTGGTCCCGGAGCTCACCAAAAATGCACAAAATGGGGAACAAACAAGGCCTAAGAGGGGTCAAACAATCCCAAACAACAAAGTGACCTTAAACAACTATTTAGAGAACTTAAAAACAAGAATTTTATTAGTTATACACAAAGTCTAAAAATAGATGCAAGGTAGGTTAAAAGACTATGCAAAAATGGGGAATAAAGGGGCAAAGTTCTTACCCTTGAAGACTTTCTTCAAGAAGAGCACTCCAGCTGCTTCCTTAGGTCCAAACCAGCTCCAAAACTTCAAGACCAACCTATTGGCTCCTTAGCAACCAAGGTAAGGTGTAGAACTAGGTGTTTGTGCACAAAAATAAGAACAAACACACATCAAGGTAAAAGGAGAGGGAGATATAGAGATAGATAGATACACTATGCAAACCCTAATCTCAGAGCTCTCTCTTGAACTTCTGGAACCCTTGAGGAGGGAGGAGAAGGTCTCCCTTTATAGAGGATCACTCTTGCAAAGCTTACAAAACAAGCTAAGCAAGAGTGAAATCCCTCCATACACGTGTATGGAGGGGGTGCAAAGTGGGTGCCAGCTAGCACAGCTGGCACAAAATATCTGCCAAAGTAGATGCATAGTGGTCGGCCAGCCAAAAATGCTAAATTGACCAAATAAATGGCCGATCAACCAAACAGAGTGCCGACCGACCAAACATTTGGCCGATGGCATCAAAACAATGGTCGGTAGCCTCAAGCCATGGCCGGTGAGATGTGGCGATGGCCAACAAGCCATTCCCTGCTCCTCAAAAGCAAAACACAAGTGTTTGGTGCAAAACCAAACACAAAACATGCAAGTCGAGAGGTCTTGAGGCAAGGCGCGTGCCGAGACCTCCGAAAACTCAAGACGAACACGAACATGGATGATCACCGAGTGTTCAAACAGTGACGTCCAAGTCTTGAGGACGGTCAAAAATGGGGTATCTACACCGGGTACTACAGAAAGTTTGTGAAAGATTTTTCGAAAATAGTTGTGCCTCTTACCCAACTGACACGCAAAGGACAACCGTTTGAATGGAATGACAAAAGAGAATCTGTCTTTCATGAACTAAAAACGAGATTGACCACTGTGGCAGTTTTGACATTACCATCAGGTACGGAAAACTTTGTGATTTTCAGTGATGCATCTTATAAAGGTTTAGGTTGTGTATTAATGCAGAATGGAAGGGTGACTGCCTACACCTCCCAGCAGTTAAGGCCACACGAGAAGAACTACCCAACACATGACTTAGAATTGGCCGCAGTTGTATTTGCTTTAAAAATCTGGCGGTATTTTTTGTGTGGGGCAAAATGTGAAGTCTATACGGATCACAAGAGTCTGAAATACTTCTTCACGCAAAAAAATTTGAATATGCGACAGAGAAGATGGCTCGAATTGATAAAAGATTACGACCTTCGGATTCAGTATCACCTCGGGAAAGCCAATACAATTGCTGATGCCTTGAGCAGAAAGTCAACGAGGAATTTAGCTTGCTTGCTTACTGAATGGAAAGAAATCTTACTGAATTTCGAGAGAACTAAGATTGAAGTTGTGTTACACGAATATACTGGGTTGGTCGCTGCCATTTCAGCTGAACCAGCAATAATTACAAAAATTAAACAGAGGCAAAAAGAGAATGAATTCCTCAAGAAAGTGATTGATGAATTCAGGACAAGTCCAAAAGCAGAGTTCAGCATTGAAAGTGAAGTGTTGAGATTATGAAACCGAATGTGTGTCCCAGATGTTTCGGAACTAAACAAGAGAATTCTAGATGAAGCCCATAACTCAGTGTTTGCTATGCATCCGGGTAATAACAAAATGTATCGGGATTTGAAACAAAGCTATTGGTGGCCCAAAATGAAGAAAGAGATTGGAGAGTATGTGTCCAAGTGCCTTCAATGTCAGCAAGTTAAAGCTGAACATCAAAAACTGGGCGGCCTACATCAGCCTCCCTATTCCTAAATGGAAATGGCAGCATGTGACTATGGACTTTGTTGTTGGTCTACCTCGAACTCCTCGAGGTATGGACTCTATTTGGGTTGTAGTTCATAGACTGTGTAGCACTTATGTCCTTTAAAGCTTTTGGTAAGTGTATTTGAACCCTTTATTCTATTTTGGGAATCTTTGGTGTTGTTATGGATTGGTTTTGGGAGAGTACAACCCGATTTAAACTTGTTAGGTTTGGTTGTTCATACTTATTTTTGTCAAAAGTCCCTTGGAGACTTCGAAATTCCATTCTAGGGTCGACACCAGCCTTCCTAAGGGTCAACCCTTACCTGTTGGTGAAGTTATGAAAGTGTTGCTGGAAGATAGGGTAGACACCAGACTGGAAGAGGGTCGACCCTCTTATTTCTGTGTGTTAGCTGCTGGAAGATAGGGTAAACACCAGACTGGGAGAGGGTCGACCCTCTTATGTCTGTGTGTTGGTTGCTGGACGATAGGGTCGACCCCCTCCTGTCTAAGGGTCGACCCCTGCGTGTTTTTTTCAGATTTTTAAGGTCCGAATGGGCCCTATCTAAGGGGGTTTTTGGGCCCATTATTTTATTTGACTTAGGGCTTTTCCTCACTATTATAAATAGGCCCAAACCATCTTTTCTCTCATGATTTTCTTTCACTTTTTTCTCTCAAACCGTGATCCCACTCTTCTCTCTCTAAAACTCAACTTTTTCGCTTAAATCTCTAGATCTACTCGCCTAGAGTGATCTTCTCACCTTGCTCCTTTGAGATACATTGTAGAGCTTGTCGAGGGCTTCATTTTGATTGGAGCAAAACGTTGTTTCTCCTCCGTTGACTTTTGGGTTTTTCTTCATTCTTTCTCTTCTAAGCTTGAGGTATGGATATTCTACTCTCCTATATGGGTTTTAGCATAGATGTTGTCATCTTCTATAAATGGTGTGATTTGGGAAGGTTTTTGGTGAATTTTTGGTCGGTTTCTATATATATAAAAGAGGGGTTTTCTATTTGGGTTCCTTATAGGCATGAGAGATCTTCAACATGTTATGACTTGAGAAGAATTGATGAAATTTGGTCTTAGGTATAATATTTGATAAGGGGGGAGATTTCCCCTAATTTGAATTAAATGAGTTATTTTGTATAAATAATGAGATTGACTTTGAAATTATTGAATTGAAGGAACATGTGATTAAATGGTGTAGTTGGATTAATAAATCACTCACCTATGGAAAAAGTTGATAAATTATCTGTTGATATATTATTTATTTGTTTAGAAATATCTGTTTTGGGCTATCGGTGGAGGATAGCCATGATTGTTGTTAAAATTGCATGATGATTAGGTGAATTGAAACTAATCAATTGGATTATGTCATTGAATATGACGGTTTGATTAAAACATTGAATATGTGATTTAATTGGTCATTGTATATGACGACATGCTTAAATACATTGTATATGTATCTTTGTTTGGGAGGAGATAGGGGATGTACTCCATTGTTTGGGAAGAGATAGGGGATGAACTCCATTGATAATTAAGTTGGCCGAAGTGTTCAGGGTTAAACTCTTGAAATCTTATATATATTTGGGTGCTGGTTCCCTCAGACGTGGTTCCATAAAATGGCAAGAAATGGAAGTGTATGAATAAATGTTTATGATTGAAGTATTGATAAATGAGTTGTAGTCTCATTTTAAATTGTTTAGATGATGATAACCTATGTCCATGAATTGATGTGGATAAGTAAATGCAAGTGAATAGAAGTATGGATGTCAATGTTGTTTGGTTATGAAAAAGGTGTAAGTTGGTTTTCAAGTGTTAAACATTTATCGGATGCTAATGTTTTAGTTAATTCTCATATACTGTTTAGTATATCTCTATCGGGCTTTGGTTCACCCTACTTGGGACACCATTTTTTAGGTACAGAGGGCATGCCACCTCCAAGGACATAGCTTGGGAGGTTTAGGGGTAGAAGACACCATTTTACATATTTTGTTTGCTGCCAAATGTAAAATTTCAAGCCAAGGGCTTTATATGTAAAGAGTTAGAACTCTTTTTTTGTTGTAACCAAGTGTTAACTTGGAAAGCTGTAAGCCCTTTGGACACTTATTTTTGTTGTTTAGAAGTTAGAGTTATATGCTATAGTTTCAAGATGAATGTTTATGAAAATGTAATGCATGTAATATCTTTTGTAAAGGAAACTCTAATGAATGAAGAGATGATGTTTCCCCTATGTTTATGACAATTAGTAAATGGTTGTCTTGTAATTTTTTTATGGTGTTACAGACTGACTAAGTCTGCACATTTTCTATCTGTTAGAACTACATTTGATGCTTATAGATTGGCTACTATATATGTTGACGAGATTGTTCATTTACACGGAGTCCCGGTATCTATTGTCTCGAATAGAGATCCGAAATTTGTATCTAGATTGTGGAAAAGTTTGCAAAGAGCTATGGGGACAGAATTGAGGTTTAGTACCGCATTCCATCCACAAACTAACGGGCAATCAGAACGGACAATACAGACCTTGGAAGATATGCTAAGAATGTGTGCCATGGATTTTCAAGGGAGTTGGGAAGATTATTTGCCACTAGCAGAGTTTGTATACAATAACAGTTTCCACTCCAGCATCGGTATGGCACCATACGAGGCTTTGTATGGTGGAAGGTGTAGATCACCAATTTGTTGGATAGAAGTCGGGGATAGGGCTTTACTTGGGCCTGAAATTGTGCAGGATACTTCTGAAAAGATCAAAACTATTCAAGAAAGGCTCAAGACAGCTCAGAGCCGGCAAAAGAATTATGCGGATGTACGAAGAAGACCTCTTGAGTATGAGGTTGGTGACCATGTGTTTATTCGCGTGACTCCGATGAAGGGCCAAGTAAGATTCAGTAAGAAAGGAAAATTGTCGCCCCGTTACATTAGGCCATTTCAAATTCTGGAGAGACTTGGTCCAGTTGCTTATAGAGTTGCTTTGCCACCGGGGTTCGAACAAATCCATAATGTGTTTCATGTATCAATGTTGAAAGGTTATCTTCGAGATCTGTTTCATGTGATCGATTATCACCGGATAGCTCTCAATGAAAATATGGAATACGCGGAATAGCCGAAACGAATCACTGATCGTCAAGTGAAACAACTGAGAAGCAAATCCATCCCGATGGTGAAAGTGGAATGGAAAGAACACTATGGGACGGATGCTACGTGGGAAAAAGAGGATGAAATGCGACTACGATATCCACATTTGTTTCCCGACGAAGGTAAAATAAGTTTGGAGTACCAAACTTCCTAAAGGAGGGATGATTGTGATAACCCTATTCTGTATTATGCTAATTGATCTTAATTATGATTGTGATTATATGCTTGATATGGTTTTGTGTGATAAGTGCATGATTATATATGTCTTTGTATTTCTATCTGTTCACCGTAGGAAAATCTGTTTGATTTTCTGCTTTAGAATTTAAACTGAAGGCCGTAGAGCCATCAGAAATTGAAATTGACCACGCCATTCTGATTAGCATAATTTTTAGAGCCTATGATGAAATTTAATTGAAAATTTATTCAGATCAAAGTAATTAGATTCAAAACGATTAATTAGAAGTGTCATTACTTAGACTTAATCAATATGATTAAGCAAGCCTATGAATAGACCAATATACACTCAAGTTCCTTGTTGTTGAACTCAAAATCTAAAGTGTACTCTAGAGAGAGAGAGAGAGAGAGAGAGAGACGGCTCTAGAGAGAGAGAAGGGCTCAAATCATGAATGTTGGCTCAAAGCTTGAGAATTGGAAGCTAAACTTAAAGAACTAACTAGAATTTGGGTGATTGGAGCTCCTAGGTGAGTAAGTGAACATTGATTCATAAGTTTGAGGTTGTAATTTTGTGAATTCAAGTTAGATGGTAATCAAGAACATAATTTGAGTTTAATTTGATGAATTTGGAGCTTGTATGTGCATGCATGTGCATAATTGCCATGATTTTATACATTCAAGCATGAATCATGTTGAACAAGAAGAATTGAGCACCAAATCTCACATGCATGCATAATTTTCATGAGTTTCCTGATTATAAGTGTCATTTGTACCGTTTGGAATATAATTGGAGTCAAGAATTTACATGCATGCATAATCGATGAATATATGGAGTTTGTATGAAGTTGAATACATGTGTTTTGAAACCTATGAAGAGAACTCAAAATGATTTTGGAAAAGGACCATGAATTTGAACAATTTGGTCTCACTCCGTATGTGTGGAGCGCCTCTCCCGCACATGCGGCCTTCACCCCCGCACGTGTGGTGCTCCCTTCCTGCACCTCACTCCGCGCGTGCCTTTTAGGCAGTGTGCAACCATCTAAAGCTCAACCTTCACCGCACGTGCGGCCTAGGGCCCCCGCACGTGCGGCCCTGTCCCAGCAGCCCAGAATTTTTTGTCTCAATCCCCAGGCGCTCTGGACTGGACCTCACACCCCCAAGAAATAAAGGGACTTCAACACTAAATCAAAAACAAGAATAGGAATACATTGAGAAGAACCCTGTCACACCCCGAAATAATTCAACATGAACCCCCAAATGAACAAACATTCCCTATACAATGACATTAACTCTTTCATCCTCGTATATAACAAATGGGTTTAATACAAAAGTTCCACATGCAGTATACATTCATAATACCAAGAATATATGAATCTATAGCATGTGCCGCACCTATTCTCAAAATAATAAAGTGCCCTTAAGGGCTTACATCTTCCAAGGCAATAGCCCGGTTACACAAAAGTGGTCTTTCAGACCCATACGCGTTAGCCCTTGGCTTTACAAAAGAAATCACAACAAAAGAAGAGCCATGTGCTCTTTACAATTATCCACGCCCTCAACTTGGCGGAATCACCACATCTTTACCTGCATCAAATCCTACAGGGGTGAGTATAAAGCCCAGTAGAGAAATACCAAACAAATATATACATTTATGTTGGATGACCAAAATTTAATGCAAGTGCAAATACGATGCAATGCTCCTTTCAAAATATTATTCATGTCTTTCTTGAGAAACACCATGCATTTCCATTTACAATTACAATCTCATCAATTTCCAAATTCAAACTTTTTAATCACAAGGGGCGGTAAATACGACACTGGTAATCCCTAGGCTGGTGTCTGCAAGTAGACTCTACAAGTGCTACCAAACTGTCATTTTTACCGGTATTAATCGGAAGGCTCGACACCTATCCGTGCGGTTTTTTGGTCTTTCACCATGAACACTCAGGCCAACTTATCAAATTCATCTACACGCCCTAACCGAACTTACCACTGTATTTACCCCATACACAGTTTCATTGTTCTCATTACGACATAGTCTTTTTCAAAGTAAACGTTCTCCAATTCATTTCAAAATGTGTAATGATGGTAGTAAATCAATGAGAACATGATGCACTATATAATGGCTAATAACATTTCCTCTATTTCAAACATCTCTACAACAATACCAATTTACTACATTATCCATTTCTTCTCCTCAATATTATTTCACAATGGCCATGCCATCAACTCATTGCAAAAACAACATCCTTTTCATGCTCAATTCACTACAAGGTGGCCTTCATCAAGACTACATGTGATGTCTTTCAATCATCAATTCCAATGTTTACAATTTTCTCTAACCGAGGTGCACAACCATTTGTTATTTTTACAACAATGCACTTTCAAATGTTCAACAATAATGTTAAGATAAATAACACTTTTCTCATACACTCGATAATTACCATTTATGCTAAACAATGATGAAGTCTCACTCTCTAATTTTAAAACAACAAGATGCCTTTGAACATTTTTGCATCTTTCAAAAATCCCCAACATTTCTAGGGTTTTATGTCAAAATCAAAACAAACACCCCTCCCCTCTTTTAAAAGAGTATTCTATCAGGATAACACACCACCTAATATGTGACTTAAAAAACCTTAAGAAAATGGTTTACGAGGAAGGGAAATCAAACCCACTTTTGAAAACCCTAGCATTTATGAACCAAGACCAAACATTTCAACATCATTAATGGAACCTTTAAATCTACCAAATCTAACATAAATATATATATATATATATAACTCAAGGAAGTTTCCCTACCTCAAGTTTGATGGAGAAATGGAGTAGAAGCCCTAAGATTTAAGAATGAAAGAGAGAGTTTTGATCTTCACCACCATAAGTGAAACTCTTACTCTAGATCTTCAAGGTTGTGAGAGATGATGATGATCTAAACCAATGATGCAAGAATCAAAGGTTTTTGGCGCCTTGGTTAGGGTTTTTAGAGAGAATGAGGAGGAAAAGGCTTTTAAAGTGAGAGAGAGAGGTTAGAAAATGAGTTATTTTCGGCCTCAAAATGATAAAAAAAAAAAAAATAGAGTTTTCGGACTACCAGAGTGCCGCACGTGTGGCACCCATCCCCGCACGTGCGGAGCGCCTCTTCCCGCACGTGTGGCCTTCATCCCCGCACGTGTGGGGTGCCTCCCGCACCTCCTTCCGCATGTGCCTTTTAGGCAGTGTGCTACTCCCCCAACTCGCTCATTCCCACACTTGCGGCCTCATCCCCCGCACGTGCGGCCCTGGCCCAGCAGCCCAGAAATTTTCTCCTTCGCTTCCAGGGGCTCCGGACCTGACCCCGCACTTCCCGGAACTAATGAGATCTAACGACGAACACCACAAGAACAAGGATCCTAATTCAAGAAAATTTCCAAATGTTTCAATTCCAACGGGAACAAAAGAGAATGAAGTCAAGAAGAAAGAAAAGAATGAGAGAAAGAGACCCGGCCGTCGCAAACCCTCCAGACAATACAAACCCCAAACACTCAACAAGGCTCCAAAATAACCCGACACCCTATCAAAGTAAATTCAAGGTTAAACGAGGGAGAGCGAAACTAGAGGCACACTTGGTCATCACAGAACGACAAGGATAATGACATCAAATTAGGCATAAAATTCATTTTTTATAGACACCATTTTCTACTAAATTTTTTACAGACACCATTTTTTACGACAAGGATACTGCATTTTCCAAGTATGGACCTTTATGGATTCTTGATAAGTCAACATCCACTAAGGTACATAATAGTGACTAGTGCCCAATTTTTTATTCATAAACTGACCAAAGTTGAATTATTTTTTGAATTGTTATATTAACTTCTATATACAGATGTAAAGTAACCCAAGAATGAAGTGAATTTCCAATATCAGTACCTTTTGGAATGAGCCATGGGTTTGGAGCCCAATATGTGAGCACAAAGCCCTTTCAGAACTCTTAACACATAGGAGCAACAAACCCAAGAATTGATTTTTAAGAAATGCCTAAACCAAAAAACTTCATCCATATTAGTCCACTTTTTAACTAATACCTTTGTCAGTCTATTAAATTGCAGAACAACAATTCTGATACGTTTTAATCAATACCACCATAGTTTGAGGCATTTTGTCAAATATCTGGTAGGCATGAATATCAGATATGCTTTATTCCTTCTTTTCTATGCATAGATAAGGATAAACACCAAAGAAAAGAACAACAAAACATAATTACATACAAAACTGATAAGAATAAAAACACATATAAAGATCTAGCACCACTTTTTGAAGAATTGAACTAAACCTGAACAAGTAGTTGTGGCACTCCACAGAGAACAACGTGATTCTCCATGGAGCTTCTTGGGCCGTTTCTTGGCAATACCCACCATTGATCAAACCCAAAATCACCACCACCAGAACCACGAGATTTGCTATTGAAGCTCAGTTCAATGGAAGATTTGAAATGGGTAGTGTCGTGTAGATCTGAATTTCATGATTAGCTATGGAGTTTAGAGAGAAAATAGGACAAATCTAGGTGAATCGATGCTCCGGTTGCCCGCGACGGCAGAGAGGAGCGGTGGAGGCGCGGCTGGTGAAGCGGCGGTGAGAGAGGAGGAGAGGAGCAGAGGAGAAGGAGAGGGAGAGGGAGAGGCAGAAACGTGAATAGAGAGACAGAGGCACTGTTTGTGGTATAGAACCATATATATATATATATATACATATTACACCATTAGTGACTAAATCTCAGTTAGTTGCCAATTAGTTTTATAAAATCCCTCCAAAATTTGAAATAAATCCCTCCAAATATTTTAGTTTTTGGCGACTAAAATTTCTTTTTGTCATTGAAAATATGTGTTTGGCGACCAAATGATTTTACTAGCCAAAATGCAACATACGGCGACTAAACTAATTTTTTGTCACTGAATATATGTTTTTGTCGACCAAACTTTTGGTCGCCAAAGATAAAAAATATTTTTTCATTTTACATTCGGTGACTAAATGATTTTAGTAGCCAAAACGCAACATACGGCGACTAAACTAATTTTTTGTCGCTGAAAATATGTTTTTGTTTGGTCGCCAAATATAAAAAATAATTTTTTATTTTACATTCTGAGACTAAATGATTTTGATAGCCAAAACTCAATATATGGCGACTAAATTTTTTTTTTTTGTCGCCAATTCTGGTATTTTTAGCAACTAAATATTTTTTAGTCGCCAATAATCAATATATCCCGACTAAAAAAAATTAGTAGCTAAATATTGTACTTATGGTGACTAAAAAAAATTTTAGTCGCCAATTTTGGTCGCCAAAGGTACATTTTGTTGTAGTGTTTGACTACAGTTAATATTGACAATGAAGTCTATTACAATTTATACCTTAAGGATAGATTTTACACTCCATATATAGATTTTTAAAAGAAGTAATATTATGCGATTATATTTTGATATCAAAATTTGGTACTATGTATTGTAACATCTCACATTATTCAATGGGCATCATATGGCACATGTAATTATTGTTGTTGAGATGTTCCATCAGATAGTACCAAATGCGACCATAACATTAAATTTCATATTTTAATTTTTAAGTATTCCAAAATTTCAAATGAGATGTGGCTTAATTATGAATAAAATTTTATTTTGGGCTTTCCATTTAAAAGATTTTCAAATTGGATATATAGCTAGATGCGCCAATAGTTTTATGCCAAATATATTTCTTAGCTTTTAAAAAATTAAAACAAAAAAAAGTTTGTAAGACTTTAAAAAAAAATAAATAAATGTAAAATTTGAACCAAAAAAAATATAACTCTGCACAATAAAATTTGAAAATTAACATTAATAGGTTATGATTAATATACATTGTATGGATTCATGTTTATTATTAGACCATAAATAAACTATATTTGGTGAAATAGTATTCTATTGTTATTATAATTTAAAATTCTAATTTATTTGTCATATCAATATCATAAATGAACTATACATTAATTTGAAATGTAATAATTACTGAATTTAAAATATGTTATCATAATAATTAAACGGTCAATAATTATAATTAAAGTAAAATCACTAATGATTTTATGTATTTTTATATTTTATTAATTTAAATTTTAAAAAAAAAAGATTAGAAGTTTTAAGTTCATTGACTCAACTATATTTTTACCCATATAATAGTATATAGATAGAAGTATAAATATTGATATAGATTTTATACCATAACCATTGAAATTAAAATAGTAATTATGTCATTGCTTGTTTTGCAATCACAAAATTTAAGAAAATAATATTGGAAATGATTAAAAGGATATAAAAATTAACTTAATTTATATAAATTAAATTTTGGACTAATCACAAAATGACATGTATATTTTAAGTGATATAAAATTCAAAAAATACAAGAAAATTGGATTGAGATTTTCTGCCTCAAAGAGACCACAACGTTCATCGAATAACTAGATCATCTAAAAAAACATAGTAAAATCATAACTGTGTTTATTATTATCAAATTGATTTAATTTTTTTTAATAGATGTTCTAGGCATGAAAAAATTATAAAATGAATGGCTCATCATTTCATAATAAATCTAGAAATCCATGGAGCACAACACCAAGCCTTAATCACGGGGAAGCTGGATCGTTGATGTGAAACAGGGGCTCTCGCTTGAAGCAACAAGTGCAGTACAGTGAGTGTCTTTAGAAAAGAAATAATTCACTTTGTAATATTTTTTGTACTCATCAATAAATATTCTTTTGTTGATAAAAAAGAAGAAGAAATAATTCACATAAAGGAATAGGAAATAATGCATTTATGAAGGGAATAAGAAGGAAAAAAAATTAAGGGAAAAGTGGATGCAAAAGGAAGTGAAAATGAAATTCAAGACGGAGATATTTCATTTGACTAAAATTAAAAAGCCTGCTTAATTTTTTGACTTATTTGTCTGTTTTTAACCTTTTTCAATTTTGATTTATTTTTTTGGGTAAATAAAAAAAAAGACAAATTCAGACCTAGCAATTGCTCATCATCAATCGTCTCGGTGTTCATACTTTTTTCCCCAAACATGCTTCCCATTGATCCGAAACTTTGCAATGCTGCTCCCCTTCAAAATGTCATCCACAATCGAAACACCACGAACTATCATTCAAGCAAACAAAGGTTGATCAACCGAGTTAGACTCATCCATATAGACATTGTCAACACAATCACCAAAACACCCCGTAAAAAGCTCCTTAACTTCACTTTCACTAACCGGGTACCCTCTTAAGAAAGTCAAGAACATGGCTCGATCATCCACCGGAACTTTAATCTCATGCGACCAGCCCCACAGCCCTTCGATTGGCAAGTGATGGCTGAGGGGCAGTGAAATGACCGTTATATTCCCAAAAACCGGATGAGGAAAACCCAGAACAAGAAGTGGCTGATTAAGAGAACCCAAAACCTATTGTAAAATGTCTGTGAAAATTAGGGAACAGACATTGTTGAGGAAAGTTTTGATTTTGATTATGGCGGTGAAGTTGATATGGGTGATCATGGGGACAGAGATGGGTTTTCCTATAATTTTGGTTGTGACTGACATGGTGGATCCGGAAGGGGAAGAGAAGGCGGTTTTGGACTCGAGAACTTGAAGACAGGTTGTGGCTTCGTCGGCCATGGCGTTAAGGATAAAGTCTGATCTATTGAGCAATTTTGCTATGATGTTTGGGAATCTCTTCACTTCTAGCCGGAGCCATAGGTCCATTACTAGGAGAGACTGTCCTGGATCTCGCATGAGGTGCATGATGAGCCTAGATGTAATGACTCGGATTTTAATTCACATTAGATTGATGTAAAGTGGTGCTAGTCACCTTAAAACTTGTATGGTTGTCGGACTCTTGATATTGATAGGTTGGCAAGTGAACTCTAAATATTATAATTGAGGACCGTTGGGTGATGTTTGGAACCTTGATTGAAGCCTTAACAAGGTATTTAGGTAAGATTAGATAAAAAGCCCCAAGTTTGAGTTTGAGTTTTTGACCAACCTTCACTCTTTTGCCCTTTTTCTCCTTCCATACTTTGAATTTGAATGTGAGGCTAGAACCATTGGAAAGCTTATTTTCTAGGCTTCAATTTGGACACAAGAACGACCTAAACGGAGTCTGAACGAGAGAGTAACGCCTATTTGATTTTTGAGTTTCTGTGCTGGAAGCATGCTCGCTCGAGTGAGACTTTCTTCGCTCGAGCGAAGAGTGCATTTTTCAGAAACCTGAGAGCTTCTTTTCCACGCTCGAGCCAAGCTTCCTTCACTCGAGCGACCAGGTCGCTAACAGACTTTATAAAGTGACATTTTGGCCTAAAAACTTCACTTTTTCATCCTCTCTTCCTCTCTCCTCCTCCATGTCCGAAAACCTAGCCCCAAAACTTTGATTTCATCCATTTTTACCAACAAATCCACCATGGATCTTGCATCAAGATTGAAGAACAAGCAAGGATCAAGATTTTGACTGATTATTTTGTGATTTCATTGAAGTTTAAAGATGGGTCTTCACCCTTAGCTTCCAATCTTGAGGTAGGGGTCCTAGTTCTTCTTCAATACTTGTATTTATAGATAGAGTTGTGGTATTTTGATTATATAAATACAAAATCTCCATTTTTGAGCATATAGTGTTATATCATGGAATTTGGGGGTTTAGGGTTTGAAAAGTTGGGGTTCAATTGTTGGGTTGAGCTTGTGGATTATGAACCTTAGGTGTATAATCAAGGGGAAAATTGTAATTAAAAGTAGTGGTGTAAGAAGTTTTAATTTTTCTTGAAAACCCTAAGTTGATTCATGATGATAATTAATGATTTTGCCCAAATTGAAAGTAGAATCATGAAATTGAGGTATTGAATTGTATATATACAAGTTTAATTGAATTTGGGAAGTGTTTGAAAATTATGTTAAAAATTAGCGAATGAACCTTTATTATGGACATTGTAAATCATGCTATAGTGTGAAATGAAGATTGGGGAAATGATTTATTAATGATATGGATGACATGAGCCTTGGGATGAAATGATGAAAGGAAAATTTAAGAGTTCACCTTGAATTGTGTTGAATTATATTTAGTGGTGTTGAGTTGAAACATGTTGAATAGTGTTGATTAAGTTGAATTGTGGTGATTATGTTGAATTGTATTGATTATGTTAAAGTGTGTTGGTTATGTTGAATTGTATTGAATTTGGGTTGAGTTGTGTTGGGTGTGTTGAGTTGGCACCCGCACGGGGAGTTGAAAAATGGTTTTTCGGTGCCCACGCCCGTCCGTATAATAGCTGGTAAATGTGGGGGATGGTTTTAACAATTGAAGAAAAAGGTTTTTGGGGGCCCACGTCCCGCCGTATAGTAGTCGGCAAATATGGGGGTGGTTTGAATTAAAGGTGCCCAATTGCCCTGTCTAGGCTTATCGCTGGATGAATGTAGGAAAATATTTTTGGGTGTCCACACACTCCTGCCGTATAGTAGTCGGTGAAAGTGGAAAAATGACTTTTGGGTGTCCACATAGTCCTGCCGTATTGTAGCCAACAAAATTGGAAAAATGGATGGTTTTCGAAAATGTTTTGGATGCCAACATCCCGCCATATAGTAGCCGGCAAATGTGGGGGATGGTTTCAAAAGCTGAAAAATGGTTTTTGGAAAAAGATATGATTTTTTGAAGAAAATAGCTTTTGAGAAAATGGTTTTTGGGAGTTCACTTCCCGCCGTATAGTAGCCGGTGAAAGGTGAAAAGTGTTATGAATTGGGTGTCCGCTATCCTGTCGTAGTAAGTCGGCAAAAGGTGGATTGTGTTGAGATATGTGTTGAGAAGTGTGTTGAGTTGCTAATGTTATTTGTGACTTGTGATGAATCTGTGAAATTGCAAATTGATGTGTAATTTGGTATAAAGAGAAAATGTGCATAGACATTATTTGTAAAGAATGGAACCCAAAAATGGGTAAGGGGAGTATAGATTGGTGATGGTGAACATAATGAATTAGTTGTGACAATAAAGGTAAATCATGAGTAAGTGAAGGATTGAGTTGAAAAGGGTTGTTAATCTTGTGTTATCTCGAAGTGAGATTTTGAGAGTCTAATTAACGGTGTGAATTAAGTATAGGAGAATTGTTAGTGAGTCAAAGGGAACTTGAGCTTGAAGTTACGGGGTTCTAAATAAGAATAATGAGTAAAAAAGAAGAACGAAAGAAAAAGAGGAATATTAGAAATGGGAAATCAAATGAGAAATATTTTGGAAAGAGTTTATAAACATAAAATGATGTGGTTCCTTAAACATAAATATTTTAAAAAGGACTTATGGTTTTCTAATGAAAAGGAATAGTTTTGATGGGTGAAGGTTTTCCTTAAATGTTTAAATGAATTTTGAGAAAAAGACACTCTATGTATGGTATTTTGAAATTACAAAATGTCACCCTACTATATGGTATCACCCTGCATACATGATCATTTCTATTTGTGTGTTGGTTATTGATTTAGAACTATGCGATTCCTACTGGGCATTAGTGTTCACCCCATTGTTGTTTTATCTTTTTACAGGAAGAAAGTTTGGATTCTTTGATTGAAGATTTATGGAGTCCTTGAGTCCCTTTATGTAACTTCATAGTAGATGTAAAGGACATGGATTTTGTATTTGTATTTATTTGTTTGTAGCACAGTAGGAGATTGGCATGTATTGTTGTCATTGTAATATTCATTAAGAGAGAGAGAGAGAACATGTATCATTGTACTTGTATTACTCAAGGATAATGGATGCCTGTAAAAAAAAAAATGGACTTAATTTAAAGGCTTTGGTAATATTTCCGAGTAGTTAAAAATTGGGGTGTGACACTAAAGAAGATTTCTTTGTCTGCTGTGTGGAAAAGATGGAGATCCTCAATGGTGATTGAGGCCATTGTTAGAGCTTGAGTTGTTTTCAGAGCTTTTATGCATTACTGTTAAGTACTATCATGCTTGTATCCAACAAAACAAAAAGAGCATTGCCATTTAGACCAAAAAATTAGACTTGCTTTCTAAATTCAATGATATGATACTTTATTAAAATATTTAAGTCAATTCGTTCTCTCATTTATTCTCTAATCATCAAACCAATCATCTTATTGACATATTACTAGGTCTAAAAAATGGGTCTATAAAGTTGGCTTGTATCTTATTGACATAGAAAAAATATTTTTGTTTTTGTTTTTCGGTATTTAGTTGACACTTGAAACAAAAATATTTTATTGCCTAAAAGAGAAATTTTGATTCAATAACGTGTCATTTATGACTTTTTAGTAAGCTAATACATTTATTAAACTTACTAAAAAGAGATATAAGTGGTGTTTGGGAAGTTTGGGACTTGGGTTTTTTTTGATTTTTTTCACAAAAAGACAAACTTTTTGCAAAAAAATAAAATAAAATAAAATAAAAAAATATCAAAACAAAATATCACATCCAACCCCATAATCATTTCACTTTTTCTCTCACAAACATCACATCCAACCACAATAAATCCCAACTATCTTCCCAAACACAAAAAAAAATTTCTCCAATAATATCCTACAACTAAAAAAATCTACATAAAAACCCACTTTCCAAACACCCACATAGACAACGA
Organism: Camellia sinensis; assembly: GCF_055761805.1. Taxonomy (NCBI): domain Eukaryota; kingdom Viridiplantae; phylum Streptophyta; class Magnoliopsida; order Ericales; family Theaceae; genus Camellia; species Camellia sinensis. The sequence goes on from NC_138970.1 coordinate 54,827,655, forward strand.
CAACAACCACCCACGGGACCGAGTCTGAAACACATTATATGACGGGGGAAAAACTGGGATCGCTATAACCTTCCCCCCTTAAAGAATTTCGTCCCCGAAATTAGATATATAAGTTTCAAAATTGTGATCTTTTCAATTGTCAACATGATTACAATACAACCTTTTCAACATGATCCACTACCGATCATTCAATCTCTTCTCAAGAGAGCAACTTTACAAATATAGCTCAATATGCATTTTCAACATGCATTCTTTTGAATTTCAACAAATTCCAATACACATACTCTACAATTCCATAACATATGCAATGCTAAAAACATATTTTCATTTCTACAACACATTCAACATATACAATGTTAAATTAATCTCATTTTTTGAAACATATGCAGCAATTTCAATACTTCCATAATCCGAAACATATACAATGTTCTTAGAGTTCGTCAACAAAACAAAATTCTCGAGATAAGCTCAAACATTCACAAATAGGTCCAGATATTTTTCTCGGACCTCCAATTCATGTTCCCAAGTGGCTTCCTCAACCCCGTGATGTTTCCACAATACCTTAACCAAGGGAATGGTCTTGCCTCGCAAGACTTGGTCCCGTCTATCCAAGAACCGCACCGGTCTCTCCTCATACGAGGCATCCTCGTCTACCTCTAAGTCGGTCCAATCCAATACATGCAATGGATCCGGCTCGTATTTCTGAAGCATACTAACATGAAACACACCATGCACTCCGGACAACTGCGGCGGTAAAGCTAAACGATATGCAACCTCCCCAATCCGCTCAAGGATCTCAAAAGGGCTAATAAACCGAGGGAACAACTTCTCACTCTTCCCAAACCTCATCAAACCCCGCCTAGGTGATATTTTCTGAAAAATGTGATCACCAACCTCAAATGACAAGGGTCTCCTCCTATGGTCGGCATAACTCTTTTGGCGACTTTGGGCTGTAACCAACCTCTTACGGATAAGTGCTACTTTCTCTATCATTTCTCGCACCAACTCTGGGCCCAACAAAGGTGCATCACCCCCCTCAACCCAACACACAGGAGATCTACACGGTCGACCATACAAGGCCTCAAACGGTGCCATGCCAATACTCGATTGGAAATTGTTATTGTAGGCAAACTCCATTAAAGGTAGGTGTCTTTCCTACAACCCCTTAAAGTCAAGGACACTGCCTCGAAGCATATCCTCAAAGATCTGAATAGTACGCTCGGACTGCCCGTCAGTCTGAGGATGGTAAGCCGTGCTAAAAGTCAATCTAGTGCCCAAGGCACTCTGCAAACTCTACCATAACCTAGTAGTAAAGTGCAGATCTCTATCTGAGATGATCGACACTGGGGACCCGTGCAACCTCACTATGTCTCGAATATACAAGTCTGCAAGATGATCTACTGAATCTCTTACGCTCATAGGAATAAAGTGCGCCGACTTAGTCAACCGGTCTACTACCACCCAAATAGCATCACTAACCTGTTGAGTCCTCGGAAGGCCCACAACAAAATCCATCGTGACATGCTCCCATTTCCACTCAGCTATAGGCAAGGATTGTAACAAACCTGCTGGCCTCTGATGCTCGGCCTTCACTTGCTGACAAGTAAGGCACTTTGACCAAACACCGCCACATCTCTCTTCATACCTCTCCACCAAAACTGGTGACTCAGGTCATGATACATCTTAGTGCCTCTAGGATGCACCGCAAGGCGTGAATGGTGAAACTCTCGGAGTACTTCCTCTCGGCAAGACTCCAGCACATACAAGCGGTCTCGGTATCTCACACTCAGGTCGGGATACATAGTCAGCCCTTCTCAACCTTTCCACTGGAGATCTTCTCCCGGAGGGATTCTACCTCAAAATCGTTCTTCTGCGCTTCGAACACTCGGTTCACAAGTGTAGGTTGTGCAATTACAGAAAACAAAGTCGCAGACTCAACGGACTCAGTCAGAAGCAATTCGAACGCGCCAAGAGCACCCAGCATCTCCAATTCTCGGATAGCAATACAAGCTACATCACTAATGGACTTCTTACTTAGGGTATCGGCCACAATATTGGCCTTTCCCGGATGAAAATGCAACTCGAAGTCATAATCTTCTATAAACTCCATCCACCTCATCTGCCTCAAATTTCAGTCCTTCTGTGTAAACAAACACTTCAGACTCTTATGATCCGAGAACACCTCGAATCTCTCACCATAAAGGTAGTGCCTCCAAATCTTCAAGGCAAATATCACAGCTGTCAATTCTAAATCATGAGTAGGATAATTTCTCTCGTGTGTTTTCAACTGCCGCGAGCCATAGGCTACTACTTTCCCCTCTTGCATCAATACACAGCCCAAACCCTCTTGTAAGGCATCACAATATACTGCATAACCCAAACCCCTCTCCAGAATAATCAAGACTGAAGTGGTGGTAAGTCTAACTTTAAGCTCTTGGAACGACTTTTCACAAGTCCCACTCCACACAAATTTAACCCCTTTTTCTGCGTCAATCTAGTCAAAGGCAAAGCTAGCCTGGAAAAATCCTTCACAAATCGACGGTAATACCTGGCCAACCCCAAGAAACTACGGATCTCAAAGGCATTCTTAGGATGTGCCCAATCTTGCACTGCCTCTATCTTGGATGAATCAACAGACACCCCTTCCCCGGATACCACGTAGCCTAAGAACTTAACATCTTTCAGCCAGAACTCACACTTCCCAAACTTAGCATACAACTTATGGGCTCTAAGCAACTCAAGCACCACTCGCAAGTGTTCCTCGTGCTCTTCCTCAGAAGGTGAATAAATCAGAATGTCGTCCACGAAAACGACTACAAAGCGATCCAAGAACTCCCGGAAGATCCGGTTCATCAAGTCCATAAACACAACCGGTGCATTGGTGAGCCCAAAAGGCATCACCAGAAACTCATAGTGGCCATACCTCGTACAAAATGCCGTCTTCGGGATATCTTCCTCCCTGACCCTCAACTGATGGTAACTCGATCTCAAGTCTATCTTAGAGAAACAGCAGGATCCTTTCAACGGATCAAACAGATCATCTATACGAGGCATAGGGTACTTGTTCTTAACCGTAGCCCGATTCAACTTTCGATAGTCAATATAAAGTCTCAAAGCCCTATCTTTCTTCTTAGCAAAGAGGGCTGGTGCTCCCCGTGGTGAAGTACTAGGGCGGAGAAAACCCTTATCTAATAGTTCTTGGAGCTGAACCTTCAGTTCACTCAACTTCGCTGGGGCAAAACGATACTGTGCCATGGAAACCAGTGCTGTGCCAGGCACTAGGTCAATAGAGAACTCAATCTCCCGATAAAGTGGTAAACTAACAAGGTCCTCGGGAAAGACGTCCGAGTACTCACAAACCACTCTTGGCAACCCAACCTGGGTCTCATCACACTCACTACTCATAAAGCTAGCGAGGAGACAGCTAAGCTCACTCCGCCCTCGCGGATCATACACTGGTGGCAAGACTCTACTAACCCGATCTCCCAAGAAATGAAAACAATCCCCGCACAAGGTACATACAGTAACCCTCTGGCGGTAACAGTCTATAACGGCCCGGTATGATGATAACCAGCCCATACCCAAAATCACATCAAAACCCGACATATCCATTAATATAAAAGAAAAGGGAACCCGACGATCAGTGACCTCTATATCACAACCCCAACACCCCTGTTTCAGAACCATCTCGTTCCCAATGGGTGATACAACATATATATGAGATACTAACTATGCCAACTCTAACCCCAAAACAGATGCAAATGCAGAAGATATAAAAAAATGGGATGCGCCCGTATCAATTAACACATTAGCAACTGAGTTGCAAAACAAAAAGGTACCTCTCACAACAGATGGAGCTGGTATAAGGTCCTGCGCTATAACTGTATACACGCGACATGTAGGTCTCTGATCTACCTGTTTACCTCTCGGAGCATACGACTGTTGTACAGACTGAGCCGAAGAGGTTCCTTGATTGGCCCTCGAGGCCTGAACTAACTGAGCTAGCTGATGACTCTGTGTCTGCCTCAAACCAGACGCACGAGATGTGCCACTCAACTGCGGGTAAAACCTCTTCAGGTGCCCCGCCTGTCCACACTGATAACAAGTGAGCGGCTAGCCTCTGCCCTGAATCGGGTTCTGAAAACGAGTCGAAGAAGAAGCTGCTCTCTGCCCTCCTCCCCTCTGCGGGCAAGCTGGAGACTTATGGCCCAACTGACCACATTTGTAACAGGTGATGTCTCCCTGACCGCCTCTTCCAGAACCTGAACTTGGTACTGGAAAGGTAGATCTAGAATGTGCTCCCTGGAACTGCTGAGGGTTAGAACCCCTCTACCACTTGCTGTCCCCATGACCATCCTAACTCCTCCTAGAGCCTCTCATCCTCTCCTCCTCAGCATGCATAATGGTCTCAAGATGGGCTGCAGCCAGCACAAGGCGCTCATACTCCCTAATCATGGACCTGGCCACTCAGAACATGAGTCTGGTCCTCAATTTCTTCTCAAACTCTAAGCACCTACGCTCATCGGTCGCTACCAACTCTGGTGCAAACCTCGATAAGCTGGTAAATGTGGCCTCAAACTCCACCACTGATGTATTCAGCTAGTTAAGCTGGCAGAACTGATCCCACAATTTCTCCTTAATAATGGGAGGCAAAAACTTCTCCTGAAAGGCGTCGACAAAAGCCTCCCAAGTCCCTCCAATACGCCCCCGAACAAACTTCCACCACTGACCCGCGTCTCCCCTCAACTGGAAGGACGCCAAGGTCACTCGCAAACCTCCATCTTCGATGCCAAGCATCTCAAACGTCTTCGTCATCTGCTCAAGCCACCCATCAACCTTCAGCGGCTCTTTTGGATCACCTAAAAACTCGTTCGGATTCAACCGAAAAAACTCCCTCTTCAGAAAAGACGGCCCTGCCTCAGCTACATGGGCCTGGACTTGATTCTCAGCCCTGAGAATGTCCATGAATTCCCTCAATGCTCCTGCCATTTCACGGGCCAAGGCACCCATGGCCTATTGACCTACTGGCTCGGCCACGTTGGCCTGACCAACACCCTCCTCCTGCGCCAGAATTTCATCCGGTATAGGCATCTCCTACCTCCTAGGCCTACCACGCCAACCACCACATCCTCGTCTTAACATTCAAATAAAGGTAACAAAAGGATTAGCACATTCACAAATGTGCCGAAGCTATTTCACTCGCATCCTAATACAATGGACAACTGTAATTCACTCCACATAAGCACATAATCACATAAGCACTTACGAATTTCATTTCCGGATAGTGACCGTCCAGTGATCAAGTGCCTTTCCAACAGGACTCCCATAAACCCATAGACCCGATCAACATCCTAGAAACTAAATTCCATACCCAAGCGAGACAAACCCATTGTGGTACTAACCACATCCCACGTACCCAAAGTATTCAAACCCGGTACGCTCTGATACCAAGTTGTAACGCCCTCAAAATAATACATAATCAATCATTCACAAGTCCTAGAATCATAAAGGATACATTATGTTTTCATTCATCAGAGTCCTATTTACAAAAGATGTTACATGTTAACAACAAAAGTAGATGCCCTACAGGCTTACAACTTTCCAAGTCAACACTTGGACACAACCAAAAGAGGGTCAGAAACCCTTTACATATAAAGCCGTCGGCTTGGAAATAGAAACATGTAAACATAAATAAAACAACAAAAGAGAGACTTCAGCCTCAAGACCTCCCAAGCTATACCCTTGGAGGTGGCATATTGCCTGTACTTGAAAAATGGTGTCCCAAGTAGAGTGAGCCAAAGCCCAGTAGAGATATGCTAAACCAAATATGAGAAATAACTAAAACATTTGCATCTGATAAATGTTCAACACATGTACATCGATTCACACCATTTTTATGACCCACCAACATTGATATTCATCTTTCAACCTAGTTTCATTTCTATTTCCAATTCACTTTATTGACATGGTTCATTTATCCAAGTAACTCAAATGAGACTACAACTCATAAAGACAACACTTCAATTCATCGACAATTCAAGATGAGACTACAACTCATATTATCAACACGTCAATTCATCAACATCATTCAGATGTATATAAGGTTTCGAAACTTTCACTCTGGACTATAGCGATCCCGGTTTTCCCCTCCTTTGGTTGTTGTATTCCAGACTTAGGTTCCGTGATGTTGGTTGTTGCTTATATCTTGTTTCCATCCTTCAATTCTTTGTGTATGAGTTTTAGGATGTGTTGGGTAGGTTTTTAACAGGTTGGTTGTGATTGGAAACAAATGGTTGCTGTCGAGCCTTTAGTCTCTTCGCTTGAGCCAGAACTTTGTCGCTCGAGCGAGCCTTGTGTTGTTGCTTCTTCGCTCGAGCGAGAGTTTGTACGCTCGAGCGAGTTTTGTGTGTCTTCAGGTTTTGTTCAGACACAGCCTTGGCTCGAGCGAGCTTTCTTTCGCTCGAGCGAGAGAGCTGTATGTTTTGGGTTTCTTCGCTCGAGCGAGCTATTCTTAGCTCGAGCATGCTTCTGGTTGCAGACCTGAAGCTTCGAATTGTTGGCTCGAGCGAGGCTTTCTACGCTCGAGCGAGTTATTTTTGTATCTGGTCACTCGAGCGACCACTCCTTCGCTCGAGCGAGCCTCTGTTATATCAGTACGCAACAGCAGTCCTCTTCATCACTTTTTGATTTTCTTTTCTCCCTCAAACCCTAGATCCGACCTCTCTCTCTCTGTCTATACATCTTCTCTCTAGGGTTTCATTTAGTTCTAGTGGTTTTCTACCCTAGTCCCTTTGGAAGAAAGGTAGAGCTTCGTGAGGGCTTCACTTTAATCTGAAAAGTTATGGATTTGAAGCACTTTGACTTTCACCTCTTTTCTCCTTTGAGCTCTGAAAATTAAGGTAGGGATATCCTACTCCATCTTATGGGTTTTGACATAAATATTGGCCATTTTGATTAGTTGATGTTGTTGGGTAATTTTGGGAAAGTTAGGGTTTGTTTGGTAGTTATAAAAAGGAAAAGGGGGTTTTCAAATGTTAAACCCCATGTGTATGAGAGACTTTGGAAAATGGAATTATTGTTGTCAAATTGATGAAATTGAACCTTAGGGTTGATATTGAAAGAGGGAAAAAAAATGTCCTAATTATGTTGAATAATTAATTTGGGGAAATGTGAAATTGAGTTGAGAATAATGAAATTTGGAAATTGTGGGAGTAAATGGTGTAGTTGGATAAACTAATCACTCACCTATGAAAATATCGATATTTTATCTGTTGATAAATTTATTATATGTTTAGAGATAACTGTTTTAGGCTATCGGTGGAGGATAGTCTTGATTGTTGTAGACACTGTATGTTGATTAGGGAAAACTGAAACTAATCGAACGTGTTATGTCATTGAATATGACGGTTGGAATAATACAGCAAATATGTGTATTGATTGATCATTCTATGACATAAAGTACTTAAATACATTATATATGTATATTTGTTTAGGAGGAGATAGGGGATGTACTCCAGTATGTGTGGGGAGATAGGGGATGTACTCCACACACATATGTGTTCATATACTTTAACACATTGTTTATATGCCTTTGTTTGGGAGGAGATAGAGGATGTACTCCATATGTGTTCCTATACTTTAACACATTATTCATATATCTTTGTTTAGGAGGAGATAGGGGATGTACTCCGTATGTGTTCATATACTCTAACACATTATTTATGTATCTTTGTTTGGGAGGAGTTAGGGGAGCGTACTCCATAGACAATTAAGTTGGCTAGAGTGTCCGGGGCTAAAAGTCCCGCAACTTTATAAATTGAAGTGCAAGAAGGAAGCTATTAATTGAGGTATTAATTACGTGAGATGTAGTCTCTTTTTGAATTGATGGTAACAGAGGTGTTAATAAGTCGAGTGGTAGTCTCACTTAAATTGTTTGGGTGAGATAACGAACCATAGCTAGGAATTGAATTGGATAAATAAGGGAGGCAGATGGAAACATGGATGTAATTGTTGTTAGGCTATGAGAAGGGTGTGAATTGGTTTACACGTGTTAATCACTTGTCGAAGGATAATGTTTTAGTTATTTCTCATGTTGGGTTTAGTATATTTCTACTGGGCTTTGGCTCACCCTACTTGGGACACCATTTTCAGGTACCAGAGACGTGCCAAGTTCAAGATATTTGCTTGGGAGGTTTTAGGAGTTGAAGACTCTGCTTTATTATTCGTTTTGTTGATTATATGTAAATGTAAGCTGAGGATTTTACTTGTAAAAGAGGTAGAACTCTTCTTTTGCATAACCAAGTAACAACTTGGAAAGATGTAAGCCCGCAGGGCATTTTATCATTTTTGTAAACATTTGTGACTTATATGAGATACTCATTCGTAATATTAACTCTGATGTATGTATGGGAATGTGACTTATCTATCATGTATATCTATATAGGACAGTTTGGATGGTGGAATTATGTATTATTTTGAGGGCGTTACATGGACACTCCGGCCAACTTAATTATCAATGGAGTCCATCCCCTATCTCCTCCCAAACAGTGGAGTACATCCTCTAGCTCCTCCCAAACCATGGAGTACATCCCCTACCTCCTCCCAAACAAAGATACATATGTAATGTATTCAAACACTTTATCATATACAATGATCAATTAATGCACATATTTAATGTGTTATTCCAACTGTCATATTCAATGACATATTCCAATTGATTAGTTTCAGTTTACCTAATCATCATGCAACTCTACAACGAGCATGACTATCTCCACCGATAGCCCAAAATAGCTATTTCTAAATAGATAATTAAATTTATCAAACAGATAAATTAATACATTTTCCATAGGTAAGCGATTTTCAATCTAAATACACCAATTAATTACATTTTCCCTCAATTTCATCATTTCCAACTCAATTATGTATTCCCATAATTAATGTCATTATTTTGACAAATAATTCATTTAATCCCAATTAGGGCATTTTTTTCCTCTTTCTCAAATAACACTTCTAAGGCTCAATTTCCTCAATTGTACACCCATAACCCCATTTCAAAACCTCACATTCACAAATGAGTCCAAAACTAAGAAACCCCTCTTTTATAATCTCAAATCAAACCCTAACTTTCCAAAACTTCCAAAATCCATACATTTATACAAATGCCCAACATTTATGTTAAAACTCATAAAAAGGAGTAAATTATCCCTACCTCAAAAGGAGAAGCCCAGAGTAGACAAAGAGGAAGAGTCAAGATGCTCCAAATCCAAGCATTTTCGGATCAAAAGATAGCCCATGAGATACTCTAGCTTTTTAACAAAAGGAGAATGGTAGAAACCCTCTAGATCAAGTGTATTTGTAGAGAGAAGGAGTGTGTAGAGAGAGAGAAAGTCGGATCTAGGGTTTGGAGTAAAAACGAGATGAAAAAGTGAAGAAGAGAACCACTGCTGCGATCTGATATATGCGAGGCTCGCTCGAGCGAAGGAGTGGTCGCTCGAGCGACCAGACAGAACAAACACCTCGCTCGAACGCAAGAAGCCTCGCTCCAGTGCACACTTCAAAGCTTCAGGTTTGCAACCCGGACGCACGCTCGAGCGCAAGAGTGCTCGCTCGAGCAAAGGAACACAAAACATAGAGCGAGCTCGCTCGAGTGACAAAAGCCTCGCTCGAGCGAAGAATACCAACCTTCAGGTTTTTCAAAGACGCAGACGCACGCTCGAGCGCAAGAGTTCTCGCTCGAACGAAAAGATACACCACAGAAAGCTCGCTCGAGAGCAAGAACCTTCACTCGAGCGAGAAAGCAAAAACCTAAGGTTCGCTCGAGCGCAAAAAGCCTTGCTCGAGTGAAAATGCCAAATTCTGGACAGCAACCATTTGTTCCAACACCCAATTAACCTATTCCAAACTTACCCAACACATCCCACAACTCAAATACAAAGAATTAAAGGACGGAAAAGAGATATAGACAACAACAACCACCCACGGGACCGAGTCCGGAACACATTATATGACAGGGGAAAAACCGGGATCGTTATATTAATTGTATTGAAAATGTAGTAAGTTGGAGTCTAACTTTGTAAAAATTGACTTACCAAATTTTTAAAAGTCAGTCATTTTTGGAAAAATAATGCAAAAATACTTTCCATAAAAAATATTTTATTTGTTTTTTGGTCAACCAAACAACATAAAATTAATCAAAACTATTTTATGTTAAACCAAACAAACCCAAATGTTAAATTATTTTGTTATTAATGTCATCATAATTCTAATTTTGAGAAACCTGTGAAATTAAATTTTGTGAGACATGTTAGAATTAAATTTCGTGTTAGAATTAAATTTTAAGATGCGTGTTAGAATTAAATTTTGAGACGCGTTCTAAAATTAAATTTTGAGACACGTGTTAAAACTAAATACATATGTTTTATAAAAAGTGTGGCTTATATGATCCGGGATCCACATATAAAACCCACCTTATTTTGTGAGACATCGTTATTCATTTTGTGTTTGATCATATATGTTCATAGTATTATTGATAACTTATTTTTGGTTAGAGCATCTCCAATAGATATACTATTATCAATTTTTAACTATTTTAGAGAGTGAGAAATCTAAAAATCATCCCCAACAAACTACTTAAAAAGTTCCCTACTTCAACAAATACTATAGTAACTCCTTATATTTGGAGAGTCATTATTCATTCTCTAAACATATAATATTAATTTCTCTCTTCTCCCTTTTTTCTTTATTCTCTCTAATCTAATTGTCACGTTAACTTTCTAAAAAATAAGTTTGATTGAAAAAGAATAATAAAATAATATTTAAATAAAGTAGAGAAAGAATAAGGAGTATTGTTAGAGAAAGAAATTGAAAAAGTGATCATCTAAAATACGGAATGCTCAATTTGAAAAAAATATAAGTAGCATTGTTGTTGATGCTTTTAGACTTGATAATTTAATGAATTTGAAAATGTATTTAAATTTGATTTATTTATTTTTAAATTAAATCCAAACAATCTTTAATAGAGCTGATCATGAGCCGAATTCGAGTATTTTGATTTTTATATTATATATAAAAGTTTAGCCGAGCCAAACTAACTAATAGATAGTTAAAGTTCCGTAATATTATATATCTAAAAAATAACCATGAAAAAATTATTAAGAATTTGAAATCTATAGCAAGATTCACTCAAGATTTAACCTCACAACAAAAAATTTAAATAAAAACTGTAAATATAAAATTTATTGTAATTTCCTTGAACCTTATCTGGTTCCCTAAACTTTTCCTTTGAAGTTTTTTTTTTTTTTTTTGGAAAATTCAATCACTTTTAGAATGTGTTTAAATTGATATGTTTACATACAAGTCAGATACGAGCTGAATTTGATTTATTTTACAGTTTTAATTGTATTTTTTTTAATTCATAATTAAAAAGCTATAGATAATATATGCAGAAAAAATAAGTGTTCCAAATTAAAAATTTTAAATAGATTTAAAATTAATATAATGTGATGCTCAGATTCATTTATTTTAAACGCAAAGAAACTTTCTAATTAATATTTTTTATTTTAAATATGCATTAATATTAGTGGGCCATGTTAGAGCAACCTAATTAATAGAAGGGTCCAGCTTGTCTCAAGTTGAGATTAAGACTGGATCCGTCCAATTCGGTTTATGGGGTCTATTTTTTGGACTTGTTTTAATAATCTGAACCGTTCAATGTGTAAAACTCGTCAAGTATTACATTCCTATAAAAAATCACGTTGATCGGATATCAATAGCTATGTGATCAAATCAATTTTGTATTAAAAAAATGGACGGTGAAACAATTAACGGTTGATAAAAAACTGTTTTGTTCAAATAGCTATCAATATCCGATCAGCATGAATTTTTACAGCCATATAGTACTCGACGAGTTCTACACATTGAACGGTTCGGATTATTAAAACGGGATCCGTGGTAGCACGGTCCAATCCGATCTTGGACTGAACCAAAGCCACTGCCTTAATAGAAAATCTGTCAAACAGGTCAGCTCCTAAAATAACCAAACACTTGAATCAATTAATGTGAGTTTCAAATTTAAATTTTGAAATGACAACATTGTCCATGCTAGCCTCATGAAGCTTGGTAATAAGGCTATGTTTGGCATGTCCATTTGGGCTAAAATAGTCATATAGGACAAAATTGGTTATTTTAACTAAATAGGACAAAATGTCACATCCAAACCATAATCATTTCATTTTTTCTCTCACAAAAGTCAAAAAAACTAAAAAGCCTATCCCAAACAAGACTTTTTAGCCCACTAAAATAGCCAAAACAAAGGAAAAATTCTATTTCTACACACCTAATTACCTCAATGCACGCACTTAATGAAATATTATTTTAATGACAATTATATCCTAAACTAAAATGACCATAATGGACATCCACTAGTACTCATAATATTATATGAAATTATTCTCTGTACACATCTTTTAAAAAAAAAATCTCAATGAATGCATTTTGAGTAAAAAAAAAACTAAACCCTAATTTTTTCATTGTTGTCAATTTGTTTGCTACACACTCTATACTCATCTATTGCTTGCAAAGCAATACTCTCATAACAACTATCATATTGCATTAGTGATGAAAATGTTAGTTTTTTCGTACATAACTTTTTTTTCTTATCCGTTTGCGACTTTCAATTAGACATCAACTGTCGAATTATTTCATTATATTTAGACATCAATTCCCGAAGGTTTTTTTTATTTTTTTTTTCGAAACAAATTTGTCAAACTAATCACTTTTATTCGGAAGTTAAGTTTCGAATTAAATGTATAATTTCAGAAAGCCCACCGAAATCCCCAGACCGAAAAATATAAAAATAAAAATAAAATAAAAATAAAGTGTGTGGAAAGGAGGGTTGAGTGGTGTGTGTGTACAATGATTATAAGTAAAGGATATAATTATAACTTTTAGTGTGTGGATTAAGAAAATTAATTAATAATCAAATTAATAAATATGTATACTAAGAAAAGATGTGCATTAAGTTAATTACGTATATGGAAATAGAATTTTTCAAAACGAAGGCTAAATCAGTTTGCCTTTCAATACTCTATTTCAAGTGAAATGTGAGGATAATTTTGTCTATAGCAATTTGATGGAATGATTACTGCTCTAAAAAACAAAAAAAAAAAATGAGGACCCTTTTTATATAATGAGTCAATTTTGAACGAGCTTTTAACAAATTAAATATAAATTAAATTTTAATAATTTACTTTTTTATAGTGTATATAAGTTTATCAGGCTGAGTAATAAACTATTAAAATTTGACTTAAAAGTATAACGTGTTTTAAATTGTATTTTCATTTAATTTATTTATAGAACGAGTAAATTTCAAACTAAATTTTAACAATTTGAAGTTAAGTACCTTGATTCATTTAAGAGTCACATTTAAGAGTCATACTATCAACTAATGAGTTAATCATTACTAAAGGTTATGATTGATTATTTATTTATATTATAAATTTTTTTATTACTTATTTCTTTCCTTTGTTAGGTGGCATTTCGTATTGTGGGTGTACTATCCTATATCGCTTTCTGAGAGATCACAGCTGTAGACACCCCATTTTTGACCGACCTTAAGACTCACTTGGTGATGTTGCATAATGTGCTCGTTCAGAAGTTTCAGAGTTGCGGCCGTGAGCCTGCCTCCGGACTTCCGAACCCTCTTTTGTACTTTGCCTCGGTTTGCGAACCAGGCTCGGTTTTTTTTGTTTCTTTTCCTGAGGGGAGGGAGAGGTCCCGTAGACCATCTCTCAGTGGCCGTAGGCTACATTTGGTGGCCATAGGCCATTTTTCCCATTTCGGAGTCCGGTTTCCGGTTTTTCGGGACCGTTGGCCGTGTGCCTCGGTTCGGGACCGCCTAACCACCTCCGTTTGTTCTGATTTTTGGCATACATCTTATTTAATCCCTTTTGAGGGACACTGGGGTCTGAGAAACCCACTTCGTGGCCGAATGCCACTTTCGATGCTTAACACCCCATTTTCGGGACCCCGAACTGCGCGTTTTGGCCCCCGAACATTCGTTTTGCAACGGTTTTTGTTCATTTTTGGCAAGTACCTCTGTTTTATCACTAGGGAGGTCACTGAAGGGTGGGAGGCCAGCAGTTGTTGCAGCAACCAGTTATACATCCTCCGACGCCCTCCGGCGCCCGTTTTTCGCACTTCCGGGCTAATGTTGAACACCTTGGGCCCATTTTCTTGAACTTTGAACCACATATTTGTGATGTACACACATGGGAGGACCCTAAAAAATGGTGGCCGGCTATTAATGCTACTTGACCCTTTTGACCCCCTCCTTCCAAGCTAATGTTGAACCCCTTGGGCCCATTTTCTTGAACTTTGAACCACATATTTGTGATGTACACACATGGGAGGACCCTAAAAGTTGGTGGCCGGCCAGTAATTCCACTTGACCCTTTTGAACCCCTCTTTCCGGGCTAATGTTGAACCCCTTGGACCCACTTTCTTGGACTTTTAACCACAGGGTTGTGTTGTACACACATAGGAGGACACCATCAATTGGTGGCCGGCCAGAAAATCTGCTTGACCCTTTTGACACCTAGCCGACCGGCTAGGGGGTGTGGCCGGCCGGCCACCTGCAGCAAAAGTACCAGGCCGGCCGATTTCCTTGCACTGTTCCCTTTACAGTTGTGGGGCTTTATCCCCCAGAAAAGATCTTTATCCGGGGGATATTTTGTGAGGGAAAGTTGCTCTCCTTTTCCCCCACCTTTACACCCCCTCTTTGGCCTTTATAACAAGCAAGATATATCATTTGTTGGGGTTAGAAAAATTCTTCTTCAAGCTTCCATACACAACTCCATCTCTATACCTCTCATTTCCTTGAAAATTCCTAAGTCCTTAAGCACCATTTCTTCTACACCACCAAGCTCTACCATCACCACCTCATTTCCAGCAACAAGGAATGCTTCTCAAAGGCCAAAAGAGCTGCAAATTCGTCCAAGAAACAACAAAAGTCTTAGTCTTCAAGGGTGAGTAACACTTCTCCTCTTTGACCCTTTTTTCTTGATCTATTTGTAAGCCCCACATGCTTTTTGTTTCAAACTCCGGACCTAACTGAAAAGGGCCCTCTTTTGAGCTCATCTTCACTTTTCATTCAGGGCTCAACCCTGTTTGAGCCCTCCATGATGCACTTGCTTCATTGATCCTCTTATATGCCATAATCTTGCATGCTATTTTTGGCCCATGAGCAATCTGTTTTTGAGCATGTTGTAAACTGATATTAGGCTTATTTTGAGCCCCTCTTCATCATTGAAGAAAGGCTCAACACCATTTGGGACTTCCATGTTGTACCTACTTTTATACTCCTCTTTTCTTCCCCATTCTTGCATGCAATGGCAGCCTACCATGCTTTTGTTTTTGGTCATTTTACAGTTCTGAAAGAGTGCTTATTTTGGTCCATTCTTCATGTTTTATTTAGGTCCTTTCATGGTTTGGGACCTCCATATGCCACTTCATGTTATATCTCTCTTTTATTCCCCATTCTTGCATGTTTAGTTAGCCTACCATGCTTTTGTTTTTGGCCATTTTACAGTTCTGAAAAAGTGCTTATTTTGGCCCATTCTACATGTTTTATTAAGGGTCTTTGGCTGTTTGGCGAATATTTTGCATACCTCATGTTATAGCCACTTTTGAGCCTCATTTTGCATCACATTTCTATCATGTTTGTATACTGATTTGAGGTTTTCCATATACTGTAAATATTCATATTTTTGGTCCCTCTTCAATGTTATAGAAGGAAAATTTTCAGTTTGGGTTTTGCTTATATCACTTGCTTCATTACCCCTCTCTTGGCCCCTATTCTTGCATGCCATTTTTGCCATACCTATGCTTGCTGTTTGGCCATGTTTATAACTGTGAAAGTGCCTTTTTTGGGACTTTCTAGCTTCTGTCTTTGCATTGCATGTCCATGTTGTGCATGCTTGGCGTAGCTATAGGCCATTTCGGGTGCCTAAATTCGCATTTCGGGACAATTCCATGCATTTCATGTCATTTCGCCTCATTTCGGGACTGTTTTCCCCCATATTTTAGTGCTGAAATTCCATTAGAATGATTGCTATCCATTCCATGTCATTACATCACTTTCCGCCATTGCCTCGGTTTGCGTGCCCGTGTGCACGCATTTCGAGGCACCTCATTTTTATCCGACGGCATCCTATGTGAGTGTGGCTGAGGCTCACTCATGTTGGTATAAGTCCATATCATGTTTCCATGTCATTACATCACTTTCCGCCATTGCCTCGGTTTGCGTGCCCGTGTGCACGCATTTCGAGGCACCTCATTTTTATCTGACGGCATCCTATGTGAGTGTGGCTGAGGCTCACTCATGTTGGTATAAGCCCATATCATGTTTTCATGTCATTACATCACATTCTGCCATTGCTTCAGTTTGCGTGCCCGTGTGCACGCATTTCGAGGCACTTCATTTTCATCCATCGGCATCCTATGTGAGTGTGGCTGAGACCCACTCATGTTGGTATAAGCCCATATCACATTTTCGTGCCATTCGCATTGTGTATGTCATTTTCTCAGTTTGCGTGCCCGTGTGCACGCATTTCGAGGCATATTATTTTTATTGCATTCTGCCATTTTATCGGTTTGCGTGCCCGTGTGCACGCATTTTGAGGCATCTCATTTCATAGCATTGTGTATGTTAGGATTATATCTTAGTCGCATTTCATGCATATCATACATATTGCATCGTGTTCGGGATAGGAGTTAGCCCGGGCACGGGAAACGAGGTACATTTCGTACTCCGAGTGACGGAATGTGTCTCAATTCCCCAGTCACCGACACTCCGGATTATCCATGATGGAGTCAGGTTTTAGCTGTAGTTTCATGTGTATTCATCATATATTGAGTTGTGCATTTCGACTCCTCGGCCATCATGCCTCGGTATGCGTGATTGGTGGCACGAGGATCGAGACATGCATATATCTGTGCAAATACATTGCTATGCCCCTTTCCTGCTCTCTGTTGCAGCAAAACGAAGAATCAGCAACTTTTCGGGGCTTGGCTCGCATTTCAAGAACAGGTGTAAACAGAGGCTAATTGGGGCATTCCGGTGGATTTCCGCGCAAGACAACCCGGACATGCATCATCCATCAGAAGCAAGGCAATCCCTGGCTTGCATGCCAGTTTTATTAAGCTTTCTTAGTTAATTCATTAATTAATTAGGAATTTGTAATATTTTGGACTGTAATATTCTTTTATTCGGGACCGTAATATTTGGACTGTACTATTTATTCGGACCCTCTGCGTGAGGGCACAACTGTAATAAGTGTGCGTGTGTGTGTTGTATGTCTTCCAACCCCACGTCTTTCTCCCTTTTATTTATCCGCTTATGATGGTTAGATTAGGGCATATTTCAATTGGCATACAGTATGATAGCATGTTTGCATTCATTCATCTGTATTGCATGCACCGGGCTCGGCGCATCATACTAACTGCATTGTACTTTCAATTCCAAATTGAATACATGCTAGTTGTCGCATTCCATATGCCATGTTTAGAATAGCCGAGCTTGCCATAGTTGCATTTTGCATGTGTTGCATTAAGCATTTCTGTATACTTAGGATCATGCATGATTTCTAAATTCTGTTTTGGCTCGGAGTACTCGGTAAGTTCTATGCTTTAGCATCCTTGCATGCGTGTGAGTGACTGCCATGAATAGCATGCTTACCATCAGGCTATGTGCTTATATGATATAACTGCCTGAATGCCTGTGGGTGGAGGCTGGGTTATCTGAATTGGAGTAAATCATCAAATGTTTCAAGCCTACCTGCGGGTAGCAAACCATTTTCAAAAACGAACATGAAATGTTTTGTCCCAATTCAGGCGATCCAGTCTATACTTGTATGCTGTGCGCATCACCTAGTAACCTAGGCTAATAAACCGGAATAAGAACTCACAATGCTTTCAAAAATTGATATCATGGTTAGTAGAGGCCGGTCTATGACCGGGCGAGCGGGGGTGCTCACGAAGTGACCTTCCCCAATCGTACCCAAGTTCCCGAGCCGAGGCAACTTTGGCGATGACGGACACGTGGCCTTTTGGCACCGAGTCAGGGTTTCCTAAATTTCCCAAAATAAAATATTTAGGTGGCGACTCTGTATCTGGCAAAGCAGTCCATGTTTGGCACTTCTTTCAAAAAATCTGTTTTCTCAAAACGATTTGCCGGATTTGGACTCTTTGGTTCAGACTTAGAACCGTGACTAACGAAAGTCGAGTCCGAGTTGTAGCGAGGTCCCCCGCGGGCTTGTTACAACAGCTCCACTATATAAGTAGGGTAACTCTCTTAGACTACAGTCCACTAGGAAGTTATGTGAGTGCACTATCCCATATCGCTCTGTGAGAGATTACAGTTCCACTACATAAGTGGACTAACTCTCTTAGACTAGTATGAGGCATTTTAAAGTCATAAGTGATTAGCTATTGATTTTTGTCTAACTCTTTTAGGGTGTGTTTGTTTGGACGGACTGGATAAGAGGGGATTGTAATCCATCGGACTGTTAGTCCCGGGATACATTGTCCCGGGACTATTTGGTTGGGTTGTATTTGTATCCTATGTTTGTTTAATCATGGGATTAGATGTCTGGATTGGACTATTTTTAGTGAATCTAATGTTTGGTTAGACGGACTAGATAAGGATAAATATTCAAAAGACTATTTTACCCTTGTAATCTATAATTTATAATTTAACAACACTAAAAAAATTTAATTTATAAGGCCATAATTTTTAATTTATTATTTTCAATTAAATTAAATTTATAAATAATAATTTTTTATTTAATATATAATTTTAAATCAACGACAATAAAAAAATAATTTTATTTAATATATAAATTAAATTTTCAACAACACGAAAAAAATTTAATTTATAAGGCCATAATTTATAATTTATTATTTTTAAATAAATTTAATTTATAATTTATATTTTTTATTTAATATATAATTTTAAATTAACAACACTAAAAAAATAATTTTATTTAATATGTAAATTTAATTTTTTAACAACACTAAAAAATTTAATTTATAAGGCCATAATTTATAATTTATTATTTTTAATTAAATTAAATTTATAATTTATAATTTAAGTTTTTTATTTAATACATAATTTTAAATTAACAACACTAAAAAAATAATTTATAAATGTTCAAAAGACTATTTTACCCTTTTTAATTGTTTACTAAGTAATAGCATGGGGTAAAATGGACATTTCACAAAATAATCCCATGGGATACCAATTCCATGGTTTCTATCACACACCTCCCCATGGGATAGGATAGTCCCATGTTTGTGGGACTAATAGTCCGGAACAAAATTTTTCAAACAAACAATGGACTATTAGTCCGGTGGGACTAATAGTCCAATCCCACCTCCTTATCCTTCAAAACAAACATGCTCTTAGGGGTTAACTGTTGGCTTTCGCCTAACTTTTCCAAAGCCCCATCTGTCTATGGGAACTTCCTATTTCGACAACCAATCCATTGGAGAGTTATGTGGGTGCACTATCCTACATCGCTTTATGAGATATCACAGTTCCACTATATAAGTGTGGACTAACTCTCTTATACTAGTATGAGGCCTTTTAATGTCGTAACGAGTTAGAGAAGTGTGGACTAACTATCTTAGACTAGTATAAGGCATTTTAAAACCGTGAGAAGTTAACTGCTAGTTTTTGCCTAATTTCAAAGCAAACAATAACGTGCTAGGCACGATTTTTGATCTTAGGCTTACAAATCTCTATGATTAGATTTTCTTCAATCATTGATTGTGCACGCGTAATTGTTTTCGTATTTGTAAAGTGTAATTATATTTTTCTAACTAGTACAATATGGAATTTGATAAAAAATTATTAATTGTTGAGATTAAGGAATTAAATAAATAGTATGCAAAGCTACTCCTATGTATATTTGGGACTATCATATTTTTTAAATTAAAAAAACACTTATGATTCAAAATAAATTACTTTAATTCTAGTTTAGACAGTACAAAATAAAATGATTAATTGAAACAACCCATTAATTTCCTCTCTGTTTATGCATACAAATCATTATATCATTAATTACAATGCATTATTGAGAAATTTTACTATACACACCTTAACTTATGTCTTTTTCTTCTTTAGTTATGATCAATTTTCTTCTTTAATTATAAAGATTTAATTCCGACATTGTTTAAGGTTGTATTTGTGAAGAGATTTATGTTGAGAAAATAAAATGAAATGAATTCATGAAAGAAAAAAACAAAAAAAAAAAAAAACCGTTCTATTTCGTATAGCCATTGCCCCTTCCACCAAGGCTCTGTTTACAAAAAATATTTTCTTATAAATTGATTTTACATAGAAAAATTATTTTTTTTTTGTTCTTCCATATTTAGTTGACACTTGAAACAAAATTATTTGATTGTCTAAAAGAGAAATTTTGATTCAATAAAGTGTCATTCATGACTTTTTAGTGAGCTAATATATTTATTTGAAAAAGTTAATTGTATTGAAAATGTAGTAAGTTAGAGTTTAACTTTTTTTTAAATTGACTTATCAAATTTTTAAAAGTAAGTCATGTTTGAAAAAATAATCAAAAAATATTTTCTTTAAAAAATATTTTATTTGCCTTTTGGTCAACTAAATAATATAAAATGAATCAAAAATATTTTACATAAAAACAAACCAAACCCAAATGTTAAGTGATTTTGTTATAAATGTGATCATAATTCTAACATGCATTAGAATTAAATTTTGAGTAGCCTCTCAAGCTAAGTATCTAATTGAATTTATTTCGCTCGGTTCTATAATCTCTCTGCCATCTAGGGATTCTATTTACATTCAAAAAATCATTAACTACTCTTAATTTTTAATTACATCCTGTTTAATTATTTAAAATTTTATTTAACTCTTATTACACCCTATTATTTTTCCCAAATTACCCTCAAGGTAAACACAAATAATAAATAATAAACAAATTAAAAAAACTAAATTATTTCAAAAACTTTTCAATACATAAAATAATTCTCAAATACAGAAAAAAAAATCCAAACTTATAAGCACATAAGCATTATAAAACCTTTCAATACAAAAAAAAAAAAAAAAGGAAACTTTTACATTATAAATTATCCACAAAAATGCCCCTCGAAAAGTAAAAACCAAAATAAGAACAACTCCAATAATATGTTATTATTAATCTAACTACTTGACCCTTTAATTTTTGTCAAAAAAACAATATAGAAAACAATTGATGGTGCTCTACAAAAATTGTGAAACCCCTTTATATGAATACTTACCTCATTTTTTATGGGTTGCTTGAAAAACCTATTTTGATTATTGCTCTCATCCATTATTTAATTTTGTTCAAACTTTCTTTTAGGGTTTAGGGTTTCAAAATAATAACAAAAACAATGATGTCGATGATGATGGTGAGTTTTGGTAGGGTGGATTAGAGTTTTGGAGAGAGGATGAGAAGGAAGAGAAGAAGAAGAAGAAGAAGAAGAAGAAGAAGAAGAAAAAAAAAATAACTTTGATCTCTTGGGGAAGAAGATTTAGAAATTTAAATAGGAATAACTGATATCATGAGAGAAAAAAAAAATTATTTTAGAGTTTAAGATGTGTTGTTCTTATTAGTAAATTTATATTATGATATAATAGAAATTAAAATTTATGAATTTAAGTTAAGCGTACTAAGACATATTTTGGATTCAAATACAATCCCCCGACTACTTAGATATGAAGTTTATGTCAAAATTTAGAGGTCTATCTCTCTGATGCTATAGCACTTGTATCTTTCAAAGCTTTTGGGGAAGTGTATTCGAATCCTTTATTTTTATTTTGAAAATCTTTGGTGTTGTTGTACGTTACTTTTGGAGGGGTATAATCCAATTTAAACTTGTTGGGTTTGGTTGTTCACACTTATTCTTGTCAAAAGTTCCTTGGAGACTTAGAAATTCTATTCTAGGGTCGACACCACCCTTCCTAAGGGTCAACCCTTACCTGTTGGTGAAGTTTCAAGGAGTGTTGCTGGAAAATAGAGTAGACACCAGACTGGAGAGGGTCGACCCTCTTATGTCTGTGTGTTAGTTGCTGGAAGATAGGGTAGACACCCGACTGGGAGAGGGTCGATCCTCTTATATCTGTGTGTTGGTTGCTGGAAGATAGGGTCGTGTGTGTTTTTTTTCAAATTTTTGAGGTCCGAATGGGCCCTATCTAAGGGGGTTTTTAGGCCTATTATTTTATTTGACCTTTTGTGCTTTTCCTCACTACTGTAAATAGGCTCAAACCATTTTTTTTCTCTCATGATTTTCCTTCCATTTTTCCTCTTAAACCGTGATTCCTCTCTTCTCTCTCTAAAACTCAACTTTTTCACTTAAATCTCTAGATCTACTCACCTAGAGTGATCTTTTCACCTTGCTCCTTTCAGATAAAGTGTAGAGCTTGTCAAGGGCTTCATTTTGATCGAGCCAAAATGTGGTTTCGTCGCCATCGACTTTTGAGCTTTCTCTCTTCTCTCTCATCTAAGCTTGAGGTAGGGATATTCTACTCTTTAATATAAGCTTTAACCTAGATATTTGTCATTTTGTATAAATTGTGGGATTTGGGAAGATTTTGGTAAAAGTTAAGGTTTGGGTTCTAAACTAAAGGAGGGTTTTCGTGTTGATTTACAAAGTAACCTTGGGGGTTTGTGTATGAGGTTCTTTATTGTTGAAGTGGTGAGATTTAGACCCATGGGTTGTTATTTTCGAAAAATGGGAAATTTTGCCTAAGTTGAGTTGAAATAACTATTTAGGTAAATAATGAAATCGGTTTGGGGATTATGAAATTGGGGGAAATGTGATTGAATGGTGTAGTTTGGTTTGATAAATCACACACCTATGGAATTTGATAAATTATCTTTTGATATATTTATTTATATGTTTAGATATATCTGTTTTGGGATATCGGTGGAGGCTAGCTATGATTGTTGTAGAAACTACGTGAGAATTAGGATGATTGAAACTAATCAATTGAATTATGCCATTGAATATAACGGTTTGATTAAACCATTGAATATATGTTTTGATTAGTCATTGTATATGACAAAGTGTTTAAATACATTGTATATGTATCTTTGTTTGGGAGGAGATAGAGGATGTACTCCATTGTTTGGGAGGATATAGGAGATGGACTCCGTTGATAATTAAGTTGGCCGGAGTGTCCAGGGTGAAAGTCCCGAAATCTTATATATTTATGGGTGTCGGTTCCCTCGGACGTGGTTCCGTAAAATGGCAAGAAATAGAAGTGTTGGATTGATGAATGTGATGAATGTAATGTATTGTGAACCATTGAGTTGTAGTCTCATATTGGTTGCTTTGATAATAATGAATTTGGTTAATTGATTTACTCGGAATGGAAGAATGGAAATGAATTGAGGTATTGGCTATTTATGTTGAATGACCTTGAAAAGAATATGTGTTGGTTAAGAATGTTGCATATTTATCTAATGCTCATATTTTAGTTAATTTTCATATATGGTTTAGTATATCTCTACTAGGCTTTGGCTCACCCTACTTGGGAAACCATTTTCAGGTACAGGTGACATGCCACCTCCAAGGACATAGCTTGGGAGGCTTAGAGGTTAAAGGCTCTACTTTTGTGATTTCATTTTTGTGTTTGCATGTCTTCTTTTAAGCCGAGGGCTTTAGTTGTAAAGAGCTTCTGACTCTCTCTTTTGTTGTAACCAAATGATTACTTGGAAAGATGTAAGCCCTTAGGGCATTTATTTTATTATTCTAAATTAGAGTTACATGCTATGGTTTCAAGATTGATATTTATGAAAGTGTAATGCATGTGATATCTTTTGTAATATTAACTCTGATGAATGAAAGTATAACATTTCTATTATGTCTCTAGACCTTATGAATGGTTGAGTTGTATAATATTTTGAGGGCGTTACAACTTGGTATCAGAACGTATCGGGTTTGAATACTTTTTGTACGTGGGAAGTGGTTAGAACCACAATGGGTTTGTCTCGCTTATTAGAGACTTATGTATGATGTTATGTGCTTATATGATAACATGTTTATGTGACTGTATGGGTACGGGATTTAATTTCTAGGATGTTGATCGGATCTATGGGTTTCTAGGAGTCCTGTTGGAAAGGCACTTGATCACTATCGTTTCTAACTGGAACTCTAGCAACGTCACGGGATGGTCATTATCCAGAAATGGAATTCGTATGTGCTTATGTGATTATGTGCTTATATGGAGTGAATTACTATTATCCATCGTATTAGGACACGAGTGAGTTAGCTTCGACACATTTATGAATGTGCAAATCTCTTATTACCCTTATTAGGATGCCTAGACGAGGAAGTGACAATTTCCCTCATTCCACACTGGAAAAGTTACGAAAACGGTTTATGGAGTTACGCCAAGGTACTACACATTTGGTATAGTTTGAAGCATGGTTTACTAACTTGTCGATATTTGCTCCAAAGTTGGTTGCAACAAAGGAGCGACGTTGTCTTGAGTTCAAAAGGAGCTTGTGTGATGCTATTTGGAGAAGAGTTGTTAGGAAATACATAGAGATTACGTTGCCTTGGTAGAGGCAACGGCTCACGTGGAGACCGTTATCAATAGTGTTGGTCAAGATGTGGAGGAAGAGTCCATACCGACAAGTTCAACTGTTTGGAGAGGTAGTAGACCTAGTAAGGCATGCGTAGTTGACGCCTCGGGCTACTCTCGTTTCATCAGACTCGTCCTTTGAAGAGTCTAGCCAGACTTAGGCGTTCTCGAGTCAACCTCGGAATAGAGGATCACCTTGGTGTTTTCGATATGGTTGGACAGGCCATGTTTGGCACCGATGTCCTCTGAGGGAGCAGCGCCAGTTTTAGTAGTCCAAGGAGGGAGAATAGTGAGGCTTGAAGTGTGACAGAGTTTTGATTCTTCGCAGTGTTATTTGATATTATATTATGAAAGGGTTGTATGCCAACGGATATTGTTTATATATGTGTATTTGGTTGTAAACCCAAAAGGTGTGGTTATGTAATTAACTTTGTGCTCATTGGTAATGTGTTAATAGAAGTGGTACGAATTGAAAATCCTAGTGTTTTTTATGCCATATTGATGTCGTGGGAAATGGGTTGGCTTGTGATGTCTCAGGTCAGTCACGAATGCCTTGTGAAAAGGCAGGGATGTGTTTTATTTTGGACTTTGAGTCTTGAGGATAGAGGACTGGTGGTTGGGTCCTATGGTATTCGAAGTTGGTTAGCACGTAGTCAACTTGGAAATTGTTCTCGGGTTGTGTTAATGGACTTAGGGGCATGGGGGCCTCGCTTATGGGTGTATTTGATTGGTGTAGTTATATAAAACCCCTTGAATTGGAGCAACGTGTTAATGTGAAAATTTTGCAAACACCTTACGCCATTGAATTATGACGGTTAATATTGTTGGTGTTATATTGGTTTGAGACTTCCGCGATTTGGAAAGTTATGTGTGTGTAGACGTCCCCGAACGCCCCGGGAGGGTGAGGTCCCATTCTGTTCATTTGGGCTCACTACAGTTCGGACTCAAATTGTCACTGTTCTTAATCTGAACCAAAGAGTCCAAATCCGGCAAGTCGTTTTGAGAAAAACAGATTTTTAGAAAAGAAGTGCCAAACATGGGCTGCTTTGCCAGATACAGAGTCGCCACCTAAATATTTTTTATGGGGGAATTTAGGAAACCCTGACTCGGTGCCAAAGGCCACGTGTCCGTCATCACCAAAGTTGCCTCGGCTTGGGAACTTGGGTACGATTGGGGAAGGTCAGCTATGAGCACCCCCTCTCGCCCGATCCGAAGATCGGCCTCTACTAACCGTGATATCCGTTTTTGAAAATGTTATGTGTTCTTATTCTGGTTGTTAGCCTAGAATTACTATGTTATGCGCACAGCAAACAAGTATAGACCAAATCGCCTAAATTGGAACAAAACATTTCATGCTTGTTTTGAAAATGGTTTGCTACTCGCAAGTAGGCTAAAATGCAGGTTTTGCCACCCTCGAGTGGGTTTTTAGAAAAGATGGTTTTGCCACTATCTAGTGGGCTTAAAACTCACAGTTTTAATACGTTATCCCAATTTAGGTAATTCAACATCCATCCACAGGCATTCAAGCAGTTATATCACATAACCAGCTAGCCTCATGGTAATCATGCTGTTATGGCAACACTCACATGCATGCGGTATGCTAAAGCATAAATGCTTACCGAGTACTCCGAGCCAAAACAAAAACTAGTTAGTAATCATATGCATGATCCTAGTTCTTGTTAAGATGGCTAATGCAACACATGCAAAATGCAACTAAGATAGGCTCGGCTAATCTACAATGACATGTGAAATGCTACAACTAACACATATTCAATTTGGAATTGAAATACAAATGCAGTTAGAATGATGCGCCGAGCCCAGTGCATGCAAGACAAATGTATGAATGCACGCATGCATAGCATAAGGTATGCTAATTTAAATATGCCCTAGTCTACCATCATAAGCGGGTAAATAAAAGGAATGAAATACGTGGGGTTGGAAGACATACACACACTCACGCACACTTATTACACAATTGCCCTCGCTCGGAGGATCCAAATAAATATTACAGTTCGAATACTAAATTAATTATTACAGAATTTCTAATTAATTAACAAATTAAACGCAGGATTAAAGTGGCCACAGCCCCTGCCTCGAAATGCGTGGATGATGCATGCTTGACTCGCCTTGCTCGGAAACCCGTGCCATGCCACTGTTGCCTCTGTTTACACTGCTCTGCTCCTCTAAAAATTGTGCAACTCCCAAGGTGCACTCTCTGGACACTGGGGAGCATCACCGACCAAGTGGGATCACCACCGGCCATGTCCGGATGGTTATCGGCCATTTATAAGTCCATCGGCTAACAATTAATGGTCGGTCGGCAGTATAGGTGGCCGGTCGGCCAAAGCTTCCTGCAGAACCTGTTTTTGGACAGCAGCAGAGGGCAGACAGTGCATGACAAGGAAATTCAAAGCAATGTATGCATGGCCACTCTCCCTATCATGCAATGGACTCAAGGGAGCATGGCCCTCGACCCTCGGGCCATCAATCACGCATTTCAATGCATGATAGCCCAAAAGTCAAGTATGCATTTCAATGTCAAATGCAATACACACAAAACATACAAGGGACCCAACCTCAATCATGGTTGATCAAGAGGCGAGGCAATGCACAACGATGCACATGTGACCTAAGCATGCAAGCAAACATACAAACATGCAATGCAACTACATGGCACACACAATGCTAACAACATAACATGTACAACGCATTGAAACATGGCATACATAATGCAGGATGGACTTACACTAACATGAATGGACCTCATCCACACTCACATCAGTAGCCATTAGATGAAAATGAGACACTCGAAATGCATCCACACATGCACGCAAACCGAGGACCAAGCCTAAGGCATCAAATGCCACTCTACCCAAAGCATGGCAAGGCATGGAACTTGATATGCAAACATGTGAATTTTAGCACTGGAATATGATACAAAACAGCCCCGAAACATGGAAACATGGCACCCGATGCATGGAACGAACCCCGAAATTCGAAACTAGGCACATGGAATGACTTACAGCTATACAAAGCATGCATTATTTGATCATGAAGCATGAAGACAGATGTAAGATAGTCCCAAAACATGCATATTTCCAGTTTATAACCAGTCTCAAAAATGAACACAAATAGGGCTAATCTATCATGCAAAAATGGCCCTAAAAGAGAGATTAAACACAAAGGGACAGCAGCTGGCCCCAAATGGCAAAGAGCCCTTCAACAAAGTTGAAGAGGGGATCAACAAAAGGCACTTTACAGTTTACATCAAGCCACGAAAATAATCACAGATAAGGGAAAACTATCATGCAAGAAAAGGCCTAAAAGAGGGGTAAAGAGGCAAGTGACAGCTGCTGGCCTCAAACAGAGGAGAGCCCTTCAACAATGTTTAAGAGGGGCTCAAAAAAAGTTATTTTACAGTTTATGGAAAAGTCCAAAACAGCTCACAAATAGGCCTAAAATACTATGCAAAAATTGGCCTAAAAGAGAGTTTAAACACAAAGGGTGAGGAGGGAACCTCAAATAGAGAAAGACCCTTAATCAAACGTGGAGATGAGTAAAAAAATATGACTATTTATAGTTTGGGTCGGAGCCCAAAAATGCAAGCAAGAAAGGCTTATAAATGAAGTAAAAAAAGACTAGTTTAGGGGAAAAGTGTGCTTACCCTTGAAGAGCAATGAACCAGCAGCCTTTGGACCAAGAAGAGGAGCTCCTAGCCTCTGGAAATCAGCTTCAAAAGGCTGGAATGGAGTGTGGATGTGTGGAGCTATGGGTTGGTGTGTAAATGGTGCAAGGCTTTTAAGGTTTTGAGGCTTGGAAGAAAGGGAGAGGGAGAGATGTAAACAAGGCTCTAAACAAGAATTTTGTAACCCTCAAAAATGGAGCTAGGGGGTCTGGTTTTATAAAGGGAGGAGTGGAGGAAAAGGAGGGGAAAACCAATTCAAATTTTCCCCCCAAAAGGGCAAACCCTCGGGCAGGGGTTTTGGTGCAAAACAGCTGGCACAGCTGGCATCCACTCAATCTGTAGAACACTCCGGAAGGTCATCGGCTAGCAAAATTGGTCGGTCGGCTACTTTAACTGGTCGGTCGGCCATCTGTTCTGGTCGGTCGGCCATCTATTTGGTCGGTCGGCAGAATGTTTGGTCGGCCGGCAGGAAAAATCTGCTCTGCAGGTCCAACTTCAAATGGGCATAAATCCTTCATATAAACTCCTTTTCAGGTCATTCTTATGTCCAAATTGAAGCCCCGGAAGTAAGATTTCCAATGGAGCTAGCCGTACATCAAAATTCCAACTATGAAAAAGTTATGCTTATTTTGGTGAAGGTTACTCAGTTTCGATCCAACCGGGATGATGCCCAACTTCAACCAATCATATCTCCGCCATCCGGACTCGGATTTAAGAGATTCTTGAATAACAAATGAAGCCCCGAAAGTCTTCTTTCTAACGGTGGTGGCCTCATAGCTTAAATTCATTTGTATAGACAGATAAGCTTGATTTAGCGAGGACTGCTCGTCCATCTCTTAGCGTTTCTTGCCTATCTTCTTCTCCAACTTGGTTTCTTCTCTCTTCCCCTTCTTTCTTCAACTTCAAACCCCTAAGCAAGGTGTTTTGAAAGATTTTTCAAGGATTTCATCTCTCTTTTATTCATTTCCACTTTGTCCTTACTCAGTTTATCGAAAAGTGCACCATTTGACAAAATGTGAGCCTCGGAACATTGTAGAAACTTTATTTCAAAAATGTTTTGAAAGAGAGGGTTCTAAGGTCTAAAAACCCTCCAAAATAACTTTGGTCCAAAATGGGGTGTGAAGTTGAGATTTGTCTCTCTCCTTGCCGAAGAAACTGAACCTTTGCCCTACACACCTTTCTCCACCAAGTAAACCATCAGTAACGCCCAAGTCTTGAGGGCGGTCAAAAATGGGGTGTCTACAGTGTGCTGTACTATATTTCTTCGTACTGTATGTATTTCTATTTATTGTTGTGATAGAAATTTCATGCGAATTAGGTAAATTAAAACTAATTTCTCACCCGTTGTCATTGAATATGATTATATCTTTAAATAAATTGTATATGTAAGATGTTTGGAGTCACCGTAGGTGTGATGGTTGTGATTGGGTGAAGGTTGAGATTCACTGGATATTGTTGGGAAATAAGTTGGAGGGTGAGTTCGGCTCTGTGGCCTTTTATGGCATTCATTTCAACTGAAAACTCTGATTTGAAATTTCGTGGATTGTTTGGAGAAAATGTTTGGAAAACAATTAGTCTCCTTGAGATTTTGGAACAAAATTTTTGTTGGAAAAGGATGTAAGTTTGAATAATTTTTAGAAAAAGGAGGTAAGTGGTGAAAGAGCCTTTGAAATAACAAGAAAAACCGTTATTTTAATCAGATTATGTGATTGTTCTGTTCAACATTGTAGGGGTAAGATTCTGTTATGGTTGGATTTCAGTTACTAGTTATGTACATTTTATTTTCTGATCTGTTGTTTCTTGGGAAGGGGTGTTAGTCCCTTATCATAATATTGGTTGTTAGCATTAGTGGGGTGGTGTGTTGTGAACAGCTAGTAATATGTTTCAGACAAAGGTATAGTGGAGGTTTTCTAAGTTTTAGGACTCTTTTATTATGCTTGAATGCAATAAGTATGTACCTTAATTCTGGTTAAGTCAGGTGATGCTGTCAGAAGGGTTGGTTGGGTATATAACCCGTGGTTAGGGTGTGACCTGTGTGTAGGGTCACAGTGGTTTGGTGCTTATGGGCAAAGGTTTGGGATAACGGCGAGGAGATTGAGGACTTCATTTGTTCTTCTGGAGAGTTAGGATGGTAAGCCTTTGAAAGCCCTGTCGGTGTTTTGCGTTGGCGCCGGGGCTTAGTTCAGAGTAGTTGTTCAATAGTAGCAATGGCTAGTGGATTAACACGGATGCTTAGGCCAAGTTTGGGAAGACTAAATAAGTGCACTTTTTGACTTTTTATGAAATATGGGTTGGATTTGGGTTGGGTTTGAAATGATGTGTTAGAGAGGTGATGTGACTTAAATAAGATGATGTGACTTAAATAGGATAGTGACTTTTTAACTTTTTGGATTTTTTGGAGGATGCCAAACTTAGCCTTAGTATTTTGATTGTACTCTTGTGATGAGTGACAAATAGAATGTGGAATAAGGAGTTGACCTTATTGGTCATTGAGGGATGGAGGTGTTATGTTTGTTTGTGTTCGATTCAAATGGTTACGTAGTAACGAGGGTGTTGTGGCGTGGTAAGCCTTTGCTAGTTAACTTGGTGTGAGGGAAAAAGTGGGTAAATTTCGTTATTGTGAATTCAGTCGAGGTTGTGAGTACATCCTCAGAATAAGGAACACAGTGTGGGTGTAGAATATCGGGCATTAAGTGAGAAGGTTTTGCTAGTATGATATGTGGTCGTATGTGGTTTGTATGTTGTTATTAGAATATGTATAGAAGGAGATCGGTCACAGGGCAATCCCAGGAGAGTGCCTTGGTAAGGCAATTGTGTAGTTAATGATTGGGTTGAGTAATTTAATGTTCGAAATTGTTGGGTCACTTTGGTGTGGGTGTTTGTTGTCCAGTTTGGATAGTGGAACTCCGAGTGAGGTAGTAAGATTGTGTAGAGTGAGTGATGCACTCTGTCAAAGTTGTTTCAACTTATTCGGTCCTTTTGTGCGTTGACTTGAGATGGTGTATTGGGTTTGACTTGAAAAGTTTGGTTAGGACTCAAATGTGAAACAAGGATGTGTATGCCATTTAGGCATACATGTGAGGAGTGAATGAAAAGTCAGAGTACCATGGGATAACTTTGAAGAATCTGAAGTGATTCATTGAACCGGAGAGGTTGTGTATGAAACTCCATTTAGAAGTTGGCGAGGTTGAGCAAGATGTTGGTGTTGAAGACTGGCACGAGTGAATAAAGTTAGATAGCTAATTGGTCAATACTTGGGTTGGTTGACATATAGTCACCTCGAGAATCGGTCGAAATTGTAGGTTGTGTACTTAAACGGTGTCTTGGTGTGGAATGTAAGTCCCTCATGGAAAGTTGGAAGGTTTTTTCTGTAACGCCCCGATACTACACTATTGATTGTAGCCAAGGGAGAGTCACTATTAAGGTGTATACGTCTACTTCTATAGAATACCAATACATAACAACCATAATAATATTAATTTCAAAAGCTTGTTCCATTACATTACATCCCAAAGAAAATTTAAATCTTCATACGAGTCTTACAAAATATGAAAAGAGAAATTTTTAACTTTTCTAAGATAGTCAAAGGTCTTCGAATGTTTCATGCTCGTCGTCTCCAGCTATATGTTCCTCTTCGGCACCTGGCATAACATGCCGTGAGCTTTGAATGCGCAGTAAACACACACACACATCGCAACCTTTTTTCCTGAGTCCAATACACAATCACAAATATAACATCAAGTAGTAGAGCATGATACACAACACAACAAATAAATAAATGGTTACAAGTTAACTGTTAGTAAACTAGAAATCCCCCAGAGAGATTTTGTCCTCCCAACCACAAGAATCGGACTCGGATTATTTGGTATGCCCCCATCTTTTGCTGCTTTGTTGCAGAACTAACCTCGGATGCCTACCATCGGTTATATACCGCGTAGCGCCAACTACATGGCCACAAAAGAGACGGTGAAATAGGGCCTTGCCCAAAACCCTCCTCACACCAAACCACCTAGGGTCCGAATACAACCGCTCCGTTCAAGGGTTCCGAAAACCACTTGTGCAAGACTTTAACTTCCAATTAGGGACGCATCCCAACAACCATATAACACATTTCTCATCTTTCCATTACTCAAGTGCTCGAAAACCCAATACCCTCCCAATTAGGTTTCCCGTTGAGTTAAAAGTTTTAAGTCAAGGTTAGTCCAACTTACAAGATAATAATATCCACATAAACATGCATCCTTAAGATGAGAAAGATAAATAACATAACACATAAAATATTTTGCCAAGATATGATCATAACACATTTTCATGAATACCAGGACATAAAACATCCATGCATAACAAATATTTCTAGATTTAATATCACATAAAGATTAAAATGAAAGGCTAGTGTAGATCCTTCACCGGACTCGGTCTTCCTATGATTCGTAGAGAATTTGATCTAGTTTCTAGAACATTTTTCGGAAATGGGTTTGCTTTTCCAGATTTTAAGTTATTTACAAAACATTCCAGCGCTGTCCAGATTCTGTCCAGACCCGTCGATCGTTACGAAATTTTGATTTTCTTGCAAACCGTTTAATGTTTTTCATTGAAACCAATTTTATTTGAAAGCTAACTCCTTAAGGAAAATTTTGACCAAAAATAGAGGTCAAGAATAATTTTATACATTTTTCTGGAATTTTTGAAAGTGGGCTGTAAAAACAGTTTCTAGGGTAGATGTCCAAAACAAGAAGATTTATAAGAAAAGGGTTCCACCCAAAGGAAAGTTTTCGTTTTTTTTGTGAAGAAAACATGCTAACCAGCATATATTTAACTCAGAAAGTTTGCTTGAAGGTGTGTCCTTGGAAAGTTGAGAGATTGATATGGAGAAAAAGATGGTTTTGTACCGAGATGGGAAAATACAAAAGAGATAGAATCAATACTCAACTCTTAGCATTTTTAACACAAGTAACTAATAAATAACAGATCTGAAACATTATCTAGAACCCTAAGACATGTATTTGAAAAAGGAAAAAGGAAAAATGAAAGAGAAGGTTGTGTTGTGGCTTACATGCTAAGCATTGAACAAGATGGCTCTCTTCTCCCTTCCTCTTCCTCTCAAAATTCCTCTCTTGTTCTCTTTACTCTCCTTAGGTCGAATGTGGAAGTGTGAGAGTGTTGCTTGGTGATATTTATAGGCAACCTTGGTGTAGTTGGTATTGAAAGGTTGTCATTATAGCCTACTAGTTAGGATATGATGGAACCACTACTTAAAAAATGAAAGGACCCTAGCCCACTAGTTAGGTTATGAATGAACCACTACTTTGAGATTTAAATGAACACGAATTGATATTAAATGAACACTAAACACTAATTGATATTAAATGAACACTAAATACTAATTGATATTAAATGAACACTAACTAGAATTAAATGAACACTAGTTAGACTATAAATGGACAATAGTTGGAATATGAACGGCCACTATTAAGGATATTCCTGTTTTGATAAAATAACAAAAACAATATTAATCAACAAGATTTGAAATAATTCTCATAACTGAGGGGCTTTAAGCAAATAATTAAAACCTTTTTTTTTTGTTTTTAAAGAGAAAACATTTTTCAGGGCTTCACAGTTTCAGTGGTAGTAATCGGTTTGGGATTTCGGTTGAGAACTTTTGTCTTATAAGCGCTTTGCACCATTATGTGATCAATGGTGTGCAATTTCTTCCTTTGTGTTATTGCGTTACTGGCATTTCTAAAATTTGTAGGGGTTCTTATTTTGGAAATCTTGTTTTGGGTATTGTAACACCACCGTGAGTGTGATGGGTTTTGTGGGATGACTATGTTGTCATTTACTCGAGGAATGTTGAAGAATAATTTGGAGGAAAATCAAGTGTTTTGGAACAAATGGGATAGATTAAGCATTTTCTTTAACTTGAACGGAATATCTTATACCATGTGTTGAGAAGTCACATTTTGATCTAGCCTAAGTTACTGGTTACATGTTGTATGTCCTTTGGCAAGGGCTTGGAATTGTCGGGTATTGATGTGCTATGACGTTATTGATTATTCGTATTTTATTTTGCGTTCTCGTTCTACGAGAGTTGACTGAAAGCCTTGTGTGCGAGTGGTTTCCTTTTTCCTATGTTGGAGTGTTAAACACTCAAATGGTGATTCGAGTATTGTAAGTAGTCAAGTCATGGTGGATGTCATGAAGCATGGCTATTATTGACGACGTTGTTACTACTATTATCGGGGGAATGTGTTATTGTCTTATAAACCGCCGCGAGTTTGGCCAGTTCGGGAAGTAATCATATTCGCTCCTTGTTGTTGAGTCGAGTCTTGTGAAGCAAGACGATTCTATTAGTTACGGTATCATGGAAACATCTCGGGATTGAGGAAGCTACTTGGGAGCGTGAATTGGAAGTCCGTGAGAAATATCTGGACTTATTCGTTGGTATTTGAACATATGTCGAGATTTTAGTTTGTTAATGAAATGCTAAAACATTGTATATGTTGTGGGTGTCTTGAAACAATGGATTCAATATGAGCATTGTATATGTTCTAGGAATATAGAATATTGTATGTGTTGTATCAAATTTGGAAACATTTATATGTTTTGGATTATGAAAGCATTGTGAATGTTGAATATGTTTCGGAAACGAAAGTTTAATTTGAACATTGTATATGTTGTTTAACTCTTGGAAATGCAAATTTATCATAAACATTCAATATGTTTTGGAAATATGAGATGCACGTATTGAAATTGGTTAAATTCGGAAGGCTCATATTGATAATATATGTTGACATATATCTATTGTGGAATTGTTCTTTTGTGGAATGATTGAATGACCAGTAAGTGGGTCATGGTAATGAGAATTGAATTGTAATCATTTGAAAATTGGGCAATCATGGTTTTGAAACTTGTACTAAAATTTCGGGGACGAAATTTCCTAAGGGGGGGGGGAGCTTGTAGCACTTGTATCTTTCAAAGCTTTTGGGGAAGTGTATTCGAATCCTTTATTTTTATTTTGGAAATCTTTGGTGTTGTTGTACGTTGGTTTTGGAGGAGTATAATCCAATTTAAACTTGTTGGGTTTGATTGTTCGCACTTATTCTTGTCAAAAGTTCCCTAGAGACTTAGAAATTCTATTCTAGGGTCGACACCACCCTTTCTAAGGGTCGATCCTTACCTGTTGGTGAAGTTTCTGGGAGTGTTGCTAGAAAATAGGGTAGACACCAGACTGGAGAGGGTCGATCCTCTTATGTCTGTGTGTTAGTTGCTGGAAGAAAGGGTAGACACCAGACTGGGAGAGGGTCAACCCTCTTATGTCTGTGTGTTAGTTGTTGGAAGATAGGGTAAACACTGGACTGGGAGAGGGTCGACCCTCTTATGTCTGTGTGTTAGTTGCTGGAAGATAGGGTCGACTCCCTCCTGTCTAAGGGTCGACCCTTGTGTGGTTTTTTCTGATTTTTAAGGTCCAAATGGACCCTATCTAAGGGGGTTTTTGGGCCTATTATTTTATTTGACCTTAGGGTTTTTTTCTTACTACTATAAATAGACCCAAACCATTTTTTTTCTCTCATGATGTTCCTTCCGTTTTTCCACTTAAACCGTGATTCCTCTCTTCTCTCTCTAAAACTCAACTTTTTCACTTAAATCTTTAGATTTACTCACCTGGAGTGATCTTTTCACTTTCCTCATTTGAGATAAAGTGTAGAGCTTGTCAAGGGCTTCGTTTTGATCGGGGCAAAACGTGGTTTTGTCGCCATCGACTTTTGAGCTTTCTCTCTTCTCTCTTATCTAAGTTTGAGGTAGGGATATTCTACTCTTTAATATGAGCTTTAACCTAGATATTTGTCATTTTGTATAAATGGTGGGATTTGGGAAGATTTTGGTAAAAGTTAAGGTTTGGGTTCTAAACTGAAGGGGGTTTTTCATGTTGATTTACAAAGTAACCTTGGGGGTTTGGGTATGAGGTTCTTTATTGTTGAAATGGTGAGATTTGGACCTATGGGTTGTTATTTTGGAAAAATGGGAAATTTTGCCCTAAGTTGAGTTGAAATAACTATTTATGTAATTAATGAAATTGGTTTGGGAATTATGAAATTGGGGGAAATGTGATTGAATGGTGTAGTTTGGTTTGATAAATCACATACCTATGGAATTTGATAAATTATCTATTGATAGATTTATTTATCTGTTTAGATATATCTGTTTTGGGCTATCGGTGGAGGATAGCTATGATTGTTGTAGAAACTACATGAGAATTAGGATGATTGAAACTAATCAATTGAATTATGTCATTGAATATGACGGTTTGTTTGAACCATTGAATATATGTTTTGATTAGTCATTGTATATGACAAAGTGTTTAAATATATTGTATATTTATCTTTGTTTGGGGGGAGATAGATGATGTACTCCATTGTTTGGGAGAAGATAAGGGATGGACTCCATTGATAATTAACTTGGCTGGAGTATCCAGGGTGAAAGTCCCGAAGTCTTATATATTTATGGGTGTCGGTTCCCTCAGACATGGTTTTGTAAAATGGCAAGAAATAGAAGTGTTGGATTGATGAATGTAATGAATTGTGAACCATTGAGTTATAGTCTCATATTGATTACTTTGATAATAATGAATTTGGTTAATTGATTTACTCGGAATGGAAGAATGGAAATGAATTGAGGTATTGGCTATCTATGTTGAATGACCTTGAAAAGAATATGTGTTGGTTAAGAATGTTGCACATATATCTGATGCTCATAGTTTAGTTAATTTTCATATATGGTTTAGTATATCTCTACTGGGATTTGGCTCACCTTACTTGGGAAACCATTTTCAGGTACAGATGACATGCCGCCTCCAAGGACATAGCTTGGGAGGCTTAGAGGCTAAAGGCTTCTACTTTTGTGATTTCATTTTTGTGTTTGCATGTCTTCTTTTAAGCCGAGAGCTTTAGTTGTAAAGAGCTTCTGACTCTCTCTTTTGTTGTAACCAAGTGATTACTTGGAAAGATGTAAGCCCTTAGGGCATTTATTTTGTTGTTCTAAATTAGAGTTACATGCCATGGTTTCAAGATTGATATTTATGAAAATGTAATGCGTGTGATATCTTTTGTAATATTAACTCTGATGAATGAAAGTATAACATTTCTATTATGTCTCTTATGAATGGTTCAGTTGTATAACATTTTGAGAGCGCTATAGATACCAATAAATTTTTAGTTGTATGTTGTGAACATGGGTTTACTAACATAGTCTACCCAGCCCAACCCAACTCTCTTTTAATAGAACTTTAGTATTGATATTTTGATCCATAACGCTGGGTTGGACTAGTTTTTTTTAATCCATTTAATTTTTAGGCCTAACTTGAATTTGAATTTAATTATTTATTAATTTTTGGGGTTATTTTAGTCACAAAAATACAAAATAGGTTTTTTAGCTTAATAAGACAAAACATCACATTCAACCCATAATCATTATATTCTTTCTCTTATAAAAAGTCAAAAAAGCCAAAAAACCTTTTTCAAACGAGACTTTTTAGTCCCAAGCTAAAATAGTCAAAAAGCCAAAAAGCCAATCCACTTCCCAAACGAAGCCTTACACACCATAGATCCTGTCAGTGCATATCATTACTTAGTAAACATACATAATAATTTTTAGATTGTGAATATATTTCAGTTCACACTATAACTTTTCCTAAGCTAATAAATTGGTACACATCACAACAAAAATGTTCTTTA
The DNA here is from genome assembly GCF_055761805.1 of Camellia sinensis. Classification (NCBI taxonomy): domain Eukaryota; kingdom Viridiplantae; phylum Streptophyta; class Magnoliopsida; order Ericales; family Theaceae; genus Camellia; species Camellia sinensis. The sequence goes on from NC_138970.1 coordinate 54,865,717, forward strand.
TATATATATATATATGAATATTTATTTTTTTGATCAACATGAAATGTTCAAATGTAAATAATATTTAATGTTCAAATATATATATATGAATATTTAATTTTGTTCAAATATAAATAATTGAACATTTTATAAATGTTCAACTCTGATTGTTTGAATACGTGACAAACGAATAAGCCATCTTCAATACAAACGAGACCAACAAAAAGTAAACTGAGTTTTTCATTATTATATTGTTTCAAATTAATAATCTGAGTGTCAGTCATGGTGTGCAAATCTTCGAAACCAATTGATTTCAATATTCTCAAAATCCTAAATCTTCAAAGGTAATAATGTTTTGAGTTTGAAAAATAATTATGAAGATTATAATGGTTAGGATGATGAGTGTAGTGTGTTAGATTATAATGGTGAAGACATTGAATGTAGTGTGTTAGATTATAATTGTAAGAATGAACAGTGTTGCAAGAGATATTTGTTCTAAAAGATATAATATATAAGTGATAGCAATGTTTTAAAAACCGGACTGGTGAATGAACCGAAAAAGGGATCGGGTGGACGGGTCACTGGTTCAACCATCGGGTTGAACCAGAATCGAACCGTGACGTAATAAATATATTAAAATTATATTTAAATAAAATATAAGTAATAAAATTATAAATTAAAAATATTAAATTATCTTAAATATTTGTCCTAATATTTTGTTACTGAAAAAATATAATAATATATTTTAAAATATTATTAATTTTAATTTTGGAATAGGAAATCAAATATTTAATATTCCCTCCATATGATTTTAATTCAAATAATTTGATTGAAAAAAGAATAAAATTTTTTGAGGGATATCAAAATTTCAATATTCCCTCCAATACATTAGATTGAATCCCACATGGATTTCTTGAGTTTTTTTGAAAGAATTTTTTTCTTATAAATAAGTGGAGATTTTCACAATAATTTCAAACTCTTGATGGAATTCCTCACAAGTGGAGACCCTTGAAAGAGCATTTTCAATTAAAATTTTCTTATATTCTTATATTATATATATATATATATAATAAGAAAGAAAGAAAGAAAGAAAACAAAAAGTTAGCAGAAATCAAAAAAAAAAATATTTCCAAATCCATCAACCCGGCGAACTAGCTCCAGGTTGACCGGTTCACCAATTCAACTGCCAATTTTTTGGTTCTCTCTAAAGAGGCCGGTTTTTAGCTTCGAACAATTTAGAGGGTATATTCGGACCGGAACCCCGACTGATCGGCCGTTCAACCGGCCGGTCCGATTCGGTTTTCAAAACCTTGAGTGATAATGTGTAAAGAAAGATTTGTATTTTTCATATATGAAATACTTGAATGCGTATATATATACTTACATTATCCTTAATAATAATTTTACTTAAAGATATTATTATTATATAAATTTAATGATGGGATTTTTGGTGAAAAGCCCCTTCTATGGGGCTTTTTTGTGTGAAGCCCACCAAATAAAATAATAGTTTCAAAAGTCCCTCAAATAAAAAAATATGATGAAAAGGCTAAAATGCCCTTCCATATAATCCAAAACCCTCGCTGAATCATTTCTCTTCCCTTTCTATCTCCACATTACTGGTATCCTCTCTCTTCCCTTTATTTTCTCTCTTTTTAAGCCCTAAACCCTTTTGATCTCCATTTTCGATCCATCTCACAAAATCGCAATCTTGAAATCGTCCATTAAAATCCATCACAATCTCAGATTTGATGCCTATGAACTCATGTTTGAGATCAATAATTTCATATTTGAGATAAAATGACCTCATATATGTCTAAAAAAATGATAAATTGATATATTACAATAAAAAATCGAGAGTTTTTGGTTTGTTTGTTTGTTCATAGATCTAAAGTAAAATTCGAATATAATTCATTTATCTAGTATGTACTCTGTTTTCGCAACAGTAAAATTTTACACTGGTTAATGAAAAATAAAGTTTATTCTCTTATGCATAGACAAATATTCAACAACACAGTAAAATTTTACTTTAAGATTCAGAGTAAATTTTACTCTAAAATACAGTAAAATTTACTAAAAAACAAATCAGAAACTGCATAGACAAACATTCAACAATATAGTAAAATGTTACTTTCAATTCAGAGTAGAGTAAAATTTTACTCTGAAATACAGTAAAATTTTACTCTGAAATAAAGTAAAATTTTACTTGAAGATTTAGAGTAAATTTTACCAGAAAACAAATCAGAAACTGCATAGGCGAACATTCAACAACACAGTAAAATTTTACTTTCAATTCAGAGTAAATTTTACTCTAAAATACAGTAAAATTTTACTCTAGAATAAAGTAAAATTTTACTTGCATGTTAAGAAAACATAACAGATAACCCCAGAGTAAAATTTTACTCTCATTTTATCAAACAAAAACAGAGCACATACCAGAATAAAATTTTACTCTCATTCTGTCAAACAAAAACAAAGCACAAACCAGAGTAAAAGTTTACTCTCATTCTGTCAAACAAAAACAGAGCACAAACCAGAGTAAAATTTTACTTTCATCATGTCAAAGAAAAATAGAGCACACACCTGATTGAACTCAGCAAATCAACAAAAACAAATTAAAAATAACAACAGATTTATACAACTTTACAACGTAATCTCTCATTTAATTGAGAGTGTTGATCTTGGATGGCGAGATCGTGTATTGTTGACCAAGGGTGAGATCGTCGGCGGTGACATCTTTAGACTTTGAGATCGTCTTCATGGATTTCGCAGATCATCTTCACTTTGTAGATCATCTTCAAGATCGTTTTATGCATGAACTGCGATTGTTTAAATATATGATATATATATATATATATATATATGGGCAATATGGCCACAAAAAATAAATAAATTATAGAATGTTCTTATTGAGCTGCGCTTCTCTTACTCATGTGCTTTTTAAAGGAGAATTCATTGAGTTGTCCTTTATCTTAAATAAAAGTCCAAAAAAGGGGATCTCACCAAAAATCCCTTTAATGATTAAATAGTATATGCTGTGAAAATCATGTTGTGTAGATAAAATCTTCCTAATAAATATTGCAAATTGACTCTGAAGTCAACCTGTGCCCACCCTAGTTGGTAACGACCTAAATTATAACAAGTTTGTTGTTTTGCTCCCAAATCTTTCGAAGAGAACTAAAAATTTCGCATCCCTCACTCATCCAAAATACTAATTGAGTGGAGTGGCCATTACTTTGCCTTCTTTGACTGGTTTCTCAATCCCAATGAAAGACACTGGAAATTGCAATTTTCTGATTCAGTTCTATTCGTCCACTTTCTAAGGTGCCAAACAGATAATAAATTGTATGAACAGAATGCATATTTGATACACATTTTTAACTAATCATGATAGAGACATTGTTAGCCAGTGCATTTTTTTTAATCAATCAATAAAAGATTATTAACAATCATAATGACATAAATTAGTGTTAGTATAAAAATCTCATTACCATTATCAAACGTATGATTTGGTTTTTCTTATAGGAATATGATATGATTAAAATTTTGTGGGTCTATCTATTTATTTTTTATTTTTCATTTTTAAACAAGCGACATTCCTTCATAAACATGATACTCCTATGAGGGATGTGGAAATTAATTTGACAATTTATTATGTCTTCTAAATCGAATTAAGAATCACATTTTTAATCTTTGATGCACTCATACAACGGAATGAAAAAGAGTAGGATTGAAATTCTCATTCTTCCCCTCAATTCCTGCTATCCAAACATAGTATAATGATTTTGAGATGCTAGCTATATTTTTCTTTATTTAATTACACTTTTGTAAAACGACAACAGTAATCATAAACATAGTCTAGGTTTTTTTTTTTCAGAATCATAAATATTCCGGGAAATTCTTTATTTGATATGATTTTGAGATGCTAACTATCTTAGTTTTTTCTTTGTTTTACTGTTTGTAGAGAAGAGTTAATCTTAGATTCTTCCAATTTGAATGGACTTTCAAATGTATCTAAGCTGGGAAAAAGGCCAAGAACTCGCATCTTTTTTTTATCCGGCAAGTGAAATTTGATCTATTCACTGAACCCATACAAATGAGCGAATCCAAAAGTAAAACAAAAGTAAAACACTAGAAAACAGAATAATCATCCATTAGCCTTAAGTCTCCTCCGACTAATGATTTTCAAATAAAACTGTATATACAAAATGTCAATAGAATAATATGACAGAATCATTTTAAAATAAAAAAAAAATAAATAAGAAATTCATACACAATTTATTATCAGAATAATATAGTAGTGATATTTTAATAATTAAATGTCATTTAAACTGGCATTTTGTTTTAAAATAATGAAAAATGATTTTCAAACATAATTTTTGTAAAAAAAAGAAAGAAAATACCTCTACTGGAATAATGTGTGAATGACAATTTTGAAATAATAAGACACTTTTATGAGTTATTTGATTTGAAATGAATGAATATAAATTTGGCACATCATTTTATATATATTTTATGTATAACTTTTCTGTTTGTGTATCACTATTCTTAAATAATAAATCTCAATGTAATCGCATTATTTTATATATAAATTTTGTAAATATTTTTTTGTTTATGGCACTACTTTTCTTAATATCAAATTAGGCTCAAAATTTTTTGAAGTTTTAGGCTAAACGTTAAAATGAGATCTTATTCTATTGTGGTTATTAAAATTTGGAGCTTTTCATAATAAGAATATTTTAAAATTTCTTTCATAAACCTTAGGCGACGGATTAAGTGAGTTAATGATTGAGTCATTTTTTATCAAAATTGTGATTAAATAATAAAAAAAGAAGAAGCATTTTCCATCTCTTCCAAACCCCTTATATATGCACAAACAAATGGGATAAGCCTTTCATTTCAACTACAACCATGTTAATACTTCTACTCCTCCTCTTCACCTTCCTCAGCCCTAGTTTCACCTCTGTCGACTCCTTCAACTTCTCATTCCCTTCCTTCGACTCTGACAGCTGCACCAATGGCGGCAATTTGATTTGCAGTGACTCTGCCACTGCAAGCAACGGGACTTTGAACGTGACGTCGGATCACCAACAACAACAGCCGAGAGATCCACCGCCGATAAACCAGATTGGACGGGTGTTGTATAAATATCCAGTGATCGGATGGCCGGCGTATATATGCACCACTTTCAGTATTAGGATACTGACCGACCCCAACTCTGAAGGAGCTGGTGATGGAATGGCGTTTGTTCTGACTCAGGATGCTGCACCCTCTCCTGCCAACAGCTTTGGCTCTTTTCTTGGTATCTTTGATCAGTCTACTCAAGGTCTATGTTCTCTTCCCTATCTTTTTTTTCTTTTTTTTAGGAAAAGTTTAACAATATTTTAGAAAATTTGTTTAGAAAATTTTCAGGCGATATGTGTTAAGATTTAATTAATGTATTGTGTAGTTTATGTATAAAATGAATTATAGAGTGATGCTCATAGATAAAATCCTAAATAAAAATTGAGTATATATTATTTTAAGGAACTTTTGCAACTATTGTTTCTTTCATTGTTTTCTTTCACTTTCCTCTCTTTTATATGTCTTAGGAAATAACAAACACTAATCTATAAACTTAGAAATTTTATTCGAATTTTACTAAGCATCCATCTATGGTGTTTTTTTAGTTTGTTGCAGGGGTTTCGCTTTGTTTGATTTGCTACTTTGCCCCTTGTTTTTTGGTTGGTTTCTCACTAATGTTTGATAATGCGTTAGCAAGTAATTGGGCATGCATCTCAGTGTCAACTTAATGAGGATTGGTTTATTTCGTTATGATACTCTTTGCACTAATCATTTTTCTTTATTGATGTAATGTTTTTGATTTTCTTCAAAAATGTTACTATTTCTTTTGCTTATCAAAGAAAAAAAAAATTCCATTTCTAGTTCAAATTGATTTATATGATTAAATCTCTACCCTACAATCCATTACCCAAAAAATTATAGGTCGCACCATAACATTTCTGAATAACAAATGCAACTAAGATGTGGAACCTTAAATTGTGACCCCTTTTTTTCAAATTTTTCTTACAAAAATTTCATTTTAATCAAATGCTTACAATTATATATATATATATATATATATATATTTCTTTACTTCACTCTCTTTTAATTTCACTTTTCACAATTTTTTGAAGTTTAAAAACCACCACAGAAAAACAAAAACTTGCAATAGAGTTTTTGTTTTTTCTAAAAGACTGATCTTAGAGTAATTGATGTGTAATATTATTATTGCAGGTGTAGTTCATCAACTTGCAATAGAGTTCGACACGTACAAGAATGAATTCGACCCGGATGATAACCACATCGCAATTGACACCGTAAGCGTACAAAGCCCGGTTGCGGTGAAGAGCCTCAACAGCACCGGAATAAATCTCAAGAGCTGTAGAAAAATAACAGTTCGGGTTGAATATGATGGGTGGACCAAGAATCTTCAGATTTATGTCGGGTATAATGGGGATCCACTAGTGAGCTTTCTCAATCATACAATGATGTTGCAGCATACAGTTCCTAGCTCTGTTTACGTGGGCTTCACAGCCGCCACAGGTACCCAGTTATTAATAATTATTTTTTTTAAGTACAAATTATTTACGCTTTCCCCAATATTATATATACTAATGTCAAATTAAACAATTACTCTCCCTTTAATCTAATGAATTTACCTAATTATTCTTATTTTTCCAATAATATATACATTATTCAAAAATGAAAATACGTGTTTAGATGCAAATCATTATTTGAACATAAACATAATAAAACATAAACTAAATATTTTAGTCTAATAGACAGCATGATTATTTCTTTATTCATTTATCGAACAAATGACTAACAGTATTGGTAAGAGTGTTAAGCCAAAACTGTAAGTGTAATTTCTTTATTACACGAGGGAGATTAGTCTAATTCCGATTTAGCACAAAAATTTCAATTAAATTTGATGTCTTATTTTGAAAATAAAAATTAACCCGGCCGGGTTCGGTCTCTACACAGGTACTCTATCCGAAACCCATCAAGTTCTAGCTTGGAACTTCACATCCATTGAATTGCCAAACAAATCTCTGGGGCCAGGAAACAACCTGGGTGTGAAAGTGGCAGTTCCAGTGATTTCTGGGCTGTTGTTTCTTGCAATATTGGCTTTACCGTTTGTGCTTAGAGCTCTTAGAATACGAAAAGAGAGGCTTGCAAGGAAAGTAGACATTGAAATGATGATAGCAGCAGCAAATGGACCACGACTCTTCTCTTACAAGAAACTTTCAAAGGCAACTCGCAACTTCAGCAAAGACAACCTGTTGGGAATTGGCGGTTTTGGCAGTGTTTACAAAGGGGTTATGTCGAAACCTCCCACCACTATTGCTGTCAAAAAAATTAATGCCACATCCAAACAAGGTTTGCTTGCTTTTCATTTCCCGATTATTAATACTGGCAGCACTGTATTCATTCTAATCGGACGCATTCTCCACTAGGATTAATGCAGTGCTACCACTACCAAGTATTGCCAGCACTTGTCCTGAAAATATACCGTTTTTACCTGATGAAAGTTTATATATTCTTTAACCTAAGCTCTTTTTTTTTTTTTTTTTTTTCTTTTGGTTTTAGGACTTGGATTGTTGTTGTTAAGATTTGATTTATAATTAATGTTTTATTTTATTCATATTAATTTGAAATAAAATTATGTATAGCATTGCTCTTTTGAAAATTGTCATCATGTGTTCACGTATCAAAATCATTTTTCTGTCTAATCTAGGTGAGAAGGAATACTTGGCAGAAATCTGCACCATTAGCCGCCTAAGGCACAAAAACTTACTACAACTCCAAGGTTGGTGCCATGACCATGACCAACTCCTACTAGTTTACGAATATATGCCTAATGGCAGCCTTGACCGCTTCATTGGCAAGGACAACACCTTCCTTGATTGGGCATCCAGGTACAAGGTATTACTGGGATTAGCATCAGCATTAGTTTATCTACATGAAGAGTGTGGCAACCCTGTTGTACATAGAGATGTGAAGCCAAACAATGTCATGTTGGATTCAAAGTACAATGCACATCTAGGCGACTTTGGCCTTGCCAGGCTACTTCAAAACGAAGCCTCAGTCACAACCAGGATAGCAGGGACACCAGGGTATTTGGCGCCAGAGGTTAGCTTCACTGGTAAGGCTACCCCAGAGTCTGATGTTTACAGCTTTGGAATGGTGGTTTTGGAAGTGGTTTGTGGAAAGAGAACAAAAGGCATCATGGATGAGAATAGTTTAGTGGATAGCGTATGGAGGTTATATGAAAAGGGTGTCGATGCATTGATTGATTGCGTGGATAGATTGCTTGAAGGGAAATTTGATGAGGAGGAAGTGAAGAGGAGTTTGGTTGTAGGGCTTGCTTGTTTGCATCCAGATTTTATGCTCCGGCCTCGGATGAGAAAGGTGGTTCAGGTTTTCATGAACCCTAATGAGCCTCCCCTGAATTTGCCCGAATCGCGGCCTAATTTCGTATGCTTGTCATTTAACTCTTCTACAATAACTTCAACTATAACTGATTTAGGTAGTAGCAAAGTCGATGGTGGAGGTTCTATGGAGACTTTGCCAGATGAGACCACAGTCCAATATGGTTTATGTCATGTATAGGAGGTTCTTGAAAAATTGATGTATAAAATGTATCCCTTTATGCAGCAGATTGAATATGGTAGATTGCAGCTACACAGGGTGATTGAAAGTTTAATTTCAATTATCTTAAGTTTTTGCATTGCTTTTGAGTAATTGTAAAGCATGACAATTGGTTTACTACATTTTAAGAGAATTGTTATTCAAAACAACAAATTAGACTAAATTTTCAAGTTCAGTGATGTGACAATTAATTAGGATATTAAAGGCAATATTCTCTCTCATATCTTCTCTAATAATTAATCAATTATATCACTTACGCATCATTGGGTCTATAAAGTGGACTTGTATATCATTTTTTATATTTTAATGATGCATAATAGGTTTAAGCAAGAATTTACCTATAACAGAGATGGTGAAATGTCATTTTATTTTATGTTTTTTATTATTCTCAACAAGAAAGGCATATGATTTAGGATAAAAGAAAATTTTTAAAATAAATCTACGCTTGCATTTTATTGAAATAAATCCACTTAAAATATACATATTTAGGGATGGCAAATTTGAACCCAACCCAACGGGGACCCAACCTACCAACCCCAAATTAGGCGGTTTTTTCCCTAAAAATACCCCCGACGGGCCGGGGATAGTATTTAAAAATAAATCCCCGATGATAATCGAACCGGGGACGGGGATACATTTTCCAACCCCAGACCCGACCCGGTCTAGGCCCCGCCTCCTTCCTCGTTCAGCCCCCCGATCCTACTATATATGTATATTGTGTGTTTATAAATATATATATATATATATATATATATATGTGTGTGTGTGTGTGTGTGTAGTGTGTGTGTAGGGTTTGGTTGAGTTGGCACACAAACATAACACAAACTCTCTCTCTCTCTCTCTCCCTCTCTCTCTCTCTCTCTCACTCTCTCACATACAACCGCAGCTCCCTCACCGCTGGCTCCTTCTCTCGTTCTCATCGGCAGCTCCCTCACTGCTGACTTCTTCTCTTGTTCTCACCGTCGACTCCTCATCTCCCTCTCATGGTATCTCCGTCTCTCTCTCTCTTTTGTTTTTTGCTTTTGTTTTTCAAATTTGGAAAATGATGGAGATGGAGATGAAGATGAAGATGAAGATGAAGATGCTGATGAAGATTTGTTGGTGATGAAAATGATCAAAATATTTTTTGATCTGTTAGAGCTCAAACGTTGCTTGATTTGTTAGATGTTTTTTGAGCTCAGATCTATTAGATTTGTTAGATCTGTTGATGTTTGTGGGAGCCGAGAATTAGGGGATGTGAAGGAAGAGGCCGAATATTATTCTTAGAGAATCGAGATGTATACATTGCATTCGGCCCCGTCGTATATGAATTCAGGGGGTATCCTAATCGGCCATAGAACCAGTTGAGAAAGGAGCCGAGTAGAGGTTGGTCAGCAACAGAAGAAGTCGAGTGAATAACTGCATGGTGGACTAAAGGTGGGCCCAACTCTGAGGCCCAGAGGGAAATATAAATAGAGGAACATCAACCAAAGAGAGGTATGTGAGAACAAGTAAGCTTAACTTAAGACATAAGCAACCAAGAGAGTAGATACTGACTTATCCGTCGGAGTTTTAATTCCCGCACCCCCGACCGGAGTGTTCATTCTTTTTCAGGTGACTAGCTGAGGATCACAAGCACCCTCCTGGACTGAAAAAGTATTTTTGAACCACTTGTCCACAATGTTGTTGTTGTTGTTGATGGATTTGTTTTCTGGAGCTGTTTTTTTTTTTTTTTTTTTTTTTTTTTTTTGGCCGGAGATTTTCGGGGCCAGTTAGGGGGCGAGAGCGAGGTTGGGGGCGATAGTGGGTTCCCCGTCGGGGATCGGAGCCGGGGCCGGGGACGGGGGAATTTCCACCATCGGGGATGGGGGATGGGGAGGGTGATCCCCATCCCCTCACCGCCCCGTTGCCATTCCTATACATATTGTAAATATTATATTAAAACAAGTAATTTAAACTTTACAAAGGAAAATGGTAATGACCGCTCATTGTATGATCATTAGACTCGATATGTATATATTGTAATATATATATATAATCATATTTTGAAAAATGTAAAAAGTATATTGAGATTTTAATTATTTTGATTTTATATCTTTCTTAAAAACAACCATAGGTTGTCATTAACTTGACCCATGTACAAAATATTTAGGAAGTCCAGAATGGTATGGATTTGTGAATATTTAAGTGAATAAAAATTTGAGATTTTTACAGGCCAGTCGTATTTTCTAAGGTTATTGTCTAACAGGTCCTTAATGGAGACTCTTTTACCTACAAGTCCTGAACATTTTTGTTTATTCCATTTTTGTCCTCAGATTTTTATACTCAGATCTGAACATTTTTGGTCCTTCAAGGGTTATTACTCTCTCTCTCTCTCTCTCTCTCTCTCTCTGTGCGCAAATTTCTTCACCAATGACCATCGACATCTCCACCGTTGTCGACCACCGTCGCACTGTCGTCATTGCTGGCGACCTAAACCGGCATCTTCTTCCACTTTCACCATTGCTTCCATCTCCACCAACGTCTTTGCCTTCACTGCCACCGACGTCTTCGCATTCACCTCCACCTCAACCATCGTTGCCGACCACTACTGCCTCCACCTCTAGATCTAGGATCTAGGCTCTTTGTTGCCGGGTCTTCTCTCTCTCTCTCTTTCTCTCTCTCTGTATATTGGGGAAGATCCCAGTAATAAATCTATTGAAACCAATGATAACTTTATTTAAACTAGTGATAAATCAATGATAAATTTGTTTAAACCAGTGAAAAATTTGCAGTGTTGAGTCTAGGGATAAAAATGAAAAACACCGTTGGATTTTATTGAGTAGGACTTGTTGCGTAATAAGACTGGTCTATAGGACTGGCCTGTAACTTCCCCTAAAAATTTTTGTATTAAGATTTTGAATTTGATCAGAGAAAAGAAATGAGTAGGATTGTAACAACCCTCACTTCTACTTACTCATACTTGCACACATTTATGTATGATCTTGTTTTTGTTATGTGCATTTGCAAATCTTGTCTTGTTTTACTTGAGTGTTTCTTGCATACTTTGTTCTTGCCTGGTGTGTTGCCGAGGTCATCTTAAGCCTAGGCACCTTGGAACCTTTCCATACTTAGAACTATCTTGGAACCCCTTCGGTTGACCTCCATCTTCACCCTGGCATATTAGCCGAGATGTCACCATCTAGACCGAGGTGTGCGTCGCCTGGGCCGAGATGTGCATCATCTAGGACAAGATGTTATTATCTAGGCGTTCTAGATCCTTGATCCTTGCACTCAGTGATTTTGTTCCTGGAATGATATGACCTAGACCGAGGTGTGGCACATCTAGGCCAAGGTGTGGCACAACTTAGTCAAGTGTTGTCCTTCCAAGCCGATGTCATTATTACCCTACTTGCCGAAGCTTTGCCCTTAGCCGAGATCACCACTGCCGGAGTGCTCCTGCCATTTAGCTTGTTGAATACACTTTGTCATGGCCTTGTCTTGTCAGTCAGTCGCCTTTTTGAGTAGAGCCAATCAGCCGATGCCACGTGTCCTAGCAGAGGGTTAAGTCAGTGACTGTCGAGAAAACATATCATTTTGTATGAAATCTTGTCTTTTAGAGAGAGAGGCTCTAGGAAGGAGAAGGAGAAGTTTTGAGTAAGAGAGTGAACTTCCAAGCTCGATCGTTGGAGCTTGAATAGTTAGATTCGAGTTTTGAGGTTAGAATCTTAACCTACTCTTGTTGTTCTTATTGATCATCTAGCTACATTGCACGATCAAACCTGTTCTGCACCTCATGCATCGATTTAAAGTTGGTTTTAGAAAGAGAAAATGGTTTTCATGTGTTCTTGAAGAAAAGTCTCATTTGATCCGAAAGTTTGCATCTAGAACTGTGTTTTTGTGTTTGTTCTCTCAAGATCTTTGAATATGGGTACCCAGGTCCATGATTTTGGATTCTTAGCATGAAATCTCAGATTTTGTAATATCAAGTTTTAATCTTTGCATTCATCTTCCTTATGTTCATGTTCTTCACGTTCGTCATGTTCTTCAAGAGAGGGAAACCCAGATTTTCCCGACTTCATTTCCTTGACTGTGGCCATCGAGGCCACACCTCGGCAAGGAGGTGTGGGACCTCAGCCTAGACCTGGTAGTTGCCCAGCTTGTTTTCCAGCGATAAGAAACTGTGTTTTGATTTGATTTGACTTAGTTTTTGAAGAATATCGAGGTCATTTGCATACGTGCAAGACTTGTTTGGAGAAGTGCATTCAATAGACTTTGCCATGTGTTTGTAGGACTGGGACTTGCCTTGACCCCGACGTTTGAAGAACTATGTGAGTGGTATTTTTAATAAAGCTATGTTATCAATGTTTTTATGAGCTTTACTTTGCTTTGTTTTGAAAAGTATTTGTTAAGCATGAATGATTGTCCCTATTTTGTATATCAAGCATTATCTTGTTTTGATGACCTTCTCGGAAAGTCCTTAGTGCGAGGGGACTATAATGCAACTGCACATCTTGTTTTGAAAGTCCCTCGTGCTGGAGGACTCTAAACTTTCGCAGCACATCTTGTTTTGAAAGCCCCTCGTGCTGGAGGACTCTAAACTTTCGCAGCACATCTTGTTTTGAAAGTCCCTCATGCTGGAGGACTTTAAACTTTCGTAGTACTCTCGTGTTAGGGGGCTACGGGCCTTTGTAACATAGGTCTTTTGTGCTAGAGGACTCTAAACTTTTGTAGCACCCTTGTTTGAGATATCTCCCTTACTTTGTTTTGTTTTGCCACTGACGGTTTACCGCGTGGGTTTGTTGTCCGGAATGTCATATGTTGATGCTAGTAAGCATCCCTCGAAGCTTTGAAGATTTTGTTAGATGGACGAGGTCCATCCCTTGTTATATAAAGTTTTGATGTGTATTTGTTTTGAAAAGACTTCGGCTATTATTCATGCAAACCCCTTTATTATTTATATCATTCACTGAGTATCCAAGCTCATCCTCTCATATATATGTAGGTGATGAGCAAGAAGGCAATGACGCCTAGATGTGATTCGCGAGCTTGTTTTGGATTTTTGTTATGTCGGCTTGACTTGTATTTACGTCGACAGTCTTGAAAATTATGCTTCTCGGCTTGTAATACTTGTAATTTTGCACACGTCGGCTTGAGAAGCCTTTTGATCAAGATGTAATTTGTACTTTGCTTCTTTTGTAACCAAGTTGTAACCCATGTGAAGATGTTTGCTATTTCATTTTACTTACGCACAGCTCTTATGGACTAATCTGATTCATATGTATTGCTTCCGTACTTGTGAGCCCCATATATTTTTACTCTGTTTGTGTGTGAATTTTGTAAGTGGCCTTCGGTAATCTCGGATTACTGGCCATCACGGCACCATCCTACTAGGGGCGGGTTGGGGTCGTGACAGAATTGTATCAAAGCACAAGTTCCTTATAGTATGTTATTCACACACTTTGAGTCCTAAAGAGCATAGGTTGTCCCTTAGAAGGATTTTAGGATTGCATCATATTGCTTGCTATGTGAACAAGGTGTGCATTGTCTCGGCATGCATAATTGTTACTTGCCTACGTGTTTATTTGTTCAGTTTGTTTTAAAGTCACATTTTGCATACTCATAGCATCATGAGGAGAGGTAGACCTCTAGTTGGCCGAGATCAGTCCGAGGATAGATTGGACAGACTAGAAAGGTTAGTTGAAGGTTTGGCCCGCGAGTTAAGGCAGACAAGACAGCAGTACGCAAGTGCTACATCGACTCAGGCCGAGCAGACGAACGGCCGAAATGCAGTTCCGCCTCCACCTCCTCCAGTACCACAAGTGCTCCCACATCTAGCTTTATATGGGGACGGCACGATAGATTTGATCAGAGAGTTCAAGAAAATGAAGCCACCGAGATTCCAAGGGGGTATAGAGCCGATAAAAGCCAAAGCGTGGGTTTTGGAAATAAAGAAGCTGTTCGAGATATTTCCCAGCACTGACACCCAGAAGGTGACATTAGCAGCTTTTACACTAGATGATGACGCTCGCAGATGGTGGATGATGGTTCGAGAAAGCAATCCAGACATGACCTGGACCCGATTTTTGGAGTTGTTTTACACCAAGCATTTTCCCTTAAGTGTTCAAGATCGCAAGGCTACCGAATTTCAGACTTTGACGCAAGGCAATAGAACAGTAGTTGAATATGACCGTGCCTTTACCGAGTTGGTGAGATATGAACCCCACATGGTCAATGATGAATATATGAAGGCTAGGAAGTTCGAAAGTAGGCTCCGTGGACTGATACAAGACCGGGTTAACATGCTCAACATGCCGACTTACGCCGGAGTGTTGGACAAAGCCATTCTAGCTGAAGCTAACTTGAATAGATACCAGAGTTTGGGAGAGAGCCAGAGGAAGAGGCAGAGTTATGACAATCGCCGAGCACAGTTTGGTACCAAGAAGAAAGCGAATGTTGGCAGTTCAAGCAACCCGAGGCAGGAAAGTGGAACTAAGCCGACATGTTCAAGTTGTGGGAAGCCACATTTCGGGGTCTGTCGTCGGGCGTCTGGAGCTTGTTATGAGTGTGGTGAAATAGGCCATTACGTGAGGGACTGTCCTAAAACAAAGGCTGATGATAGTAAGAAGGATGAGAATACCTCGGGTTCCGTACAAAAAAGTAACGTCGGGAAAGGACAGATGAGGCAAGGCAGAGTTTTTGCACTAGTACCAGGAGACACTCAGAATGTTGAGACAGTGGTGTCAGGTATACTCCCCATTTGCTCTCAAAATGCATATATATTGATTGATTCGTGTTCTACGCATTCATTCGTTTCTGCTAAGTTTGCCAAGAAGATTAATAGGAAACTAGAACCCCTTGATTATGAGTTATCGGTATCTACTCCATCTGGGAGATCTATGAATGTTGCATCCATCTATCGAGCATGTATTGTTGTGATTGGGAATGTTGAATTGTTAGCTGATTTAATGCCATTGGACATAACTCATTTTGATGTTATATTGGGGATGGATTGGTTAGTGGCAAATCACGCATCCATAAATTGTGTTTCTAAAAATGTCACATTAAAACCCCCAAACCTAGCCGAGGTCACGTTTCAGGGTAAAGGAGTAGTATCTCCACCTTACTTAATCTCATCCATGAAAGCCTACAGGTTGATCCGAAAAGGGTGTCAAGGTTATTTGTGTAGTGTACTAAGTAATCTAAATGGAGGCATTAAGTTAGCCGACGTCCCAGTTGTTAATGAATTCCCCGATGTCTTTCCAAATGATTTGCCTGGTCACTTAGTCGATAGAGAAGTAGAATTTACTGTTGATGTCATGTCGGGAACCCAGCCCATCTCTAAAGCACCCTATAGGATGGCCACCGCCGAGCTTAAGAAATTGAAACTTCAACTACAAGAGTTGCTAGATAAGGGTTTTATTAGGCCAAGCACTTCACCTTGGGGAGCACCCGTCTGGTTTGTTAAGAAGAAGGATGGTACACTTCGTCTTTGCATTGATTACCGGGAACTGAATAAGGTAACCATTAAGAATAAGTACCCGTTGCCGAGGATAGATGACTTGTTTGATCAGTTGCAAGGAGCACGAGTCTTTTCCAAAATTGACCTTAGGTCGGGTTATTATCAGCTTAAGGTTAAAGCCGAGGAGGTTGAGAAGACCGCTTTTCGGACGAGGTATGGCCACTACGAGTTTTTAGTAATGCCTTTTGGAGTGACCAATGCCCCTGCAGCATTTATGGATTTGATGAACAAAGTATTTAAGCCATATCTAGATGAGTTTGTGGTTGTCTTCATCGATGATATATTGATCTACTCTAAGAGCAAAGCTGAACACGAGGATCATTTGAGACTTACCTTACGGACTTTGAGGAATCGGAAATTGTATGCTAAGTTTAACAAGTGTGAGTTTTGGCTCTCCACTATTTCATTCTTGGGTCATGTAATTGATGCAGATGGTATTTCGGTCAATCCTAGTAAAATTGAAGCCGTTGTGAATTGGCCGAGGCCGACCAATGTGTCCGAGGTTTGTAGTTTTCTAGGATTGGCAGGTTAGTACAGAAAATTCGTAAAGGATTTCTCAAGGATTGCAATTCCGTTGACACAACTGACTAAGAAGGGAGCGGCTTACGAATGGACTGAGGATAGGGAAGCAGCCTTCCAAGAGTTGAAGACGAGGTTAGTCGCAGCACCAGTTCTTGTACTACCATCAGGTAATGAAGAGTTTCATGTTTATAGTGATGCTTTGCATAAGGGTCTGGGTTGTGTATTGATGCAAAATGGTAAGGTCATAGCATATGCCTCTCGTCAATTGAAGCCACATGAAAAAAACTATCCCACCCATGATTTAGAATTAGCAGCCGTGGTATTTGCATTCAAGATTTGGCGCCACTACTTGTATGGAGCTTCTTGTCAAGTTTTTACAGATCATAAGAGTTTAAAGTACTTGTTCACTCAGAAAGAATTGAATATGAGGCAGAGAAGATGGCTTGAGTTGTTGAAAGATTACGATATGCAGATTCAATATCATCCAGGTAAAGCTAATACCGTGGCCGATGCTTGGAGTAGAAGGATGGTTGGAAATCTGGCATGTCTAACCACGATCCTAGTGGAGCCGACTATTGTTGAGGAAGTAAAGACAAGACAGATGGAGGATGAATTCTTCAAGAAAGTAGTCGATGAGATTATCACAAAGCCGAGATCAGGGTACACCATAGAAAATCAAGTGCTCAAGTTTGAAGGAAGATTGTGTGTGGCTGACATCCTAGAGTTGAAAAGAAAAATTTTGAAAGAGGCTCATGGTTCCAAGTTTGCTGTTCACCCAGGGAACGCCAAGATGTATCAGGATGTGAAGCAGACGTTTTGGTGGCCGAATATGAAAGGAGAAATAGCTGAGTTCGTGTCCCAGTGTCTGTATTGTCAACAAGTAAAAGCAGAACATCAAAGGCCAGCAGGACTTCTTCAACCTTTACCAATTCCTGAGTGGAAATGGGAGCACATCTCCATGGACTTTGTGGTTGGTTTGCCGAAGACACAAAAGGGTATGGATTCGATTTGGGTTATTGTGGATAGACTAACTAAGTCAGCACACTTCTTGCCTGTTAAGACCACCTTCAACGCCGATATACTTGCCTTGTTGTATGTGAATGAGATTGTTAGACTTCATGGAGTACCGATGTCAATTGTGTCAGACCGAGATCCAAAGTTGGTTTCCAGATTTTGGCAGAGCCTACAAAGAGCTTTCGGGGCCGAGTTGAGGTGTAGCACAGCTTTTCATCCCCAGACTGATGGGCAAACAGAGAGGACGATTCAGACACTTGAAGATATGCTTAGACTATGTGTATTGGACCTCCAGGGAAGTTGGGGAGTACATTTGCCATTGGTGGAATTTACCTACAACAACAGTTATCAAGCTAGCATTGGTATGGCACCGTATGAAGCGTTATATGGAAGGAAGTGCAGGTCGCCGATATGTTGGACCGAGGTAGGAGACAAAGCTCTGCTTGGTCCCGAGTTAATTCAAGTAACAACCGAGAAGATTAAGCTCGTTCAGCAAAGAATCAAAACCGCACAGAGTCAACAGAAGAGTTATGCCGACCAGAGAAGAAGAGAGTTGGAATTTGAAGTCGGGGACCATGTGTTCCTAAAGATTTCACCGATGAAAGGAGTTACAAGATTTGGGAAGAAGGGTAAGTTAGCACCCCGTTACATCGGGCCTTTTAAAGTTTTTGAGAAAGTTAACCTCGCTGCCTACAGACTCGCTTTGCCGCCAGAATTGAGCCAAGTCCATAATGTGTTTCATATTTTGATGTTGAGGAAGTATATTCGAGATCCACTGCATGTGATCGACTATTTCGGAATTGTAGTTAATGAGAATTTAGGCTACGAAGAGAAGCCGATACGGATTATCGATAGGCAGGTGAAACAGTTGAGAAATAAGTCGATACCAATGGTTAAAGTTGAATGGAAGGAGCATTACGGTAAGGATGCAACATGGGAAATAGAAGAGGAAATGAAAGCCCGACATCCAGAATTGTTTTTGGAATAAGGTAACTCAAGTTTGGGGACCAAACTTCTTTAAGGGGGGTAGGATGTAACAACCCTCACTTCTACTTAGTCATACCTGCACACATTTATGTATGATCTTGTTTTTGTTATGTGCATTTGCAAATCTTTTCTTGTTTTACTTGAGTGTTTCTTGCATACTTTGTTCTTGCCTGGTGTGTTGCCGAGGTCATCTTAAGCATAGACACCTTGGAACCTTTCCACACTTAGAACTATCATGGAACCCCTTCGGTTGACCTCATCTTCACCCTGGCATATTAGCCGAGATGTCACCATCTAGGCTGAGGTGCGCGTCGCCTAGGCCGAGATGTGCATCATCTAGGCCGAGATGTTATTATCTAGGCGTTCTAGATCCTTGATCCTTGCACTCAGTGATTTTGTTTCTGGAATGGTATGACCTAGACCGAGGTGTGGCACATCTAGGCCAAGGTGTGGCATAGCTTAGTCAAGTGTTGTCCTTCCAAGCTGATGTCATTATTACCCTACTTGCCGAAGCTTTACCCTTAGCCGAGATCACCACTATCGGAGTGCTCCTGCCGTTTAGCTTGTTGAATACACTTTGTCATGGCCTTGTCTTGTCAGTCAGTCGCCTTTTTTAGTAGAGCCAATCAGCCAATGCCACGTGTCCCAACAGAGGGTTAAGTCAGTGACTGTCGAGAAAACATATCATTTTGTATGAAATCTTGTCTTTTAGAGAGAGAGGCTATAGGAAGGAGAAAGAGAAGTTTTGAGTAAGAGAGAGTGAACTTCTAAGCTCGATCATTGGAGCTTGAACCGTTAGATTCGAGTTTTGAGGTTAGAATCTTAACCTACTCTTGTTGTTCTTATTGATAATCTAGCTGCATTGCACGATCAAACCTGTTCTGCACCTCATGCATCGATTTAAAGTTGGTTTTAGAACGAGAAAATGGTTTTCATGTGTTCTTGAAGAAAAGCCTCGTTTGTTCCGAAAGTTTGCATCTAGAACTGTGTTTTTGTGTTTGTTCTCTCAAGATCTTTGAATATGGGTACCCAGGTCCATGATTTCGGATTCTTAGCATGAAATCTCAGATCTTGTAATATCAAGTTTTAATCTTTGCATTCATCTTCCTTATGTTCATGTTCTTCATGTTCGTCATGTTCTTCAAGAGAGGGAAACCCAGATTTTCCCGACTTCATTTCCTTGACTGTGGCCATCGAGGCCACACCTCGGCAAGGAGGTGTGGGACCTCAGCCTAGACCTAGTAGTTGCCCAGCTTGTTTTCCAGCGATAAGAAACTGTGTTTTGATTTGATTTGACTTAGTTTTTGAAGAATGCCGAGGTCATTTGCATGCATGCAAGACTTGTTTTGAGAAGTGCATTCAATAGACTTTGCCTTGTGTTTGTAGGACTGGGACTTGCCTTGACCCCGACATTTAAAGAACTATGTGAGTGGTATTTTTAATAAAGCTATGTTATCAATGTTTTGATGAGCTTTACTTTGCTTTGTTTTGAAAAGTATTTGTTAAGCATGAATGATTGTCCCTATTTTGTATATCAAGCATTATCTTGTTTTGATGACCTTCTCGGAAAGTCCTTAGTGCCAGGGGACTATAATGCAACTGCACATCTTGTTTTGAAAGTCCCTTGTGCTGGAGGACTCTAAACTTTCGCAGCACATCTTGTTTTGAAAGTCCTTCGTGCTGGAGGACTGTAAACTTTCGCAGCACATCTTGTTTTGAAAGCCCCTCGTGCTGGAGGACTCTAAACTTTCGCAGCACATCTTGTTTTGAAAGTCCCTCATGCTGGAGGACTTTAAACTTTCGCAGTACTCTCGTGTTAAGGGGCTACGGGCCTTTGTAACATAGGTCCTTTGTGCTAGAGGACTCTAAACTTTTGTAGCACCATTGTTTGAGATATCTCCCTTACTTTGTTCTGTTTTGCCACTGACTGTTTACCGCGTGGGTTTGTTGTCCGGAATGTCATATGTTGATGCTAGTAAGCATCCCTCGAAGCTTTGAAGATTTTGTTAGATGGACGAGGTCCATCCCTTGTTATATAAAGTTTTGATGTGTATTTGTTTTGAAAAGACTTCGGCTATTATTCATGCAAACCCCTTTATTATTTATATCATTCACTGAGTATCCAAGCTCATCCTCTCATATATATGTAGGTGATGAGCAAGAAGGCAATGACGCCTAGATATGATTCGCGAGCTTGTTTTGGATTTTTGTTATGTCGGCTTGACTTGTATTTACGTCGGCAGTCTTGAAAATTATGCTTCTCGGCTTGTAATACTTGTAATTTTGCACACGTCGGCTTGAGAAGCTTTTTGATCAAGATGTAATTTGTACTTTGCTTCTTTTGTAACCAAGTTGTAACCCATGTGAAAATGTTTGCTATTTCATTTTACTTACGCACAGCTCTTATGGACTAATCTGATTCGTATGTATTGCTTCCGTACTTGTGAGCCCCATATATTTTTACACTGTTTGTGTGTGAATTTTGTAAGTGGCCTTCGGTAATCTCGGATTACTGGCCATCACGGCACCATCCTACTAGGGGCGGGTTGGGGTCGTGATAAGGATGAAGTGGTATTGTATTAGACTAAATTTTGATTTTATTATACTTTACATCATATAAATTGTTTATTGGGTCTTGTGGTCTTTGGTCCAATAAAGAGTTTGGGGGCCTCTCTCAAGGGAAGGTTCCGATGGGGGGTTTGGATACTTCGATAATTTTTTGTAGTTTAAGTGTTACGTTAATTTCTATGCTTATAAATAAAAAATAAAAAAAGGGTGTCTATTTTTTGGAGACAGCCATAATCGTTTTCTAATTATAGTGAAAATTGCAGCAACTGTGTTCTTTGATTAACTTTTTTTTTTTTTACTATTTTGTGTCTTATCAATCCTGATTAGGAAAACCGATTTCCTAACATTGTCACATATATATATATATATATATATATATATATATATATACACTAGCATTATACCCATGTTATGCATGGTATCACACAAATAATTAAAAATTAATATTATTTAAGAAATATTTTAAAATATAGACCAAAAAAAGATATTTAAAACCAAATGATTTTTAATTATTTTTATAATAATTACAATTATTATTATTTTAGTGTTGTCATCAATGGTGTGTTCTACATATTAAAAACAAAAATGTGTTATAACGTAATTAGTAAAAAAATAAAGGCAAAAAATAGAATAAATTATAAAAATTATACTTACAATAAAATATAAATAAACTATGTCATTGAAATTTTGTAATTGTAGTTTATCTTATGTTAGAATTTATCCAATAATATAGCAAATCAAATGTGCCAATTAATTTTTAAGCTTTATCTTCTTTATGAAACTCAATAAAAATGGTTGACATTAAGATTAATTTATAGAATAAAATAGCAAAGCGAACAAAAAGAGTCCCTTTTCTCGATTATTCTAGATCTCCCCTTCAAATATATCAATTATAGTTAAATCACCTATTAAAAATCAAAATTAAAGTTCAAACTTAAGCTAGGCCCATCTAGTACTTAGCCTACCTCAAAACCATTATTTTGGTCGGACTCCACCATTAAGCTCTTGTTTGGGATGAGTTAATTTAACCTGACTTTTTGCCCATTTTAGCCTGATTAAAAAAAATTGTATTTGGGATAAAGTTTGGATTTTTTTGTAGTTGATTTTGTGACACCCGAATTTTTAATTTAATACCATGATTACATTAATTACTCATAGAATATATATATATATAAGAGAAATAATAATAATAATTAAAAATAAATAAAGAAATAAATACATATATAATTGAATACAATTCCTTAGTCTAATATTGGAAATCTCTGTTAAAGGGATAGATTGTGGGACACCGCATTTTAAATATTAAATATTTTAGTAAGTAGTAAAGTGATGTTTTATAGTTTGGTAGTGAGATTTTTAGACATGAACCTAACTTATAATTATATGTAATTTTAGGATCATTGTGGATTACCAAAGAGGATAATAATCCTTACAAAAGACCTAAGTGACTCTTGGTAAAAGATAAGGGTCAAATCAAGAGGTAAATCAAGGGGCAAACCAAGAGGTAAATCAGGGGGGAGGACAAGGGGTGAGAAGCTGCCACGTGTGTTCTACGTGTGATGTCCTTTGCTTGGGCCTCACACATTGGGTAGGTATAAATAATGAGGTGAAGTTGATTAAGGAAACACCAAAACAAAGTGAAGGAGATAGAGCGTAGCAAGTAAAGTTCGGGAGCACAGTAATAATAAGAGTAATTTATATAGGTGAGTTATATTATACCTTGAGTTACCATAATATGTTTTCTATATGTCTTGAGTTACCAGAATATAGTTTACGAATATTTCGAGTTACCACAATTTATTTTATATAATTTATGTTTTGTAGTTATATTAATGTTTCAATTATGTGGATTATTTTATGGCTCTTATTTGCTTAAATTGAAAATCATGGATATGTTTGTTTAAATTTTAGAAAGTATTTGACAATAATTATAGTGATCCAAGTCTTTGACATGTCCTTATGGCGTTTTGGACTCAGATTTCATTTTTAGAAAGTATTATCTACGTCTTTTCTTCCTTCCACTCTTTGAGTATGAGTTTTAGGATGTCTTGGGAGTTTTTGGAACTGGTTAGTTGCAAGTTGTTCAAAGTTTTGTCATCCAGAATTTTGGCTCTTCGCTCAAGCGAGACTTCTTGCGCTCGAGCGAGCTTTGTGAGCTTCCAGTACTTTTGCAGAAAAGAGTCCTTCGCTCGAGCGAAGCTTCTTGCGCTCAAGCGAGGAGTGCATCTGAAAAACTTCTGAAGCTTGGTATTTTATGCTTTGCGCTCAAGCAAGGAAACTTTTTCTGTCTGGTCGCTCGAGCGAGAACTCCTTCGCTCGAGCGAGCCCAGCATATATCAGTCACTAGCAGTGTCGTTTTGCTTCACTTTGATTTCCTTTTCACTCAAAAAAACCCTAAATCTGTAGCTTATCTCCCTAGAAGTCACCTTCTCTCTTTGATTTCTCCAAATCCATTAGGATTTAGGTCTAAGTTCTTCACCAAAGTTAGTTATCACCTCGAGGGCTTCGTTGTGTGCGGTGGAGATTGAGTTTAGGCATCATTGATTTTGGGGTTTCATCTCAATTTTTCTTCAAAACGTGTGGTAGGGATTTCTTTGAGTTATATATATATATATATATTTGCAAGATCTAGATGATTTTCGAAATCATTCTTTGATTAATTTTGGAAAATAGGTTGTTGATTCAAGAAGATGAGTAATTTTGAAAGTAGGTCTACTTTCTAATTTTTTTCTTTAAGAATTGAGGGTTTTGAACTATGTTGCAAAAAGAAAGATGTTTTCGGTGAGATCTTCTTAACTATTTGAAAATGGATGGTTTTGGTGAGAGAACCTAGAAATTGGGGGTTTTTTGAAAGATATTGAAAATCTTTGGGGAATGTTGTTATATTTATTTTGTGTGCTAAAATAAATGATGTTTTGAAAAATTGTTTATTTATTTACATATGAATGATGTTTTTCATGGAATATGATGATTGTAGAAGTTTTGAAAATTGTTGTTAAAAAGTGTTCATATAGTCTTGAGATGACTAAATTGTTAAGATTGCTTGAAAGGTGAAAATTTTGTTATCCCTTGGATGAATTGAACTAAAAGTATTTATTCATCATGTGAAATTGCAGTTGAATGGAGAAATGGAGATTTTGATCACAATGGAAATATTGTGTGAAAATATTGAAAGTGGAAGAAATATTGCATTGTATTATTAATCATTACATTGGCATATCAATCCATTTTGTTAATGAAGAGCTCTGAAATTTTGATTTGAAAACTTACATTAAGAAAGGAACGTTGAGAAACAAGTTTTCATGAATTAGTTTTGGAGTAAATACGGTGGTAAGTCTTGACAAGTGGTGTGGATGAAATTGAATAGGTGTCGAGCCTTCCAGTTAATACTGGTAAAAATGACAGATTATAGGTGTCAAGCCTTCCAGTCAATG
This sequence comes from Camellia sinensis, assembly GCF_055761805.1. Taxonomy (NCBI): domain Eukaryota; kingdom Viridiplantae; phylum Streptophyta; class Magnoliopsida; order Ericales; family Theaceae; genus Camellia; species Camellia sinensis. The sequence continues at coordinate 54,890,392 of NC_138970.1, forward strand.
CTGGTAAAAATGACAAATTAGTAGTACTTGTATAGACTACTTGCAGACACGGACCTAGGGATTACCAGAGTAGTATTTACCGCCCCTTGAATAAAATTGATAAGAGTTGAATTATTGAAATTGCATGGCATCATTGAGCATGATGATTTTCAAAAGATGAAGATGTGTTTTATTTTCAAAAGGGCATGGCATGGCACATGCATTCATCTCTTGAGACTTGTATAAAATGTGTATACTTTGTTAAGGATTTCCTACTGAGTTTTATGCTCACCCTACAAGATTTTTGTGCAGGAAATGACGTGGTGAATTCGCCCAACTGAGGGCATGGATGTGTGTGTGTTGGGAGCACAATGCTCTCATTATGCGTGACTCTATTTTGTAAGCCAAGGGCTTTATTTGTGTGGGTTTGAATAACCAATTTGTGTAACCCGGCTTAAGCCTTGGAAACTTGTAAACCCATGAAGGTATTTATTTGTTTATGATATTTGATTTGGATCATGTAATGCAAGTGTGAGGATTTATATCCAGTTTTTATCGTAAAAAGCCATGAATATTGTGTTATCATTTGGGCATGAAATTTGGGGCGTTACAACTTGGTATCAGAGCTACCGGGTTCGAATACTTGGAGCTCGTGGGAAGTGGTAGTTTTACCACAGTGGGTTCATGATTGCAAGATAGGAAGTTGCATGATAGGGTGATGTTATACATTTTGTGACTATGTGATAACATGTTTATGTGGTTATATGGGATTGCACTTTTGGGATGTTGTTTGCGCCTGTTAAATTCTTTGAGGTCTTCTTAAAAGGGTACTTGATCAATACTCGTGCTACTAAGAATTCTTGATTTTTCATGGTACGAATTTCATCATAAAAGAATAATCCGTATGTGTTTACATGACTAAGTGCTTATGTGGAATGAAATTGAAATGTTTATATAGTAGAGAAATAGATATAGAATTGTTGTGATTGGGCGGGTGAGGCAAGTTAGAAGCACATATGGGTTAATGTGCTAAATTATTTCTTTGTCCTTTGTTGGATGTCAGGAAAAGGTCAAAATCGTAGTGGTAGAGGTGGGAGACGTGGTAGGGCCTGCTGTGGTGTGCATGAGATACCAGTTCATAGGGTTTCGGTACAAGAGGAAGGGACAGGCCAAGCTTATGGGGCCGAACTAGTGGCTCAAATCGCAATAGGAACCCTAGCCAGAGAGATAGCAGAGGCTATGAATTTGTTGAGGGCAGAGAACCAAGCCCGAGAGAACGCCACGAGTTTCCTTACTCGAGAGTTTTTGCAGGCCAAACCGGATGAGTTTGTAGACAGGCCCGTGGGCCTCGTGCTACAGTTCGGACTCGATTTGTTGTCACGGTTCTTAATCTGAACCAAAGAGTCCAATTCCGGCAAATCGTTTTGAGAAAACTGATTTTTTGAAAGAAGTGCCAAACATGGACTGCTTTGCCAGATACAGAGTCGCCACCTAAATATTTTATTTTGGGAAATTTAGGAAACCCTGACTCGGTGCCAAAAGGCCACGTGTCCGTCATCACCAAAGTTGCCTCGGCTCGGGAACTTGGGTACGATTGGGGAAGGTCACTTCGTGAGCACCCTCGCTCGCCCGGTCATAGACCGGCCTCTACTAACCATGATATCAATTTTTGAAAACATTGTGAGTTCTTATTCCGGTTTATTAGCCTAGGTTACTATGTGATGCGCACAGCATACAAATATAGACCGGGTCGCCTGAATTGGAACGAAACATTTCATGCTTTGTTTTTGAAAATGGTTTGCTACCCGTAGGTAGGCTTTAAAACATTTGATGATTTATTCCAATTCAGATAACCCAACCTTCACCCACAGGCATTCAGGCAGATATATCATATAAGCACATAGCCTCATGGTAAGCATGCTATTTATGGCAGTCACTCACACGCATGCAAGGATGCTAAAGCATAAAACTTACCGGGTATTCCAAGCCAAAATAGAAACTCATTAGAAATCACGCATGAATCCTAAGTATACAGAAATGCCTAATGCAACACATGCAAAATGCAACTATAGCAGGCTCGGCTATTCTAAGATGGTATATGAAATGCTACAACTATCAGGTATTCAATTTGGAATTGAAAATACAATGCAGTTAGTATGATGCGCCGAGCCCGGTGCATGTGATACAGATGAATGATGCAAACATGCTGTCATACTGTATGCTAATTTAAATATACCCTAATCTAACCATCATAAGCGGATAAATAAAAGGGAGAAAGACGTGGGGTTGGAAGACATACAACACACTCACGCACACTTATTACAGTTATGCCCTCACTCGGAGGGTCCGAATAAATAATACAGTCCAAATATTACAGTCCCGAATAAAAGAATATTACAGTCCAAAATATTACAAAATCCTAATTAATTAATGAATTAACTAAGAAAGCAAATAACAATTGGCGTGCAAGCCAGGGACTGCCTTGCTTCTGATGGATGATGCATGTCCGGGTTGTCTTGCGCGGAAATCCACCGGAATGCCCCGATTAGCCTCTGTTTACACCTGTTCTTGAAATGCGTGCCCAGCCCCGAAAGGTTGATGATTCTTTGTTTTGCTGCAACAGAGAGCAGGAAAGGGGCATAGCAATGTATTTGCACAGATATATGCATGTCTCGATCCTCGTGCCACCAATCACGCATACTGAGGCATGATGGCCGAGGAGTCGAAATGCACAACTCAATATAGGATGAATGCACATGAAACTACAGCTAAAACCTAACTCCATCATGGATAATCCGGAGTGTCGGTGACTGGGGAATTGAGACACATTCCGTCACTCTGAGTACGAAATGTACCTCGTTTCCCGTGCCCGGGCTAACTCCTATTCCGGACACGATGCAATACGCATGATATGCATGAAATGCAACTAAGATATAATCCTAACATACACAATGCTATGGAAATGAGATGCCTCGAAGTGCGTGCACACGGGCACGCAAACCGAGATACCTCGAAATACGTGCACACGGGCACGCAAACCGAGAAAATGCATGAATGTAATGAAAATGAGACGCCTCGAAATGCGTGCACACGGGCACGCAAACCGAGGCGATGACAAAATGCTATGTAATGAAACCGAGATGCCTTGAAATGCGTGCACACGGGCACGCAAACCGAGAAAATGCATGAATGCAATGAAAATGAGATGCCTCAAAATGCGTGCACATGGGCACGCAAACTGAGGTGCCTCGAAATGCGTGCACACGGGCACGCAAACCGAGGCGACGATATATGCAATGTAAATGAGAACGAGATGCCTCGAAATACGTGCACACGGGAACGCAAACCGAGACGGTGACAGAATGATATAAAAATGAGATGCCTCGAAATACGTGCACACGGGTACGCAAACCGAGGCGGTGACAGAATGATATAAAAATGAGATGCCTCGAAATACATGCACACGGGCACGCAAATCGAGGCGGTGACAGAATGATATGTAATGACATGGAAATGACAAATGGGCTTATACCAACATGAGTGAGCCTCAGCCACACTCACATAGGATGCCGGCGGATAAAAAATGAAGTGCCTCGAAATGCGTGCACACGGGCACGCAAACCGAGGCAATGGCAAAATGCGATGAAATGGCATGGAAATGACAAATGGGCTTATACCAACATGAGTGAGCCTCAACCACACTCACATAGGATGCCGGCGGATAAAAATGGAGTGCCTCGAAATGCGTGCACACGGGCACGCAAACCGAGGCGGTGACAGAATGCAATGAAATGGCATGAAAATGACAAATGGGCTTATACCAACATGAGTGAGCCTCAGCCACACTCACATAGGATGCCGGCGGATAAAAATGGAGTGCCTCGAAATGCGTGCACACGGGCACGCAAACCGAGGCGGTGACAGAATGCAACGAAATGGCATGGAAATGACATGCAAACATTCTAGTGAAATTTCAGCACTAAAACATGGGGAAAACAGCCCCGGGATGAGGCGAAATGACACCAAATGCATGGAAATGTCCCGAAATGTAACATTAGGCACCCGAAATGGCCTATAGCTATGCCAAATATGCGCAACATGGACATGCAATGCAAAGACAGAAGCTAGAAAGTCCCAAAAAAGGCACTTTCACAGTTATAAACATGGCCAAACAGCAAGCATAGGTATGGCAAAAATAGCATGCAAGAATAGGGGCCAAGAGAGGGGTAATGAAGCAAGTGATATAAGCAAAACCCAAACTGAAAAATTTCCTTCTATAACATTTAAGAGTGACCAAAAATATGAATATTTACAGTATATGGCAGATCTCAAATCAGTATACAAACATGATAGAAATGTGATGCTAAATAAGGCTCAAAAAAGTGCTATAACATGAAGTATGTAAAATATTCACCAAACAGAAAAAAAGTGTGAATGAAACATGAAGTATAGGCCAAAATAAGGCCACTTTAAGTTCGGACCAAGGTCCAAAAACAGAAACAAAGAGGGCTGCCGATGCATACAAAAATGGGACCAAAAGAGGAGTATAAAGGTAGGTACAACATGGAAGTCCCAAATGGTGTTGAGCCCTTCTTCAATGTTGAAGAGGGGCTCAAAATGAGCCTAATATCATTTTACAACATGCTCGAAAACAAATTTCTCATGGGCCAAAAATAGCATGCAAAATTGTGACATATAAGAGGATCAATGAAGCAAGTGTGTCATGGAGGGCTCAAACAGGGTTGAGCCCTCAATGAAAAGTGAAGATGAGCTCAAAAGAGGGCCCTTTTCAGTTAGGGCCGGAGCTTGAAACAAAAAGCAAAGGGGGCTTACCAATGGATCAAGAAAAAGGGTCAAAATGAAAAAAAGGTTACTCACCCTTGAAGACTCAAACTTTTGTTGCTTCTTGGATGAATTTGCAGCTTCTTTGGCCTTTGAGAAACCTTCCTTGTTGCTGGAAATGAGGTGGTGGTGGTGGAGCTTGGTGGTGTAGAAGGAATGGAGCTTAGGGACTTAAGGTTTTTCAAAGAATTGAGAATGATGATGATGGAGTTGTGTATGGAGGCTGGAAGGAGAATTTTTCTAACCCTTGTAAGTGAAGTCACCAGCTGGTTAAAAGGGTCCAAAAGGGGGTGTAAAGGTGGGGGAAAAGGAGAGCAAAATTCCCCCACAAAATATCCCCCGGATAAAGATCTTTTCTGGGGGATATTGCCCCACAGCTGTAAAGTGCACAGTGTCAAGATCTCGGCCGGCCAGTTACTTTTGCTCCAGGTGGCCGGCCGGCCACACCCCCTAGCCGGCCGGCTAGGGGTCAAAAGGTTCAATGAGATTTTCTGGCCGGCCGCCAACTGGTAGTGCTCTCCTATGTGTGTACAACACAACCATGTGGTTAAAAGTCCGAGAAAGTGGGTCCAAGGGGTTCAACATTAGCCCGGAAGGAGGGGGTCAAAAGGGTCAAGTAACATTAATGGCCGGCCACCAACTTTTAGGGGCCTCCCATGTGTGTAGATCACAGATATGTGGTTGAAAGTTCAAGAATGTGGGCCCAGGGGGTTCAACATTAGCCCGGAAGAAAGGGGTCAAAAGGGTCAGGTAACCTTAATGGCCGGCCACCAACTTTTAGGGGCCTCCCATGTGTGTAGATCACAGATATGTGGTTGAAAGTTCAAGAATGTGGGCCCAAGGGGTTCAACATTAGCCCGGAAGTCAGAAAAACGGGCCTCGGAGGGCCTCGGAGGAGATATAACTGGCTGCTGCAACAATTACTAGCCTCCCGTCCTTCAGTGACCTTCCCCGTGATAAAACAGAGGTACCTGCCAAAAATGAACGAAAACCGTTGCAAAACGAATGTTCGGGAGCCAAAACACGCAGTTCGGGATCCCGAAAATGGGCTGTTAAGCACCGAAAATGGCATTCGGCCACGAAGTAGGTTTCTCAGACCCCAGTGTCCCTTAAAAGGGAGCAAATAGGAAGTACGCCAAAAACCGGAGCAATAGGAGATGGTTAAGCGATCCCGAACCGAGACACACGGCCTGACGGCTCTGAAAACCGGGAACCGGACTCCGAAATGGGCAAAACGGCCTACGGCCACCAAAAGTAGCCTACGGACATTGAGAGATGGTCTACGGGACCTCTCCCTTCCCTCAGGAAAAGAAACAGAGAAAACCGAGTCTGGTTCGCAAACCGAGACAAGGCACAAAAGAGGATTCGGAAGTCCGGAGGCAAGGCTCACAGCCGCGACTCTGAAACTTCTGAACGAGCACATTATGCAACATCACCAAGCGCTCAATCGGTGACGTCTGAGTCTTAAGGTCGGTCAAAAATGGGGTGTTTACAGTTGCCCCTCTTTGACAGAACTCGGAAGTCACAAGTGACGGGAGTGAATGTCAAAGCCCAGAGACGACCCATTTTTGACAAGGCCGAAGACTTAGACAAACATACAAGGTAAACAGAGATGTGCCCGCAGGCAGGGGGCAAAATGCAAATGATAATGCAAGAAGATTTTGAAGATTGGACTTATACGCTGCGCGACGCCGGTTTTGAAAGTTGGACTTATACGCTACGCGAAGCCGGTTATCACTCATGATCATGCGAATGCAGCAAGCTGTAATGAAGCAAGTATTCGCAAATAGATGCAACAGTTTTAAGCAAGAATGCAAAGCAACAACTACATTTCATGCAGTTAAGAATGCGGAGGATTATTCAATCCCCGCCACGTCTCACACGGAGAAGATACGATACCTGCGCGATTCGTCTGGTCGCACCAGCCTCAATTGAACCGTACATATAATATCGTGCCTGCAAAAGAGAGAAATTGCAACAAGTACAATATGCTACCAACATATATTTAACGTGATTCCGAAAGTTCGACACACGCAGTGCCGGTGAGTGAATGCATCGCAATGCAAAAGTAGAACATGCGTGACAACGTATGCTCAAACATAGAGGTATGCCAATATCAAGAAACGTGCATGTTAATGCAGGTATGTTCATGAAAATGTAAGATAATGTGAAACGAGCATGAATCAGGGTGTGCACTTGTCATGAAACAACGAGTACGGAAATGCGTGTTTCGGCGAAAGTAACTCAATTACGGCCTCCGACCCACTTCCTGGAAGGTTACAACTCATTCAAAAAGGATACACTTTGATTTTGATGAATGATGATGAGACACATGTCAGAACTTGAAGCCGAAGTCCCGGCGGAGCAATTTCGCAACCGGAAGTGTACTTTTCTTGAACTTTTTCAGGTCCCGGGAACTCCGATCTTCCTCAAAATTTGCAGAGAGCTAGGTGGGCATGTGGGGAACATGGCCGGCCAGTTATCCAAAAAGCAGATAGCTGGCCGGCTAGAAATAGGGGCCGGCCGGCCATGTGCCAGATCTGGGGGTATTTTGGTCTTTTTCTCCCCCTTTTTGCATGCTTCTTCAACCAAGACTTGAGGCCTATAAAAGGCAGCCGAGGCCCTTCCTTTCTTGCCTTCTACAACACTTTCCTCTTCAGATCTGAGTTTCACGCGCGTTTTTCAACGCCCCGTGCAAATTGTTTCCGCAAAAACATTCAGTTTCAAGCACTTTGAAGCGATTAAATTCCGGCTTCGGAGCTTCTTTTTGCATTTTCACCACTTGAGGTAAGTTTATCTTAATATTTGGAATATTTTCTCGGGAGTTGACTTTTGTTGACTTTTTATTTCCCGAGAGTTGACTTTTGTTGACTTTTTCCAATTTTTGCTCATTTTGCTCATTTTGCTCCCTTTTTGCAGATCTTCTGAAAAATGGCGGGTAATTCTCCCCACGGCGGAGGTTTTCCAGGTGCCGGAGATGATTTTGATCCCATGACTCTACCCCCGAGGACCCGACCTTTTATTCCCGGGAGGTACCGTCCGCCAGCACATGTTCTCCCTCGTGCTGTCTTCCGTCACTTCACTAGCTTTGACGAGCGAGCACCCGGGGATCTGCTTCTCAGAGAGCCGGAGCAGCATCTCTCTCACGAGGCCCGAGAGGTATTTACCTCATCTTCTGTATTTTACATTTCGCACCTTTGCCATGCTTGAATACGCAGTTTAGCTTATGACATAGTACTTTGCTTGCATCCTGAACATGTAGTTTCAACACTCGAATTTCTGAATACTTGGCTCACTAATTAATTGTGCACGTACAGTACACATTAGTTAAGAGGCGAACACACGGCCCAAACACTGATTCGTCGAACACACAGCCCGAATTCGAAAGTGAACACACAGCCCACACTTTACATTTTCTGAACACGCATCCCAGATTAGATAGTGAACACGCAGCCCACAATAGTTGAAATTTGAACACGCAGCCCAAACTTCAAATTTTCTGAACACGCAGCCCAGGTAGATAGTGAACACGCAGCCCACAATAGTCGAAATTTGAACACGCAGCCCAAACTTCAAATTTTCTGAACACGCAGCCCAGGTAGATAGTGAACACGCAGCCCACAATTGTTGAAATTTGAACACGCAGCCCAAACTTCAAATTTTCTGAACACGCAGCCCAGATAGATAGTGAACACGCAGCCCACAATTTAACTGAAAGTTGAACACGCAGCCCAAATTTCAAATTTTCTGAACACGCAGCCCAGACACATAGTGAACACGCAGCCCACAATTTAACTGAAAGTTGAACACGCAGCCCAAATTTCAAATTTTCTGAACACGCAGCCCAGATAGATAGTGAACACGCAGCCCACAAATTAACTGAAAGTTGAACACGCAGCCCAAACTTCAAATTTTCTGAACACGCAACCCAGATAGATAGTGAACACGCAGCCCACAATTTATTGAAAGTTGAACACGCAGCCCAAATTTCAAATTTTCTGAACACGCAGCCCAGGTAGATAGTGAACACGCAGCCCACAATTTAACTGAAAGTTGAACACGCAGCCCAAATTTCAAATTTTCTGAACACGCAGCCCAGGTAGATAGTGAACACGCAGCCCACAATTTAACTGAAAGTTGAACACGCAGCCCAAATTTCAAATTTTCTGAACACGCAGCCCAGATAGATAGTGAACACGCAGCCCACAATTTAACTAAAAGTTGAACACGCAGCCCAAATTTCAAATTTTCTGAACACGCAGCCCAGGTAGATAGTGAACACGCAGCCCACAATTTAACTGAAAGTTGAACACGCAGCCCAAATTTCAAATTTTCTGAACACGCAGCCCAGATAGATAGTGAACACGCAGCCCACAATTTAACTGAAAGTTGAACACGCAGCCCAAATTTCAAATTTTCTGAACACGCAGCCCAGGTAGATAGTGAACACGCAGCCCACAATTTAACTGAAAGTTGAACACGCAGCCCAAATTTCAAATTTTCTGAACACGCAGCCCAGGTAGATAGTGAACATGCAGCCCACAATTTAACTGAAAGTTGAACACGCAGCCCAAATTTCAAATTTTCTGAACACGCAGCCCAGGTAGATAGTGAACACGCAGCCCACAATTTAACTGAAAGTTGAACACGCAGCCCAAATTTCAAATTTTTCTGAACACGCAGCCCAGGTAGAATTTGCATGTAGCTTATTTCACTTCATCGGCACACAACCCATTTCATTCCATTGGCACACAGCTCATTTCATTCTCATTGGCACACAGCCCATTCATCTCATTGGCACACAGCCCATTCATCTCATTGGCACACAGCTCATTTCATTCTCATTGGCACACAGCCCATTCATCTCATTGGCACACAACCCATTCATCTCATTGGCACACAGCCCATTCATCTCATTGGCACACAGCCCATTCATTTCATTATTTGACACATGTATTCATTCTGAATGCAGGTTTGTTCCCGCAGTGTGCGGGGATATGGTTCCACCATTGCGCGGGATTGGTATGCTGAGCTCCCGGAGGGCGTCAGAGACTTGGTAGACTTGGCAGGGTTTGGGCCCTTTTGCGTCGGGTTGTCACGTTGTCCTGCCAGGAGGACGCTGATGGCAGCATTGGTAGAGAGATGGTGGGACACCACCAACTCCTTTCATTTCTCTGCTGCCGGGGATATGACCATGACCCCTTTTGACTTCGTTGTGTTGACTGGTTTAGACATCGGAGGTTGGTGCATCCCTTACGATGAGGATATAGGCGAGTGGGAGGCCGCCTGGATGTATCTATTGGGGGCTCGCCCGCCTGTTGACAGGACTTCTGGGAGAGTCCGATACACTTGGTTCTCTTCCCACTTCCGGCGGGCGGAGATGGTGCCTGAGAGTCCCGAGGAGACAGAGCAGTATGCCCGTGGTTTCCTTATGTTCCTCTTCGGGACTACCCTGTTCGCCGACAGAGGGAACACCGTCGGGCTATATCTGCTGAGCGCTCTAGTCGACCTATCACAGGTCCATCGATATGACTGGGGTGGCGCCGGCCTAGCTACCCTTTACTTTTATATGAGCGCGACCTCCCGCGGGCGGGGCGATTTGCTTGGCGGCTACTGGAGAGCCTGGGAGGTACTTTTCTGTCCCCTTGATTTACATTTCTGCTTTTCATCACTTGTACATCGCACACACGGCGCACTTTTTTACAGTCTGTATTTTGCTCTCAGCATTTCGTACTTACATTCTGCACTGCTTTTCTCAACTATGGGCCTATGTATACTTTCCATCATTAGCCCCAAAGTTGGAGGTGATGGGGATTCCCGTGACCCCATATTCATTGGTATTCGAGGGCCCGCACCAGCCGAGACCTCGAGAGACCCTCCTTTACCTGCGACAGTACTTTGATACTGTGCGACATTCAGAGGTACCTCAGAACTTTCAGTTCTTTTCATTTTCATCTTTGATTTGCTCTGTATATTCTCGATTTCTGATTGGTTTATGCATTTGTCATCCGCAGATCACATGGCAGCCCTGGGTGTGTTTGGGTGATGGTCTCCGACTTCAGTACACCGGAGCGTCGGACATCTCCCAATATAGGGTCCTGCTCGAAGGGCCGGTTGGCAGGGCCTGGTTCCTGGGGGAACGCTTTCTGCGCCAGGTATGGGGATATCTTTCTCAGGATATTCCCGCAGTACCCCCAACTAGTATGCGGACCGCTGACAGGCTCTCTTACTCAGAGGTAGTCGGCGCCATGCTGGGCAGTGATGCTTTGCTATATATTGAGGAGGGGGACTACGCCACTTACCGTCACATATATTTGATGCCTCCATTGACGGGAGCTCGTATCCCGATGATGAGGCCTGCCGGTATGTCATCCTCGGACCAGGCTCAGGCTCGGGCTGCAGACGCCCCTTCTTCCAGCAGGGCAGGTACATCTAGAGGTGGGAGTAGACCGGTTCCTCTGATTCCGTCGGCTTATCCTCATCCTGGATGGCCAGATATGCCCACTGAGTTGATGGCGTGGCAGTATGGGGCTATCTCACCGACTCCGATTCCACTAGAGCCTCCGATGCCCAGTGATCGATATGCCATTGATCCTGACTCACCGCTGGTATGCTCCATTATTTTTTCATTCATCATTCAGATGTTTAGATATTCTTTTGTTCACTGATGATTATAAACTCATTTTTGCAGCCACATCGAGGGTATATGGAGGAGGTGGTTGGACTGGTGGCCACCCTCGAGGGCATGGTTCTGCGGAGGGAGGCACAGTTGTCTGTCGCGGGCATTCAGGTACCCTTCAGTTTTCTGGCATTTATCATACTTCCGATGACATGCCGATTTTCTACTGCATCGATAGACTATTTGTGTAGAGCACATCTGACACACACCCCAGTTGTACACTGTATTTACATGCACCCACTTTAGGTAGCCTTTACTTGTATCTGCATCTGATGAATATATTTGGACTGACGTATTTGAATTGAATTCTTTGTTTTCAGATGCCTTCATGGTCCGGTCAGCCGCAGGCTAGGCCACCTGGGCCTCCTTGGGGAGCTGGGCCATCTGGGCCTTTTCAGGGGGCGGGGCCATCCCGAGGAGCTGGGCCATCTAGGCCTTTTCGAGGAGCTCGAGGGGGGCCTGTCCGCAGACGCAGGGCTCATGTTGTGGAGGTGGAGCCTGAGGAGGAGGAGGAGGAGGAGGCCACAGATCGTCAGTCCGAGACGTCTGCCGGGGAGGAGGAGGAGGAGGCTGAGGGGAATCCTGAGGATGACGGCGCTGACTCAGATGATGATGATGCTGTGGAGATTGTCCCGCAGAAGAGGATGAGGAGTGCTTCTCGTTCCCGCTCCCGAGGACTTTGATGTTGCTATTTCCTGCTTTATTTTTCTTTTTTGCTAGTAGTTTGTAGCACTTTGCACATTGTTAGGCAGTTTTATTTTTTGTAAAACTTGTACCTTTGTTTGTTGTAGAGCATGATGGAATGAAATAGCCTTTGAAAAGATGTTTGTATTTTAAACTTTTAGCATCGTATCGCATCATTTTATTTTGCACAAAAATGAAATTGAATGGAAATGCGCATTGTGTAATCACCAAGTCAGGTAGTGAACCGACGCAACAAACTAAACAACTCAACTTACTAAGATATAACAGAATCTTTAGCAAGTTTACAACTCGATAAGCAAAATGCAACAATGCAAATAAACAAGGCTTTAACAAAAATTGCTTAAACAGAGAGCAAAGACTCAAAAACACAAAACACGTCCGCTCGACAAACAACTCGATAAACAGAACAACAACTCGATAATCAAAACAACAACTCGATAAACAAAACGATAGCAGAGTGTACTTCTGGCGATCTGGGCATCGGAACGCATCCGGAATGAAGGCCTTTGACTCTCCTGTTGCGTGGGAATGCTTGAAACTTTCCTCAAAGGGTAAAACAGGGCCAATGAGATACACTGCAGCATTGCTGGCCATCCCTGGGAGCCGGCCAGCCATTTTTGTAGAGAGAGACAGCTGGCCGGCCATTTCTGAAAAAGTAGATGGCTGGCCAGCCAGAAAAGGTGGCCGGCCGGCCACTCAGTCCTGCAGCCTCCAGATTTTTGACACGTGTCCCCGTGAATAGTGTCTTTCCTTTTATAAAAGCCTCAACTTCGGGAACATTCATTTCATCTTAGTTTTTAGACAAAGATGGAGGCGTTTCTTGCGGAAAATGTCACATCTTGGATTTCTTCTCTAGATGGCTCGGAAAAACTGAATTTCCGGGGTTTCGGCTTGAATGCACTATTCACGCTGAGCCGTACTCCGTTACAGCTTCCTTTTCTCCATGCCGCGGCAAGGTTCTGGAATCCAGTGACGCATGTTTTTAGCTTTGGCGGCCAAGAGATGTGCCCCACTTTCGAAGATTTTCAGGTTTTGATGGAGTCTGAATGTTCTGAAGTGATCTTGCCCCAGCTCTATTTTGGCCACGCCCAGGCTTTAGGGCGGATGTGTGGGCTCACGGCGCATGATGCTCGATCTCTGATTTGTAGTGGGGAACTGGACATCCTCGGCTTGATCCATCGTTTTTCCGACGCCGGTGACCGCAGTAACCATTATTGGCAGGGTTTCCGGCAACACGCCCTCTGCTTATGTTTGTTGTCTCACTTTCTGCTTTCCTCGGGCTTCAGCGGGGCTAGCATTCGCCTGATTGAAGTCGCCCAAGGTTTGAGAGAAGGAAAGAGCTGTATTGCCATGACCTTGGCTGAGACATTGATGGGCTTAGATTCTGTCTATCGCCGAGAGGTGACTAGGTTTGCTGGGAGTCCACTGCTACTGCAGGTAATGTTTCCCACCCAACCTTACATGTATATTTGCTCACATCACTCGACCCTCAGGCTCGTTTTTTTTCACAAAACCCTTGTCTCACTTTTCTCTCATCATACATCTCTCTATTCTTTATTCTCTCATTTTCCATCCCTCCCCTAGGTATGGTTAATGGATAAGTTGCAGGTCGTGGACTCTTGCCCGGCCTATTCAGCTCGAGGCTACTTCTTTCGGCAGCGCCTAGTCAATGCTCTTGACGAAAGGTGGTGGTTCGATTGGATGTGCAATTTGTCCGCAGACGGCATTGCTTGGCATTGTCCTTGGCTCAACCTCCCGGAAATGAGCTATAGTATGTCCCGGCTGATTGGGATCCAATTAATTGGCCTAACCCACTGCGTATTCTATTTTCCGTTCCGGTTCCTGCGTCAGTTTGGTCATGATCAGACCTGCCCACCGGAGGGGATTGAGTATCCAGCCGCTTTCCCGATCCGGGGTGCACAGCTTGCCCGATATGCCACGGCATGGAGGACTAGAGAGCTCCTGGCCCCTGCTTCTTCTTTCAGTTGCACTTTGTCCGATGAGTGCTTGGATTGGCTCAATGAGGAGGCACAGGTTGGGCCTAGCTTGGCATCAGATGCTCCGTCCAGCTCTGGGAGGGGACGCAGAGATACTTGATTCAACTATGCCCCGAATTTATTGCTTATTAGTATTTTTCAAGTTTTCTTTCTGAATGTACTAAAAAAAAGCAACCTCGATTGTAATGCAAGAGCAGGAGATCTCTATTTTTGAAATCAATGAAATTGAAAGTTATGGTACTGAAAATTTTCCGCTTTTGGTCCAAAAATGGTCTTAGTCGTAAAAAGATTAATTTGAACAAAGTCAACTTTTATTAAAACTTTTCAAAACTATTTTCGATGTGGATCAGAATTGGACACGCCGAAAATCTGTCACTGAGATGCACAACCCCAGATCCCCGCAACTGGAAAGTTGCCCCTAGTCTGAAGAACAATGCGACGCTTCATAGCAACGGAAAGTTACCCCTTGTCTGAGTAACTTTGCACCGCCGCGGCAACGGAAAGTTGCCCCTAGTTTGAACAGCACTGTACCAGAGATCATGATAAATGCTGATGGATAAAGATGACTGAGATGATCAAGATGGACAGAGTTGATCGGGGAAAAGTTATGGCTGAACTTCAAGGTGAAGTTGCCTACGTATCCCAAAGATGGGAATCAAGCCTTACGTAGTTCAGGTTAAGGTTCGCTTGAGTATTCTCACTCTCCTTTTGCGCTCTAACTTTTTCCAAGGCCGCCCTTTGCGGGTTTTCAACCTTGCGAGCTCAGTCTTTATATTTTCTGATTTTTTGTGCTATGACTTTTGCCTAGGTCGCCCTTTCGGGTTTTCGGCCTAGCGAGCCTCTCAAGGATAGTATTTCTTCAACTTGTCCATATTGATCGGTTGTGAGAACTCCAAGCCATCTAGATCCATCAGAACCACAGCTCCACCTGACCAGATAGCTTTGATGATGTAAGGACCAGTCCAATTGGGTTTGAACTTGCCCCTTGGGTCGTGGATGGGAGCTCGGTTGTCTTTGAGCACCAAATCTCCTTCTTTCAGATTCCTGGACTTAACCTTCTTGTTGAAAGCCCGAGCGATTCTGCGTTGATAGCCTTGGGTGTGGTACAGTGCTTTCAATCTTCTTTCATCAAAGAGCATGAGTTCTTCGAATCTGCTTTGCTGCCAATCTGCTTCGGCTATCTGGCATTCAGCCAATACTCGTAACGACGGAACCTCAATCTCAATGGGTAGAACAGCCTCCATTCCATAGACCAATGAATATGGAGTTGCTCCAGTAGAAGTTCTGATTGAAGTCTTGTAGCCCCACAGAGCAAATGGCAGCTTGTCTGGCCAATCCCGATAGGTTCCCACCATCTTCTGTAGTATATGCTTGATATTCTTGTTGGCGGCCTCAACTGCTCCGTTGGTCTGCGGCCGATATGTAGATGACTTATGAAAAGCCACATTGTATTTCTCCAACAAGTCTATCACTTCTTTCTTGAAATGGGAACCATTATCTGAAATTATCTCGTTTGGCACCCCATAACGACAGATGATGTTGTTTCTGATGAACTTTGCGACGTGCGACGCCTTCAACACCGCGTATGATTGGGCCTCGACCCACTTTGTGAAATAATCTATCGCTACCAGGATAAACTCATGCCCGTTTGACCCCTTCGGGGTAACAGCTCCGATCACATCAATTCCCCAGACTGAAAAAGGCCACGGTGAAGTCATGTTGTACAGTTTTGACGGCGGGATGTTCATGCGGTTTGCATGAATTTGACATTTGTGGCATCGCCGAACAAAGCTAATACAATCCTCCTCCATGGTTGACCAGTAGTAGCCCTGTCTGAGAATCTTTCTAGCCAGCATTACTCCATTCATGTGTGCACCGCACTCTCCCCCATGGATGGCTTCCATCAGGCGTTTTGACTCTTCAACTTCTACACAGAGCTTATGCATTCCCAGATGACCCCTTTTGTACAGCTTTCCCCCGCAGATAATGAACTGAGCAGCCATTCTTCTGACAGCCCTCTTATCCTTGGCATTTGCCCCTAGTGGATATGTCTCCTTTTCCAAGAAGTTCCAGATGTCGTAATACCAGGGGTTGCCGTCTTGAACCTCATCTATGGCGGAAATCGACTCGTATGCCGGCACGAACTTCTGATCAATAATGACTGGACGCATCCGGACTCCGGATGGGATGTCTATCATAGAAGATAGAGTTGCTAATGAATCTGCAAACCTGTTGTTCTCTCTTACGAGGTGGGTGAAATTTAGTTTCTCAAACCGAGGAATTAGCAGATCCAAGGTTTGGTGGTAGATTATCATCCTTTCCTCCTTGACCTTCCAATCTCCTTTCGCTTGAGACACAACAAGGTTCGAGTCCCCAATGACGTCCAACCGTCTTGCCCCTAGTTCTAGGGCTGCTTCCAGGCCAGCAATACATGCCTCATACTCTGCTTCGTTGTTGGAAACCTTGAACCGGAGCTTGAATGCTAGAGGGATACGGGAATCATCAGGTGCTATCAGCAACACCCCTATCCCATACCCATACTGGTTTGACGCTCCGTCAAAGTACATCGTCCAAGTTTCATCTTCGACGTGCAGAATGGCTTCATCTGGGAATAGATACTCAACCGCTTCATCCCCCTCAACCGGGTGGTCGGCAAGGAATTCCGCTACCGCTCTACCTTTTACTGACTTGCGCGTTACATACTTCAAATCAAATTCGGAGAGCAACAGCAACCATCGAGCTAGCCTACCCATAAGTGCTGGTTTCTCGAAAAGATATTTGATGGGATCCAAACGCGAAACCAACATTACAGAGTGGGCTAACAGGTAGTGCCGCAGCTTCCTGGTTGCCCATACCAAGGCCAAACAAGTCTTTTCCAGCGGTGTATAGCGGGTCTCGTAATCCAGCATCTTTTTGCTCAGATAGTAGATGGCTCTTTCCACTTTGTCTTCTGACTCCTGCGCGAGCATGCAGCCCATGGTAGTCTCAGTTACCGAAAGATACAATATCAACGGCCTCCCTGGCTCTGGCGGTGACAACACGGGTGGGTTCTGTAGATACTCTTTGATCTGCTCAAAAGCTGCTTGACATCGGCCGTCCCATTGGAATTTCTTTCCTTTCTTCAGGAGACCAAAAAGTGGTTCACAAGTCAAGGTTAATTTAGAAATAAACCGTCTTATGAATTGCACTTTACCCAGAAAGCCTCGCACCTCCTTTTCAGTCCTTGGTGGTGGCATTTCTAAGATGGCCTTGATTTTGGAAGGGTCGACCTCGATGCCCCTTTGTGTAATCAGAAACCCTAGCATCTTCCCTGCTGTAACACCAAACGTGCATTTTTGGGGATTCAGTCGCAGCCGAAACTCTTTGATCCTTTGGAAGAATTTTTGTAAGGCGGTGTAGTGGCCCTCTCTATCTTTGGACTTGACAATCATGTCGTCCACATACACCTCGACCTCTTTATGGATCATATCATGCAATATTGTAGTTGCTGCCCGTTGATACGTAGCTCCAGCATTTTTCAACCCGAATGGCATCACTCTATAACAATATGTACCCCACGGGGTAGTGAACGCAGTCTTCTCCCGGTCTTCGGGTGCCATCACTATCTGATTATAGCCTGAGAAACCATCCATAAACGAAAGCAAGGCTTGTCCTGCCGTGAAATCCACCAATTCATCAATGTGTGGCAAGGGAAAGTCGTCCTTCGGACTGGCCTTGTTCAAATCTCTGAAGTCTACACAAACCCGAATTCGGCCATCCTTCTTTGGCACCGGAACAATATTGGCCAACCAAGTTGGATATTCAGATACCAGCAGGAACCCTACGTCAATTTGCTTGGTGACCTCTTCCTTAATTTTGAGAGCCCAGTCCGGGCGAATCCTTCTGAGTTTCTGTTTGACAGGGCGGGCCTCGGGATCAAGAGGGATCCGGTGCTGTACAATCTCAGGATCGATTCCAGGCATGTCTTCGTAGGACCACGCGAAAACCTCTTTGAAATCTTTTAATAAAGCGACTAAGCGCTCGCGCTCCTCCGAAGACAACGTGGACCCAATCTGGACCAGCCGCGGGTCCTTCTCAGTACCAATATTCACAGTAGTGATTTCATCCATTAAAGGTTTAACAAATCTTTCCTGCTCTTGATCAATTAATCGTTGCAAAACTGGGGGAATTTCTCCCTCGTTGTTTTCATCAAAATTTTGAAAATCCTGATTTAAGCAATAAATCAAAGGCACAGAAAAATACTCGGAAACCACATCCACATCATTCTCATTAAATACTTCCAAGCCGTCAGATTCCTCTGTTACAACAGACTCAAAAGAAAATGAAAAAGACGACCTAGACAGGACTGTGGCATCCGGGTTGTCACCTCCAGGAATACCGGACTCAGACTCAGTCGAGCTGGAATCTGATTCCGACGCACAAGATTCGGTAGAATCAGATTCCGGCTCACTACCTGACCCGGAACTGCTAGATAAAAAGCCTTCTTCATATCGCCAGATGAGAGAAGGTGCGATAGATGCATCCAAGATCGGCGCTGGGAAGCCCGCAGCTATTTCATCTCCAATCACAGAAACCGAAGAGTTATCCCCCAAGCACTCTTGGCCGATCGGAGGATCTGATAGTAGACTCGCCAGTGCTACCCCCATTTCAAGCTCTGTGCTCTCAGGATCCACTGCTTCACACTGCTCAACCTCAGTTGGTGGGTCTGTCTGCGCTTCGGCAACGTCATCCCCAGATAATTGTATGCCGAAGAAGATTTCAAAACCAGGCACGCACTCCCCCTCCGCGTTTAGCCATGGCTCCGGGAAGCCGCAGAATGGAAAATCTTCCCCCTCCCGGACGAAACGTCCGTTTAGGGTACCCCAGATGGGACTGTGCATTAACTCAAATGGCTTCCTGGCCTTCTTTGCTCTGGCCCTTCCTGCCATTTCTTTCCCTTTCCTCACCCAATCCTCTTTGGTGGGCAGATAACCCAGTCCAAAGGCGTGAGGGTTGTGTGGCACTTCGGCCAACACTGAGACGCCCTTCCGGCCGCTTCTCCCTAATCCCATCCCGGGGGTATGTTTTAGCTTGTTCATGAGGTAGATAGATTGAGCGCTAACGTACATGCCCTCATTCACAGCCATGACACTCTGAACCACTTGAGCCTCGGCCAAAGTGAACCCCGACAAAAACACATCCTCCATGCCGTGCTCAATCTCCAAGACAGGTGTGGACACTTCCGGCGGCGGATGGATGGATGAATTCCCAAAAACAATTGCTACCCCTCTCCCGTGAGGGTACTTTAGCATCTGATGTAGAGTGGAAGAGACTGCTTTGACCTGGTGCAACCACGGTCGCCCCAAAAGCAGGTTAAAGGTTGCGGGAACGTCCAAGATATGAAATTCAATGTTGTGTTGTCCTGGACCAACCTTGGTTTGAATTTTAACAGTCCCCATCACTTCTCTGCTGGTATTGTCGTATGCTCTGATCACTTGGGTAGTTGGGACGAAGTCCACGGGTTTCAACCCGATTGCATATGTCGTTCTGGTCAGGCAGACATTAATCGCAGACCCGGTATCAACAAGTACCACCGGTATCCACTTATCTCTACATTCCACAGAAATATAGAGAGGTTTGTTATGACTTGTGCCCTCAGGCGGTAGCTCTTTGTCCGAAAAGGTTAATGCCGGGGAACCTCCTCCCGGAAAAACCAGCCCAACCAGCTGTTCAGGCGTGGTGTCTATGGAGAGTTTGGACTTGTCCATAGCAGATAGGACAGCTTCTCTGTGTACTCGTGATGCCATTAGCAGTCCCCAGATGGAGATGTCTGCTTGTATCTTTTTTAACTGTTTCAGCACAGCTTCCTCTTCAATCTGCTTCTCCTTCTGTCTCTCCGCTTCCCTATCCTTCCCGGATGCCTCGGGTTGGTCCAGGTGTGGGGGTTTGAAGTACCGCCCACTTCTTGTCATATGGTCAACCTCATCGAGGTACCAAGTGTCATCCGGTTGGTTATTCCCACAGTCTTCATCCGTGTGGGCAAGACATAAGTCATCGTCTTCCCACCACATTCCATCGGTAGCCAACAGACACCTGTCTGGCTCCGGTTTAGTTGCACTCTCAGTGCTCCCTGTCCATATGCTCGCAGCATTCTCCATTTTCGTGCACACAGCACTTTCAGTCCCCTCAAGGCCTTTAGCTTTTCTAGCTCTTTCAGCCTCCTCAAACTTTGCTTGTTCCAGCTGCGTCAGTACAGCTGTTTGTTCAATAATTCCCGTATCAATAATGCCCATGTCTCGAGCGGAATTCTTAGCACCGGCGCTCTCCGGCGGTACAACTTGATTTTCGTCCGTTCCGGCCACAACTGATATTTCTGCCCCTGCCGGGCTCTGTTCTGGTTGGGCTTCCCCCACTGCATCCGGTTGATCTTCGAGCCATCCAGTGGCCTCCTCTGATCCCTCATAATCATACCAGTTAATTGACGCATCCCCCAGTTCCTGGTCGTCGAGAAATTACAGGTTGGTAAAGTCCTCCTCGACGGCTGTCAAATCATCTGCCCATAGCCCAGATCCATCCCCTCGGATCATGCATAGCTCTCCTGTCTCTGGCAATTCTACACTTAGCCCAATTCGGCTCGTTGATAGGATGTGCTTTCTTGGATCATAGGCTCCCCCAACAAAATTCTGCCCAGTCCCAGATTCAGCAATCTCATTCTCTCCCAAAATCTGCCCTGCCCTGCCTTCGACGGTCACCACCATCGGTTCTGGTTGGGTTTTGGAGATGTCCACCATGCACAAGAAATCAGTGCAATCGGGGAGGAGCACCTCTGGCTTGGGTAGGTGGGTGGGCGTAATATAGATGCTAGGATCGTAAGATGCGACCCCAGTCTGGATGAAATTAATTCTTTTAGGAGGAGGAGCTTGGTTATGTGGTGGGAGAGGGTTGGTTGTGACATTGGGTTTATCAGGAGGTGCGATCACCTGTTTGTCAATAAGATCTTGGATCTCATGACGCAATCTGTAACAACGGTCGGTGTCATGACCGTGTTGTTGGTGATACGCACAGTATTTTGACGGGTCGTAAGAGGGGGGGAGTGGATTCGGTAATGGCTTTGGTTCCAGGGGTTTCAAATGATTTTTTCTGATCAATATTCCCAGAACTTTGGTCAGAGGCATATATAGTGGGGTAAAGGTTCTTTGGCCTCGCGGTTGGAATCTGTTGGCTTGTGTGTTGCTTCCGGACGCACCGGAGAAGGGTGTGGCAGTCATGGGCCTTGGAGGGGGAGGGGGAGTGGTGGTGACCATACCAACTTCCGAGGTTCTTGTATTTGCAATGCCACTCGGGCCTGCATTGTTGTTGCGGTTGAAGGTCCTCCTTGGTTGTTCTCTGTCGTGGTCGAACAGACCTTGTTTCATTGCATCTTCGATTTGCACCCCCATATCATGTAAATCTGCGAAAGTAGGGAAGGGGACTACAATCATCCGCTGCATCAACTTCGGGTGGAGATTGCGCACAATCATCCGGATTTGATCTTTGTCAGTAGGCCTTAGAGTCATCGTCGATGCCTTTGCCCTCCATCGGATCACAAAGTCCAAGAAAGATTCCTTGGGCTCTTGCCTCGTCGTTTCAAGATCACGGGTTGTGATCTCGATCTGAGTGTTGTATGAATATTGCGCGACAAAGGCCTCAGCCATTTCATCCCAATTCCTTTTCACTTCATCTTGTAATCTTGCGTACCAATGGGAGGCCACACCCGACAGGGTTCGGCCGAATAGTGAGAGCTTCTGTGGTCGTGTTAGGCCCATTGGCCGCAAGACATCCGCAAACAGTCGGATATGGACCATGGGGTCGCCGGTCCCATCAAAGCGGTCGATTTGTGGCATTTTGAACCTATCGGGGAGTGTTACGGCCTCCTCGGTATATCCATCTTCGATATCCGGCATAGCCTTGACCCCTTGGGATTTCTTGAATAGCTTCTCCAGTTTGCTCAATTTCAGAGCTGTAAGATCAACCTCGACCTCAAAGGGAGAGTCCGGGTGATTGGGTGCATGGACCTTGGACAGTTGTAGTGGAAGCGGGGGCGGAGCCGGCCCCGTTGGAAGATTCGTGTCCTCTTGTAAATTTTGGACATCCGGCAGGGTATTCTGGGCATTTGGTGGGGCGTTCTAAACAGTAGGTGCCTGTTCAGGTAACGGAGCCCCTGCCGGAGGAGGGATTTGGTGTGAAGCAGATACTGTATTCTGTTGTTGCAGTCTGGTAATCAGCTCAGCTTGCTGGGTCATAATCTCAGCTTGCTGCTTAGCGAGTTCATCCCGGCGGACGGCATCCTGTTGCATGGCCCGCATGGTTTCCTGCATTTGGCGCATCATTTCCTCAACTCCCGTTGGCGCCGTCATACTGTTTCGATTTGTCTGAACTACTGGCAGATCTATCTCAGTGGGGATCTCAATCCAACTATCCGCTGATGGGGGAAACCACCGTTCTGATGATCTCTGTTCAGATGTACTGTGCTTTATCGGCTTCCTTCTGGTAACAGGGGGTAGAGAATGGAACACTGGCTGTCCGTCGATTAGATCCTCAGATCGATGGAGTCGACGACCTCGTGTCCAAGGTGCTTGGGGAATGCCTGCTGGGTTGGAAGCAATTGTGCTAAAACTGACCTAGCAAAAGATAAATAAAGCGAAAAGGAAATAAATAAACAGATAAACGGGCAGCGTAACAGCTTAAAATAAAATGCAAGACACACAGTCGGGCATAATCGACACACAGTTAATAAGCTGAATAACACACTGTCCTCAAACACTGATTATTATCCCTGTATCACTGTCCCCTAAAACAGAATCTGATATCCGCAGATAACTAATCCTCAAACACCGGCTGATGCCCGCAGGCCTGACACCCATAATGCTGAATTGATGCCCGCAGGCCTGATGCTAACAATACTGAACTGATGCCCGCAGGCCGGATACTTGAACTCATATACTGATCTGATGCCCGCAGGCCTGATACTGTCAATACTGAACTGAAGCCCGCAGGCTTGATGCCCAAACTCATATACTGATACATGCATTCCTGTAGAGACGCACTCTAAAGCACATAACAGATAAGTGAGAGCCAAAACACCCCTATGTTGGGGTAGGGTTTCCCTGTCCTATTTTGTCAGGAGCTAAGGTTTCATTACGCACGCAGCGGTTTCAAACAACCTATAAACGGGTAAGCAACCTGTCCTAGTTTGGAATGGTCACTATGGATCCGAATATGCACTAGGTCGAATGGTCAAAGAGGGTGCCCCGGCAAAACCGGGGTTTGTGTTCCCATACTGGCAGAGCCCACAACCGGTCAGCCTTATGGTCATGCCTTGACAAGACAAGCCTCCGGCAAACCGTTCAGGAATAGCAGATGGCAAACACGGTGTCCTAGGCGCACCAATGCAAATGCAATGCAAAGAAACACACAAGTGTAGTCAAAAACAGATATCACGAGTTCGAGTCAAGCTCTCTAAATCCCCAGCAGAGTCGCCAGAAACTGTAGACAGGCCCGTGGGCCTCGTGCTACAGTTCGGACTCGATTTGTTGTCACGGTTCTTAATCTGAACCAAAGAGTCCAATTCCGGCAAATCGTTTTGAGAAAACTGATTTTTTGAAAGAAGTGCCAAACATGGACTGCTTTGCCAGATACAGAGTCGCCACCTAAATATTTTATTTTGGGAAATTTAGGAAACCCTGACTCGGTGCCAAAAGGCCACGTGTCCGTCATCACCAAAGTTGCCTCGGCTCGGGAACTTGGGTACGATTGGGGAAGGTCACTTCGTGAGCACCCCCGCTCGCCCGGTCATAGACCGGCCTCTACTAACCATGATATCAATTTTTGAAAACATTGTGAGTTCTTATTCCGGTTTATTAGCCTAGGTTACTATGTGATGCGCACAGCATACAAATATAGACCGGGTCGCCTGAATTGGAACGAAACATTTCATGCTTTGTTTCTGAAAATGGTTTGCTACCCGCAGGTAGGCTTTAAAACATTTGATGATTTATTCCAATTCAGATAACCCAACCTTCACCCACAGGCATTCAGGCAGATATATCATATAAGCACATAGCCTCATGGTAAGCATGCTATTTATGGCAGTCACTCACACGCATGCAAGGATGCTAAAGCATAAAACTTACCGGGTATTCCAAGCCAAAATAGAAACTCATTAGAAATCATGCATGAATCCTAAGTATACAGAAATGCCTAATGCAACACATGCAAAATGCAACTATAGCAGGCTCGGCTATTCTAAGATGGTATATGAAATGCTACAACTATCAGGTATTCAATTTGGAATTGAAAATACAATGCAGTTAGTATGATGTGCCGAGCCTGGTGCATGTGATACAGATGAATGATGCAAACATGCTGTCATACTGTATGCTAATTTAAATATGCCCTAATCTAACCATCATAAGCGGATAAATAAAAGGGAGAAAGACGTGGGGTTGGAAGACATACATCACACTCACGCACACTTATTACAGTTATGCCCTCACTCGGAGGGTCCGAATAAATAATACAGTCCAAATATTACAGTCCCGAATAAAAGAATATTACAGTCCAAAATATTACAAAATCCTAATTAATTAATGAATTAACTAAGAAAGCAAATAACAACTGGCGTGCAAGCCAGGGACTGCCTTGCTTCTGATGGATGATGCATGTCCGGGTTGTCTTGCGCGGAAATCCACCGGAATGCCCCGATTAGCCTCTGTTTACACCTGTTCTTGAAATGCGTGCCCAACCCCGAAAGGTTGATGATTCTTTGTTTTGCTGCAACAGAGAGCAGGAAAGGGGCATAGCAATGTATTTGCACAGATATATGCATGTCTCGATCCTCGTGCCATCAATCACGCATACCGAGGCATGATGGCCGAGGAGTCGAAATGCACAACTCAATATAGGATGAATGCACATGAAACTACAGCTAAAACCTAACTCCATCATGGATAATCCGGAGTGTCGGTGACTGGGGAATTGAGACACATTCCGTCACTCTGAGTACGAAATGTACCTCGTTTCCCGTGCCCGGGCTAACTTCTATTCCGGACACGATGCAATACGCATGATATGCATGAAATGCAACTAAGATATAATCCTAACATACACAATGCTATGGAAATGAGATGCCTCGAAGTGCGTACACACGGGCACGCAAACCGAGATGCCTCGAAATGCGTGCACACGGGCACGCAAACTGAGAAAATGCATGAATGCAATGAAAATGAGATGCCTTGAAATGCGTGCACACGGGCACGCAAACCAAGGCGATGACAAAATGCTATGTAATGAAAAGGAGATGCCTCGAAATGCATGCACACGGGCACGCAAACCAAGATGCCTCAAAATGCGTGCACACAGGCACGCAAACTGAGAAAATGCATGAATGCAATGAAAATGAGATGCCACAAAATGTGTGCACACGGGCACGCAAACTGAGGTGCCTCGAAATGCGTGCACACGGGCACGCAAACCGAGGCGACGATATATGCAATGCAAATGAGAACGAGATGCCTCGAAATACGTGCACACGGGCACGCAAACCGGGGCGGTGACAGAATGATATAAAAATGAGATGCCTCGAAATACGTGCACACGGGCACGCAAACCGAGGCAGTGACAGAATGATATGTAATGACATGGAAATGACAAATGGGCTTATACCAACATGAGTGAGCCTCAGCCACACTCACATAGAATGCCGGCGGAAAAAAAATGAAGTGCCTCGAAATGCGTGCACACGGGCACGCAAACCGAGGCAATGGCAAAATGCGATGAAATGGCATGGAAATGACAAATGGGCTTATACCAACATGAGTGAGCCTCAGCCACACTCACATAGGATGCCGGCGGATAAAAATGGAGTGCCTCGAAATGCGTGCACACGGGCACGCAAACCGAGGCGGTGACAGAATGCAATGAAATGGCATGAAAATGACAAATGGGCTTATAACAACATGAGTGAGCCTCAGCCACACTCACATAAGATGCCGGCGGATAAAAATGGAGTGCCTCGAAATGCGTGCACACGAGCACGCAAACCGAGGCGGTGACAGAATGCAACGAAATGGCATGGAAATGACATGCAAACATTCTAGTGAAATTTCAGCACTAAAACATGGGGAAAACAGCCCCGGGATGAGGCGAAATGACACCAAATGCATGGAAATGTCCCGAAATGCAACATTAGGCACCCGAAATGGCCTATAGCTATGCCGAATATGTGCAACATGGACATGCAATGCAAAGACAGAAGCTAGACAGTCCCAAAAAAGGCACTTTCACAGTTATAAACATGGCCAAACAGCAAGCATAGGTATGGCAAAAATAGCATGCAAGAATAGGGGCCAAGAGAGGGGTAATGAAGCAAGTGATATAAGAAAAACCCAAACTGAAAAATTTCCTTCTACAACATTGAAGAGTGACCAAAAATATGAATATTTACAGTATATGGCAGATCTCAAATCAGTATACAAACATGATAGAAATGTGATGCTAAATAAGGCTCAAAAAGGTGCTATAACATGAAGTATGTAAAATATTCACCAAACAGAAAAAAAGTGTGAATGAAACATGAAGTATAGGCCAAAATAAGGCCACTTTCAGTTCGGACCAAGGTCCAAAAACAGAAACAAAGAGGGCTGCCGATGCATACAAAAATGGGACCAAAAGAGGAGTATAAAGGTAGGTACAACATGGAAGTCCCAAATGGTGTTGAGCCCTTCTTCAATGTTGAAGAGGGGCTCAAAATGAGCCTAATATCAGTTTACAACATGCTCGAAAACAAATGTCTCATGGGCCAAAAATAGCATGCAAAATTGTGACATATAAGAGGATCAATGAAGCAAGTGTGTCATGGAGGGCTCAAACAGGGTTGAGCCCTCAATGAAAAGTGAAGATGAGCTTAAAATAGGGCCCTTTTCAGTTAGGGCCGGAGCTTGAAACAAAAAGCAAAGGGGGCTTACCAATGGATCAAGAAAAAGGGTCAAAATGAAAAAAAGGTTACTCACCCTTGAAGACTCAAACTTTTGTTGCTTCTTGGATGAATTTGCAGCTTCTTTGGCCTTTGAGAAACCTTCCTTGTTGCTGGAAATGAGGTGGTGGTGGTGGAGCTTGGTGGTGTAGAAGGAATGGAGCTTAGGGACTTAAGGTTTTTCAAAGAATTGAGAAGGATGAAGATGGAGTTGTGTATGGAGGCTTGAAGGAGAATTTTTCTAACCCTTGTAAGTGAAGTCACCAGCTGGTTAAAAGGGTCCAAAAGGGGGTGTAAAGGTGGGGGAAAAGGAGAGCAAAATTCCCCCACAAAATATCCCCCGGATAAAGATCTTTTATGGGGGATATTGCCCCACAGCTGTAAAGTGCACAGTGTCAAGATCTCGGCCGGCCAGTTACTTTTGCTCCAGGTGGCCGGCCGGCCACACCCCCTAGCCGGCCGGCTAGGGGTCAAAAGGTTCAATGAGATTTTCTGGCCGGCCGCCAACTGGTAGTGTTCTCCTATGTGTGTACAACACAACCATGTGGTTAAAAGTCCGAGAAAGTGGGTCCAAGGGGTTCAACATTAGCCCGGAAGGAGGGGGTCAAAAGGGTCAAGTAACATTAATGGCCGGCCACCAACTTTTAGGGGCCTCCCATGTGTGTAGATCACAGATATGTGGTTGAAAGTTCAAGAATGTGGGCCCAAGGGGTTCAACATTAGCCCGGAAGAAAGGGGTCAAAAGGGTCAGGTAACCTTAATGGCCGGCCACCAACTTTTAGGGGCCTCCCATGTGTGTAGATCACAGATATGTGGTTGAAAGTTCAAGAATGTGGGCCCAAGGGGTTCAACATTAGCGCGGAAGTCAGAAAAACGGGCGTCGGAGGGCCTCGGAGGAGATATAACTGGCTGCTGCAACAATTACTAGCCTCCCGTCCTTCAGTGACCTTCCCCTTGATAAAACAGAGGTACCTGCCAAAAATGAACGAAAACCGTTGCAAAACGAATGTTTGGGAGCCAAAACACACAGTTCGGGATCCCGAAAATGGGCTGTTAAGCACCGAAAATGGCATTCGGCCACGAAGTGGGTTTCTCAGACCCCAGTGTCCCTTAAAAGGGAGCAAATAGGAAGTACGCCAAAAACCGGAGCAATAGGAGATGGTTAAGCGATCCCGAACCGAGACACACGGCCTGACGGCTCCGAAAACCGGGAACCGGACTCCGAAATGGGCAAAACGGCCTACGGCCACCAAAAGTAGCCTACGGACATTGAGAGATGGTCTACGGGACCTCTCCCTTCCCTCAAGAAAAGAAACAGAAAAAATCGAGTCTGGTTCGCAAACCGAGACAAGGCACAAAAGAGGATTCGGAAGTCCGGAGGCAAGGCTCACAGCCGCGACTCTGAAACTTCTGAATGAGCACATTATGCAACATCACCAAGCGCTCAATCGGTGACGTCTGAGTCTTAAGGTCGGTCAAAAATGGGGTGTCTACAGAGTTCCTTGGTGGCCACGAGCCCAAGAAAGCAGATGAATGGCTCGAACAAACCGTGAAGACATTCGAGATGCTTTACATTGAAGATAGTGAACTGAGGGTGACTCTAGCGAGTTACTATCTAAAGGGGGATGCGGCTCAATGGTGGAAGTACGCCAATAGTGGAGTAGAACCGACTTGGGAAGCGTTTGTGATTGCTTTCCAAGATAAGTACTTACCTCCCTCTACTAGGAAGAGATTGAGGCAAGAGTTTCTGGACCTTAAACAAAATTTCATGTCTGTGGCCGAGTTTGAGGCGGCCTTTTCTCGTTTGTCTCGGTTTGCATCGGAGTTGGTGGCAACAGAAGAGCGTCATTGTCTTGAGTTTGAGAAGAAGTTAAGAACCAAGATCTTGTACAAAATTGTCGAAAATATGATCCAGAATTATGTCCGTCTTGTGGAGGCGGCGGCACATGTAGAGGTTACTGTGCAGGCTGAGGAGGAGAAACTTCGGGGTTCAAGGTCTAGAGGCCAAGAACCACAAAGAGACTATAGGCAGAATAAGAAGAGCAGGGGCAACTTTTCATCCCAGTCCCAACCACAGTAGTCTAGATCTACTTTTCCTTTGCCTAGTTCGGGCTCAGGAAAGAGTACACAAAATGGCTTCTCTTGTTTCAAGTGTGGCCAATCGGGTCACAAAGCCTTTGCATGCCCACAGAAGGGAGGAGGGCAGTTGATGTAACCACCGCCACCTAACTGATCTCAAGGCCAGCCCCAGAATAAAAGTCAGGGGTTTAATTGTTTTCAATGTGGTCAACCAGGGCACATGACGAGGACTTGCCCACAATTGGGAGACGCATCTAGCGTATCAGGGTTGAGGCAAACTCAGAGCCACCAGCAGGCTCATTCAGCTCAGACCTCACGAGTTAACCAGGGAGCCACCTCGGCTCAGTCCATACACCAGGCCTATACTCTGAGAGAGGAGCAAGTTTATCACTGGCCACAGGGGCATGTATATGCTATCACCGCGCCAGAGCAATTGCCAGGACCCTCAATTGTGAGAGGTATTTTTGTTGTGTGCAATACTTTGGCTAATGTATTGATAGACACGGGTGCGTCTCATTCATTTATATCTGCTGCATTTGTTTCTGCATTGGGGTTAGAGGTGGCACAGTTAGCAACTATGCTCAGAGTAGAGTCATCTGTTGAGGGTGTGACTCATTTAGACCGGGGGTGTCATGATTGTGAGATAGAAGTCGCCGAGCATCGACTTCCATTTTCTTTTGTGTTGTTAGACATGTCGAGTTTCGATGTCATCTTAGGCATGGACTGGTTATGTTCGTACCGAGCCGTGATTGATTGTTACCGTCAAAGAGTTACAGTTTGCACCTCGACTGGTGACTGTTTTTACTTTTTGGGAAATCGAGTTGATAGGGTTTTGTTGCCAGTCTTTGACCATCGTAGTAGGAGCAAGCTTAGTGGCCTTCTTGCAACTCTCTTGAATAGTGAGAGTGGCGGGGCGAGTGTTGAATTGCCAAGGGTAGTTTGTGAGTACTCGAATGTCTTTCCCGAGGATCTTACTAGTTTGCCACCCCACCGAGAGATAGAGTTCTCCATTGATCTAGTGCCTGGCAGGGCATCAATTTCTATGGCACCGTATAGATTTACACCAGCCGAATTGCATAAATTGAAGATTTAACTCCAAGAACTTTTAAACAAGGGCTTCATTCTCCCTAGTACATCGCCTTGGGGAGCACTGACTCTCTTGGCGAAGAAGAAGGATGGGTCTTTGCGGTTGTGTATTGATTACCGCAAGTTGAATCGGGGTTACCATTAAGAACAAGTATCCTCTACCTAAAATTGATGATTTGTTTGACCAACTTAGAGGGTCTCGTTGCTTCTCAAAAATAGACTTGAGGTCAGGGTACCATCAGTTGAGAGTTCGGGAAGAGGACATCCAGAAAACAGCCTTTCGTACACGTTATGGCCACTATGAATTCCTTGTAATGCCTTTCGGGTTGATTGACGCACCGGCTTCCTTTATGGATTTGATGAATAGAATTTTTCAGGAATACTTGGACCTGTTTGTGGTCGTCTTTGTGGACGACATCTTAATTTATTCAACCTCCGAGAAGGAACATGAGGCTCACTTACAAGTAGTGCTCGAATTGCTTAAAGAGCACCGTTTGTATGCTAAATTTGATAAGTGCGAGTTTTGGCTCACCGAGGTAAAGTTTTTGGGACACGTAATGTCAAGTGAGGGAGTAACTATAGACTCCTCAAAGATAGACGCGGTACAGGATTGGGAGCAACCCAAGAATGTTTTTGAGATCCAAAGTTTCTTGGGGTTAGCAGGGTTCTATCGACGCTTTGTAAGGGACTTCTCTAGACTAGCTGCACCTTTGACTAAGTTGACTAGGAAGGGTGTCAAGTTTGTATGGAATAAGGCTTGTGAAAAGTCTTTCCAAGAACTTAAGACTAGATTAACTACAGCACCAGTCTTAATAATTCCGGAAAGGAGTTTGGATTACACCGTCTTTTGTGATGCGTTCGGGGATAGACTTGGTTGTGTCTTGATGCAAGAGAGAAAATTTGTGGCCTACGCTTCATGACAATTGAAAATTCACGTGAGGAATTACCCCACCCATGATTTAGAAACTAGAGGCGGTAATTTTTGCCTTAAAAATTTGGAGGCATTACTTGTATGGTGAGAAGTTTGAGATCTTCTCCAATCATAAGAGTCTAAAGTATTTGTTTTCTCAAAAGGACTTGAATTTACATCAACAGAGGTCGATGGAATTTATGGAGGATTATGACTTTGAGTTACACTATCATCCGGGGAAGGCCAATGTAGTGGCTGACGCTTTGAGCCGGAAATCGGTGAAATCTGTGTGTAGCTTGGCAAGTGTGGCTATTCGGGAATGGGAAATGTTAGGTGTTATTGGCAAGTTCGATTTTCACTTGGGTGAATCCAGGGAGAGTGCTACATTGTTTACTTTGAATGCTCAACCTACCTTGATTAGTAAGGTCATAGAAACACAACAAGGAGATTGTGATGTAGAATCAATCCGTGTTAAAATTTCAAATGGGAAAGAGGAGAAAGGTTTGAACATTCACTCGGATCTGAGTATACGTTACTTAGAACATTTGTTTGTACCAGAATCTTGTAGAGAGGAAGTGCTTCGAGAGTTCAATCATTCACGCCTTGCGGTGCATCCAGGAGGCACAAAAATGTATCAGGATCGTAGTTGCCAGTTTTGGTGGAGAGGTATGAAAAACGATATAGCTGTGTTTGTATCGAAGTGCCTTACTTGTCAACAAGTGAAGAACGAACATTAGAGGCCAGCGGGTTTGTTGCAACCCTTGCCTATAGCACAGTGGAAGTGGGAACATGTTACGATAGACTTCGTTGTGGGCCTTCTGAGGACTCAACGGGGTAGTGATGCCATTTGGGTGGTAGTAGACCGGCTGACTAAGTCAGCGCATTTTATTCCTATGCGCGTAAGTGACTCAGTAGATTATCTTGTCGACCTGTACATTAGGGACATAGTGAGGTTGCACGAGGTCCCTGTAGTGATTGCTTCGGATAGAGATCCGCGTTTCACTGCTCGGTTGCAGCAGAGTTTGCAGAATGCCTTGGGCACTAGATTGACCTTTAGTACTGTGTATCATCCTCAGACTAACGGGCAGTCCGAGCGTACTATTCAAATCCTTGAAGATATGCTTTGAGGCTGTGTCCTTGCCTTTTCGGGTTCGTGGGAGAGGCACTTGCCCTTAGTGGAGTTTGCTTATAATAATAGTTTCCAATCGAGTATTGGCATGGCACCATTTGATGCCTTGTATGGCCGACCGTGTAGATCCCCTGCGTGTTGGGCCGAGGTGGGTGATGCACCTCTGTTAGGTCCAGAGTTGGTTCGGGAAACGACGGAGAAAGTGGTACTTATCCGTAAGAGGCTAGCTACGGCTCAGAGTCGCTAGAAAAGTTATGCCGACCGTAAAAGGAGACCCTTGTCTTTTGAAGTAAGGGATCATGTCTTTTTGAAGAAATCACCTAGAAGGGATTTAATGAGATTTGGGTGGGAAGTTGTCCCCTCAATTTATTGGCCCTTTTGAAATCCTTGAGCGGATTGGGGAGGTTGCTTATCGTTTGGCATTACCGCCACAACTTTCCGGTGTTCGTGACATGTTTCACATTAGTATGCTTCAAGAATATGAGTCGGATCCATCATACGTGTTGGATTGGACCGACTTAGAGGTAGATGAGGATGCCTCGTATAAGGAGAGACTGATGAGAGTCTTGGATAGACGAGACCGAGTCTTGTGAGGCAAGACAATTCCCTTGGTAAAGTATTGTGGAAGCATCACAAGGTCGAGGAAGCGACTTGGGAACGTGAGTTGGAAGCCCGAGAGAAATATCCAGATTTGTTTGTTGATGCATGAGCACGTAATGGGAATTTGGTTATGTTAGTGAATAGCATGGGCATTATATATGTTTTAATTTATGAGTTATTGTTGTTTTGGAAAAAAAAAAAAAAAACATGGATTCAATATAATCATGGCATATGTTTTGAGAATATGGAATATTGTGGGCGTGGTATCACTTTTGGAAGTGTTGTGTATGCGGTGTAAAATTTTTTGAAAATTTTGACTTTGATTAAACATTGCAAATATTTTGGAAAATTGTAAATTTCATTTTGATTGGGACTTGTGAGTCAAGTCGTTGGGAATAGATGACTAGAGAATGGGTCATGGTGATGTAATTGTAAGAATAGCCTTGTTGTGGCTAGTGTAATTTCGGGGACAAAATTCTTTAAGGGGAAAAGGTTATAGCGATCCAGGTCTTTAACCTGTCCTTGTGGCATTCTGGACTCGGATTTCATGGTTAGAAAGTATTATCTACGTCTTTTCTTCCTTCCACTCTTTGAGTTTGAGTTTTGGGATGTCTTGGGAGTGTTTTGAAATGGTTAGTTGCAAGTTGTTCAAACTTTTGTCATCCAAAATTTTGGCTCCTCGCTCGAGCAAGACTTCTTGCGCTTGAGCGAGCTTTGTGAGCTCCGAGTACTTTTGCAGAAAAGAGTTCTTCACCCGAGCGAAGCTTCTTGCGCTCGAGCCTTGCGCTCGAGCGAGGAGTTCGTCTGAAAAACTTCTGATGCTTGGTATTTTATGCTCGAGCGACGCTTCTTGTGCTCGAGCAAGGGAACTTTTTGTGTATGGTCATTCGAGCGAGAACTCCTTCGCTCGAGGGAGCCCGGTGTATATCAGTCACCAGTAATGCCGTTTTGCTTCAATTTGATTTCCTTTTCACTAAAAAAAACCCTAAATCTGCAGCTTTTCTCTCTAGAAGTCACCTTCTCTCTTTGATTTCTCCAAATCCATTGGGATTTAGGTCTAAGTTCTTCACCAAAGTTGGTTATCACCTCGAGGGCTTCGTTGTGTGCGGTGGAGATCGAGTTTAGGCATCATTGATTTTGGGGTTTCATCTCAATTTTTCTTCAAAACTTGAGGTAGGGATTTTCTTTGAGTTATATATATATTTTTGCAAGATCTAGATGATTTTCGAAATCATCCTTTGATTAATTTTGAAAAATAGGTTGTTGATTCAAGAAGATGAGTGATTTTTAAAGTGGGTCTACTTTCTAATTATTTTTTTTTTTAGAATTGAGGGTTTTGAACTATGTTGCAAAAACAAGGATGTTTTCGGTGAGATCTTCTTAACTATTTGAAAATGGATGGTTTTGGTGAGAGTGGTGAGAGAACCTAGAAATTGGGGGTTTTTTGAAAGATGTTGAAAATCTTTGGGGAATGTTGTTATATTTATTTTGTGTGCTAAAATAAATGATATTTTGAAAAATTGTTTATTTATTTACATATAAATGATGTTTTTCATGGAATATGATGATTGTAGAAGTTTTGGAAATTGTTGTTTAAAAGTGTTGATATAGTCTTGAGATGACTAAATTGTTGAGATTGCTTGAAATGTGGAAATTTTGTTATCCCTTGGATGAATTGAAGTAAAATTATTTATTCATCATGTGAAATTGCATTTGAATGGTGAAATGGAGATTTTGATCACTATGGAAATATTGTGTGAAAATATTGAAAGTGGAAGAAATATTGCATTGTATTATTAATCATTGGATTGGCATATCAATCCATTTGTTAATCAAGAGCTTTGAAATTTTGATTTGAAAACATGCATTGAGAAAAGAACGTTGAGGAACAAGTTTTCATGAATTGGTTTTGGGGTAAATACGGTGGTAAGTCTTGACAGGTGGTGTGGGTGAAATTGAATAGGTGTCGAGCCTTCCAGTTAATACTGGTAAAAATGACAGATTATAGGTGTCGAGTCAATGCTAGTAAAAATGAAAAATTGGTAGTACTTGTATAGACTACTTGCAAACACGAACCTAGGATTACCAGAGTAATATTTACCGCCCCTTGAATAAAATTGATAAGAGTTGAATTATTGAAATTGCATGGCATCATTGAGCATGGTGGTTTTCAAAAGATGAAGATGTGTTTTATTTTCAAAATGGCATGGCATGGCACATGCATTCATCTCTTAAGACTTGTATAAAATGTATATACTTTGTTAAGAATTTCCTACTGGGCTTTATGCTCACCCTACGGGATTTTTGTACAGGAAAGGACATGATGAATCCGCCCAGTGTATTGGGAGCACAATGCTCTCATTATGCGTGACTCTATTTTGTAAGCCAAGGGCTTTATTTGTGTGGGTTTGAATAACCAATTTGTGTAACCAGGCTTAAGCCTTGGAAACCTGTAAACCCGTGAGGGTATTTATTTGTTTATGATATTTGATTTGGATCATGCAATGCAAGTGTGAGGATTTATATCCAGTTTTTATCTTAAAAAGCCATGAATATTGTGTTATCATTTGGGCATCAAATTTGGGACGTTACAATAATCTTATAAACAATTATTTTTTGTAAGTACCACCACAGGAGTCCCATGCCTTGGGGGACTTAAATAACTATTGGCCCCTATTTGACTACTTTGTGGTCTTCTGTTTGTTACGGATCCATTGACCCCTGTTCTAATTGTCATTCAAGTGACCCTTGTTCTGTTCTGTTCTGTTCTGTACCGTGGTTATAATTATTTACGTAATTTTTATTTCAGTTTCTGCCACTTAAATAATTATCCATGGCTATTTTGTGCCCCTATACTCATAGTATAATATTTCTCACTCTGTTATGTGTTTATAGTTGTTGTGCCTTTCAAGTGACGAGATTTAACGTGTAACACCCCGAAATAATTTAACATGAACTACCTATATTAATTAACATTCACTAAGCCATAGCAATAAACGTCCCATCTTTACATAGTTAATAAGAGAGTTTTATACAAAAGTTTCACATGCGAATATACATTCAATGATAAAAATACACATGAATCTATAGCATGTGAAACACCTAGTCTCAAAATAATAAAACACCCTTAAGGGCTTACATCTTCTAAGGCAATTGCCCGATTACACAAAATGGTCTCTCGGACCCATACACGTTTAGCCCTTGGCTTACAAAAAAATTTACAACAAAGTAAGAGAGCTATTTACTCTTCACAAAAATATCCACACCTTTAATTCGGCGGGATCACCACATCTTTACCTGCACCAAAATCCTATAGGGGTGAGCATAAAACCCAGTAGAGAATTCTCACAAAGTATATACAGTTATGCAAAATTTCTCAACATCATATGCAAATGTATTACCATGCCATGCCATTATAATGAAGAACATCATTTTAATGCATCCCTTGAAAATCACCATGTTTTCAATGATATTATGCAATCTCATTAATTTCAATACTTCCAATTCTTTTAATCAACAGGGGTGATAAATACAACACTGGTAATTCCTAGGCTGGTGTCTGCAGGTAGACTCTACAAGTACTACCAAATCGTCATTTTTACCAGTATTAACTGGAAGGCTCGACACCTATCCGCGCGGGTTTCTGGTCTTTCACCATGGACACTCAGGCCAACTTATCAAATTAGACTACACCCCCTATCTGGACTTACCAACGTATTTACCCCATTCACATTTCCACAACTTTTTATTACAATATCACTTTCTTTCATGAGACAAGTATCTTCAATCTAAACTCACAATGCATAATAATAATAACATGAATGAGTGTGCAATGCAAAGATTTTCCATATCTCATAACATTTCCCCATTTTCAAAGTCTCTACAATAATGTCCATAATCACATTTCCCATTACCTTTTTTCAATGCTCTTCCCCAAGATAACCATATGTTATCTACACTTAGCCACAATTTCACTTTTCACAATTCTTAGCAATATAGTCTCATCAAGACTACATGTAATTTTCAAACATTAATTCTCGGTGTTTATAATTCTCACAAATTCATAATACACAACAATTATCATCTTACACTTAAATATTTCCATACATTCAACAATAGTTTTAAAAATAAGTCCTTCACTCTCTTATATCAAGAAAACTATCATTTCTTTATATCACATTGTGAAATCCACACTCATTGACCCATTTAAACACAAGAAAAGAAGAATTTCATAATTTTTCTCATGTTTTCTAAAAACCCCCAATTTCTAGAGTTCTTTCTCAAAAAAAAAAACAAAACAAAACACCTCCCATTTTCATGTGAAAGCTCATCAAAATCATCCTTTTTTTTTAAATCATAGATAAAAGGCTTCAAGGATCAACTTAGAACATTTAAAGTTTAAACCCTCATTTTTAAGAAATCTCATCATCCTTGAGCCAATAACCAAACTCTCAAAATAAATTCAAGAAAAGCAATAAAATCAACATGCATCTTGCAAAACATATATATATAACTCAAGAATGTCCCTACCTCAAACTTTGATAGAGTGGAGGGAGGAAACCCTAGATTCAAGATAGAGTATTCTTCAATTTCTCCTACACCGAGAGAAGTCCAAGCTTGATCTTCAAGATTATGGAGAGATGATGAAGTTCTAGATCCAAGGATTTGCAAGGAATCAAAGTGTTTAAGTGTTTTGGTTAGGGTTTCTAGAGAGAAGGAGGAGAGAAATGAAGTACAGAGTTAGAGAAAAAGCCCCAAAATGTGATACAACTTCGGCCAAAAGGGTAAAAAAAAATAGAGATTGAGACTGCCCGTCTGCCGCACGTGCGACGCCCCAAAATATGAAGTACAGAGTTATCATTTTATTTTTATTGTCTTGTTGCGACGCCAAACCTTTGGGTGCCGGGTTTGGGTTATAATAGATTTAGTAATTATAAAAGAAAAAATGAAATGATTATGATTTAGATTTGACATTTTATCTTATTTACTAAATTAACATGTTCTGTTTTTATTGACTAATTTAACCAAAATAGCTCATGCCAAAGTCTATGACCAATATTTTGTTAATTTTAAAATCAACGTATATATATATATATATATATATATTTAATTTTCATATTAAAAAAATTAATTACACCAATACTCATTCAACTATTTAGGAATATTAACTTATTCCTTAAGATAATTTTTCTTGGTCTAGACCCACAAAACAATTTCATTAATTGAATTATATGCCGCAACTAAAATTAATCTATTAAATAAATAAATAAATAAAACATATTTATACATAAAATAATGTAAATGAACACCGACAAACTGTCACGCCCCAATTTTAATTACTCGGAAACATTACTAAAGCCTTAAAATTAGGTGCACTTTTTTTTCTTTTTTTTCTTTCAAACATCCATTATCCTTGAGTAATAGAAATACAATGATGCATGTTTTCTCTCTCTCAATGAACATTACAATGATAACAATACGTGTCAATCTCCTACTGTGAAGCTACAAACGAATAAAATGCAAATACATGATCCATCACATCTACAATGAAATTACATATAAAAAACACATTGACTTCTTAACTCTTTAATTAAACAATCCAAACTTTCTTCCTGTAAAAAGATAAAACAACAAGGGGTGAGCACTAATGCCCAGTAGAAATTTCATAGTTCTAAATCAATAACTAACACACAGATAGAAATGATCATGCATGCAGGGTGACACCATATAGTAGGGCGACATCTTCTAATTTCAAAATATCATAAGTAAAGTACCTTTTTCTCAAAACTATTTAAACACTTTTAAGAAAAACCTCCAGACATTAAAAATCATCCCTTAACTTTAGAAAACCATAGATCCTTGCGAAACAAACATGTTTAAGAAACAACATCATTTAAAAATTTATTAACCAATTCCCAAAATATTCTCCATTTCATTTCTATTTTTCCCTTATACTATTTCCAATCACTATAACTCCATAATGTCAAGATCCAATTTCCTTTATGTTCAAAAAGAGACAATCCTCATACACTCAACTCTATCTTGCCCAACAACAATTACCCCACATTAACATTTGCATTACCAAATAAAATACAAGCATAACACAAGAATAAAAATCCCTTTTTAATTCAATTTCTCTATTATTTACAAAACAAAACCCATAATCTTCCATTTTAATCACAAGCAATCCATTGAGTGTATCAACACCAATCCCTAATCCAATTACCATTTCATTTTCCATTCTTTCAATTAATTTCATATCAAACACCAGATCCAATAACAAGTCATCTCCATGAGTCACACGCTTTACCAGTCACAAGCCGAAAGGAATGCGAAACCTCACACTTTACCGATCACAAGCCGGAAGGAACGCGGAACCTCAACATACCACACGCTTTACTAGGCGCTACTCCGAAAGGAAGGCGAAACCTATCTCAAGCGCCACGCTTTGCCGGCTCAAAATACGATGGGAAACGGACCCCAAGATAACATCACAATCCATCATTACAATTAGTGGACAATGCCAACACATCTTCCATTATTTTCATAACACATTAATTCAATATACATCCACCATATATTAAAATTTCATTCACATAACAAGTGCAAATATGTTCCATGACCTTCTTCATTATCCATTAAATCATTCATTGTTTTGTCACACAAAAATATAACAACACATCCATAGAGGCAAAGATTCATCTTTAAAGTGTTCACAATTCTTGAGTTCAAACCATTTCTTTACTTTTCCATATTATAATCAAGTCTTCAAATTCAATTTTTAAAACACATTGGTTATCAATTACTACCCACGGT
This sequence comes from Camellia sinensis, assembly GCF_055761805.1. Lineage (NCBI taxonomy): Eukaryota > Viridiplantae > Streptophyta > Magnoliopsida > Ericales > Theaceae > Camellia > Camellia sinensis. The sequence goes on from NC_138970.1 coordinate 54,930,205, forward strand.
TATAAATTAAATCTCCAACATTTAATTTCTTTGATACAACTCCTTCATATAATATCATCATATTTCACAATCTCCCATTTATCATTATTCATACTCATCTTAACCCAACATAGACTTAATTTCATAAATTTAATGTTGATTAAAGTATCCTCATTTTTCAAAATAAAACTTCATAACTAGAGTTAAATATAAAGTTGGGCTTTTAGTTTTGAGGTATAAAACCACTTTCTAATTACACAATAAAATTTTTAAATCTTCACTTCATCATCTTATCACAAATTCCGTATTATCTTTCAACACCCCTCACGGGTACCAACACAACACCACCCAACACAACTCATCTCAAACTCAACATGACCCAACACAACACAACTCAAACTCAACACACCCAACACAACTCAACTCAACACAATTCAACATGATTCAAACACAATTCATCATAGTCCAACACAATTCGGTTCAACATTATTCAACATAACTCAACATAATCAATACTATTCAACATAATTCAATGTGAACTCTTAAACCTTTATCTCATCATTTCACCCCAAGGCTCATGTTATCCATATCATTACTAAACCATTTCTCCAATCTTCATTTCACATTATAGCATAATTTACAATATCCATAACAAAGGTTCAACCGCTAATTTTTAACATAATTTTCAAAGACATCCAAAATCCAATTAAATTTGTATATATACAATTCAATCTTTCAATTTCATGATTCTACTTTCAATTTGGGCAAAATCATTAATTATCATCATGAATCAACCTAAGGTTTTCAAGAAAAATCAAGACTTTCAAGAAAAATTAAAACTTCTCTCACCACTACTTTTAATTCTAATTTTTCCCTTGATTACACATCTAAGGTTCATAATCCACCATATTAACCCAACAATTGGACCCCTAACATTTCAAACCCTAAACCCCCAAATTCCATGATATAACACTATATGCTCAAAAATAGAGATTTTGTATTTATATAATAAAGATACCACAAATCTATCTATTAATACAAGTATTGAAGAAAAACTAGGACCTCTACCTCAAGAATCAAGCAAAAAGCAAAGATTTGATGAGATTCCTTCACAAATCCGCATTCCAATCGATAGAAAATGTTGAGCTTCAAACCTTCTTCACTTTTTGGCAAGGGATCTTGGCCAAATCTTAAAGGAATAGAAGGTATTTGGGGTCAAAAACCTAGGGTTTTCGGATCTAGGGTGAGAGGAATGAAGAAGGAAAAGGAAAATGCAAAGAATGAGCTAAAAAATCGCATTTTAAGCTGCTGAATTCGCACAGTCTGCTCGAGCGCCTCTTTTCCCGCTCGAGCGGACCTGCTTCCAGCACAATTTCCAAAATTTCAAACGGGCATAACTCTCTCATCTGGACTCCATTCTAGGTTGTTCTTGTGTCCAAATCAAAACCCCAGAAATAAGCTTTCCAATGGTTTTAGCCTCACATCCAAATTCAAAGTGTGAAAAAAGAAAAAGGTAAAAGAGTGACGGCTGCTCGTAGGAAAAGTTATCCGAATTAAATTATCGGTTCACTCTTACTTTACCATCATGCTACCACTTCGATCAATACCCCAAAATAAAATAAGGAGGTTCCAAATACACTAATAAAAATGTCAAGGGAAATCTCACTTTTCATGCTCAAGCGCATGGACCAACAAAGTTGTCCGCTCGAGCGACCACTCCTGCACTCGAACGGGAATTCACAACTTTCAGAATTTCGGACCGTCTGCAAAAATAATGAGAACCTCTGAAGTCCGCTCGAGTGTTAACTCCCCCGCTTGAACGGAGGGAAAAATTCCGGATCGTTACACAAACTTTAGTTTAACTATTTTAGTGTTTAAGGACTAATCTATTGATAAAAAATCGAGTTTAGACTTGATTTTTTTTTTTTTTGACATAATTTTTTAGACTGTATAGGTTATTTGACTACAGTTAATATGAGAATGAAGTCCATTACGATTTACCTTAAGGATAGTTTTTACACTCCATATATAGATTTTTAAAAGAAGTAATATTATACGATCATATTTTGATATCAAAATTTGGAACTATGTAGTGTAACACCTCACATTATTCAATGGGCATCACATGACACATGTAATTATTATTTTTAAGATGTTACATCAAATACTACCAATTACGATCATAACATTACTAAATTTCATATTTTATTTTTTAAATATTCCAAAATTTAAAATGAGTTGTAGCTTAATTATGAATAAAATTTTATTTTGGACCTTCCATTTAAAAGGTTTTCAAATTAGATATATAGCTAGCTGTGCCAATAATTTTTTGCGAAATATATTTCTTAGTTTTTAAAAATTAAAACAAAAAAAGTTTCTAAGACTTTAAAAAAAAATTAAATGAAAAATTTGAAACAAAAAAAATATATATATATATATATATAACTCTGCATAATAGAATTTGAAAATTAATATTAATAGGTCATGATTAATATACATTGTATGGATTCATGTTCATTATTAGACCATAAATAAACTATATTTGGTGAAATAGTATTCTATTATTATTATAATTTTAAATTCTAATTTATTTGTCATATCAATATCATAAATGAACTATACATTTAACAATTTGAAATGTAATAGTTACTGAATTTAAAATATGTTATCATAATAATTAAAAGGTCAATAATTATCATGAAAATAAAATGACTAATGATTTTACGTATCTTTATATTTTAATAATTTAAAATTTAAAAAAAAATTAGATTAGAAGTTTTAAATTCGTTGACTCAACCACATTTTTACCTATATAATAGTAGATAGATAGAACTATAAATATAGATATAGATTTTATACCATAACCAGTGACATTAAAATAGTAATCAGCTTATTTGGTTGGGTTTTTCAAAAGGCACTTTTCAGAAAATTCTATTTTCTTGTTTTTCGTATTTTTTTGTTTTTACTGAATTTTTTTAATATTTTAAGTAATTTTTTTTACTTTTTAGACATAGCTAACATAAATATACCTAAAAATAAAAAAAAATGTGAAAAAAATCTTTTAAAAATTCACTAAATACCAAAATTACAAAAAAAAAAAACGAGAATTTAGTGCATTTTTTGTATTTTTATGTATTTTTTAATTTTTTAAAATATTTTTTTCACAAATTTTTTACTTTTTAGATGCATCTAAGTATGGTGCATCTAAAAAAGTAAGAAAAATGTTTAAAATTATAAAAATATTCACTAAAAATAAAAATAAAAAACACGAAAATCAAAAAGCTCAATTTTCAAAAAACATAATCCAAAAAACTCAAACCAAACACATTAAATAATGTCATTGCATGTTTTGCAATAACAAAATTTAAGAAAATAATATTAGAAATTATTAAAAGGATATAAAAATTAACTTAATTTATGTAAATTTAATTTTGCACTAATCACAAAATGACTCAACCACATTTTTACCTATATAATAGTTTATAGATAGAACTATAAATATAGATATAGATTTTATACCATAACCATTGAAATTAAAATAGTAATAATGTCATTGCATGTTTTGCAATAACAAAATTTAAGAAACTAATATTAGAAATTATTAAAAGGATATAAAAATTAACTTAATTTATGTAAATTTAGGGGTTGTTTGGGGTGTCATAAATAAGTGCACTTTTTGTCTTTTTGGACTAAAAAATTGAGGAAAAAAATATGGATGTTTGGGTTAACTTTTTGACTTTTTATGGAAAAATGTGTATTAAAAAATTGTATAAATTAGTGTGTAGGGGAAAATTAGGATTGGGAGTTGTGCAGCCGTAATTTTTTTCTTTTGATGAATAGTGATAACTTTTTAACTTTTTGAGTAATTTTTTGACTTTTTGACTTTTTGGCAACTTTCCAAACTTGGCCTTAATTTTGGACTAATCACAAAATGACATGTGTATTTTAAGTGACATAAAATTCAAAAAATATAAGAAAATTAGATTGAGATTTTCAGCATCAAAGAGGCCACAACGTTTATCGGATAACTAGATCATCTAAAAAAATCATTGTAAAATCATAACTGTATTTGTTATTATCAAATTGATTTAATTTTTTTTTAATAGATGTTCTGGGCATGAAAAAATTATAAAATGTGAGAGGGTAATTTTTGGGAAAAATTGGGCCGAGCTGAGAGTTGGGCATTAAGGCCCAAAACGCGTAGGACTGCGTAAAAAGGCCGTACTGAATACTCCGACCTAGAGGGCAAGGTTATTCCGGCCTTGGGGAGACAAAGTTACTTCGGGCCAAGGAGGTGAGTTTATTCCGGCTCAAGAAGAGATAGTAGCTTCGGCCCAAGGAAGAGTAAGGCTACTCCGATCCAGAGACAACTCGGAGTAGGTCCGGTCTTAGAGTTAGTCCGGTCGCAGTATGTTCTGGGAGGACCGGTTTCAGAGTTAGTCCGGTCATGACACAATCTGGTTAGGTCGGTCAAAACTTGTTACTTGGAAGTCTGATCTAAGCACACGAAGGCTGAACAGGGACAGCCGAAGTAATGAGTTAAAGGAGAAGACCGAGCTAAGGATAGTTCGGCCTTCTCTGTGGCTAAGCATAGCCCGTGTTATTTCGGCCATGTGGTAGTTCGGCCATGAAGAAAACCATCCCACTTGGTTTAAGCAGTGGGGAGGGTGTAAAAGGATAAGCATTATCCTTAGGAGAATGAATCCTAGGAGGACTCTGCATGGAGAAGTACAAGTCCTACTAGGATTGTGCCACGGGAAACTTATAAAAGCCTACAAACATCACCTTGGAGGAGGTAATTGAACACAATTCTTTCTGAGAGCATAAAACTTTGTCTGTTTGTCTAGCTTACTGACTTAGGCATCGGAGAGGTTTCCGGCACACACCCGCCGGCTAGCTCACGTTTGTGTTTTCAGGTGATAAAGCGACGTCGTACGGAGGAGCGTGGACTTGGTCAACAGGATTATACGAGGAGAATTATTTCCTCCCCGTACAATTGGCGCCGTCTGTGGGAAGAACAGACAAGAACAAAAACCTCTTGACTAAGCTTCTCCTTTTCTCATTCAATGGCACACATTGAAGACTTGCCGCAGTCCGCCGTCGACGGACAAACTCCAGAAGGGGGCGCAAGGCGTGAAGGATTACTTGCCGTCCCTCCCATGGCGGACTTGGAGCCCCAACAACATAATTCCAGGAGGAGTGGCAGGGGAAGGCGGAATGGCAGCCCTCGTCACTCTCAAAGTCCCGACAGGCAAAGGAGGAGGATTGATCCTCAAGCCCTGGAAGATCGCGTAAAGGAACAAGATGAACTAATTCGAAGGATGGCGGCGGACATGGAGACTTTAAAACGCCAGATGAAGACTAAAGATGTGGCGACAGGAGAGGGGCGCAAGCATAAAACGCCCCCTCGCCACTCAGAGAATCGTAGTAGGAATACTACGCCCTCCCAAGGAGAGAGCAGAAGCCTCAGGACAGGCGACACTCACTCCTTATCTTCAAGGACTCGTCACTCCAGGTCTGAGAGGACGAGATCCGAAAGATCATACACTGAAGGAAGCACGTATTGGCCTTCACATTCACACCAAACTAGATCCAGACAAACCGAGCTACCCAGGTCATCCGACTTACGAACCGTGCTAGAAGAAAAAGCACGATGCAAGGAGGATGCCAGGGCAAAGGATCCACACCGAATTTCGGCCCTACAACGGTTGGCTCCTCGAACGCATGGAAGCCTCGAGGTTGGAATGCCAATACCGCGACCGGCCTACGAACCAGCGGACAAAGCATTGGCAAGACTACAGACTTCGCCGTTTGTCCCAGCGATCGAAAACGCACCCCTACCATCAGGCTTCCTTCAGCCGAAGTTCAATACATATGAAGGGAAGACGGATCCGTATTCTCACCTGAGCCACTTTCGCCAAGTCATGGCTGTGTACAGGCGAAACGAGGCCCTAATGTGCATACTCTTCCCATCAAGTCTGGGCGACTTAGGCTTGACTTGGTTCGAAAAGCTCCCAGAGGGCAGCATAGCCTCCTGGGCCCAATTGGCAGAAGCGTTCGTGACAAGGTTTCGGACAAACACAAAAACACCGGTGGAAATAGACCAGTTACTCTCCATCGACATGGGTGAAAAAGAGACCCTCAGATCTTACAACAGTCGCTACTGGGAGACATTCAACCAAATTGGAGACTGCCCAACCAATCTAGCCATTGCGCAGTATAAAAGAGGTCTACCAGTAGGGAATAGACTAAGGGATTCAATTACAATGACGCCACCCCTCACCATGGAAGCCCTGATGGAGAGAGTGCATCAGCACATCAGGGTAGAAGAAGATGGCGCACGTTCCAAAGCCAAAACAAGTGCGGCCACGGTTCCAGAAAAGAAAACCTCAGCAAAGGTTAATACGGTGGACCGAAGTAACAAAAACGGGCGTGGCAGACGAGATAACGGAGAAGACCCAGACAAAAGATGGTTGAGAATCCGCACTGCCATAACAACGGTGTTCAAAAAACCAATATATCGGATTCTAAGCGAAATCAAAGATGAGCCTTTTGTCAAGTGGCCAGCCAAGCTTGGGGAAGCTCAGAAGAATTACGACGACAGATCACGGTGCACCTTCCACAAAGAAAAGGGGCACCGAACTGAGAATTGCACGCCCCTAAGACAGCATTTAGAAGAATTGGTGGCAGCAGGCCACTTGGACGAATACATTGAAGGAGGAGCGCAACCGGCCCCCCAAGATCATGACCAACCCAACAGAATGCCAAACGACGCACCACCGCAAGGCATTATCAATGTAATTCATGGAGTTTTTGAACCTGAGCGCGTATGCGAGCTTAGAGGTTCAATCAAGAAGGCTGAACACTTTAGGGAAGTATTAAGTTCCCAACCCGCCATCAAGAAGGGGAGGACAGAGGCAACAAACGTCATGTCCTTTTCGGATAAGGACTTGGAGCGAATTTACTGCCCCCATAATGATGCCCTGGTTGTCACTCTCCGAGTCAAGGATTTTGACGTCAAGCGGATTCTGATTGACCAGGGTAGTTCATGTGAGATCATGTATTACGACACATTCAAGCAACTAAAGCTGCAGGACAAAGACTTGGCACCCGCAGTTTCTCCCCTGATTGGATTTAACTCCATGCCAGAGTGGCCTGTCGGCAAAATAATCCTTCCAGTCAGAGCAGGAAGTGTATCAAAACAGGTGGAGTTCTGGGTATTGAAGGTCCCCTCCACCTACAACATCATCCTGGGCAGAACATGGCTGCATGCCATGCGTTCGGTAGCGTCATCATATCATCAGGTAATGCGGTTCCCCAATGACGCCGGTATAATCGAAGAAGTTTATGGCGATCAGATCATGTCAAAACAATGCTTCGCCACAGCAAATGGAAGCCGAGCTGCCAAAGGATATGTTCATTCGGTGGAGGAGCCAGAAAGTAATGAACTATTCGCTGACGTCGGCAAAGAGGCTGATCAAAAAGCAGTGGAAGACTTGGTGGAGGTAAAAATAGATGAGAAGAACCCGGATAAGTTCTTCTTGCTTGGATCATCGTTGTCTAACGCTGAGAGATTAGAGGTCATGGAATTCTTGACCTCCAATATCGAAGTGTTTGCCTGGACACCTTACGACATGCCAGGCATTGATCCAAACTTCATCAGTCACCAACTCAATGTCCACCCATCCGCCAGACCAGTCATACAACGCACACGCAGATCGGCACTCCACCACGCCGAAATAGTGGCAGAAGAGGTGGGAAACCTGCTGGAAGCAGGAGCGATAAGGGAAGTGCACTACCCAAGATGGATCTCCAACACCGTCGTAGTGCCAAAAAAGAATGGTAAATGGCGTGTCTGCGTCGACTACAAAACAGTCAACAAAGCGTGCCCAAAAGATAGCTTCCCTCTACCAAGGATAGATCAACTGGTGGACTTAACGGCAGGACATAACCGACTTAGCTTTTTGGATGCATACAGAGGCTACCACCAGATCGCCATGCATGAACCAGACCAGGAGGTCACATCCTTCACAACACCAAGGGGGTTATATTGCTACAAGGTCATGCCCTTCGGCCTAAAGAACGCAGGGGCGACATTCCAAAGGATGGTCACCAAGATGTTTGAACCATTGTTAGGCAGAACAATGGAGGCGTACATCGACGACATGGTGGTCAAAAGCAAGGATGAGAATGACCATCTGAAAGACCTAGGCGAGATGTTCCAGATCCTGAAGAAACACAAGTTGCGCCTCAACGCATCCAAATGCGCATTCGGAGTTGGATCTGGCAAATTCTTGGGCTTCCTGGTGACCAACCGAGGTATAGAAGCAGACCCCTCTCAGATCAAAGCAATCCAGGAGTTGGAGAGACCAAACTCAGTCAAAGAAGTGCAGCATCTCACTGGTATGGCGGCTGCGCTAAACCGGTTCATAAGCAGGTCGTCAGACAGACTACGACCATTCTTCCAAGCTTTAAAAGCCAAGTTTGAGTGGGATGAAGAATGCGACCGAGCTCTGGAAAGCTTGAAGGAGTACATGTCTTCCCCACCACTACTTGTAACTCCAGTTCCTGGTGAAGAACTCTTTTTATACCTGGCAGTTTCTCAGCACGCAGTTAGCGCAGTGTTGGTTCGTGCAGAAGGAATACAACACCTGCCCATCTTTTATGTAAGCAAGACATTGTTGGGAGCCGAAACAAGGTACTTGCCCTTAGAGAAACTAGCATTAGCATTAATGATGGCATCCAGAAAGTTGGCACATTACTTTCACGCCCACACCATAGTCGTTCTCACAGCCTTTCCACTAAAAGCTCTGTTTGAAAGGGCGAACTTTAGTGGGCGAATTTTGAAGTGGGCAGTAGAATTGGGACAATTCGACGTCAAATTCCAACCTAAAACCGCAATAAAAGCCCAATCCTTGGCAGACTTCGTCGCAGAATTCACCCCTGGAAGTCATCATATCTGCCCAGTCGACCTGACTGACACAACCGAACTAGGGACGGAAGTTGACGCCGGAATAGCGCAACCCCTAGTAGAAGGTAGTCAATCAAGCACCAAGACAGACCATGCTAAGGATAGCAAGGAAGAGACAGACAAAGGCTTGCCAAAAGTTCAAACAGAGGACGAAGGACAGATAGCCAACATGGACCTTGAAGATAACACCATTCTAGACCTCACGGCATCATCTGATCCTTCCACTTGCTGGAAATTATTCGTTGGAGAGATGTGGAAGCTCTTTGTGGATGGAGCATCCAACCGACATGGCGCAGGGCTTGGCATAGTCCTCATCTCTCCAGACGGTCTGGTTATAGAGCAAGCAATCAACCTTGGCTTCCCAGCATCCAACAATGAAGCAGAGTATGAGGCGCTTATCGCAGGACTCAAGTCAGCACACTTCATGAAAGCAGCCGAACTAATGGTATACAGTGACTCTCTGCTGGTGGTAAACCAAATTTCGGGCGAATACGAAGCAAAGGACGACAGAATGGCCAAGTACCAAGAGTTAGTCAGAACAGAGATCAAGAAGTTTGATGTGGTAAGGATAGAACAAATTGGCAGGGAGGAAAACAGCCGAGCGGACGAGCTAGCAGGCCTGGCCTCAATGGCAGATACATCGATCCCTCATCCATTACTCATCGACTTCTTACCAAGACCAAGTATAGAAGACCCCGAAGCAGAAGAAGTATATTGCACTGAATTAGGCCCTTCATGGATGGATCCCATCATCCTGTTCCTAAAAGACGGCATCCTACCAGCAGAGAAAAAAGAAGCCAACAAAATAAGGGCAAAGTCGCAGCGATTTTGGCTATCTCCATCTTTGGCATTATACAAGAAGTCATTCTCTGGGCCTTACCTCAAGTGCGTTCATCCCAGCAAAGTAGAAGCCTTCCTATTCGAAATACATGAAGGGGTATGTGGAAGTCATCAAGGGGGAAGGTCGCTCGCCTACAGGGCTATTTCGCAAGGATATTGGTGGCCATATATGCAAGCAGACTCAGAAAAATATGTGAAGAAGTGTGAAAAATGCCAGAAATTCGCGCACCAAATACATCAACCAGCAAGAGAACTCCTACCTTTAACTAGCCCATGGCCTTTCGCAATGTGGGGCTTAGACATAGTAGGACCACTTCCAACAGCACCCGGAGGCAGAAAATTCTTTCTCGCAGCAACAGACTACTTCACAAAATGGGTGGAAGCAGAAGCATTGGCGTCAATCAAAGAAAAAGATGTAAAGAAGTTTGTCTGGCAAAATATTATCACTCGGTTTGGCATACCAAAAGCACTGATCTCAGACAATGGAACTCAGTTCGACGGCAGAATCTTCAGAAGCTTTTGTGAAGAATACAAGATAGAGTTCTACAATTCCACACCGGCTTATCCTCAAGCAAATGGGCAGGCTGAAGCATCAAATAAAGTCGTCTTGGATGGACTAAAGAAAAGGCTAGAGAAAGCAAAAGGCAAGTGGGCGGACGAACTTCCTCATGTTTTATGGGCTTACCGCACTACACCTCGACGATCAACTGGAGAAACACCATTCTCCTTAGCCTATGGAATGGAGGCAGTAATCCCACTAGAAGTTGGCCTCCCCACAATTCGAAGCGAAAATTTTGATCCAGACTTAAATGGAGAAGCCATAGCCCTAGAACTCAACCTTGCGGAAGAAAAAAGAGAAAGAGCATTAGTCCACATCGCCTCATACCAACGAGAGTTAATCAGAAAATACAGCAAAAAGGTTCATCCAAGACAATTCAAAATTGGCGACTGGGTATTGCGCAAAGTAATGGGAAACACCTTGGTCCCAGGAGACGGCAAGTTAGGCCCAAATTGGGAAGGTCCTTATAAGGTGGTTGGGTTAGCCGGCAAAGGGGCATACCACCTAGAAGACAAGGATGGCAAGGCAATCCCTAGGCCATGGAATACGGCCAATCTCAAGATATTTTACTTTTAACTTTTCTTTTTCAAACATTATGTAATTTTCTCTTCCTTCAATAAAATAAGATTCTTTTTAGCTCAGATTACTCTTTGTAAAAGTTAGCTTTCAAGACTTAAGTATATTGCAAGCATTCCATTCTAAGTTAACCGGAAAAACGAACTCGGGGGTTGGCTGGATTAAACCAACATCCTTCCTAAGCACAGGATAAGGATCCAAGCTGCAGGACATTTGGTCGGAATAACCAAATACTATAAGTTAGCTGGAAAAACTAACTTCAATAGTTGGCTGGAATAAACCAACAATTGTTACTCTTCAGCCGAAGTAAGTGCAAGGCTGAAGAGTGGTTGGCTGGAATAAACCAACACTTTGTACTCCTTAGCCGAAGTAAGTGCATGACTAAGGAGTGGTTGGCTGGAATAAACCAACTCTTGTTACTCTTCAGCCGAAGTAAGTGTAAGGCTGAAGAGTGGTTGGCTGGAATAAACCAACACTTGTTACTCTTCAGCCGAAGTAAGTGCAAGGCTGAAGAGTGGTTGGCTGGAATAAACCAACACTTGTTACTCTTCAGCCGAAGTAAGTGTAAGGCTGAAGAGTGGTTGGCTGGAACAAACCAACACTTTGTACTCCTTAGCCGAAGTAAGTGCATGACTAAGGAGTGGTTGGCTGGAATAAACCAACACTTGTTACTCTTCAGCCGAAGTAAGTGTGAGGCTGAAGAGTGGTTGGCTGGAATAAACCAACTCTTGTTACTCTTCAGCCGAAGTAAGTGTATGGCTGAAGAGTGGTTGGCTGGAATAAACCAACACTTGTTACTCTTCAGCCGAAGTAAGTGTAAGGCTGAAGAGTGGTTGGCTGGAATAAACCAACACTTGTTACTCTTCAGCCGAAGTAAGTGTATGGCTGAAGAGTGGTTGGCTGGAATAAACCAACACTTGTTACTCTTCAGCCGAAGTAAGTGTAAGGCTGAAGGGTGGTTGGCTGGAATAAACCAACTCTTGTTACTCTTCAGCCGAAGTAAGTGTATGGCTGAAGAGTGGTTGGCTGGAATAAACCAACACTTGTTACTCTTCAGCCGAAGTAAGTGTAAGGCTGAAGAGTGGTTGGCTGGAATAAACCAACTCTTGTTTCTCTTCAGCCGAAGTAAGTGTAAGGCTGAAGAGTGGTTGGCTGGAATAAACCAACTCTTGTTTCTCTTCAGCCGAAGTAAGTGTAAGGCTGAAGAGTGGTTGGCTGGATTAAACCAACACTTAATACTCCTCAGCCGAAGTAATTATGTCGGCTAAGGAGTGGTTAGCTGGTAAGTATAGTTTAACCAACCAAAAACCGAAATAACACTTGGAGTAATAGAAGACATTACAAATGCAAGCATACACACAATAACCGGAATAAGAGAAGTAAAATTTTCATTGCAAGAGAAGTCATTACAAGGGGGCTTAGTTCGGTTACAAAGAAAAACAGAATAAAAAGTCAAGAGAAAAGTTCATCAATTTCAGCGTCGAAAACCGCATCGGCATCAACTTGAAGACCGGTCTCCGGAGGGAGCTCATTCACACTAGGGTGAGCCACTTCGGCTACGGTTCCACTGGGAGGATCAACAGTTAGGTCTTCAGCAGTGGGCACCGACCGAACTGGCTGGTCCACATTTTCTGCCGGAGTATCTTCATCAGAGGCATCATCAGAGTCAGAGCCTTCCAAAAACTGTTGTTGCAGAGCAGCCGCGTACTCCGCCAGGGACTTCGGTATAAAATAATCTGGAGGGTTGAAGACCTCGGTCTGTTGATCTTGACCGAGCTTCTCCACTGCCGCCCTCCAGCCGCATTTGAAGAACAGCTCCTTTGCAGCGTCACATTGTTGGGCGTAAGCATCCTCAGCCCTCTTGAAACCTTGTTTCTCAGCCTCCTTCGCCTTCTCCTTCATTTCGGCGTCTTTCTTTCTTTCAAGCTTTACCAGCTCACGCAAGTACTTGTCCTTCAGCACAATGGCAGTCTTTTGTTTTTCGGCCTCGGCCGAACTAACCATTCCGGTCAAACGACCGACCTCACCTCGGAGTTCGGCCATTTCCTTTCTGGCCGACTCTAGTTCGGCCGATTTCGCCTCTGCCTCGGCCGCCGCTTGCCTTGTCACTTTCCTCAGCTCCAGTACTCTCCTGTGGGTGATTTGGTTCTTTTGAATGGCCTGACAAAGCAAACAACTTCCCTTTAACCGAAGAAAGAGTTAAAAAGAAAGAGAAACATAAACAGAAAAGCAACCGAAGTCACTAACCAGAATCATGGACTTAGTAGCAGACCGGATGGACTTCAGCTCGGTGGTTAACTATTTTTGGTGATGTTCCATGTCTTTGGGCAGACACACGCTCTTGGCCAGGTTGATGGCCAACAGGTGGTCTTTCTCAGCAACGACCGAGTCTGTGTCTAGAATGTCTCGGTCGTTGAAGGTTAATTTCGGTGCCCAGCAGCCGATGGTTCGGTCGGAAGACTCCGGTTGGGGGCTCGGTGGTAAGCTCGGCTGAATAGGAGTTTCTTCATCAATCAAAACCCGTTCGGGTTCGGAAGTTCGGGCACGTTTGGTTCGGCGGGAAGAGGATGGCTGTTGGGAAGGAAGGGCGACAACAGCAGGCTGCGGTTGGCTGGAAGGCGCCACTTCGGGCCTAGCTGTTTCGGTGAGAAGGGCCCTGACTCTACTCCTTTTCGCCATCTCTTCTTCTGCGGATAAAGGGACAAGTCTTATCTCGGGCAGAGTTGGGTCCGGTTCCGGTGCCTCTTCAAGAAGGAAGTCAGTCACCTTTGCTTTTCGTCGACCGCTGTAACGGTAGGTCGGTTCGAAATTTAGAAGCTTGGCCCAATCCCTTTCTTTAACCCGAAAAGCGGCTCGCAAGACTCCGAGGTTAGGATAGCTATACAGGGAATGGAGATGGGCAAAATCTGCAAAAAAGAGAGAAGTGTTAGTTCGGCTAACAGACTAAACAACCGAAATAACTTACAAAGCAGAAGACCGAAGTAAAATTACCAGGCTCTCCCATTTTCCAATTTATAGGTCGGCCAGGAATTTGAGCTTGAAAATCCTCAAAGTTCCCAGAGACCCAAAAGAAATCGTCATCGTTAAGATCTTTGTCCGGAGTGTGCTTGATTATCTTCTCTCGGCGGCGGCGAATTCTAAGGTAGTAGACCCACCCAGCATTCTTTGAGCCGATAGAGTATTGATGAAAGATCTCGGCTAGACCAAGATTCAGTCCGGTTTGGTGGTTTAATGCGGCTATCCCCATGATAATACGGTACGTATTGGTGGATAGTTGGGTGGGACATAACCCAGTCTGTCTAAGAAATTCGCAGATTAGCGGTTGGACAGGAAACCGTAGTCCGGTCTCTATTATGGATTGAAGGGTAAAAGGCACAAAGCCTTCATTATTCCAGGGGGTAGCATCTTTTTTGGCCAGCGCCAGATGGACATCATCAGGAATCTGGTAATCTTGCCTAAATTCGGCCAGGCCACCAGGGGTTTCGACTAAATATCTATACTTACCCATTTATTGTATAATTTATGAATAAATTATTTCGGTACCAAAACTAGGCTCAGTAGCTCGGTTGAGCACACGCGGGAGTACCTGGGCAACCTAAGTCTGCAAAGTAGAAAACAAAGGGGTTAAGCACAGATCGTTGGACCGTGCTACAAATTATAAGCAAGATATACAAATCCTACTTCGGTTTAGCGGGCTGGTTCTACCTCGGCTCATCAGAAGGTTTCTTAGCTCGGTTTCGAGCAGTTTAGACCGGTTTAACGTCTAGGGGCAGCTTTCTGAGTTCGGTCCAAAAATCTAAGAAAGCTGGTTTAGTCCCAAGGCCTAAATCGGTTGCGATGTGAGGAAAGTTACTCCGGCTGAGCCCTAGGGGCGGCTTTCTGAGTTCGGTTTCAGAACTAAGAAAGCCGGCCTGGCCCCAAGGTCTTAGCTCGGTTGGAGACCGAAGTACCTAGTTCGGTATATGCAAGCTTGTTCGGTAATCTTATCTTGGCTAGAGTGGTTCAGAGGAAACTACTGACATTCCTACAAGTTCTAGTTCGGTTATTGACTACAGAAGTCTACGTATTAGGGGCAAACAGAATCATAGTTCGGTCGCAATGTGATTTTGGATCTGAGGCTTGTTTTTCTACATAACAGTTCATACACATACAAGTTCTATTCATTTTTTCATGAAAGTACAGAAGCAAAAACAAGGAAAACACGAGCATGCTTCACCCAGATAGAAAAAACAGAAATGAAGAAAACAACAACAACAAGTTTTCTCAGAACTCACCAGTTTGGAGAAGAAGAAGTTGAAGACGAAGCAGTGGCAGCAACGGGAGCACGAACACAGTAAGCTTAAAGCTCAAGAACTCGAGCAGCCAAAAAAGCAGAGGGAGAGTATGAAGGGTGGTAAAAGTGAAGATACCCTAGCCTTAGGGTTCACTTTTGTTAGAGAGCCCAAAATTTGGGCGGGAACCGTCTCGAGATCTCAAAGCACGAAGACGGCGTGACAGCCGTCCTTAGCCCATCAAAGCCTGCCACGTGTCGCTGGAATGGGAAGCGTTACAGACACTATGATTGAAGAGACGTTTTGACCGGACATAGTGTTACCCGAGGTAAACTTAGTTCGGCTGGAAAGGCTAAAAGGGTTTTTTAGCTCGGCTGAAAAAGCGTAACAAACTCTAGCACGGCCAAAAGGCTGGTAATCCCAATCATGTTGCACAGATGGAATTAAGGGGCAATTGAGAGGGTAATTTTTGGGAAAAATTGGGCCGAGCTGAGAGTTGGGCATTAAGGCCCAAAACGCGTAGGACTGCGTAAAAAGGCCGTACTGAATACTCCGACCTAGAGGGCAAGGTTATTCCGGCCTTGGGGAGACAAAGTTACTTCGGGCCAAGGAGGTGAGTTTATTCCGGCTCAAGAAGAGATAGTAGCTTCGGCCCAAGGAAGAGTAAGGCTACTCCGATCCAGAGACAACTCGGAGTAGGTCCGGTCTTAGAGTTAGTCCGGTCGCAGTATGTTCTGGGAGGACCGGTTTCAGAGTTAGTCCGGTCATGACACAATCTGGTTAGGTCGGTCAAAACTTGTTACTTGGAAGTCTGATCTAAGCACACGAAGGCTGAACAGGGACAGCCGAAGTAATGAGTTAAAGGAGAAGACCGAGCTAAGGATAGTTCGGCCTTCTCTGTGGCTAAGCATAGCCCGTGTTATTTCGGCCATGTGGTAGTTCGGCCATGAAGAAAACCATCCCACTTGGTTTAAGCAGTGGGGAGGGTGTAAAAGGATAAGCATTATCCTTAGGAGAATGAATCCTAGGAGGACTCTGCATGGAGAAGTACAAGTCCTACTAGGATTGTGCCACGGGAAACTTATAAAAGCCTACAAACATCACCTTGGAGGAGGTAATTGAACACAATTCTTTCTGAGAGCATAAAACTTTGTCTGTTTGTCTAGCTTACTGACTTAGGCATCGGAGAGGTTTCCGGCACACACCCGCCGGCTAGCTCACGTTTGTGTTTTCAGGTGATAAAGCGACGTCGTACGGAGGAGCGTGGACTTGGTCAACAGGATTATACGAGGAGAATTATTTCCTCCCCGTACAATTGGCGCCGTCTGTGGGAAGAACAGACAAGAACAAAAACCTCTTGACTAAGTTGCTCCTTTTCTCATTCAATGGCACACATTGAAGACTTGCCGCAGTCCGCCGTCGACGGACTAACTCCAGAAGGGGGCGCAAGGCGTGAGGGATTACCTGCTGTCCCTCCCATGGCGGACTTGGAGCCCCAACAACATAATTCCAGGAGGAGCGGCAGGGGAAGGCGGAATGGCAGCCCTCGTCACTCTCAAAGTCCCGACAGGCAAAGGAGGAGGATTGATCCTCAAGTCCTGGAAGATCGCGTAAAAGAACAGGATGAACTGATTCGGAGGATGGCGGCGGACATGGAGGCCTTGAAACGCCAGATGAAGACCAAAGATGTGGCGACAGGAGAGGGGCGCAGGCACAAGACGCCCCCTCGCCACTCAGAGAGTCGTAGTAGGAATACTACACCTTCCCAAAGAGAGAGCAGAAGCCTCAGGACAGGCGACACTCACTCCTTATCTTCAAGGACTCGTCACTCCAGGTCTGAAAGGACGAGATCCGAAAGATCATACATTGAAGGAAGCACGTATTGGCCTTCACATTCACACCAAACCAGATCCAGACAAACCGAGCTACCCAGGTCATCCGACTTACGAACCGTGCTAGAAGAAAAAGCACGATGCAAGGAGGATGCCAGGGCAAAGGATCCACACCGAATTTCGGCCCTACAACGGTTGGCTCCTCGAACGCATGGAAGCGTCGAGGTTGGAATGCCAATACCGCGACCGGCCTACGAACCAGCGGACAAAACATTGGCAAGACTACAGACTTCGCCGTTTGTCCCAGCGATCGAAAACGCACCCCTACCATCAGGCTTCCTTCAGCCGAAGTTCAATACATATGAAGGGAAGACGGATCCGTATTCTCACCTGAGTCACTTTCGCCAAGTCATGGCTGTGTACAGGCGAAACGAGGCCCTAATGTGCATACTCTTCCCATCAAGTCTGGGCGACTTAGGCTTGACTTGGTTCGAAAAGCTCCCAGAGGGCAGCATAGCCTCCTGGGCCCAATTGGCAGAAGCGTTCGTGACAAGGTTTCGGACAAACACAAAAACACCGGTGGAAATAGACCAGTTACTCTCCATCGACATGGGTGAAAAAGAGACCCTCAGATCTTACAACAGTCGCTACTGGGAGACATTCAACCAAATTGGAGACTGCCCAACCAATCTAGCCATTGCGCAGTATAAAAGAGGTCTACCAGTAGGGAATAGACTAAGGGATTCAATTACAATGACGCCACCCCTCACCATGGAAGCCCTGATGGAGAGAGTGCATCAGCACATCAGGGTAGAAGAAGATGGCGCACGTTCCAAAGCCAAAACAAGTGCGGCCACGGTTCCAGAAAAGAAAACCTCAGCAAAGGTTAATACGGTGGACCGAAGTAACAAAAACGGGCGTGGCAGACGAGATAACGGAGAAGACCCAGACAAAAGATGGTTGAGAATCCGCACTGCCATAACAACGGTGTTCAAAAAACCAATATATCGGATTCTAAGCGAAATCAAAGATGAGCCTTTTGTCAAGTGGCCAGCCAAGCTTGGGGAAGCTCAGAAGAATTACGACGACAGATCACGGTGCACCTTCCACAAAGAAAAGGGGCACCGAACTGAGAATTGCACGCCCCTAAGACAGCATTTAGAAGAATTGGTGGCAGCAGGCCACTTGGACGAATACATTGAAGGAGGAGCGCAACCG
The DNA here is from genome assembly GCF_055761805.1 of Camellia sinensis. Taxonomy (NCBI): domain Eukaryota; kingdom Viridiplantae; phylum Streptophyta; class Magnoliopsida; order Ericales; family Theaceae; genus Camellia; species Camellia sinensis. The sequence continues at coordinate 54,948,451 of NC_138970.1, forward strand.
GCCCCCCAAGATCATGACCAACCCAACAGAATGCCAAACGACGCACCACCGCAAGGCATTATCAATGTAATTCATGGAGTTTTTGAACCTGAGCGCGTATGCGAGCTTAGAGGTTCAATCAAGAAGGCTGAACACTTTAGGGAAGTATTAAGTTCCCAACCCGCCATCAAGAAGGGGAGGACAGAGGCAACAAACGTCATGTCCTTTTCGGATAAGGACTTGGAGCGAATTTACTGCCCCCATAATGATGCCCTGGTTGTCACTCTCCGAGTCAAGGATTTTGACGTCAAGCGGATTCTGATTGACCAGGGTAGTTCATGTGAGATCATGTATTACGACACATTCAAGCAACTAAAGCTGCAGGACAAAGACTTGGCACCCGCAGTTTCTCCCCTGATTGGATTCAACTCCATGCCAGAGTGGCCTGTCGGCAAAATAATCCTTCCAGTCAGAGCAGGAAGTGTATCAAAACAGGTGGAGTTCTGGGTATTGAAGGTCCCCTCCACCTACAACATCATCCTGGGCAGAACATGGCTGCATGCCATGCGTTCGGTAGCGTCATCATATCATCAGGTAATGCGGTTCCCCAATGACGCCGGTATAATCGAAGAAGTTTATGGCGATCAGATCATGTCAAAACAATGCTTCGCCACAGCAAATGGAAGCCGAGCTGCCAAAGGATATGTTCATTCGGTGGAGGAGCCAGAAAGTAATGAACTATTCGCTGACGTCGGCAAAGAGGCTGATCAAAAAGCAGTGGAAGACTTGGTGGAGGTAAAAATAGATGAGAAGAACCCGGATAAGTTCTTCTTGCTTGGATCATCGTTGTCTAACGCTGAGAGATTAGAGGTCATGGAATTCTTGACCTCCAATATCGAAGTGTTTGCCTGGACACCTTACGACATGCCAGGCATTGATCCAAACTTCATCAGTCACCAACTCAATGTCCACCCATCCGCCAGACCAGTCATACAACGCACACGCAGATCGGCACTCCACCACGCCGAAATAGTGGCAGAAGAGGTGGGAAACCTGCTGGAAGCAGGAGCGATAAGGGAAGTGCACTACCCAAGATGGATCTCCAACACCGTCGTAGTGCCAAAAAAGAATGGTAAATGGCGTGTCTGCGTCGACTACAAAACAGTCAACAAAGCGTGCCCAAAAGATAGCTTCCCTCTACCAAGGATAGATCAACTGGTGGACTTAACGGCAGGACATAACCGACTTAGCTTTTTGGATGCATACAGAGGCTACCACCAGATCGCCATGCATGAACCAGACCAGGAGGTCACATCCTTCACAACACCAAGGGGGTTATATTGCTACAAGGTCATGCCCTTCGGCCTAAAGAACGCAGGGGCGACATTCCAAAGGATGGTCACCAAGATGTTTGAACCATTGTTAGGCAGAACAATGGAGGCGTACATCGACGACATGGTGGTCAAAAGCAAGGATGAGAATGACCATCTGAAAGACCTAGGCGAGATGTTCCAGATCCTGAAGAAACACAAGTTGCGCCTCAACGCATCCAAATGCGCATTCGGAGTTGGATCTGGCAAATTCTTGGGCTTCCTGGTGACCAACCGAGGTATAGAAGCAGACCCTTCTCAGATCAAAGCAATCCAGGAGTTGGAGAGACCAAACTCAGTCAAAGAAGTGCAGCATCTCACTGGTATGGCGGCTGCGCTAAACCGGTTCATAAGCAGGTCGTCAGACAGACTACGACCATTCTTCCAAGCTTTAAAAGCCAAGTTTGAGTGGGATGAAGAATGCGACCGAGCTCTGGAAAGCTTGAAGGAGTACATGTCTTCCCCACCACTACTTGTAACTCCAGTTCCTGGTGAAGAACTCTTTTTATACCTGGCAGTTTCTCAGCACGCAGTTAGCGCAGTGTTGGTTCGTGCAGAAGGAATACAACACCTGCCCATCTTTTATGTAAGCAAGACATTGTTGGGAGCCGAAACAAGGTACTTGCCCTTAGAGAAACTAGCATTAGCATTAATGATGGCATCCAGAAAGTTGGCACATTACTTTCACGCCCACACCATAGTCGTTCTCACAGCCTTTCCACTAAAAGCTCTGTTTGAAAGGGCGAACTTTAGTGGGCGAATTTTGAAGTGGGCAGTAGAATTGGGACAATTCGACGTCAAATTCCAACCTAAAACCGCAATAAAAGCCCAATCCTTGGCAGACTTCGTCGCAGAATTCACCCCTGGAAGTCATCATATCTGCCCAGTCGACCTGACTGACACAACCGAACTAGGGACGGAAGTTGACGCCGGAATAGCGCAACCCCTAGTAGAAGGTAGTCAATCAAGCACCAAGACAGACCATGCTAAGGATAGCAAGGAAGAGACAGACAAAGGCTTGCCAAAAGTTCAAACAGAGGACGAAGGACAAATAGCCAACATGGACCTTGAAGTAAGTGTAAGGCTGAAGAGTGGTTGGCTGGAATAAACCAACACTTGTTACTCTTCAGCCGAAGTAAGTGCAAGGCTGAAGAGTGGTTGGCTGGAATAAACCAACACTTGTTACTCTTCAGCCGAAGTAAGTGTAAGGCTGAAGAGTGGTTGGCTGGAACAAACCAACACTTTGTACTCCTTAGCCGAAGTAAGTGCATGACTAAGGAGTGGTTGGCTGGAATAAACCAACACTTGTTACTCTTCAGCCGAAGTAAGTGTGAGGCTGAAGAGTGGTTGGCTGGAATAAACCAACTCTTGTTACTCTTCAGCCGAAGTAAGTGTATGGCTGAAGAGTGGTTGGCTGGAATAAACCAATACTTGTTACTCTTCAACCGAAGTAAGTGTAAGGCTGAAGAGTGGTTGGCTGGAATAAACCAACACTTGTTACTCTTCAGCCGAAGTAAGTGTATGGCTGAAGAGTGGTTGGCTGGAATAAACCAACACTTGTTACTCTTCAGCCGAAGTAAGTGTAAGGCTGAAGGGTGGTTGGCTGGAATAAACCAACTCTTGTTACTCTTCAGCCGAAGTAAGTGTATGGCTGAAGAGTGGTTGGCTGGAATAAACCAACACTTGTTACTCTTCAGCCGAAGTAAGTGTAAGGCTGAAGAGTGGTTGGCTGGAATAAACCAACTCTTGTTTCTCTTCAGCCGAAGTAAGTGTAAGGCTGAAGAGTGGTTGGCTGGAATAAACCAACTCTTGTTTCTCTTCAGCCGAAGTAAGTGTAAGGCTGAAGAGTGGTTGGCTGGATTAAACCAACACTTAATACTCCTCAGCCGAAGTAATTATGTCGGCTAAGGAGTGGTTAGCTGGTAAGTATAGTTTAACCAACCAAAAACCGAAATAACACTTGGAGTAATAGAAGACATTACAAATGCAAGCATACACACAATAACCGGAATAAGAGAAGTAAAATTTTCATTGCAAGAGAAGTCATTACAAGGGGGCTTAGTTCGGTTACAAAGAAAAACAGAATAAAAAGTCAAGAGAAAAGTTCATCAATTTCAGTGTCGAAAACCGCATCGGCATCAACTTGAAGACCGGTCTCCGGAGGGAGCTCATTCACACTAGGGTGAGCCACTTCGGCTACGGTTCCACTGGGAGGATCAACAGTTAGGTCTTCAGCAGTGGGCACCGACCGAACTGGCTGGTCCACATTTTCTGCCGGAGTATCTTCATCAGAGGCATCATCAGAGTCAGAGCCTTCCAAAAACTGTTGTTGCAGAGCAGCCGCGTACTCCGCCAGGGACTTCGGTATAAAATAATCTGGAGGGTTGAAGACCTCGGTCTGTTGATCTTGACCGAGCTTCTCCACTGCCGCCCTCCAGCCGCATTTGAAGAACAGCTCCTTTGCAGCGTCACATTGTTGGGCGTAAGCATCCTCAGCCCTCTTGAAACCTTGTTTCTCAGCCTCCTTCGCCTTCTCCTTCATTTCGGCGTCTTTCTTTCTTTCAAGCTTTACCAGCTCACGCAAGTACTTGTCCTTCAGCACAATGGCAGTCTTTTGTTTTTCGGCCTCGGCCGAACTAACCATTCCGGTCAAACGATTTGTTATTATCAAATTGATTTAATTTTTTTTTAATAGATGTTCTGGGCATGAAAAAATTATAAAATGAATAGCTCATCAATTCATGGTAAACCTAGAAATCCATGCTGCACAACAACCAGGGATTTAGAAACGCAGTCGTTTTGATGCAATTAACAGCTTCATGTTCTTAAAGAAGAGCATACGTTGGCGTTTTAATTCACAGCCGTGCCTGCTGTGCGCCCATGAACAGCAGGCACCCCAAATTCCAACAGGAGCCCTTAATCACGGGGAAGCTAGATCGTTGATGTGAAACACGAGCTCTCGCTTGAAGCAACAAGTGCAGTACAATGATTGTCTTTGTGTGGAGTCCGAAACTTATGTTTTGTTAACAGGCTTAAAAGTTTGTCAACAAATTCATTTTCACTTTGTGGGTGGTTTGAAATATGGGGCAAACTAATGGCAATGGAGTCAAAAATCAATGAAATTGACTTGCGAATCGCGGCATGCCCATGTGTTTTTCCATTTCCACCATTTCCAGGCCGGCTCAATCACATGTGTGACCTAAAATAAAAAAATTAAAGTCAAGTTGTTTTTGTTTTGTTTTATTTTTTTTCTTTCTTAGGTTAAGAATATATTAAAATAGAATTTTACTAAAGATCAAATAACAAACAATCTATAATATCTATCTATTTATATTATTATTAAGTGAATGTCTAAATTGGTTTAGTAAAATCTTTTTCTCTTCATGTTAAGTGGCAACTTTATATATACTAAAATAAAATAAAAAATATTATACACAGTGTAAGTAAATTTTGAACTCAAAATATTGAATTTCATTAAGAACATACTTATCACTTAAATAATATATATATTATAAATTTTTTAGTATTTATTTTTATTATTAATTATTTAAATTACACGTATTGCGTGTACTATCCTTAGTAATATTTAAAAGTAAAAAGGCGAAGAAATTATTATTATTATTATTATTATTATTATTATTATTATTATTTTTTTTTTTTTTTTATTTTTATTTTTTTTTAATGCGGGCAAAGACATCAATGCTTTGCATCCGGTCCAAATCGCGCCGCATAGGCCTGCTAGCAGGCACATAGAGAGTTGGACATTGAAACATCTACTGGCTTTGTTGTTTAATCTAGAATCAATGGACAGGTTGGTGGCTTCATGTGGTCTATTTGGAGTAGAAATATTAAAAAGTGTTTAAAACTATGGTTAGGTAAAAGTGAATTTATTTGAATATGATTTATTTTGACAAATTAGTTAAAAGTTAATTTTTTATTTTTTTATTTTTAAGTCATGTTATCTCTCTATTTTTTTATATATATTTTTTTTAAAAAATTAAAAAATTGACTTTTAACCTATTTCTCAAAACAAGTATGTGTATACATAAATAAAGGGAAAAATTATTATTCAATGGTAATTTTTAAACATTATTTTTTTTTTGTCAGCAAAGAAAAATTCATTAACAGCATGAAATTAGAAATACAAGAAGATGACATGCATCGAAAGCGATTCGGAAAGTACCAATTACCCATAATACTGCTACTCGCATCTATACAACTAACCCTTTCGCCTTACGATTTTTATTTTTTTTAAAACAAAATAAAAGATAGACCAAAAAAATAAAAAAGTTAAGGACTTAACTAAAAAATAAAATACATGGATCATCACAAAATCAACCCATACAATCCAAAACCAAAACACCCAAACTGCTCATGCGCTCTTTTTTTCAACAAACCAAAATCTTCGTTTTCAACACCCAAGCTGTTGCACTTCTCTTTTCAACAAACCACACTCTACTTTTCAACCTAAATATTTTATTCACCTATGCTGTTGCGCTCCCCAAAGCAACTAAACTCTTTTTTTCAACAGCCCACACAACCAATGACAAGACCCACGCCTAACAACACTATACCATAGCATCAAAAAGCATTCCGCACGCTCTGCTGATCCTACCGAGAACATTCCATAGCTGGAAAACTCCATAGCCGAAAGCTCCAACACTGTAAAAACTCCCTTGACCGAAAAACTATGGCCGAAACACATCCAAGGACAATATCCAAGGGGCAACTTCTTTGCCAACACACGTTGTAGAAACTCCTAAGATGACGATCCAAACACCGAACAACCGTTGAGACACCCTGATACATCTTGATGAAGTTCACCCCTCAAACTCCCACTCGAAGAAGAGCGCTCGAATGAAAACCAGACAGATTTGGATCGACTGCGACACCCATGTTTCTGTTGGAAATGGTTGGGAAAATTCTAGGTAAAACTAGAATTTTTTCCTAACTTTGGTCTATTATTTAAGTGCGACCCGTGCGTCAATTTTCGCGGGTCAAAGTGGTAACGCGTTCTATGTCGCGTTGTGATTCACGTGGTATATTTGGTTGCTCAAAACCATTACCGAGTGAATGGGAAATTGAAGCCAAAGTATGCTCCACGGAAATGGAGTTTTGGTGAAAAATCCTTAAAGGCTTGAATAAGGCTTGTCCCACATTGATTTGGTGGGAAGTTTCGAATGGGTTTATAAGGCATGAGATTGGAAGTTGGGGTGTGCCCCAAGGGATACCCAAGTGTTTTAGAGATGAAGGTTATGGGCAAAATAGGCTAGACCCATTGGACCCAAAAATCACCACACACGCGCGCCGTCCGAGCGGGCTGGGCTTGGGCGCAGGTGTGTGGTGTGAGATTAGGTTGGGCTTGTCCGGCCCAATACCTTTTTGGGTAAAAAACATTTGAATTAAATTTTATTTTAAAAAAAATAAAATTCATAATTCAAATTAATTTCAGAAATAAACTGGTCCAATTTTTCTATACACCCAAACAGGGCCCTTCCCATTTTTATCTGTTTGAATTTTGAACCCAACAGATTCAAATCTGTTTAAATTCAAAACCAAACAAGTTTCATACCTGTAGATTTGCACCTGTTTAATTCAAAACCTGCAGCCGCCAATACATCTATAAATAGGACAGCCCTCATTTGATGTTTACATATTCAGAAAATTCGTACGTCACATCTGCAAATTTATTCTTCATTTTGCTGCATTTAATTTTTGTGAGAAAGAGTATAAACACTTAGTGTGTTCGTTAGGCAAACAATTTGTAGTGTTGCTATTGTTTGTAGTTGATCATTTCATCTTGGGAGATAGACGTCCACATTCTGAAAGCACCGTGGAGAGGACGAATCTGTCTTAAGGACACAGTGTCAAACACTAGACTTGATCATATATTTATTAGAAGAAATTAATCAATTTGATTTTTGTAATCAAATAAATTCTCTCATTTACTTTATTTCTTTATATTATTGTTGTTGTTTAGTACACAATAGAATTTAATATATTTAAATACAGTGAAGATTGTCCAACAATCTTAAGACAAATATATTTTTGGTATCTTCATTGTATTTAATTTTCTGTGATTTCATAAAGACATATTCTGGTTAGAAAAACAAATAGTGGTTTATGCTATTTGACAGATAGTAGTAATATACTGTCTCTTTTCTTTGACAACTAGTAGTAATATACTGGTGTCATTAACAATTGCAGAATATTAATTTGTATTACAGAAAATTATTGTGGTATTTTATTTTTCTAGTTTTAGTAACAAGGTAAATAAAATTATTTTGTGTAATAATTTATTTTCTGGTTTTAGTAACTATAAAATTAATTTGTGTTTTAACTTTTTCTGATTTTTGTAATAAGAGATTATGGCTACTGCAACTGGAAGTGGCACTCCGATTGTTACACCAACATCGGTCCCTATCCAGAACCATGTTCATGTACCAATAAATCATGGAGAAAAATAAAAAAAAATTTAACGATACTGAGTTTAAGAAATGGCAGCAGAAGATGCTGTTCTATCTTATAACTCTTAATTTGGCCCGGTTTCTCCGTGAAGAGGTTCCAGCACTTAAAGAGGGTGAAAGTGATCGACAAGTTGTTGCCGCTGTAGATGCTTGGAAACATTCAGATTTCCTGTGCAGAAACTACATCCTCAATGACCTTGACAACATGTTGTATAATGTTTACAGTCCTTTGAAGTCAGCAAAAGAATTGTGGGATTCTTTGGAGAAAAAATACAAGACAGAGGATGCCGGCACGAAGAAATTTGTTGTCGGTAAATTTCTGGATTTCGTTATGGTAGACTCCCAAACGGTAATTTCTCAAGTTCAAAGTTTTCAATTAATTTTACATGATATTCATTATGAGGGTATGTCTCTAAGCGAGTCATTCCAAGTCGCTGCTTTAGTGGAAAAGTTACCACCGGCTTGAAAAGATTTTAAAAATTATTTAAAACATAAACGCAAAGAGATGACCATGGAAGAATTGATTGTAAGATTAAGAATTGAGGAAGATAACCGAAAGGCTAAAAAGAGGAATGAGAAAAATCTCATTGAGTCCAAGGCTAATGTGGTTGAACAAGTTCAAACCACATAACAAAAAGAGGAAGTTTACTGGAGATGGTCCTAAACAAAGCGATAGCAACAAGAAGTTCAAAGGAAAATGCTACAACTATGGCAAGACTGGACATCGAGCTTCTGACTGCCGCAGGCCTAAGAAGGATCATGGAAGTACAAGCAAGAAGACTATCAATTATGCCAATGTAACTGAACTATATTACATCTCTGACGGAGTAAATGACATCAACCTCTCTGCTATGGTGTCTGAGGCTAACTTTGTTGGAAATCCCAAAGAGTGGTGGGTTGACACAGGAGCAACTCGTCACATATGTACGGACAAGAAGATGTTCACTACCTACATTGAGGCTGCAAATGGTGAACAACTTTTCATGGGAATTCTTCTACTTCTACTGTGGTTGGACAAGGGAAAGTGATCTTGAAGATGACATCAGGGAAAGATCTGACCCTCAACAACGTACTGCATGTACCTGACATCCGGAAGAATTTAGTTTCTGGTTCTTTGTTAAGTAAAATTGGTTTTAGGCTTGTTTTTGTGTCTGATAAATTTGTATTAACAAAGAGTGGTATGTATGTTGGTAAGGGATATGTGAGTGATGGTCTCTTTAAATTGAATGTAATGATAGTTGTACCGAAAGTTGCTATGAATAAGAATAACACGTCTTTTGCTTATATTCTTGAGTCAAATTTATGGCATGGTAGATTAGGACATGTGAATTTTGATGCTTTGCGTAGATTAATTGATTTAGATTATATACCAAAGTTTGAAATTAATCCTAATCATAAATGTGAAGTTTGTGTAGAAGCGAAACTAACTAAGGCTTCATTTAAATCGGTTAAAAGGAAAACCTAACCTCTAGAATTAATTCATATTGATGTATGTGATCTAAAATTTGTTCAAACTAGAGGAGGCAAAAAGTATTTCATAACATTTATCGATGATTGCACAAGATATTGTTATGTTTATTTACTTAGAAGTAAAGATGAAGCCTTAGAAATGTTTAAACTCTACAAAACAGAAGTTGAAAATCAACTTGGTAAAACCATTAAAATGGTTAGAAGTGATAGGGGTGGTGAATATGATGCACCATTAAATGAATTTTGTGCACAACATGTCATTATTCACCAAAACTACAGCACCCTATTCTCCTCAGCAAAATGGAATTGTTGAAAGAAAGAATAGAACCCTAAAAGAAATGATGAATGCCATGTTACTAAGTTCAGGCTTACCACAAAACTTGTGGGGGAAGCAATATTGTCTGCTAATTATGTTCTTAACAGAATACCCCACAAGAAAACCAATAGCACTCCTTATGAATTGTGGAAAGGTCGATCACCTTCTTACAAATACTTAAAAGTGTGGGGGTGTTTGGAAAAAGTTGAAGTTCATGTTCCTAAAAAGACTAAGATTGGACCAAAAACAGTAGATTGTGTGTTTATTGGTTATGCTCAGAATAGTAGTGCATATCGGTTTCTGACTTATAAATCAAAAATACCTGATATAAATGTGAACACTATTATAGAGTCAAGGAATGCTGTTTTTTTTTTTTTTAACATGTCTTTCCTTACAAGAAAGGACAGGAATTAAGTTCACAGAAAAGAACTTATGATTGTACCCAATGTCAAGAGACTAACGACAATCAAACACAAGAGACTAGTAATGGTCTCGACCAACAGGATTTAACTAATGATGAACCAAGCCGAAGTAAGAGAGCAAGAACATCAAAATCCTTTGGTCCAGATTTCCTAACATACCTGTTAGAAAATGAACCTCAAAGCTTTAAGGCAGCAATGACAGGTCCTGAAGCACCTTTATGGAAAGAGGCTGTTAATAATGAAATTGAATCTATTATGCAAAATCATATTTGGGAATTGGTGGATCTTCCACCAGGTTCTAAACCTCTTGGATACAAGTGGATATTCAAAAGAAAAATGAAAGCAGATGGTTCAATAAACAAGTATAAAACAAGACTTGTAGTAAAAGGTTACAAACAAAAGGAAGGTCTGGACTATTTTGACACGTATTCCCCTATGACAAGAATAACATCCATTCGCATGCTTATTTCTATGGCAGCGTTGTTTAATTTAGAAATATATCAAATGGATGTTAGACAGCTTTCTTAAACGGTGATCTAAATGAAGAGATCTATATGGAGCAACCCGAAGGGTTTGTAATGCCTGGGCAAGAGAAGAAAGTTTGTCGGCTTGTAAAGTCTCTTTATGGATTAAAACAAGCACCTAAGCAGTGGCATGAAAAATTTGATCATGCTATGCTTACTAATGGATTTAAGATAAACGAATGTGAGAAACGCGCCTATGTTAAAAACACTGGCCAAGGATATGTCATAGTTTGTCTTTATGTGGATGACATGCTTATCATTAGAAGTAGTCAAAGCATGATCAAATCAACTAAGCAAATGCTTAACAAAAGATTTGATATGAAAGATATGGGGGTCGCAGATGTTATATTAGGAATGAAAATTGCTAAAACATCTTACGGATATGCATTATCTTAATCACATTATATTGAGAAAATTCTTGATAAATTTATCAAGGATGATTTGAATGTAGCTAGAACACCTATAGACATTAGTCTTTGTTTATCGAAAAATAAAGGTGATGTAGTGTCTCAGTTAAAATACTCCCAAATCATTGGAAGCCTAATGTACCTAATGAATTGTACTCGTCCTGACATAGCTTATGCAGTCAGTAAATTGAGTAGGTACATTAGTAACCCCAGAGAAGGCCTGTGATATCCTTGTTCCGTAGTATGCTAATTGGTCCTTAATATGAATATGATTATGTGTTTGATATGATTTTGTGTGCCATTATGTGAAAATATGTGGTTTTGAATTTCTATCTGTTCACCGTAGAAATATCTGTTTGATTATCTGCTTTGGAATTTAAATTGAAAGCCTTATCGGCCACAGAAATTGAAATTGATTGCGCCATTATGACTGACATAATTTTTAGAGCATATGGCAAAATTTAATTGAAAATTAATTCGGATCAAATTAATTAGATTAAATTAATCAATTAAGTGCTCAAATATCTAATATTAAATTAATGTGACTTAGTGGGGTTATATAAGGGCCATTACACTCTCAATTCTTCTCTTTTGTGTTCATTTAGCTGATATCAACTCTAAGAGAGAGAGAGAGGGTCGGCTAGAGAGGGAACAAGAGGGAAAATTTTGTGTTTGGCTCAAGTTTGAGAAATTGGAAGGTTGAACTCAAGAATTAATCATACATTGGGGGGATTGAGCTTCTAGGTGAGTAATCAACCCTTTAATTCATGAGTTGAGTTGTAATTTTGTGGATTGAAGATTAATTAGTGAGCTAGACTATGAATTGAGTTGATCATGTTGAATTGAAGGTCAATGTATGTATGCATATATGTAATTGCTTTGAATTCGCATGTTGAGCTTGAAATACATGATCCATGTAGAATTTTGGTTAAAGCTCATGTTTGTAATCACCATTTGCACTCTGTAAGTTGAGAATGAGAGTAAGATGTCACATGCATGTACAATTCATAGGGGTGTAAGTGTTGAATGCATGAATTTGTCATGTTGGAAATGAGTTTGTGTAATTGGGACATGCATGTGATTAATTTGTGGGATTGAGCTTCAAAATGATGTAATTTGGTATTTATACTATGTTAGTATATGTATATGCGAAGATTGAGCCAAAAGCATGCAATTAGAGCCTTTGAATATCAAGTTGAAGCTCAAGAACATGTTCTACATTTTCCAGAAAATTTGATGTCCGCTTGAGCGGGAGAACCTCCGCTCGAGCGTGAAATTCGTGCTCCTAGTATATTTTTACAGACAATGTGTCCGCTCGAGCGGGGAAGTTCACACTCGAGCGAGGAGCTATGTAGACAGACCTTCAGCTCTAGCGCCTGACTTCACCCTCGAGCATAATTTTGATGCATCCAGTACTTTTGCAGACCTCATGGGTCCGCTCGAACGGGGACCCTGTTTCTGAAAATTTTAAAAAGGCATTATATGTTTCATTTTCTGTTCTCTTTCACTTCTAAATATTCTTAGGTATACATTGAGCATTGTAATTGAATTAAAGGGATAAGAATAAAGCCTAAAGAAAAATATGTGAATTAAAGAACGAATTGAATCATTCTTGACCTGTATGTGTTATGTGATGTGTAGGGTCAAGCTCCAGGGCAAACCAACCAACCGATCACTGTGAGTAATATCTTAACAAAGATATATGAAATATGTTGTTGTCCAATTGCTTACTTCTATGTAAGTTTGTAAGTTTGTTAAGTTGATTGGTGGACAATGTTTGCTATGCCAAATGAATGAATGGGCCAGAGGCCAGTATGATTTGAATGGTAAAATGAATGGGCTAGAGGCCAGTATGATTTGAATGGTAAAATGAATAGGCCAAAGGCCAGTATGATTTGAATGAAAGTATGAATGGGCCAAAGGCCAGTTTGACATGAAAGAATGACGGGCCAAAGGCCAGTTTTCCATAAAAGAATGAATGGGCCAAAGGCTAGTTTAACATGAATAAATAAATGAATGGGCCAGAGGCCAGTATGATTTGAATGAAAGAATGAATGGGCCAGAGGCCAGTCTGACATGAATGAAAGACGAATGGGCCAAAGGCCAGTTTGACATGAATGGATTGGGCCCGAGGCTGTCCGAAGTGTTTGGAATCAAAGTTACTTGATCCATATCTATTTATGTACTAGATAGAAATATGAATTGGGCCTATGGCCGTCCGATGTATATTGTTCCAATGTATCTTCTTTAATTGATATTATTCACTGGGCTTTCGCTCACGCTCATTCATGTGTTTGTAGATGAGCCAAGAGAGGTCCAGACCCAGCCTCAGTGAAGTCTGTGTGGAACAACCAAGGTTTTGAAGAGTCAGCTCTTGCGTCTCACGCACGAGACTCGTCTTCGCCCTTTTGTTATGTATTTATATTTTGTCATGTTGGCGAAGACTTTGAATCTGTTGTACATAGTTTCATGGGTTGACTTAGACTTAAATGATCATGTTTGTACAGAACTTTATGTTACTGTGTTTTTGGTTGTGAGTTATTAATATGTCTATGTATGATTTGTTATGATGTGCCATGTAAGCACAACTCTATGGACAAAGATTTAAATTTTGCTTCCCTTTGGCCCCCTTTACTCTGATGAGTTATGTCCAGTTTGGTTTGAGGCCGTAGGTAATCTCATGTTTACTAGCCGGTTATGTCCTTAACCCTTGGGGGCGGGTTCGGGTCATGACAAGACCATTGGAAGACGATCATTCGGGTTTTTAGATATCTAAGATTCACCCGTGATCATGGTTTGAACTTTACTCGATATCCAGCAGTACTTGAAGGTTATTGTGATGCAAATTGGATATCGGATACTAAAGATTCAAAATCCACTAGTGGATATGTCTTTACTCTGGAAGGCGCTGCTGTTTCTTGGAAATCCACGAAACAAACATGCATCGCACGATCCACAATGGAATCCGAGTTCATTGCTTTAGACAAAGCAGGAGAAGAAGCAGAATGGCTTCGTCACTTCTTAGAAGACATTTCAATGTGGCCAAAACATGTGCCAGCTATTTGCATTCATTGTGATAGTCAATCTATAATAGGCAGGGCACAGAATCATACATATAACGGTAAGTCACGACATATTCGTCGTCGACATAATACCGTAAGGCAATTGTTGTCAAACAGAATAATCTCAATAGATTATATAAAATCTAAAGAGAATATTACGGATCCGTTAACAAAAGGTTTGACAAAAGAGCTAGTACATAGTTCATCGAAGGGGATGGGATTAAAGCCTATTACATAAGAGTCGTCATAATGGTAACCCTACTTATATGACTGGAGAGCCCAAGAACTAAGTTCAAAGGGACAACTAAGTTATGTATTGCTCGCCAGAAATCACCAAGGGATTAAAATTCCCTACCCATTCCTACGGTGAGAGTGATATCTGCAAGATATGTTGTATGCAGGGGTATAAGGATAAGCTTTGCTTTTAATGATTACTTATATCTTGATTTAGGTATAAAAATCAAGACAGGTATAAAGAGATACTTACAATAAGAATCACCTATATGAGTGTCGAATTGGGGCTGGTTCTATGAGAATGAAAAAAGGCTAAATTCTCTAGAAACACTCATGAAAACCAGGAGCGTTCAAGGCCAAAATGAACACAACAGTGAGAACCATGACGTGTTAGAAGATATTTTGTATGAAATCTATTGTTTTGGCTTACACAAACAGCTGAACAACTCAAGGTATCGCGTCCATTGGTTAGCCACTAAGTCCGATAGGTTATCACTAGGAAAGGTTCAAGGCCGAAAGTATAGCGATCCCGGTTTTCCCTCCAGTGGTTATTGTAATTCGGACTTGGTTCCATAGATGTCAATTGTTGTATTTGTTTCTTTTTGTCCTTTAATACTTTGTATTTGAGTTATAGGATGCGTTGGGCTGGTTTGTTATAGGTTGGTAGTGAGTTTGAACCAAGTGTTGCTGCCCAGAATTCTGTGCCTTCGCTCGAGCGAGGAATTTGTCGCTCGAGCGAGCTCTTTGTTTTAGATCCCTCGCTCGAGCCAGGGTTTCTTCGCTCAAGCGAGAGTTGAGTTTTGTGTCTGGTGGCTCGAGCGAGAAGTCTTGCGCTCGAGCGTGCGTCTACGTCTCATTTTGACCTGAGAGTTACATTTCTTGGCTCGAGCGAGATTTTCTTCGCTCAAGTGAGCGAGCGAGCTGTATGTTTTGGGTTTCTTCGCTCGAGCGTGCTTTTGGGTTGCAGACCTGAAGCTTCGTATTGTTGGCTCGAGCGAGGCTTTCTACGCTCGAGCGAGGTTTCTTTGTGTCTGGTCGCTTGAGCGACCACTCCTTCGCTCGAGCGAGCTTTGAATATATCAGATCGCCTCAGCTTCTTCTTCATCTCTTTTTCTGAAAACCCTAGAACGACTGCTCCCTCTCTCTCTACATACCTTTTCTCTAAAAATCCACCTAGTTCTAGTGGTCTCCTACCCTAGTCCCTTTGTAAAAAGTGTGGAGCTTGGTATGGGCTTCGTTTCAATCCGAGAAAGTTGGTGTTTGGAGCATTTTGGGTTTTCACCTTCTTCTTCTTTTGGTCTCAGATTTGAGGTAGGGATATCCTACTCCTTCTTACGCGTTTTGACTTAAATATTTGTCATTTTGATTAGTTGGTGTTGTTGGGTAATTTTGGAAAAAGTTAGGGTTTGGTTTGTAATTTATAAAAGAGGGGTTTTGTGTTTAATAACTCCATATGTATTTAAGGCCTTGGAAATATGAGTTTGAGACTTAAATTGGTGGAATTTGGTCTTAGGATCAATATTTGAGAAAAAGGGAAAATGCCCTAATTTTTGTAATTAATTAATTTGTATAATTAATTTGGGGAAAATGTGGAAATATGAAATTGAGTTGATATCCATGAAATTGGGAAAATTATGAGATTGAAAGGTGTAGTTGGATAATTTAATCACTCACCCATGAAAATGTCGACATTTTATCGGTGGATAAATTTACTATCGGTTTAGAGATAACTGCTTTGCGCTATCGATGGAGGATAGTCATGATTGTTGTAGACACTGCATGTTGATTAGGGAAAACTGAAACTAGTCGAACGTGTTATGTCATTGAATATGACGGTGCGATTAATACAACAAATATGTGTATTGATTGATTATTGAATGTGATGAAGTGCTGAAATGCATTATATATGTATATTTGTTAGGGAGGAGATAGGGGATGTACTCCAGTGTGTTGGAGGAGATAGGGGATGCACTCCACACACATATGTGTTCATATACTTTAACACATTATTTATGTATCTTTGTTTGGAAGGAGATAGGGGATGTACTTCATTTGTGTTCATATACTTTAACACATTATTTATGTATCTTTGTTTGGGAGGAGATAGGGGATGTACTCCATTTGTGTTCGTATACTTTAACACATTATTTATGTATCTTTGTTGGGAGGAGATAGGGGATGTACTCCATTTGTGTTCATATATTTTGAGACATTGTTTATGTATCTTTGTTTGGGAGGAGATGAGGGATGTACTCCATATGTGATTATATGCTTAAATACATTGTGTATGTATCCTTGATTGGGGGATAATGAGGGATGGACTCCATAGATAACTAAGCTAGCTAGAATGTCCGAGGTGAAAGTCCCGAAACCTTATAAATTGAAGTGCATGAATAGAGTTGTTAATTGGAGTATTAATTACATGAGTTGTAGTCTCATTTTGAATCATGGATAGCGGAAGTATTAATGAGTCGAGCTGTAGTCTCACCTAAATTGTTTGGTTCGATAATGAACCATATTGAGGAATTGAATTGGATAAATAAGGGAAGTGGATGGTAGCGTGGATGTATTTGTTGTCGGGAGATGAGAAGGGTATGAATTGGTCTGCACGTGTTAATCATTTGTCGAATGATAATGTTTTAGTTATTTCTCATATTGGGTTTAGTTTATCTCTATTGGGCCTTGGCTCACCCTTCTTGGGACACCATTATCAGGTACAGGAGACGTGCCAAGTTCAAGACCTTTACTTAGAAAGTTGTCGGAGTTGAAGACTCTATTTTGCTACGTGTTTTATTGATTTCATGTAAATGCAAGCCGAGGGCCTTACCTATGAAAGAGTTAAAACTCTTCTTCTGTGTAACCAAGTAACAACTTGGAAAGATGTAAGCCCACAGGGCATTCTACTATTGCTGTAAACATTTGTTACTTAAATGAAACTCTCTTTTGTAACATTAACTCTGATGTATGTATGGAAAAGTAATCTATCTATCATGTATATAGAACTGTTGGATGTTGGATTTATGTATTATTTGAGGGCATTACAGAAAGCTACCTATCCTGATGCAAGATATTTTCGACTTATACTCTTTCGATAAAGTCTGCATATTGTTGCATTTCCGTTGTCATCAAATTCCATTCATGTAGGGGATTGTTGGAAATGGTTGGGAAAATTCTAGGTAAAACCAGAATTTTTTCCTAACTTTGGTCTATTATTTAGGTGGGACCCGTGCGTCGATTTTCGCAGGTCAAAGTGGTAACACGTTCTATGCTGCGTTGTGATTCACGTGGTATATTTGGTTGCTCAAAACCATTACCGAGTGAATGCGAAATTGAAGCCAAAGTATGCTCCATGGAAATGGAGTTTTGGTGGAAAATCCTTAAAGGTTTGAATAAGGCTTAAGGCTTGTCCCACATTGATTTGGTGGGAAGTTTTGAATGGGTTTATAAGGCATGGGATTGGAAGTTGGGGTGTGCCCCAAGGGGTACCCAAGTGTTTTAAAGAGAGAGGTTATGGGAAAAATGGGCTAGACCCATTGGACCCAAAAATCACCACACACGCGCGCGCGCCGCCGTCCGTCTGGGCGGGCTGCGTTGGGCTGGGCCTGGGCATGGGCATGGGCGTGTATGCGTGGTGTGAGGCTAGGTTGGGCTTGTCCAGCCCAATACCTTTTTGGGTCAAAAACATTTGAATTGAATTTTATTTTTTGAAAAATAAAATCCAGAATTCAAATTAATTCTGGAAATAAACTGGTTCGATTTTTCTGTACACCCAAATAGGGCCTTTCTCGTTTTTATCTGTTTGAATTTTGAACCCAACAGATTCAAATATGTTTAAATTCAAAACCAAACAAGTTTCATACCTGTTCAAACAGGTTTGCACCTATTTAATTCAAAACCTGCAGCCACCAATACATCTATAAATAGGACAACTCTCATTTGATGTTTACATATTCAGAGAATTCGTACTTCACCTCTGCAAATTTATTCTTCATTTTGCTGCATTTAATTTTTGTGAGAAAGAGTATAAACACTTAGTGTGTTCGTTAGGCAAATAATTTGTAGTGCTGCTATTGTTTGTAGTTAATCATTTCATCCTGGGAGATAGACGTCCACATTCTGAAAGCACTGTGGAGAGGACGAATCTGTCTTAGGGATACAATGTCAAACACTAGACTTGATCAGATATTTATTAGAAGAAATTAATCAATTTGATTTTTGTAATCAAACAAATTCTCTCATTTCCTTTATTTCTTTATATTCTTGTTATTGTTTAGTACACAATAGAATTTAATCTATTTAAATACAGTGAAGATTGTCCAACAGTTTCCCTTAAAACAAAGCATCGATTCTTCTCCATAAATCTGAACCAGAGTTCACCCATCAAACTCCTACTCACAAGAGAGTGCTCAAATGAAGATCCTAACCAAATCTAGACGTCTTCTATGCTAGCCCAACACTAACCTCCTTCTCTATATTAACCCTTGTTCCAGGCATCCCTGTTGAAAACAACCCACCACTACTACAACCCAAATAAATCATCTATAGTGGGCACCGAAACACCAAAAAATAAAGATCAACAACAGCACACAAGTTACACCTAGGTGGGAAGATAATGGGGGAATCAAGTTTATTAAAAGGGATAACTAACAAATAAACATAGGAAAAAGTTGGGCCAATCGACCGCCATAGCCAAAGGCGGTGGCCGATCGGCAAAAAATGAGGCCTAAGGTGGAGGTTTTTAGAGAGAGATTTTTAAACATTATTATAAATTCATGAAAAAATTATAATTATACTTTATATAAAATTTATCATTTATAGTAAAACTTTTATAAAAATTTGGCCGGCGGCTGTGGGCTGACAGAGTTCTCTATTTCATAGAGCATCTCTCCTGGCTTTGTTAGACTCATTGGTAGGGATAACCATTTATTGACAGTAACAGGCAGCACAATTTTTCGATTCTAACTTTTTTATCTGCAAAAAAATATATATATAAAAAAAATTAATTAATGAAATATAATATATATGTTTTTATTTTAACACCACGATAAAACTAAAATTACATATTTCTGAAATAATTTAAAGGGTAAATGTCACGACCCAAACCCGGCCCTATGGGTTTAGCACCGTAAACGGCCAGTAATCCGAGATTACCGAAGGCCTGCAGAACAGTAGAATAGTAAAACAGAGTACAGGGCCTGGCGGAAGCCAAAACAGTAAATAAACAATGTCCAATGAGCTGTGACAGTCTATATGCAAAAAGACTTTTCATACATTTGTACGTAGACAGTGCAGAACAGTATGCACAATATATATACAATTATTCAGACTAGGGACTCCATCCCTTACATAGCAGTACGGTAAACGTTCAGTCTATACAATCCATTCGATTATAACAAACAACAAGACAGTGCAGAAGGGGGAATTGTAAAACACCCCTAAGCCTTAACACGACAGGCTCGGAACCTCGCAGTGAGGCACATAGGCTGGCTTGACAAAACTGGAGTAACCCTGACGCTTCTAGCCGCGGTCTGGTGCCTGTACACCTACATATATATATGAGCAGTGAGCTAAAGCCCAGTGAATAACATAATGCGTAAAGAGGTTAAGAATGAATGTCCTTACAGTGTGAAAACAGTTCAATTAAACAGTATTTCAGTTGTTCAGTCAGTACAGTCATATGTGGTACACCCATTAGCATAACAATACAGTAAGCAGTAGGTCTTAAAAGACCGAACAGTAATGATGGCCATCAGTCAGTAAACAGTAGTGGTTCCAACAAGGGAACCGACAGAGATTTCTGTCACAGTAACAGTAAACAGTAGGTGCTAAGGATGCCACAATACAGTTCAGAATATAGGACATACATTCATTCAGTTAACAGTATTCAATTCAGAAACAGTACAGTTCAGTTGTTCAGAAAATAATCATTTTTGAACATATCTTTACACAATCGTTACTCACAGAGTTCTGGGTTACAGTAAGCTAGAGCGTGCCTCCCCAGTCGCCAACCCTACACAGTTAACAGATTGAACACACTAAGCTACACAGCTGGGAAAGATAGTAACTTAACCCCCAATGCCTCGGTGTCTTCTACATCTATATCCTCAGTAAGATGCCTTAAATTAGGCCGAAGAATGCCTAGAATGGGATGAGGATGCAAAGATGTACTCAAAAAGCAGTTTCAGAAGTTTCAGAAAAACAGAGTCCCGCTCGAGCTCAGGTTTACCCGCTCGAGCGGACATGCAACAAAGGTACACGCTCGAGCGTAAACTCTCCCGCTCGAGCGTACTGTAAAAGTACTGGATGGGTGAAATCTCCGCTCGACGGGCGCTCGACGCCCGCTCGATCGTGAGACACATGCCTCCGCTCGAGCGCCCAATCCTACGCTCGAGCGGACTGTAAAACAGTGTAGAGAAATACTGGATGCTTGGATTCCACGCTTGAGCGTCACTATCCCCGCTCGAGCGGAAGTGCAAAATCTGGGAATTCCAGATTGCAGCTCCAAGCCGAAACCAGGTTCAAATGCATCAAAACCGATCGTCTTGGGCTGAATTTTCTAGAAAACTCTTATAAACTCATAGTAAAACATGATTCAAAGCTCAATTTGAGAAATCAAAGCCCAAGGGTGTTTAATTCAACTCAATTTCAACCAATTTTCATGAACAAGGAGAGTATGGAAACATGCATGAATTCAAACCAATTCAAAGCTTCAATTTCATGCACAGTGAGCCAAATCTTTCAAAAACATGATGAGTTCATGGTCTTTTGTAAAAATATGGGCATGCATGTACAATTTGATGATAGATAACTTCAAAACTTCAAAATAAAGGCATGCATGCATGAGCTAGGCTCCAATTCAACATATATGGATCAATTCAAGGCTCAAATCACTAGAGGCTCAAAAACTAAGCATGAACAAGTTCAAATACAGTAATAGAAGGTTAAATTCTCTTACCTAAGTCTAGTATTCAAGGCAAGGAAGCTCAACTATGCAAATCTCCTACAAATTCTTCAAGTTTCTAAGCAAATTGTGAAGAACTCAAGCTTTCTCTCCCTCTCTCGCTCTCAAGTCGGCAAGAGCAAGGAAATGGCTGAACAAAATGTTGCCTACGTGTCTAATGAGGTTCAAATATATTGTATTTAGTGGCCACTAAGTGGTCTAATGGTAATTAAGTCCAAAACTCGCAATCCATCAATAATTAATCTAATTTAATCATACCTAATCAGTTTTCAGGTAATTATACCATAAAAGCACATTAATTATGATGATCATAAAACATCAATCAATTCCCGGTTCGGCCGCCGATAAGGCCGTCAATTAGCAGTTTAAACATAAAACGTGAACAGATCAGATAATCAATCAAACAGATAGAATACAGATTAACGCACATACTCAGTCAATTCAGTTCCAGTTTTCAATCAGTCAGTTCAGTACTTTATTCAGTTCAATTATCAGTCATAATCAGTTCAGTTATCAGTAATCAATGTTCATCGGTAAGCAGTGGTGAGGGTTATTACAGTCTCCCCTTCTTATAAAGAGTTTAGTCCTCTAAACTCGAGTTACCTTCGTTCTGGAAGAAAACAGGATTCAGTGGAAATAGTTCAGGATATCTTTTAGCCATGTCATCTTCCCTTTCCCAAGTGGCATACACGCCACCATGGTTTTGCCAGTCGACCTTCACTAACGGGATCTCTTTGTTTCTCAACTTCTTGATCCGTCTGTTCACAATCTGTATGGGCCGTTCCTCGTAAGTGTAGTCATTACTCAACACTACACGAGTAGGCTCAATTACATGGAAAGGATCCCGGAGGTAGTCTCTCAACATAGAAATGTGGAAGACGTTATGCATATGCTCCATTTTAGGAGGAAGCGCAACTTGATACGCCACTAGATTGATTTTCTCAATAATCTCATATGGTCCGACGTACCTCGGTGCTAACTTGCCTTTGACTCCAAAACGAGTCTGGCCTTTCATCGGTGTCACTTTTACAAATACGCGATCACTCACTTCATACTCTCTGTCTCGTCTTCTGACATCAGCATAACTCTTCTGTCTGCTCTGTGCAGTTTTCAATCTCTGTTGTATCAGTTTCACTTTCTCGGTTGTTTCATATGCAATCTCGGGCCCAAGCAAAGGCCCGTCTCCAACTTCTGCCCAATAAATCGGAGATCTACATTTTCTGCCATACAATGCATCGAAAGGCGCCATGCCAATACTCGAGTGATAGCTTTTGTTGTAAGAAAATTCAGCCAATGGCAAATGGCTTTCCCAGTTTCCCTGAAAATCAAGGACACACATTCTTAGTAAATCCTCTAGAGTCTGGATGGTCCTTTCTGATTGGCCATCTGTCTGAGGATGATAGGCACTACTCAGTCTCAATTCAGTACCCAGTTCAGTCTGTAGGCTTTGCCAAAACCTCGATGTAAACTTCGAATCCCTGTCAGAAACAATAGACACAGGCACTCCATGCAGTCTCACAATTTCATCAATATAGATAACAGCCAATTTGTCCGCATTATAGATTGTCTTGACAGGTAAGAAGTGAGCAGATTTAGTCAGTCTATCAATAATAACCCAAATCGAATCCATACCTTTACTGGAGCGAGGCAATCCCACTATAAAATCCATGGTGATATGCTCCCACTTCCATTCCGGTATTGGCAAGGGCTGCAATAAGCCTGCGGGTCGTTGATGTTCGACTTTAACTTGTTGGCAATGAAGACATTTGGATACAAAATCGGCAATTTCTTTCTTCATTCTCAGCCACCAGAAATTCAGTTTCAGATCTTGATACATTTTCGTATTCCCTAGATGGATAGAAAATTTTGAGTTGTGGCCCTCCTGCAGAACTCTTCTTTTCAGTTCAGTATCGTTCGGTACACACAGTCTTTCTTGAAATTTCAGTACATTATTCTCAAATTTGAATCCCAGTCTCGGTTTAGATTCTCTTTCTTCAATGATCTTCTTCAAGAAGTCATCCAGTTGCGGTTTCTCTTTAATTTCTACAATCAGTGCCGGTTGAGCAGAAATAGCAGCTAAGGTTCCACCTTGTTCTCGCAAAACAATTTCAATTTCAGATTTTTCAAGGTCACAAAGCAGCTCTTTCTGTCCAATGAGTAAACAGGTTAAGTTTCCAATCGATTTCCGGCTCAATGCATCGGCAACGGTATTGGCTTTTCCCGGATGGTACAAAATCTGCAGGTCATAGTCTTTTATCAGTTCTAGCCATCTCCGTTGTCTCATGTTCAGTTCTTTCTGTGTGAAGAAATATTTTAAACTCTTGTGGTCGGTATACACTTCACATGTCACCCCATACAGGTAGTGACGCCAAATTTTCAAGGCAAATACTACTGCAGCAAGTTCCAGATCATGGGTCGGGTAGTTCTTTTCGTGCGGTCTCAGTTGTCGGGAAACATAGGCAATTACTCTCCCATTCTGCATTAAAACACATCCCAAACCCTTATGAGAAGCATCACTAAACACAGTACAACCATCCGTACCTGAAGGTAAGGTCAGAACAGGTGCAGTCACTAATCGAATTTTCAACTCCTGGAAAGCAGATTCTCTTTGGTCAGTCCAGTCAAATAGTATCCTTTCTGAGTCAGTTGAGTCAACGGTAAAGCAATTTTGGAGAAATCTCTGACAAATCTTCTGTAATATCCAGCCAAACCCAAAAAGCTTCGGACTTCTGTCACGTTTGTTGGTCTAGGCCAGTTCACTACAGCTTCAATTTTTTGCGGATCAACAGAAATTCCATCTTTGCTAACAACATGCCCCAAAAACATAACATGGTCAAGCCAAAATTCACATTTAGACAGTTTAGCATACAGTTTCTGTTCTCTTAGGGTTTGTAGGGCAAGTCTCAGATGATGTTCATGTTCTTCTATACTCTTGGAGTAAATCAATATGTCATCAATAAATACAACAATAAAATTGTCAAGGTATGGTTTAAAAATTCTGTTCATAAGGTCCATAAATGCAGCCGGTGTGTTCGTAACTCCGAAAGGCATAACTAAAAATTCGTAATGTCCATATCTCGTTCTAAAAGCAGTTTTATCAATGTCATCTGATTTAACTTTTAACTGATGGTATCCGGATCTGAGATCGATCTTCAAAAATACTTTAGCACCCTGTAACTAATCAAACAGGTCATCAATACGCGGTAATGGGTATTTATTCTTTACAGTTACCTTATTCAGTTCACGGTAGTCAATGCATAGTCTCAGTGAGTCGTCTTTCTTCTTTACAAACAGAACAGGTGCGCCCCACAGTGAAGTACTGGGCCTGATGAACTTTTTGTCTAATAGTTCTTGCAATTGCACCTTCAGTTCTTTCAGTTCAGTTGGAGCCATTCGGTAAGGAGCTTTAGAAACTGGCTATGTTCCGGGAACCACATCAACAGTAAACTCAATCTCCCGGTCGATCAAATCCCCAGGCAAATTGTCTGGAAAAACATCTGGGAATTCTCTGACTATAGGAATACAGTTCACATTAGCATTATCATCAGTAGACACAGTCAATACAGAACACAGATATCCCTTACAGCCCTTTCTAATCAGTTTAACAGCCTTCACAGATGAAATCAAATACGGAGGGGGTACTACCCCAATCCCATTAAACACAAATTCAGGTAGGCCAGGCAGACAGAAAACTACTTGTTTTGTTACACAGTCTATGGTGGCATGATATTTCGTTAACCAGTCCATCCCCAATATTACATCAAAATGATCAATGTTCAATGGCAGTAAATCGATAAACAGATGTGCATCTCCAACAATAATTTCACAAGCAGGGTACATGTATGCACAGGTCATAGATCCCCCAACGGGTGATGATACAGCTAACATATAGTTCATAGGTTCTAAGGGTCTATTCAATTTACGCGAAAAAGCATGCAACGCATAAGAATGCGTAGACCCCGAATCAATCAGTACATAAGCATTCTGAGTACAAATAGAGAGAATACCTGACACAACGGTCTCGGTATTCTGGACGTCTCCCGGTACTAGGGCGAACACTCGGCCCTGCCTCATAGGCTCTTTCCCGGTAGCTTTGGGGTTCGGTTTTGGTGTAACAGTTGATGCCGCTACGCTTGGTGTAGCTTTACTACTAGCTTGTGGAGCAGAGGGACAGTCTTTAACCATGTGGCCCACTTTGCCACACCTATAACAGGCTCCTGATATCTTGTAACAGACTCCCTTGTGATTTTTACCACATTCAGAACAGGGCGGTATTGTACGGTTTCCTTGACTAGACGTAGTCGTTGACCCCGTGTTCTGTTTCTTGTTCAATGGACCATGCTTGCCTTTCTTGAACTTGAAACCCTGCCTTTTACCCCGCCATTCAGGCGCTGGCGTTTCAGTCTTTAGTGCTTCAATGCTTGATTCAGCCATCAAGGCTCGGTCAAGAACATTTACATAGTTTGGTAGCTTCAAAACATTAATCCGATCAAGGATTGCAACATTATGGCCGCCTTCGAACTTTCTGGCCTTCTTATACTCAGTATCCACCATATGCGGTACATATCTAGCAAGATCGGTGAATTTCGTCTCATATTCAGCCACGGACATTGCTCCTTGTCTCAGCTGTTCAAACTCAGTTACTTTTCTGTCCCTAACACACTGAGGGAAGTATTTTTCAAAGAAGGCTCCTTTGAATTGAACCCAAGTCAGAACGGTATTTTCATCACGGATGAGCATCCACCACCTTCTAGCTTCTTCTTGCAATGTAAAGGTGGCTAACAGTACTTTGTGTGCTTCAGAGCACGGGAAAACTTCAAACAATTTTTCAGTCTCCAGAACCCAAGCTTCAGCTTTTAACGGTTCAAGGCCTCCCTGAAAGGATGGCGGTTTCATTTTGCTGAACATGTGGGTGAGAGCTATTATATCCCCATCATTAGCATTCATATCTTGTACATTCACATTCACATTTTGTTCCGGCTGTACTGGAGGAGGAGGTGGAGGCTGTTGGTTCAGTTGTTAGTCCAGTCTTGCAGTTATCAGCTCCATCATTTGTTCCAGTCTGGCCATTCTGGCCTCAGAGGATGAGGTTCGAGTTTCATTTGCAGTGTTTGCATTATCCATTTCACTATAAGCAGTTAGAACAGTTTTAAACATAAGCAGTCATTTGTTTAACAGTTTAACACGTTAGCATATAGTCAGTCATAGCATAACCACACACTTATCATGCTCATGAGATGCCCTAATCATGTTTCTAGGACACCCTATAGCTCATTTGCACACGTGTGTGCGGTATAACTCGTGGTAAGTATCGCTCTGATACCACTCTGTCACGACCCAAACCCGACCCTATGGGTTTAGCACCGTAACCGGCCAGTAATCCGAGATTACCGAAGGCCTGCAGAACAGTAGAATAGTAAAACAGAGTACAGGGCCTGGCGGAAGCCAAAACAGTAAATAAACAATGTCCAATGAGCTGTGACAGTCTATATGCAAAAAGACTTTTCATACATTTGTACGTAGACAGTGCAGAACAGTATGCACAATATATATACAATTATTCAGACTAAGGACTCCATCCCTTACATAGCAGTACGGTAAACGTTCAGTCTATACAATCCATTCGATTATAACAAACAACAAGATAGTGCAGAAGGGGGAATTGTAAAACACCCCTAAGCCTTAACACGACAGGCTCGGAACCTCGCAGTGAGGCACATAGGCTGGCTTGACAAAACTGGAGTAACCCTGACGCTTCTAGCCGCGGTCTGGTGCCTGTACACCTACATATATATATGAGCAGTGAGCTAAAGCCCAGTGAATAACATAATGCGTAAAGAGGTTAAGAATGAATGTCCTTACAGTGTAAAAACAGTTCAATTAAACAGTATTTCAGTTGTTCAGTCAGTACAGTCATATGTGGTACACCCATTAGCATAACAGTACAGTAAGCAGTAGGTCTTAAAAGACCGAACAGTAATGATGGCCATCAGTCAGTAAACAGTAGTGGTTCCAACAAGGGAACCGACAGAGATTTCTGTCACAGTAACAGTAAACAGTAGGTGCTAAGGATGCCACAATACAGTTCAGAATATAGGACATACATTCATTCAGTTAACAGTATTCAATTCAGAAACAGTACAGTTCAGTTGTTCAGAAAATAATCATTTTTGAACATATCTTTACACAATCGTTACTCACAGAGTTCTGGGTTACAGTAAGCTAGAGCGTGCCTCCCCAGTCGCCAACCCTACACAGTTAACAGATTGAACACACTAAGCTACACAGCTGGGAAAGATAGTAACTTAAGCCCTAATGCCTCGGTGTGTTCTACATCTATATCCTCAGTAAGATGCCTTAAACTAGGCCTAAGAATGCCTAGAATGGGATGAGGATGCAAAGATGTACTCAAAAAGCAGTTTCAGAAGTTTCAGAAAAACAGAGTCCCGCTCGAGCGGACATGCAACAAAGGTACACGCTCGAGCGTAAACTCTCCCGCTCGAGCATATTGTAAAAGTACTGGATGGGTGAAATCTCCGCTCGACGGGCGCTCGACGCCCGCTCGATCGTGAGACACATGCCTCCGCTCGAGCGCCCAATCCTACGCTCGAGCGGACTGTAAAACAGTGCAGAGAAATACTGGATGCTTGGATTCCACGCTTGAGCGTCACTATCCCCGCTCGAGCGGAAGTGCAAAATCTGGGAATTCCAGATTGCACCTCCAAGCCAAAATCAGGTTCAAATGCATCAAAACCGATCCTCTTGGGCTGAATTTCCTGGAAAACTCTTATAAACTCATAGTAAAACATGATTCAAAGCTCAATTTGAGAAATCAAAGCCCAAGGGTGTTTAATTCAACTCAATTTCAACCAATTTTCATGAACAAGGAGAGTATGGAAACATGCATGAATTCAAACCAATTCAAAGCTTCAATTTCATGCTCCAGTGAGCCAAATCTTTCAAAAACATGATGAGTTCATGGTCTTTTGTAAAAATATGGGCATGCATGTACAATTTGATGATAGATAACTTCAAAACTTCAAAATAAAGGCATGCATGCATGAGCTAGGCTCCAATTCAACATATATGGACCAATTCAAGGCTCAAATCACTAGAGGCTCAAAAACTAAGCATGAACAAGTTCAAATACAGTAATAGAAGGTTAAATTCTCTTACCTAAGTCTAGTATTCAAGGCAAGGAAGCTCAACTATGCAAATCTCCTACAAATTCTTCAAGTTTCTAAGCAAATTGTGAAGAACTCAAGCTTTCTCTCCCTCTCTCCCTCTCAAGTCGGCAAGAGCAAGGAAAAGGCTGAACAAAATGTTGCCTACATGTCTAATGAGGTTCAAATATATTGTATTTAGTGGCCACTAAGTGGTATAATGGTAATTAAGTCCAAAACTCGCAATCCATCAATAATTAATCTAATTTAATCATACCTAATCAGTTTTCAGGTAATTATACCATAAAATCACATTAATTATGATGATCATAAAACATCAATCAATTCCCGGTTCGGCCGCCGATAAGGCCGTCAATTAGCAGTTTAAACATAAAACGTGAACAGATCAAATAATCAATCAAACAGATAGAATACAGATTAACGCACATACTCAGTCAATTCAGTTCCAGTTTTCAGTCAGTCAGTTTAGTACTTTAATCAGTTCAATTATCAGTCATAATCAGTTCAGTTATCAGTAATCAATGTTCATCGGTAAGCAGTGGTGAGGGTTATTACAGTAAATTATCAATATACTCTCTAAGATTTGCTTAAAATACAAACTATTCTTATAATTTAAAAAATTACAAATACCCTTTGTTAGAACTTTTTAATTAACTGAATTAGCTGAAAAAATAAAATTCATAACTGTTTTATTATACAATAATAAAATTATCTGAATTATTAATTAAAACATATTTCTAGTATCATTAAAAATTGTTAATTAACTTGATAATTCATTAATAAAATGAGTCATTTGTTATAAAATTAGAAATATCAGAAATATCAAGGGGTGGAATGTAATTTCTAGAATTACAATGAATGATTCGTATTTTACGCAAATCTCAATGAATGTATTTGTTTTATATATTTTTAAAAATAATTTATATATGTGCACATAGATATATTAAATTTTATAAGTATATATATTTAAAATTTTGGGTGAATTACACCAATGGTCCCTATAGTTTGGGATTTGTGTCACTTTGGTCCCTGACTTTTCAACTGTGACACATTTGACCCTAAATTTTGAATCTTGTTCCAAATAAGGACAATTGAAGATATTGGATTTTTCAAGGGCAAATTTGTTAATTTGATAAAATATAAATTAATTTGACAAAAATAAATATCAAAAAATTATTTTTGAATTTTTTAAAATTATTTCTACCTACTAAAGATAAAATTATATAAAATTGATAAATCTTTTAAACATTTTTTTTTACCAAATTAATTTTTATTGTCTATTTGGATAATGATCATGTAAAATTAATTTTTAAAAATTAATCATGTAATTTTTATTAATTTTTATCAAATTTACATAATTTTATCTTTTGTGGGTATAAATAATTTTTAAAAATTTTAAAATATTTTTTCAACATTTATTTTGTCAAATTAGTTTATATTTTATCAAATTGACAATTTTGCCTTTGAAATTGAGCAATGGTATGTTCAATTGTCCTTATTTGAAACAAGATTCAAAATTCAAGGTCAAATGTGTCACAATTGAAAAGTTATGGATTAAATTGACACGAGCCCTAAACTATAGGGACTATTAGTGTAATTTACCCTAAAATTTTTTGGTCTATTTTGTATACCACTTGAATCAACTGGTTGTGTGGTCTCCCTATGTCTAGGGCACTTGAATCAACTGGTTGTGTGGTCTCCCCATGTCTAGGATGATCATGGATCCGTCCACTTCGTTTAATCCAATCGAATCGACCTATCCTAATTAATTTTTGGTGGATGCATGTTTGTCAGCGAATGAAATAATTTGAAATTCGCAGATACAGTTCGAATGACAAATCAACTATGCCGCATCCGTATAAACTCGATCCGTCCATAGATGAAATTAAAAAAAAAAAAATACTAACAAATAACAACATAGAATAGAAATAATAAAATATATATTTTTATGAAAATAAAAAACAATACCTTAAAAATATACATGGTGCCATGGCCTTTTATAGACAAATAATTTTTTTTTCGAATTACTAGTTATTGAAGATTGTAAAAATTATAAATTATAATTTAAAAAAAATGTTCAAAATTTATAAAGTTTAAACCATCAAACCGATTACATCCATCTGTCAACTCATACAACCCGTTCAATTCACATCCATCTAATCAATAAACAAATGCAAATTAATTTTTTTTAATTCACATAATTTTAGACTGATGAGATGTTACCTAATACAACTCGATCCGCTATGAACCTTACTTCTATCACTTCTCCCAACCGTCCTTGACCCGTATCCAAGACTTGTTGGTCTCCCTCCCACCAAGTATACTGTTGTGTGGTCCCAACCGTGATTTATTTCTCCCAACCATGCTTGACCCGCATCCACGGCTTATTGGTCTCTTTCCCGAGTGCAGATCCTCTCATTGCAAGAGTTTACGAGCGTGCGTCCTTGCAACGACTGAGATCAGCTGTTGCACATCCAATGGTTGAGATTAAAAAATATATATATATTCAAAATTTCACTCAAAATCCCGCCCGTTGCTAGTTATATCACTCAGCTATATTTCACTCAGCCTTGCACGAAGCCATCCTCCTCTACCGAATCGACCCTCCCCGACGAGCAGTCCTTTAGACGGCACCGGCGATGACCAGTCCCCCAAACGGCACCGGCTGAGCGAAGAAATTTGTTCCCCAGGTTTGTATTCGAAACTCCTGCATTGTGAATTGGTTCTGATAAAAATTAGGGCTTTCACTGTCACAAAAATTAGGGCTTCCACTGTGCATATTGTTGTTGATAATTTCAGTATTGGTTCTGATCTATTGTTGTTGACTGAATGTGAAATCCGTAATGTGAATGTGATCATGGGACAATCTTGGGGACCTAGAGGGGTTTGCTAGATTTGATATATATAATTTCTGAAGATCATCTTGAATCTTGATCATAAATATAGTTGCATTTGGACTTGATTTTTTTTATAAAACCCGAAATCCCAAATCCCTTGATCTTGATCATCTCTCTGTATACATATATAAGTACATATTCAGATATAGATATTATCAACCTTCACTGATATATAACATCAGATGATCAAGATTTCAGAGAAGATACCCAGATGGGGAAAACTCCATGGATGCATATAAAAAGATGAACAAGAAAAGGAAGAGTGAGAAAACTAAGCTTGATATATACCAAATCTTACTCTCTGTTTCAAGAAAACCCAAGAAAAGAACTTGATGAGTGATCCAGGAATTTTCAAATAAATAAGTCCCTCCCTCCCATGATCAGCCAGAGCAGCAACCTGTTAAAAAAGGATCAAAGGAAGAAGTATTATATGATCTTAACTAACAAAGGCTGGAGCATTGTTCTCTTATTGTAAAAAACATGGTTTGGAGACAAGCATGTTTGGCAGGCTGGCATCAGTCCTAGGCTTTATTTGAGTGGTGGACCAATCTCATGATAGGCTTAATGCTGAAAATTTTACTAAAGGTTTGAGATGGCCTAAGAATACAAAATATTCACACAATCCCTCCTGAAATGAACAATAGCTGGAAATAAACATGGCTTTTTCAGTTAGTTGGCTTTTTCAATTTTTAGACAAGCATGTGTGTTGTTTTGTTTGGATAAATTTTGAACCCTTTTTTCTCCAGCTCAAAATAACTCAAAAACATTTTGAAAAATGGCAGATTTTGAATGCAGATTTTGAAAAATGGCAGATTTTGAATGCAGATTTCGAGTTGATGCTCAAAATAACTCAATATGTGTGTGTTGTTTTGTTATACTTTGTATGCAGATTTTGAAAAATGGCTTCTTCTTCTAACATTAGCGACATTAGATTACAACCGAGGTTGTGCAATTGTGGAAGAACCGCTGCCCTACGTATTGTAAAAACCAATGAAAATGGAAATGAAGGGCGTATGTTCTTTGTTTGCCCATCAAGATATGTAAGTTTGTAATTCTAACTATTTTCTTCGTGGAGTACTCACATTGATATTTGTCTTCTTCGACTAACTTATTCTCATGCATTGCAGAGTAAAACTCCCACTCCCCATTGCAATTACTTCAAGTTCGTAGATGAAGATGATGAAGCCGTTACGTCCAGAATCCGTTCGAACTGTACAGCTTGTGATGGTATAACAGTACAAGACTTTGACGATGTCAGGACGAGGCTTCATTTCATGGAAACAAACTATGGTCAAAGGCTTGAAAGGATGGAAAGGAATATCAAAGCGATGGTGTACTTCATTGTATTTGCTACCATTTTCTACTTTATCATGTAACTTGGTAGTTTGTAGCATCTTCGGTTGTATGTACATGAACTTGTTATGTAATATCTATTATCTATTTCCCTGAACTTGTGGCCTCAACTTTGGAATGAATTATGGAATGACTTTTGGAATGAATTTTGGAATGTAGTATGGCACATTTTCGAATGAATGAATCAATTTTGGAATGAATGAATGAATGAATGAATTATCTATTATCTGCTGAATGGAGTATGATACATTTTGGAATGAATGAATGAATGAATGATGGAATTTTTGAATGAATGAATGCATGGAATTTTTGAATGAATGAATGAATGGAATTCTCAATATGGCAGCATCAGATCATGTTGAATGAATTGTGAGTATGCTAGCAGCAGATCCACTATATCTGTTATCTATTATCAATGAATTATGAATGAATGATGGAATAAAGCTGTAGCAGACATTGGAGTGATATTGTGATATTGCTATTTGTTATCTGTGATATTGCTATCTGTGATATTATATTGTGATGGAATGAAGCTGTAGCAGATCCAGCATTGATATTGTGATGGAATGAAGCATTGCTATCTATTCACTGCTATGTGATATTGTGTTGAACTATAGCAGATTCAGACCACACCATACAGGTACATACAGTAGTAGTTTCAACACAAATGTTAAACATACAGCAAGGATCTGCACTCCCAGATCGCACCCTCATGCAAGGATCTGCACTCCCAGGTACACACATCAAGGCATACAAATGTTCAACACAAATGTTAAACACAAATGTTGAACTATGTGATATTGTGTTTAACATACATACAGGTACATACAGCAAGGCATTACAAAAAACACAGTCATTCTCATTAAACACAAGGCATTACCTGAGAAGCCATTTGCAAAAAAACAGAGTCATTCTCATTAAACATCAGAATTTGAACATCACTTCATTTCAGAGTCATTCTCATTAAAAACAAAATTTGAACATAGAGGCATTCTCACAAAAAACAGAGTCATTCTCATTACAAACAGAATTTGAATAGCAATTTCAACATCACTTTCCAGCCAGCAAGGCATTTGCACACACATAAAGGCCATTACTTCACTTCTCAGCAACATCAGAATTTGTGCAGCAATCCAGCATGAGTTTGCTTCACAATTTGAGATGGTATCACTTCACTTTGCATGCCATTTTCATCTTTAGTTTGCTTGTCTTTGTGCTTGTCCATAGCCTGAAATGGACAAACACAGAATTTAATTGAAAAAATAAACTACAAACAAAAACTACTTCAAATATAATTTTCAACAACTCAAAATCCAGAATTTTAAGCAACTACAAATTCAAAAGACAACAAGGACAAACTTGACTCCACATTGGACTGTTTGATTCTTGAGAATATCGAAACCCAATGTCATATCCATATGAACCTTGAAGTAGTGACTGGAATGTTGGTTCAGCAGCATACCGTTGAGGCATTGAATTTGGCAAAGAATTATGCACTACAAACATGTCCTGCAAATTGGCAAAGAACAATGTCATATATTAGGCTTCGCAATTATGGGTTGAGTCACATTTTATATCCATTAAAAAAATACATACATTGTACTAACACTTACATGATGTGTGGGATTCATCAATGAGGGAGGAATAGAATTACCACCCACGGGCAAAGGTGGAGGAAAAGGATGAAGGGGAGGAAGAGGTTGAAGAGGAGGAACATGTTGACGAACATAGATATCTCCTCCAGCAGATAATGGAGAAGGTGCAACTGTTGGACTTGCAATTGATTGTGACGAAGCCAAGCTGTTAGCATGGGATTTTTTTTTGGAGTTCGCTATCAACGCGGCTTCTTATCCACCTTTCACCCTCCTTTTGCCCTTACTAGTTGCCATCTTTTTCTTCAATCCTTTTGGTTGCACAACATGATTCATATTTTCGCAATCCACTTCAACGCTTTGGGTGTCATGGTCATTACTTACTTCATTTCCAACACCAAAAAGAGCACCTAACTTGCTTTCAACATTTGCACCTAATGTAACAAGGTGTGCAATACAAAAATCATAAGTTTCTTCAGTTTCAGCAGCTCTACTTGCTAGTGCTCGAAATGCGGTCATCAATGTCTTATACCGCGAGGCTTGTTTGAATTTCACATCCACTTCAATGTCATTCCCCTTAATGTCCATCACAGTGTCGGTTCTTGTTTGTTTGGTCCACCTCATCAGAATGTATTGTGGAGGAACCTCTTTCATCTTCAATGTCTCTAATAACCTTCAATGAGTGACAACACAAGATTCCTTCCCTTTCAAACTTTGTACAATTACAACCCAATGACCCATCCCTCTCCATCTTCACTTTCCTTGCATGTTTGTTACCAACATCAACAACTGTGTAAATGGTACAAGCCTCGCCATATTCAATTGCTTCTATGTCCGATTCAATGGATCAAAAGTACTCATTTTGAAATTCCTCAAAAATCCTTTTTGTGTAGACATTACCCATTTGAATTAACATTCTTATGGTGGCTTTCACCTTTGGCAACCTTTGGCACAAAGCATATCCTGCTTCTAACTCCTTGTATCGCTTCTCGTAAAGTACCCTTTTGAAATGCATGAAGAATTCATTCAAGTTAAAATCAGAACGAATGTAATCCTTCAAAAAAGCATTAAAAGATTCACTGAGTTGTGTGGTACTCATTCCCACAGCCCATGTTGATCTAACATAAGGCCAACCCCATTTTTCTTTCACCGCAAAAGTCAATTTCAACCAATGGTTTTCATGCACATCATATTTATCAAGCATTTCCGCCCACTCTAACTTCCATTGATTTGTATCTTCAATGTCAAAGAAGAATTTATTTAGTACACCCTTCACCCCTTTATCTTAGAATAAACAGTTAACATGTTTTAATGCATTTTGCATCAAATGTCAAGTACACAATCGGTGAGTTGTGTTAGGCATAACAATGAGTATGGCTTTAGCCATTGCAGCATCTTGATCAGTGAACAAAGTTTTTGGTGCCTTTCTTGACATAGCCTCTAGAAAATTTTGAAACAACCATACAAACGATTCGGCGGTCTCATCATACAACAATGCTGCACCAAATATAACTGTTTCCCTGCGATGGTTGAATCCCACAAAAGACACGAAGGGTCTATGTTCTTTGTTTAACTTGTAAGTAGTATCAAAAGTGACAACATCACCAAATTAGGCATAATCCATGATCATTTGGGCATCGGCCCAAAACATATTCGTTATTTGCTCTTCATTATCTAACTGGAAAGCATAAAAGAAGGAAGGATTCTGCAAAGATTTTTCTTTAAAGTATTGCAACACATTGCCTACTTCCCCATATGCTAAACTTTGTTGTCTTTTGGTTCTCAAATAATTTTTAGAATCTAATTTTGTAAACCCAAGACATTGCCTCCCACCAGCTTCCCTACCTATGAGTTCGAAAGACTGGCCTAAACGAAGACCAGATTGTGCTGCCAAATCTAGCTGAATTGCTTGGGTAGTCGATATCTTTCTTTGTGACGGCAACATGTGGGCACACTTGGGTGATACAAGATCATGGTTGTGTTTTTCTTTGAAATCAGTCACAACATATTTCCCAGTACCGTCATCTAATTTGACATAAAGTCGAGCCTCACAACCGGTCCTAGTTTCGGCTCTAGGGTTTTTTGACAATGGGTCTCATTTGTCACCCTTCCGAAATCCCTCCTTGTTGCAAACCAAAAGTCTACAAATAACTTGCTTAGTGACCTTGTTCTTCCTACAAAAATCCCTTCTTATGCTAAACCCCATTCTTCCTCCATATATATTATAAAAATCATACACACATTGTTCAGAATCGAATGTCATTCCCTGTTTTGGCTTCCAAGCACAATCATTCTTAGGTTCCATATCCATATGAAAATGCAACTGAAAACCCATATAAATAAAATCTTAGCTACATAAATAAAAAATTCATCACATTCCAGTAAAACCTTATCTGTTCACATGATTGATTAAATAAATTATGTTACAAAAATAATTTGGCAAACCTCTGATTAGATAGTAAAACTGATTAAATAGAGTAAAACTGATTACATAGAGTGAAACTGATTAAATAGAGTAATCTTCAAAATCTGTGTTAGACCAATGAAATCAATTCAATATATTTACTTTATAGAGTGCAGATAGAGTATAGATCAATTATATTTCAAAATCTGTGTTAGAAATAAAATAGAGTGCAGATAGAGTGCAGACGTTGAATTAATTTTGGACATATTTAAAAACCCTATTGATTAAATAAAATTTTGATTAAATACTTACTTTATAGACTGCAGATCAATTTAAAATTTTGATTAAATACTTACTCTATAAATACTTACTTTATAGAGTGCAGATCAATTTTGATTACATACATAATTAAAAACCCTATTGATTAAATAAAATTTTGATTAAATACTCTATTTCATTAACACAGATGTTGAATTAAAAGTAAAATCTGTGATTTCAAAATCTGTGGTTTAACACAAAATAAATTAACACATCGGTCCATTAAAAGTAATCTTCAAATATTGAAACTGATTAAATAGATTTTGAAACTGATTAAAATCTTAAAATACAGAAACTAATTAAAAGCTTCAAATACACATAAGATTAAAATCTTCAAATACAGATAAAATCTGTGTTTATAAGGTTCTTCTTGATCAATATTCAATCTGTATATATATATATATCTTCAAATACAGAAACTGATTGCAAGCTTCAAATACAGATAAGATTAAAATCTTGAAATATAGATAAAATCTTCAAATACAGATAAGATTAAGCTTCATAAGGAAAAAACGCGGGAGTCTGGAGAGAGTAGTACAGTATTAAGCTTCATATACATTCATTTCTGATTTACAGAGACAAAGGGGAACCGACCTGTGGCGTCGTCGGTCCTTGCAACGGCGTGGAGACTGGGTAGACTGGGTTGCCGCCGGTATTGGGTCGCCGTTCGGACAAGAACCACTGAGTGTGTTGAATGAGTGTGTGTTGAATGAGTGTGTGTTTCCCCACGAAGAGTGCAGACCAACTCTATGTTTTGTTTTGTGCGGGAAAGAATAGAAATTCTGATTTTTTTTTTTAATCTCAGCCGTTGGATGTGCAACGACTGATCTCAGCCGTTGCAAGGACGCACGCTCGTAAACTCTTGCAAGGAGAGGATCTGCACTCCTCTTTCCCACCAAGTAAACCGTCGTGTGGTCAGCATACTGTTGTCTGGTGTCACTTTAGACCTCGATTTCCATGCTTGAAAAGACCGATTTTTCTGCGGTACATTCTAGATGGGAATCAAGATTTTCTTCTTCATTTCTTTTTTTTTTTTTTTAACTCTTTTCAGGTTATTTGTCCTATTTTTTAGTCTAATTTTGATGATTTAAATTATTAACATTTTAAGATTTGTTAAATATATTATATTTATAAAAAATTAAGTTGACCGGATATTAGAAACTACGTGTTCAGATTATCGAATTACAAACTATTTTTTAAAAATATTTAATAAATAATTTTTCGAACACATATTTTTTAATATTCAATTAATTTAATTTTTTTATAAATATGATATACTCGATAAATATTAAAATATAAATAATTCAAATCATTAAAATTAGATACAAAAGTAGACTCGATAACTCAACTACAAAGGAGATAAGTGGAGAAATAAAGGAGAGGATGTTAATTAGCTAGATGGACCGTAAAATTGTGCCAGGTCATTTTATCATTTTTATGATTATTAATTGAGTGGAGTGGCCATCAATAATAGACTGGAGTGGTCATTATCTCTATCCAATGAAAGACACTGGAAATTGCAATTTTCTGATGCACAAACAAATTGGATAAGCCTTTCATTTCAACTACAACCATGTCGATACTTCTACTCCTCCTCTTCACCTTCCTCAGCCCTAGTTTCACCTCTGTCGACTCCTTGAATTTCTCATTCCCTTCCTTCGACTCCGGAAGCTGCACCAAAGGCGGCAACTTGATTTGCAGTGGCTCCGCCACTGCAAGCAACGGGACTTTGAACGTGACGTCGGATCACCAACAACAACAGCCGAGAGATACACCGCCGATAAACCAGATCGGACGGGTGTTGTATAAATATCCGGTGATCGGATGGCCGGCGTCTATACGCACCACTTTCAGTATTAGGATACTGACTGACCCCAACTCTAAAGGATCTGGTGATGGAATGGCGTTTGTTCTGGCTCCGGATGCTCAACCCTCTCCTGCCAACAGCTTTGGCTCTTTTCTTGGTATCTTTGATCAGTCTACTCAAGGTCTATGTTCTCTTCCCTATCTTTTTTTTTTTTTTTTTTCTTTTCTTTTTCTTTTAGGAAAAGTTTAGCAATATTCTAGAAATTTTGTGAAGAAAATTATCAGGCGGTGTGTGATTGAGATTTAATTAATATGTTGTGTGATTTATGTATAAAATGAATCTGTCTGATAGAGTGATGCTCTTAGATAATATCCTAAATAAAAATTGAGTATATATTATTTTAAGGGACTTTTGCAACTATTGTTTCTTTCATTCTTTTCTTTTACTTTCCTCTCTTTCTTATATCTTGGGAAATAACAAACACTTATACTATAAGCTTAGAAATTTTATTCGAATTTTACTAAACATCCATCTATGATTTTTTTTTAGTTTGTTGCAGGGGTTTTTGCTTTGTTGATTTGCTACTTTGCCGTTTGTTTTTTAGTTGGTTTCTTACTAATTTTTGATAGTGTGGTAGCAAATGATTGAGCATGCATCTCAATACCAACATTGTTGGGATTGATTTATTTCGTTACGATACTCTTTGCACTCATCGTTTTTTTTTTATTTATGTAATATTTTTTATTTTCATCAAAAGGTTCTTTTTTTACTGATTAAAAAAAAAAATCCATTTATAGTTCAAATTGATTTATATGATTAAATTTCTACCCTACAATCAATTATCCAAAAAACTATCGATTGCGCTATAACATTTCTGAATAACAAAAGCAACTAAGATGTGGAACCTTAAACTATGACCCATTTTTTCAAATTTTTCTTACAAAAATTTCATTTTAATCAAATGCTTACAATAATATATATATTTGTCTACTTCACTCTCTTTTAATTTCACTTTTCACAATTTTTTGAAGTTTAAAACCCACAAAAAAAACAAAAACAAAACAAAAAAAAAACAAAGAAACAGAGTCTAAAAGACTGATCTTAGAGTAATTGATGTGTACTATTATTATTACAGATGCAGTTCATCAACTTGCAATAGAGTTCGACACGTACAAGAATGAATTCGACCCGGATGATAACCACATCGCAATTGACACCGTAAGCGTACAAAACCCGGATGCGGTGAAGAGCCTCAACAGCACCGGAATATATCTCAAGACGGGTAGAGAAATAACGGTTCGCGTCGAATATGATGGGTGGACCAAGAATCTTCAGATTTATGTCGGGTATAATGGGGATCCACTAGTCAGCTTTCTCAATCATACAATGAAGTTGCGGCATACAATTCCTAGCTCTGTTTACGTGGGCTTCACAGCCGCCACAGGTACCCAATTATTTATACTAAATCCATATTTTTTTTTTCATTTCTCAAATTCTAATTATTTCATGAAATAGTGTTGCGGAAAATATGATTTTAGATTTCAAAAATTACCACAAGAAATCAACTTTTTAGAGATAAATTTATTCTGTCCCTAAAAGTGGAATATTTGTTAGGACAAAAAACTTTGGCCAACAAATTTCCTTCGTCACGAAGTTAGTCCGAAATGGTCTGTCTGGAAAAGCTAAAAATTAACTGTTCGAGACATAATTTTACATTTGTCACTATAAATAATTTTTTTGAGACAAAAGTATATGATCGCAAAAAGTTTTAGTTTTGAGACAATCAAAATTTGTCTCTAAAAGTGTATTACAACCCAGGCAAAAAAAAAAAAAGTAGTTATGGAGACAAAAATTTAGTATTTGAGACAACACAAATTGGTCCGAATATTTAGTATTTGAGACAACACAAATTGGTCCATTAAAGTTTTAGTTTTTCAGACAATTAAATGTGGTGTGTAAAAGTTTTAGTTTTCCAGACAACTAAAAGTGGTATATAAAAGTTATAGGCTGTGTTTGGTACAGCTCTGGAACGTTAGCTCCATAACTTATTCCGTACATGACGTTTGTTTACAATTTTCAAAACTTAATTTCACGTTCAATTTTGAAAACTCGGTTGAAGACGGGAAAATTTGGACTAACCGAACGTCCCATCGGTCAACCGGCCGGTTGACCGGAACAGTGCAAATTTTTTTTTTTTTTCAATTCACACCTGTTAATTTTTATATATTCGAAAAAAATATTTTCTGAATTTTTTAAAAAAATTTATGAGCTTTAATAGAATTTTGAGTTGTGTGTTTGATTATAAGTTGTAAATTTTTGTATCAAATATCATATGTCACATCAAAAATTCTCCACTCAATTCAAAACTCTTTCACCAAACAAATTTTCCACACTCAAATAATAATTCCAAAACTCACAAACTCAAAATACAACTCATACTCTCAAATTATATTTAGAAAGCTCTACCAAACACAACCATAATTTTTTTGAGTTAATTAAAATTGGTCTCTAAAAGTTTGATAATATTTTGATTAACAATTACTCTAAAAATACTAGTTTGAACAGAAACTCATATTCCTTACTTGATTGCTCAACAATCAAACAAAAAATATCAAACATATCACCAGGCCATCTGTGCATCTCGAAATTAAAATTCAACACCACCAAAAAAAAATATTAAATTTTTTTTTTAAAAAAAAAAAAACATGCTTGTCACATTAAAAAATGCTTAATCAAAAGATATGAATAACAACCAAATATTATGCTCTGATCCATAAGTACATAATATCTCTGGATTGCATATCATAAACTAATAGAAATTTTAAAAGTATCATTTCTAAAAGATGATAAACTGATAGAGATTCTTCTCAAGGGTTTTGTTGAAATAACATTCAAAATCTCGTAAAAAGCTTTCAAACCTTCAAATTTACGCAAGCTTGCAGGACCGGCATAGAATTGAGATCTTTGACCAAGCTTGCAAGACATGCTAATAAGAAACAATGAAGATATAATTACTTTCCTTTCTAATTACTTACCCAAAATG
The DNA here is from genome assembly GCF_055761805.1 of Camellia sinensis. NCBI lineage: Eukaryota > Viridiplantae > Streptophyta > Magnoliopsida > Ericales > Theaceae > Camellia > Camellia sinensis. The sequence continues at coordinate 54,990,261 of NC_138970.1, forward strand.
ATGATTAAAAAGCAAAAGCAAAAACCAGCTTATACCCAAAAACTAGCTTCTATCATTATATAGCAAAAGCAAGGTGCTCTGCTAATATGGGAATATCCCTAAAAAGTTGGATGATTGATGTTTAAGTTGATCGAAACAATTTAAAAAAAAAAATGATCAGTAAATGAGGCAGCCTATAATTTACAGCCAATTACATTTAAGACAAATTGAGAGCAAGCTCACCTTTACTTTATGTTCACGACAAGTCATTCTCCACAAACATATACATTTGCAAGAGGAATAAACTCCCACTGACGTCAATCTCCAACAAAAGTAACTTTCCCAACCCAAAAGATCCATTTCCTTCAACCATAAAATTGCCGTGCAGCTCAAGAAAATTCTCGACACAGACCAATTCAATATACGCGTGTATATGGAAGCAAAAGATGTAAAATTTCATGCATTTTCTAGCAAACAGTAGAGATCACATCATAGGGGGAAAAAAAAAAAGTCCCACTCATGCAGCATCTGAGCAGATGATGAAGACATTAACTGAGAACAGATATATATATATATATATATATATAAAGAGAGAGAGAGAGAGAGAGAGAGAGAGAGAGAATGCTAATGCAATGTGTATGTTTTGTCAATTGCAAGCTGAATGTGTAAATTACTTAATGCTGCTGTATAGAAACCCACAAAAAAAATCAAATATAGATCACAAAAGATAACTTACTAAGAAGAAAAATCAATAGAGGACCCTCTTTAACTGATCTACGGCATCAAGAAGTCGACTTTGGCATTAATTATAGTCGAGTTAGGCAAGAGTACGTTTTCAGATAATGCTGTACATGGTTTTCGACCACGCCCTAAGCCTCGTATGTAGCCAACTTTTTGTCTAAATACCTCAATAGAAAGTTGCTCATCGGATAGCGGACCAGATCCATCTTCAATAGTTTTGTTCAATCGCTTTTCAAGCTTGTACTACGATATTCATTAGTTGAGATAAAACTAAGTATCCATCAACATTTTATTAAGGATATAAGAAACTAAAGTACATAAAGATTGATGTCTTACATGTCTAAATCTCAACATCAACATGCACTCATGCCTCTTTTTTGTCACTAAAATGTGTCTTTTTGTACAACTCAACAAATCCAAGTTCCTAAAGAATATATGCAAGTGCCAAATATTTACCTGACATAAGGAATACATCATGTTTAATATACAGTAAGACAATGTTAAAAATACACTGATTTTCTAAACAGAATGACAGAAAATGAGCACAAAATTACAAAGTTACCTTATAGTCCTTCTCATACCACTTTTGGCACAATAACCTCCACACCTCTTTTTCCATTGTAGGGAAACTTTTAAAGAGTTGTCGTAGGTCATGGCAATAGTTCTTATATCGGTCGTGCATCAATTTGAGGATAGATTCGATAGTATAGGGTTCATTGGTAAACTTACCTTCCTGTCATACCAAACAATAAAAAAATTACACTGTCATCATCTTCATTCCAAGAAACCAAGTCCAGAATATCATCATTTAGATATGGGTTCGAAGAACTTCCAGCATAATGTACCTCTTATCCACCCCTGGTTTCATATGATCACAAGCAAATATGATAAATTCCCTCCCTCACCCCCATCAATGTACTGAGGTGACCTTCTATTATGAAGTTGCATCCAACTCCTATCCATAGTGCAAAAGAACTAAAGGAAAAACAAACAAAAAAAAACAGAAAGTAACAAAAGTGTTGAACTAGGAGGGGATAAAGAACATAACATGCTTAAAAGCTTAAAAATTAGGATATACTAAAATAGGAAATATGATGCTACAATTAGATGTCAATCAATAATAAATAATTAAAATAAATAAGTCATTAACATTTAAACATAACACAAAGTAAAATATTATTTAATGTAAGCCAATTTAAATTAAATCTAACTCAAGCTTAAATATAACCAATACAAATTAAATCCAGCTCAAGTCTTGTGCTTGGCCAAAGCAATTCAATCCTTTTTCATCATAACCTCGTTGATTTTGTGTTATCATGCCTCTGCCCCTGTAAATTCTTATGGTCTATAGGGGCCCTTATTAAAATCTCCATAAAAATAATATCGACAAATTAATTTTTGTTTCTTAGGCTCTTTTTTTTTTAATTTACAAATGGGTCCTTATATTTTGATTTAAACTGTAATAATATACATTAATTCTTTATTTAAATTTAGTTATAAAAAAATAAAAATAAAAAATCTCTAGATTTATATTTCATTAATATTTTTTTTTCAAACTTATTACAAATTTTAACAACATATGCAAATTTGCTAATTTGGATTCCAATCTCCATCTCAATACCAGTAACTCTCTCTCTCTCTCTCTCTAAAAATCCTCTTGTTACCAATCAGTCCCTTACAAAAAATAAAAACATCTAGAATTTCATTTTCAGCTCTCTAAGATGCAAGTAGGTGAGCTCTCAGATATTTTGTTAGATAAACTACCCTACCATCCCACGACGGTTCATATTAAAACAGTTTGCAGAGGTGACATTGAAATAATTGAAGAAGGCTGAACACAATCTATTTGTCCATCTATTAAACAAAAAAGTAAGGCTGAACACATATTTCTTTTCTTGTTGGATATGAGATTGAAATAAGGCTGACTTAACGATTTTAAATTTAAAAATACCAATAATTAGCTACTTGACGATATAAGATCTTCTGGAATTTGAATTGCCTCATTTTTATTTTTATTTTTATTTTCATAGAACTTGAATTGAAGGTCATAACCTATGCTATGTTGTCACCTTGACACTAGTAAGAGTTCACCCAAATAATTTTGTGTTAAATAGCCATCCAATAACTCATAAATTACAAATATTGCAGAGAGATAGAAAGAGTTGAAAATACTTGAATTCTCAGTAATGGAGAGAGAAAATTGCTTAACAGTAGACAGAAAAAACAGCTGCAGAAATTCAAATTCACAGAGCTCTAGTGACCGAATTTCATATAGTGACAGAGACCAACTCAATTGCACAATTACCAAATCCAAATTACCAAAATTACAGAGCAAAAACTCCAATACAAAACCACAACATCATTGATTTCGTACATATTTTAGCTCAAATGAGTAATCGACTATCATATCTACAATTACCGAATCTAACACTCACAAATACGCATTAAAAACAAATCATATTATGATAATATATAATCAGCACAAACATTACACCAATAAATAAGAATTTTCGAAGAACAAATGCGAACAACAGATCGAAAACCATATCTATGAGACTGAAATCGATTAATTGATCACTCCTGGATACTAAAATTGCTGTCGGGAGAAATGCTATGAGACACCTCGGAGATGAAATTATCATCAAGATCAAATTAGGAATTGAATCTCAGAAGCAATCAACAAACCACCAATTCATGAGATAGAAAGAAGTGCAGTGCATTCGTGAGAGAGAGAGAGAGGACATTCTTTTCGAGTGTCCCAATTGTTGAGCTTAAAGAATGAATATATAAAATAAAATAATGTATGATTTTGGTTTATTGGAAACCGATTAAAATTGTAGAGAAAAGTGAATGACGTTTTTGCAACCAAATAGACTTGTTTCAAAAAGGTAATAACATGATTAAATGTTTCTCTTTTTTAAATTTCTTCATTTTGTTCTTAAAAACATGATTTTTGCAAACTAATTATTTTTGTTCCTAAAAATTCGTCTTTAAAACTCAAATTTATTGTAGTGAATGTGGTACAATTAGCAAATCAATATAATTTTTTTTTTTTAAAAGAACAATATATCTATAGATACCTATTAGACAAACAGGCCGAATAATTAATGTGGTCCGTAAAGGGCAATCAATTGGAGGAAACTGTACTCTTTTGAAAACGTGACTTTCAATATACTATGCTTGCTCCTAAATAACAAAGAAATTAAAGTTACTTATAATTTTGATAAAATTACATTCATTGTTTTGCAATAACAACAATTTTAACGGTATTAGTGGCAGTGGTGAAATTACTACTATACATTGTCATTAAATATTATATATTGTCTTTAAATGTTATAGGGAGAATATTTTGAAAATAAAATTCAAATTAATGATAAATTTTAATTAAGGATATAAATTTTTGCATGTATTAGTAATTATTTTTTTTAAGTACAACTTATTTTATTCTGATGTCAAATTAAACAATTACTCTCTCTTTTTTTTTTTTTGAACGGCAAAGCAAGAGACTTCATTGATGAAAATGTAGTACAAGGTACAAACAAATTACACCAATAAAGAGAAAAGAGGAGCCCAAAGTTGGTGAGGAACCAACGTAGGGGAGTGGCCACACTAGCAAACAGATTACCAGCTATCAAAACAAAGGAACAAATCAGCAGATCACCCTTGGACTGAACACCAGCACCTTGCATCACCAACCACTGCTTTTCCAGATCAGATCACCAGAAGAGAACATAGCAGAATCAACAGAACAGCCGATGGGAATTGAGCAGATCAGCACAGAACTGAGCAGAACTGAGCAGATCAACATACCATCAAGTTGAAACAAATCAGCACCCTTTCTTACCCTTAATTGATGCAGTGCCTAACAGCTGAGATGTTGTACAGAAAATCATTGATCGAAAAGTGGAGCTTCGTAGACGTAGCTTTCAACCAAATGGCAATCCTGGTAACAATGAGCTCTTGCAGCTCCTGCAGATTTGGCGAAGATGCTTGGAAAAGACATTCATTCCTGTGTTTCCAGATGGACCATAGAGTTACTAGAGGAATAGCATTCCATATTCGACGTTCAGACTTTCTGCAATCATAACCTGACCACCATAGTAGCAAGTTTGGGACAGAATTTGGGGCAACCCAAGTAGTCCCCCACCACTTTAACAGCCCAGTCCAAACTTTCCACACCTGAGGACAAGAGATTAGAACATGTTCTGCTGTTTCCTGCTGTGCTTGACAAAATATGCATAGGGTGGAGGCAGACCCATCTAAGATACCAATGCGCTGAAGGAAGACAGAGGTTTTTAGCTTGTATTTCCATGCGAGCCAACTGAAAAATTGCACTTTGGGCGGGAGATGCTTGTTCCACACCAGACGAATAGGATAATTACATGCTCCATGGGCAATGCTGGTATGATTGTAAAAGACCGAGACAAGAGACTGCCCTGCAATAGCTTCTGACCATACTGCACTGTCTTGGGCTTCCAAATTAAGTGTGGGAGTTGGATATAGGGTGGTGGTAAGTCTAAGTAGTTCACTTTTCTCCCAGTCAAAGAGGGGCCTCCTAAATGTGAAAACCCAATGCTGAGTAGGGCCAGAGACATCCACAAAGTCCTTGAGTGACCCATCCTTGTTGAGTGACAGCCTGTAGATCCGAGGAAACTCATCTTTTAGACAAATATTTCCACACCAATTATCATTCCAAAACCTGATTCTACAACCATTACCCACCTTTAATTTTAGGTTATTGGTATAGTATTGAAAGAGGGACTCGTTCAGCTCCACAGCTGATACAATACCATTCCAGATGTTTGATAACTTGATAGTTGGCCTGAGGTTTGGGAACCATCTCCCACCAAGGAATTTGTATTTGCTACAGATGATTTTCTTCCATAATGAGTCATTTTCAGATGCAAACCTCCACCACCACTTCAGGAGTAAGCACACATTTGCATCCTTAACTCTTCTAATGCCCAACCCACCCTGCTTTATACTCTTGGTAACCTCTGACCATTTCACTAGGTGGATTTTTCGCCTTGAATCTGAGCCTCCCCATAAGAATGAGGCTTGAATTTTGTCTAGCTCCTTAGCAACTCCTTCAGGCAATCTATAAAGAGACAAGAAATATACAGGTAAGCTTGATAGTACTGCTTTCACCAATATTAATCGGCCTGCGAAAGAGAGGAGTCTCCTTTTCCAACCAGCAAGTCTCAACTTAAACTTGTCAATAACAGGTTGCCATGTTTTCTTTCTCCTTGGATTCGCTCCCAAAGGCAATCCTAAATACTTGAGTGGAAGGGTTTGGGTCTTACAATTCAATAGGGATGCAAAAACAGCAAGTTCAGAGAGTGAAATACCAACACCACAAACCACGCTTTTGTGGTAATTGATTTTGAGGCCTGAAGCCACTTCAAAGCATCTGAGTATTCTTTTCAAAGCAAGGACTTCTGACAGCTCAGCTTCGCAAAATAGTAGTGAATCATCTGCGAATTGTAGGTGGGAGAGTCGCACTTGGTTGAAACCAATAGATACCCCTTTTAGCAAATTCAACTCCGCAGCTCTCTGAAATAGTATGTTTAGTGCCTCAACAACCAAGTTGAATAGGAGTGGTGATAAGGGATCGCCTTGCCGAAGACCTTTTTGGGGGCTAAACTCCTTAGTTGGAGAGCCATTGATAAGAACTGAGATTCTCGCAGTGGAGACACATTCCCGCATCCATGAGATCCATTTTTGTCCAAACCCAAAATTTGTAAGCATTGAGAATAGGAAATTCCAATTGATGGAATCAAACGCCTTTTCAAAGTCTAATTTAAATAGCAACCCTGCTTTCTTGGATTTATTCCAGCCATCCACGACTTCATTTGCGATCAAGACTCCATCAAGAATGCTTCTACCCTCCAAAAAAGCTGATTGTGAGTCCCCGATTACCGTAGGCATGACTTGTTGAAGCCTAGCTGTGAGTACTTTTGAGAGGATTTTGTAAACAGAGCCAATCAAACAGATGGGCCTGTATTCATTTAATGACACAGCTTTCTCCTTTTTTGGGATGAGAGTAATAAAGGAACTGCTTAAACCCAGAGCCAGTTTGCCATTAGCATAGAAGTCTTTCATAAAGTTAAGAATATCATCTTTGAGTAGCTTCCAAAATTTCTGATAGAACAACAAGTTGAAACCATCTGGACCTGGGGCTTTGTTCCCATTGCAGTGTTTGATTGCTGCCCAAATTTCTTCTTCAGAAAATTCAGCTTCTAGCAAGTGAAAAGAAGTACTGGTTCTAACACTCTTGAAATCCCCAGATAAGACGGGTCTGATCTTCCAATCATCTGTGAATAGGTTTGAGAAATGATTCCATACCTCATGCTTGACAATATTGGGCTCCTCAAAAGACGCATCCCCTACTGTAATGGAATGGATGGTGTTTCTAGCTTGCCTGCTACTTGCCATTGCATGGAAAAATTTAGTGTTCCTGTCGCCTTTTAGTGTCCAGTCCATCCTCGACTTTTGGAGCCACTCCCATTCCAGCTTCCTGCTTAGTGACCACTTTTCATTTCTTCTCTCTCTTAGTATTTTCAACTCAGCCTCTACCAAGGGTCTTGTTTCGGCTATTAGATCAAGTTCATGAAGGACAGATTCTGTGTCTTTTAGCTTGTTCGCAACATTGCCATAATCTTCTATACTCCACTTTTTTAATGCCATTTTCAGAGCCTGCAGTTTCTTTTTCAGGAGGAGTCCAGCAGACCCCTGCAACTGTGTTTCCTTCCATGTGGTCTCCACTATAGAAGCTAGGTTTGGGTGTAAGAGCCAAGCATTCAGAAACTTGTATGGTTTAGGCCCCCAGTCCCTTTCATCCTCCATAAGCACAAAGTGGGCAGTGGTCAGAGACAGTTCTGGGAAGGCCCCAGAGTTTGAGCTTGAACCTTATCAACCATTCAGGGCTAATGAGAAACCTGTCAATTCTACTCCATTTATTCCCATCCAGTGCATTACACCAAGTGAATTTTCTACCTATCATTGGTACATCCACCACCTCACAATTATCTATGAATTGATTGAATTCCCTCATGCCCCTGTCCCTGCATGAGACCCCTATCCTTTCCCCAACAGTTCTGATCTCATTAAAGTCCCCCCCAAGGCACCATGGTTTTGAGAAAGAATGCTTTAGGTTTAGTAGGGTCACCCATAATTCCTTCCTCCTTACTACATCATTTGGAGCATAGGTGTTGATAATTACACAATCAAGAGAGTTTTGAATTTTACCTGACAGAAGGATGAAGTTCCTGTTGCAACAACAGTCTGAAAGGTGGAAAAAATCCGGGTCCCAGATGCAAATCAAACCACCTGCTAGGCCTTCAGCATCCACAGCCATAAATTCAAACTTGTCTCTAGGCCAAATACTCTTCACCCATTGAATATTAGTGCTGGATTGTTTTGTTTCTTGAATTAAAGCCATATCTATTGCTTTATCAAGAAGAAGCTTCCTTATTTTCCTTCTCTTTGTAGGCTTCCCAATTCCTCTGATATTCCAGCTCAGCAACTTCATTGGAAACAATTTAGCTCTCAGAATCCTCCAGTAGGTGTTAGCTATTCCACCATGCCAGTCCCTCTACCTACTCTTTCTTTATCCTGCTCCTCCATATGTGTGAGTTTCTGTATGACCTCAGCTTCTTGGCCCTTAAAATCAAAGCCTAAGCTTTCCCCTACTTGCAGTGTTGCATGTGCTTCTTGGAGGATATCCCTTGCAGAGACTGAGATGGAGGAAATTGGTTCGGCTGAAGATCTCGGTTTGGCTCCTTTGGTGATGCCTTTACTAGTGCTTGCACCTTTATGCCCCATTCTCCTAGTAAACCCAGAGAATCTGCCTGTAAGTAATTGATGTTTAATCTTATCGCATCTGCTGCCTTTTCTTTTCCATTTCTTTAGTCGGTTTTTGCTGAGGCCTGGGAGTGATGGGCTGGTTGTGGTATTGGTCTTTGACTGGGGTGCCTCCTCTGCTGTTGGAGAGCTACAACTTAATGGCTCCATGGGCTGAATATTTACTTGGGCTAACTTAGTGGGCTGCAATCCACTCATGCCGTTGCCCAAGTTTACCTCAAGGCATATACCAGGCTTTTCCTTAGATGGGTCACTGAGGCTTTTTATAAAACCTGGGGTAAGCAATTGCCCATCTACGGCTGGGTTAAGAAGATGCCCATCAATGGTAGGGGCTAAATAGGCTATAGGGGTTCCTTTAGGAGGAATAGGATTACACTCTACACTCTGTTGCAGAGAACCTATAGCTGTATCTAGCTGATTTCCATCACCTTTTTGAGCACTCTGATTGCACCGTTGCTGTAGGCATACTGCTTGTAATGATGATTCTGCAGCACATGTACCCACTTCATTTGAATTTCCCGCACAAAAGACAGTCTCTGCTACTGCTGAGGTGTTGCTCCAGCTGCCCTCGGCAACCAGTTCACCCCTGCCCTTCAACCGAGATGTCACTACTCCATTTGTTAAGTCAGGCTCTCCTGCCACATCACCTGCCACTTTGGCAGCCTTGTCATCATCTTCTCCTTCTGTGGGGTTATGCTGGATGTTGTGCAGTGCACCATTAATTTTGGATCCTGCGGCTTCGAATGGATCCTTGGAAGCTGTTTCTTTGGAGCTTGAGTTAGTATCCTCAGAGGACTGCTCTTCAAAGACTCTAATGGGGTAAATTCTCCCGTTGCATTCTAGGTTAATGCTTGTAGTGATCGGATCCATAACATTTGTAATGATGCTAAATCTGCCACAGCGAAAAGACTTGGGTATGCCCATATGGCCGTCAATGGAGACCAACTCCCCCCATAATCGTGCTATCTCTTTGAAAGTATTGGAGCTCCAAAGGCTAGGAGGGATCCCGTAGCAGTTGATCCAGACGCGTCTCTCTTGCTGAAGATGCATACCCGATCTCCATTCGGTGATGTATTCAGACCATTCACGAAACCAGTCTAGAAACAGAGGTTTTTTATTCTGCAGTTCATCCTTGTTGGGGAATGATAGCAGCACATTCCGCCCTCCTCCTTCCCTGACCATCACATTTTGTTCACCTCTGTTAGTGAGTTCATTTTTCACCTGTTGAATAGAATGACCCATTTTGAGGCGCATAATTAGGCTCTCGTATAGCCAACCATTACCAGTCTCTGTTACTTTGATGGTTATTCTTGATGTTGGTCTGGGTTGGTCCCCTTTGATGACTTCCGCAAAAGACCTGCCATCAGTGCCGTGGGTCCTTGTGTTGATGTTTGCCATGGCTGGTATGAGCCTTGTCGAATGTTGTCTTGATCCTGTGGATCTCGGTCTCTGCCTTGACTCCGTGTGCTTATCGTACTCTGCAACTTTGACTGACAGAGTTTTGTCATCGATCCATAACCCGTTGGCTTTTTGTTCTGCGACAGTGGCTGCAATGGAACAATCATACCGAACAAACCCAAATCTTGAGTTTGTTACTCGCCTTCTCTTTTGGGGGATGAAGACATCCTTAACCACACCAAACTTTGTGAACAAATCATATAGGTTTTTTGGGTTCATAGACGCCGGCAAGTTGTCCACAAAGAGTGTATACAAGCTGACTCTTCTACCATCTGACCACGAGTTCTGGTTTATCTGCTTTCTTCTTTGATGCAGCACAGGGATCCAGCCACCTAATCTTCCTTTCTCTTCGCAGATTGTCATGTGATGTGCTTCTTAAGTTTCTCACTAGTTTTAATGAAAAATGCAATGTAAGCAAGAAAGATCCCCTTTTGCTTGAAGAGAAGAGGAAAAGACTGAAAATAAAGGCACCAAATACATTTCTTGGAAGACAAGAACATAATTACTCTCTCTTTTATCTAATGAATTTACCTAATTATTCTTATTTTTCCAATAATATATACATTATTCAAATATAAAAATATGAGCGTTTAGGTGCAAATCATTATTTGAACATAAACATAATAAAGCATAAAATCAATTTTTTAGTCTAATACACAACATGATTATTTCTTATTCGTCTAACCAACAAATGACTAACAGTATTGGCCAAAGTGTTAAGCCAAAACTGTAATGCTAACTGTAATTTCTTTATTACACGAGAAAGATTAGTCTAATTCCGATTTAGCACCAAATTTTGAATTCAATTTGATGTCATATTTTGACAATAAAAATTGACCCAGCCCACTTCGGTCTCTACACAGGTACTCTATCAGAAACACATCAAGTTCTAGCTTGGAACTTCACATCCATTGAATTGCCAAACAAATCTCTGGGGCCAGGAAACAACCTGGGTGTGAAAGTGGCTGTTCCAGTGATTTCTGGGCTGTTGTTTCTTGCAATATTGGCTTTACCGTTTGTGCTTAGAGCTCTTAGAATACGAAAAGAGAGGCTTGCAAGGAAAGTAGACATTGAAATGATGATAGCAGCAGCAAATGGACCACGACTCTTCTCTTACAAGAAACTTTCAAAGGCAACTCGCAACTTCAGCAAAGACAACCTGCTGGGAATTGGCGGTTTTGGCAGTGTTTACAAAGGGGTTATGTCGAAACCTCCCACCACTATTGCTGTCAAAAAAATCAATGCCGCATCCAAACAAGGTTTGCTTGCTTTTCATTTCCCGATTATTAATACTGGCAGCACTGCATTCATTCTAATTGCACTCATACTCCACTAGGATTAATGCAGTGCTACCACTACCAGGTATTGCTAGCACTTCTCCGGAAAATATACCCATTTTTTCTGAGAGTACTTACGTATAGGTCCTAATAAGTAGACTTATTTTTTAATAAGTTCTATAAAAAAAAAAAATTTGTCAGAAAAAAAGTCACTAATTGTAAGTTTTAGCGACAATTTATAAAATTCATGATAAAAAAAAAATCACTAATTGTTAATTTTTAACGACGTATGTAAAACATTGTCACAAAAAAATTATTTTAGCTACAAATTTACTAAGACTTATTTTCAATAGGACTTAATGTGAATTAAATCCAACTATTAGGACTTATTGGTAGTTTACCTTTCTTTTTTTTTCTCTGACCTGATGAAAGTTTATATATTCCATAACCTAAGCCCTTTTTTTTTTTTTTTTTTTTTTTTGGGACTTGGATTGTTGTTGTTAAGATTTTATTTATAATTAATTTTTATTTTATTGATATTAATTTGAAATAAAATTATGTATAGCATTGCTCTTTCGAAAATTGTCATCATGTGTTCACGTATCAAAACCATTTTTCTGTCTAATCTAGGTGAGAAGGAATACTTGGCAGAAATCTGCACTATTAGCCGCCTAAGCCACAAAAACTTACTACAACTCCAAGGTTGGTGCCATGACCATGACCAACTCCTACTAGTTTACGAATATATGCCTAATGGCAGCCTTGACCGCTTCATCGGCAAGGACGACACCTTCCTTGATTGGGCAACCAGGTACAAGGTATTACTGGGATTAGCATCAGCATTAGTTTATCTACATGAAGAGTGTGGCAACCCTGTTGTACATAGAGATGTGAAGCCCAACAATGTCATGTTGGATTCAGAGTACAATGCACATCTAGGCGACTTTGGCCTTGCCAGGCTACTTCAAAACGAAGCCTCGGTCACAACCAGAATAGCAGGGACACCAGGGTATTTGTCACCAGAGGTTAGCTTAACGGGTAGGGTTACCCCAGAGTCTGATGTTTACAGCTTTGGAATGGTGGTTTTGGAAGTGGTTTGTGGGAAGAGATCAAAAGGCATCATGGATGCAAATAGTTTAGTAGATAGCGTATGGACGTTATACGAAAAGGGTGTTGATGCATTGCTCGATTGTGTGGATAGATTGCTTGAAGGGAAATTTGATGAGGAGGAAGTGAAGAGGAGTTTGGTTGTAGGGCTTGCTTGTTTGCATCCAGATTTAATGCTCCGGCCTCGGATGAGAAAGGTGATTCAGGTTTTCCTGAACCCTAATGAGCCTCTCCCAAATTTGCCCGAATCGCGGCCTAATTTGGTATGCTTGTCATTTAGCTCTTTTTCAATAACTTCAACTACAACTGATTTAGGTAATAGCAAAGTCGATGGTGGAGGTTCTATGGAGACTTTGCCAGATGAGACCACAGTCCCAGATGAGACCACAGTTCAAAATGTAGGAGCATGTTAGACTAAATTTTAAAGCATGTATAAAATGTATAAAATGCATAGGAGGTTCTTGGGAAATTGATGTATAAAATGTAGGCCTTTATGCAGTAGATTGTATGGTAGAGTGCAGCTACACGGGGAGATGAAAGTTTAATTTCCATTATCTCAAGTTTTTGCATTGTTTTTGAGTAATTGTAAAGCATGACAATTGGTTTATTATATTTTAAGAGTATTGTTATTTAAGACAAAAAAAATTAGACTAAATTTTCAAATCCAGTAATGTGGTAATTAATTAGGATATTGAAGACAATATTCTCTCTCATATGTTCTCTAATAATTAACCAATTATATTACTTAAAAATCATTGGGTCTAGAAAGTAGACTTGTATATCATTTTTTTATATTTTAATGATGCATAATAGGTTTAAGCAAGAATTTACCTATAACAGAGATGGTGAGATTTCATTTTATTTTATATTTTTTTTATTATTCTCAACAAGAAAGACACGTGATTCAGGATTTAAAAATAAAAATAAAAATAAAAATAAAAATAAAAATAAAAAAATTAGAAATAAATCTATGCTTGCATTTTATTGAAATAAATCCACTTATAATATACATATTGTAAATATTATATTGAAACAAGTAATTTGAATTTACAAAGGAAAATGCTAATGACCGCTCATTGCGTGATCATTAGACTCGATATGTATATATTGTAAAAAAAACACATAAATATATATATATATATATATGTAAATATATTTTGAAAAATGTAAAAAGCATATTGGGATTTTAATTATTTTGATTTTATATCTTTCTTAAAAACAACCCACAGATTGTCATTAACTTGACCCATGTACAAAATATTTAGGAAGTCCAGAATGGTATGGATTTGTGAATATTTAAGTGAATAAAGATTTTTGTGTTAAGATTTTGAATTTGATCGGAGAAAAGAAAAGAGTAGGACGAAGTGGTATGCTATTAGACTAAATTTTGATTTTATTATACTTTACATCATATAAATTGTTTGTTGGGTCTTGTGGACCTTGTATAGGGGTCTTTGGTCTAATAAAGAGTTTGGGGGCCTCTCTCTCGAGTAAGGATCCTCTAGAGTGATTTTTTCCTAAAGTTTCTTAAAGTGCTACAGTGTATGGTTGAGATTTATTGGCAAGTCACATCAATTTTTCTGATGTGACTTGCCAGTAAATCTCAACCACACAATATAGCATTCTAAGAAACTTTAGGAAAATTTCACTCTAGAGGATCCTTGGTGCTCTCTCTCAAGGGAAGAGGTTCCGATGGGGGGTTTGGATACATCGATAATTTTTTATTATTTTTTTGTTACTTTAATTTCTATGTTTATAAATAAATAAAAAAAGGTGCCTATTTTTTGGAGAGAGTCGTAATCGTTTTCTAATTATAGTGAAATTTGCAATTTCTTTGACTCATTTTATTTTTTTATTTTTGGTTTACTATTTTGTGTTTTATCAATCCTTATTAGGAAAACCGATTTTCTAACATTGTCATATATATATATATATATATATACTAGTATTATACATGTGCTATGCACAGTATCACGTAAATAATTAAAAAATAATATTAATATGAAATATTTTTTTAAAATATTTTAATATGTAGACAAAAAAGAGATTTAAAATCAAATGATTTTTAATTATTTTTATAATAATTACAATTATTATTATTTTAGTCTTGCCATCAATGGTGTGCTCTACATATTAAAAACAAAATGTGTTATAACGTAATTAGTAAAAAATAAAGGCAAAAAAAAGAATAAATTATAAAAATTATACTTACAGTAAAACATAAACAAACTATGTCATTGAAATTTTGTAATTGTAGTTTATCTTATGTTAGAGTTCATCCGATAATATAACAAATCAAATGTGTTGCTAATTTTTACCCTTTATCTTCTTTATGAAGCTCAATAAAAATGGTTGACATTAAGATTAATTTACATAATGAAATAACAAAGAGAACAAAAGGAGTCCTTTTCTCGGTTATTCCAAATCTCCCTTCAAATATATCAATTATAGTTAAGTCAACCACTAAAAATCAAAATTAAAGTTCAAACTTAAAGCTTGGCCCATCTAGTACTTAGCCTACCTCAAAACTATTATTTTGGTCTGACTCCACCATTAAGCTTTTGTTTGGAATGAATTAATTTAGCCTAACTGTAGACGTCCCTGAACGCCCCAGGAGGGTGAGTCTCGTTCTGTTCATTTGGGGTCACTACAGCTCGGACTCTCAATTTTGTGTCACGGTTCTGAGTCTTGAACCAAAGAGTCCAAATCCGACAAATCGTTTTGAGAAACAGATTTTTTGAAAAGAAGTGCCAAACATGGACTGCTTTGCCAGATACAGAGTCGCCACCTAAATATTTTTTAATGGGGAAATTTAGGAAACCCTGACTCGGTGCCGAAGGCCACATGTCCGTCATCACCGGAGTTGTCTCGGCTCGGGAGCTAGGGTACGATTGGGGAAGGTCAGCTATGAGCACCCCCTCTCGCTCGATCCGAAGATCGACCTTTACTAACCGTGATATCCATTTTTGAAAATATTATGTGTTCTTAATCCAATTATTAGCCTAGAATTACTACGTTATGCGCGCAGCAAACAAGTATAGACTAGATTGCCTAATTTGGAAATAAGCATTGCATATCCGTTTGTTTTGAAAAGCGCTTTGGAATTTGCTACTCTCAAGTAGGCTAAAACACGGATTTCAACGAGTTTTTTCAACTCAAACAATCCAACCTTCACCCACAGGCATTCAAACAATTTAACACATAAGCATTTAGCCGCATGGCAAGCATACTGTCATGGTAACACTCACACGCATGCGGGATGCTAAAGCTAAAATACTTACATTGTACTCCGTGCCAAAACAATAAACTAGTTAGCAAACATGCATGTCCTAGTTCATTTTAAGAATGGCTAATGCATCGCATGCAAAAATGCAATCTAGACAGCCTCGGCTAACCCTAAACATGGCATGTGAAAATGCACAACTATCACATATTCAGTTTTGAATTTGAAGTACAAATGCAGTTAGCGTGATGTATTGAGCCTGATGCATGCAATACAAATGTATGAATGCACACATGCATAGCATAAGGTATGCTAATTTTAAAGATGCCCTAATACTAACCATCAAAGTGGGTAAGTAAAAGGGAAGAAAGAAGTGGGGATTGGAAGACATTCACACACTCACCCACACTTATTATAGATTTGCCCTCGCTCGGAGGGACCAAATAAATAATACAAATTAATTAACTACGCAAGCTAATTAAATATTACAAATTGCCTAATTAATTAACAAATTAAATAAGCTAAGAAAAGCAGTAAACCGCCTTGAGAGGAGGGCCAGATGCAGCGCGTGCTCGGGTCTCGCTCGGAAGCGCACCGCCATGCATAGGCTGCCTCTGTTTTCCTTCCTTCACTCCTCTGGAGGTTGTCAAAACCTCAGGACTGCTTCCTTGGACATCGGGGAGTGCCACCGGCTGAATAGAACTGCCACCGGCAGTGTGTTATGGCCATCGGCACAGAATGAAGCTGTCGGCAGAGAAGGGATTGCCGGTCGGCACTTGACACTGCCGGTCGGCAAAGTGTTCCTGCAGAATCTGCAATTGACAGCAACAGAGGGCAAGGCAAAGCATGGCAGCACAATTCAAAGCATATATGCACCATTCATGTCCCTTATCATGTTTGTGACTCAAAGGGGCATGTGTCTCGATTCTCGGACCACCAATCACGTATTTCCATGCATGATGGCCCAAAGAATCAAGTATGCAACTTTCATGTCAAATGAAATGCAAGCCAAACACACAAATCAAGGCCCAATTCCTATCACCAAGTCAAGGAACAAGGCATGCATGCAAGATACAATGCAACCTAGGCATGCAAGCTAAGGATGCAACATGGCATGGCAAGGCACTTATGCAAGCATACAAGCAAACATGAGGCAATCCTAATGAATGTAAAGATGGACTTATGCACGATTTAGGCAACTCTAAATAGGCCCAAAACAAGGGCCAAAGTGCTATAATATGAGGGACCAAATACATACACACATGCACATAATTGAGGGCCAACACTTAAGCACAAATGGGGCAACTCTCAAACACATTTGAAAGAAGGTAATCATGGACATATAGCATGCAACATAAGCATTAAAAATCATGTTAAAACATGGTGCCAAACCAAGCAATAAATCAAGCCAAGCATGCAACAAATGGCCTAAATGCTCAAAACAAACCAATGGAGTATTGAACTACACTTAGCAAGACCAAACATGGCATGAACTTAATGATTAAAAACAGAATTTTAGCACATAAAATAAAGCCCAAAAGACCACTTAGATGGCATCTAAATGTCTCAAATTCAAAGGCATGCACAAGTGCCAAGACATGGAGCATACTACACAAGCTTTCAAAGCATTAAAGATGCGTCCAAGGTAAACATATAGGCATGCAAATGGGACTGAAATGACATGGTAGATGGTTCCAAATTACCAAATCAATACAAAAATGTCATGCTATACATTCACATGCTTAAGGCCAACAAGCCAAAATGCAAAGGGGCTATATGATGCATGCCAAATCCGACCCAAACAATTATGGACAGACCTAAAACATGGCAAAACATGCACAAAAGCTTCACAAGACCAAGCCTAAAACATACTCTAACAAGGGCTAACAACCTAAGGCACACTGAGGCAATATCATGGCATTACATGGTAGGTATGCTAAGCATGCATGGTGTACCAAAACCAACAAAAATCAGAGGTATAATGTGACATATTAAGCACAAAAAACAGCCAAGGCATGGTCAACACACACTCTAACATGGTGCTCCCTCAAGAGGCCAAAAATGGTCCATTTGAAGGACAACAAGGAGAGGGGGTGGCCCTCTCCTTTTAGAGACTTCAAGGCACCATCTCCACCACTGAAATCCCTCAAGATTTCAATGGTGAAGAGGCCCAAACACCAAAGTCTCGAAACTAGAACAAAATAGCACAAAATGGGGCCTTTCTAGGCCTAAGAGGGGTCAAACACCCTCAAACTACAAAACCCCTTAATAAACAATCAAGAGGGCTAAAAAACAGAACTTTTTTGTGTTATACAATAAGCACGAAAATAGCTCTAAGATAGGTAGAAAATCAATGCAAAAATGGAGAATATAAAGTCAAAATTGTTACCCTTGGAGACTTCTTCAACAATGGTGCTCCAATGGCCCTCTTTGGCTTGAATCCAACACCAAAACACTAAAACCAGTCCTTTAGAACCTCAGTAGCTATAGGAAGGTGAAACACTATGTGTTTGTGTGCAATAGTAAGACACAAACACACTTTAACACACACAAGAGGGAAAAAAGAGAGAGATAATATGTATCAAACCCTAACCCTAGAACTCAAACCATGAAAATGGCTGTCTAAGCTCTCTAAAATATCTCAAGTGTCTACCCCTTGCAACAAGAGAGAGCCCCTCTCTTTATGGAACTTCTTGTCTTGTAAAGCTTACAAGACAAGCTTCATAAGAGGGAGATCCCTCCATACACGTGTATGGAGGGGAACAAAAAGCAAGACAGCTGTCTTAAAATATCTGCAAAAGCAGATGCACAGTAGTCGGCCGGCCAAAAATGCCATCTTGGCAAAAAAGAGTGCCGACCGGCACTAAACAGTGTTGACCGGTAATATACATTGCCGGTGGCAGCAAAAACCAGCCGGTGGCCTCTAGCCACTGCCGGTGGTGTGTGGGGATGCCTCACAAGGCATTCCCTGCCCTTCCAAGGAAAAATGCAAGTGTTTGGTGCAAAACCAGACACTAAACGGTCGAGTTCGGAGATCCTGAGGCAAGGCGCGCGAGCCGAGACCTCCGGGAACTCCAAACGAACACAAACATGGATAATCACCGAGTGTTCAAACGGTGACGTCCAAGTCTTGAGGACGGTCAAAAATGGGGTGTCTACAGTTGCCCCTCTTTGACAGAACTCGAAAGTCATAACAATGACGGGAGTGAATGTCAAAACCTAGAGACGACCCATTTTTGACAAGGCCGAAGACTCAGACAAACATGCAAGACAAACAAGATATGCGCCCGAAGGCAGGGGCAAAATGCAAGACAATGCACAGAGTCGGACATAACTTATGATCATGAAAAGAAAGCTGTAACGAAGCACACATGCGACAGTTTTAAGCTAGCATACACCGAACTACACTATCATGCAGAAAGGATGTAAGAGAATTATGCAATTCTCAATATGTCTCACTCGGAGGATACAATACCTGTGCGGCTCGTCTGGTTGCACCAGCCTCAAATGAACTGTATATACAATATCGTGCCTGAAAAGAAAACAAACTTAACAGGTACAATATTGTCAGCAACATGCATGACAATGCAAAAATGGATGCAAAATGATATGCAATATATACAAAACAATGTATAAACAATGCAAATGAAGATGCAATGTAATTAAAACAATGCAAGCTATATGCAAAGCAATTGAATCACGATCTAATCACGAGTGGTTCGAAACCACACCTATGTCAAATAGATTGATGGAGGTAACAAGTTTGTCTACCATAGAACGGTCAACTGAACTATGAGCATTGTAGACAGACACAAGAACAAGTATTTGGGGGGAATGACATAAGTGGGGAAACGACCCGCTGGAGAAAGGACAATGATCCTAATGCCAGATGCAAAAATTATACTACAATGTAATGAAAATGAATATGGCACGCGGGCCAAACCAAATCTTGCCTAGGCAGGGCATGTATGCATACAAGCCACGTCTAACATAGAACGGTCTACTGAACTATGCTTCGACACGAGAAGTATGGGCACATACCAGACCAAGCTCAACATGGAAAGGCGCAAGCCATAGATGGAAGGTGTGATGCAATGAATGCACACGATCTACAATGCAATGGATATGGCACGCGGGCCAAACCAAATCTTGCCTAGGAAAGGCATGTACGCATACGAGCCATGTCTAGCACAGAAAAGGTGCCGCAACCCTCAAACCAACATACCAGCGTGGAATAGGCGCATACACATGCAGAACTGTGCTTTAACGTGAAAAGTAAGGGCACATACCAGACCAAGCTCAACATGGAAAGGCGCAAGCCATAAATGGAAGGTGATGCAATGAATGCATGCAAACTACAATGCAATGGATATGGCACGCGGGCCAAACCAAATCTTGCCTAGGAAAGGCATGTACGCATACGAGCCATGTCTAACACAGAAAAGGTGCCGCAACCCTCAAACCAACATACCAGCGTGGAATAGGCGCGTACACATGCAGAACTGTGCTTTAACGTGAAAAGTAAGGGCACATACCAGACCAAGCTCAACATGGAAAGGCGTAAGCCATAAATGTAAGGTGATGCAATGAATGCATGCAAACTACAATGCAATGGATATGGCACGCGGGCCAAGCCAAATCTTGCCTAGGAAAGGCATGTACGCATATGAGCCATGTCTAACACAGAAAAGGTGCCGCAACCCTCAAACCAACATATCAGCGTGGAATAGGCGCGTACACATGCAGAACTGTGCTTTAACGTGAAAAGTAAGGGCACATACCAAACCAAGCTCAACATGGAAAGGCGCAAGCCATAGATGGAAGGTGATGCAATGAATGCATACAATCTACAATGCAGTATCTACAAATATGCAATGGAAATGGATGGATATTTACAAAATGCATGACAATGCAGTATGATGCGATCTACTGGGGAGAATGCAATGAATGCATGCAAGCTACAATGGAAATGCATGACAATGCACTATGATGCAATGGCTATGATTGCAACTTTCCCTATCTTACCAACAGGGCGATATACTAGGTTGGTTCAGTATCCAGAACTGAGGCGCCGACATGCTGCCTCAATCTATGGGGCTTCCATACAGATTTCAAGCCGAGGATACACCCCTGGGTATTTAAACTAGACTTTAGTCTCGGAACTCCCGAACCTTTGCGTTCTAGGCATAAGCCGTTTGAACTCTAGTTTCCACCGTCCCAGTTGGTCTTCTAGGACTCATCGCAAACATAGGCAGGTGGCTTTACCAGACCACCGAAAGTCGTTCGGGTACGACAAACACCAAAGGAATTGCACCTTCAGAGGATTTAAGGTCTCCTAGACCGGAATGCAAAATGTATGCATGACAATGCACCGAAGGTTTCGCACCTCCAAAGGATTTAAGGTCTCCTAGACTGTGTGTGTTTAAGGTCTCGCCAGACCGCCGTAGCAACATGCATGACAATGCAAGAATGAGGCACGCATGCCACATGGAATGTAAGCTGATACAATTGGACTTATATGCCACGAAAAACTGTGCACATCAATGCACTGGAGGTTTCGCACCTCCTAAGGATTTAAGGTCTCCTAGACCGTGCGTGTTTAAGGTCTCGCCAGACCGCGCGCGTTTAAGGTCTCGCCAGACCGCCTGCCAAACTGCATGACAATGCAAATGAAGCATGATGCAAGATGATACAAATGAGACACGCGTGCCTCATAAAATGCAAAATGATACAAGTGTGACACGTATGCCACACGGAATGCAAAATGAAACGAATGAGACACGCGTGCCTCATAAGATGCAAAACGATGCAAGTGCGACACGTATGCCATACGGAATGCAAAATGAAACGAATGAGACACGCGTGCCTCATGAGATGCAAAATGATACAAGTGTGACACGTATGCCACACGGAATGCAAAATGAAACGAATGAGACACGCGTGCCTCATAAGATGCAAAATGATACAAGTGCGACATGTATGCCACACGGAATGCAAAATGAAACGAATGAGACACACGTGCCTCATAAGATGCAAAATGATGCAAGTGTGACACGTATGCCACACAGAATGCAAAATGAAAATGAATAAGACACGCGTGCCTCATAAGATGCAAAATGATGCAAGTGTGACACGTATGCCACACGGAATGCAAAATGAAAATGAATGAGACACGCGTGCCTCATATGATGCAAAATGATGCAAGTGTGACACGTATGCCACACGGAATGCAAAATGAAACGAATGAGACACACGTGCCTCATAAGATGCAAAATGATGCAAGTGTGACACGTATGCCACACGGAATGCAAAATGAAACAAATGAGACACGCGTGCCTCATAAGATGCAAAAATGATACGAGTGTGACACGCGTGCCACACGGAATGCAAAATGAAACAAATGAGACACGCGTGCCTCATAAGATGCAAAAATGATACGAGTGTGACACGCGTGCCACACGGAATGCAAAATTTTGAAAATTGGACTTATACGCTACTCGAAGCCGGTTTGTATTCAAAACAATGCAATGTACTAACAAGTACGAGTGAGGTGCGCAAGATAGCGCGAGAGGATGCATGCAAGATGCAAGTAAGGTGCACAAAACAGTGCGAAGCAGTGCGCAAAATAGCGCGAGTGATTTTGAAATGCACAAGACAGTGCGATGCGCTAAACAACGCGATTGATTTGCGATGCACAAAACAGTGCGATGCGCTAAACAGCGCGATTGAAATGCAATGCACAAAACAGTGCGATGCGGTGCGCAAAATAGCGCGATTGAAATGCAATGCACAAAACAGTGCGATGCGGTGCGCAAAATAGCGCGATTGAAACATAATGCACAAAACAGTGCGATGCGCTAAACAGCGCGAGTGAAATACAATGCACAAAACAGTGCGATGCGCTAAACAGCGCGATTGATTTGAAATGCACAAGACAGTGCGATGCGCTAAACAGCGCGAGTGATTTGAAATGCACAAAACAGTGCGATGCGCTAAACAGCGCGTTTGAAATGCAATGCACAAAATAGTGTGATGCGCTAAACAGCGCGAGTGATTTGAAATGCACAAGACAGTGCGATGCGCTAAACAGCGCGAGTGATTTGAAATGCACAAGACAGTGCGATGCGCTAAACAGCGCGAGTGATTTGAAATGCACAAAACAGTGCGATGCGGTGCGCAAAATAGCGCGAGTGATTTTGAAATGCACAAAACAGTGCAATGCGCTAAACAGCGCGAGTGATTTGAAATGCACAAAACAGTACGATGCGGTGCGAAGTGTAAATGCACAAGATAGTGCGAGTGAATGCATGTTCTATGCAAACGAGGCGCACAGGCCGATGAAAATGACACAAAACGAAACATGCATGCCCCACAGGATGCCAAATGATATAAATGAGACACGCATGCCTCACATGATGCAAAATGATGCTCAGTGCGACACGAATGCCACACGGAATGTAAAACGATGCTAAGTGTGATACGCATGCCACACGAAATGTAAAATGATGCCAAGTGTGACACGCGTGCCACACGGAATGTAAATGGACTTAAATGCGCAACAACGCACGTGTTTCAGAATGCATGACAATGCATGGAATAAAAATGCAATGACAATGCATGAGAGATGTGCATGACAATGCAAGGGGTGCGTGTTACAACGCATGTAGTATGTGCATAACAATGCGAATGTGAGGCTCATGACAGCGCGATGTAATGCACCGAAGTAGTGCGATGAACGCGTGCAACGCACATGGGGCAACTTCTGAATTTAAAAGGATACAAAAAGGATACACCTTGCACGAATTCGAGCGCCACGTGTAGAAGACACGACCCGAGGTCACAACGGAGGCCGGTTGAGCATCGGAGATGCACTTTCTTGCACTTTCTTGAGCTATGAAGACCAGAAACTTCTCATATGGCCTAAACAAGGCTGTGGGAACACCACCGGCCGGGAGGGGAGGCCACCGGCTGTCCACCGGCTGCAGAATAAATTCATCGGCACAATATTATACCGGCCGGCACAAAACATTGCCGACCGGCAAAAAGTTGCTGAGTCGGGGCAGTTTCGAGATTTCACTTCGGGTGTTTTAAAATAGGGCTTCCAAACCCTATTTTTCATTTCCTCCACCGCCGAAAACCCAAACCCTCTCTCTCTAGAGTGTTTTTCTCTTCTCTTTCGCCCGTTTCTTCGCGTTCTACGCTCGTTTCGTCGTCGGATTCGCGATTTCCTTCCCGTTTCGGACATTTTCAACCGAACAAAACTTTGTTTCGGTGCCTCGTTTGGCGTTCCCGCCTTTTTGGGGTTTGTTCCCCTTGCTTTTCTCTTCATTTCCATGCCTTTTCACATCCCGGCCTTCTCGGCCATTTTCGACCTTCTCGGGAGTTGACCTTTCGGTTGACTCTTCGTATTCTAGTCCGGTTTTCCTTCCTCCGGCTATTTTCTCATCATTCTCGACATGGCGGACGACATTCCACGCGGTGGGACTCCTCCGGACCACGAGATGGATCCCGAGGTCGAGGTCGAGCTCTTGCCCTTGCGCGAGCGCCCGTTCGACTGGGCGACCTACTGGTCGGCGATCCATGTTCTGCCCCCCGACGGACTCCACCAGTTTCGGAGCTTCGAGAGGCACGTGCCACCTGAGCTATTGCTGCGCGAGCCTACCTCCCACCTGTCCTTCGGCACTTCTGAGGTAACTCTTTTTCCTCTATTTTACTTTCTGCAATGTAGGATACAAAACTGTCAACTGCTAGTTGTACTCTTTAATTGCTTTAGCCCAGATACCCTGTATACTGTAGTTGATTGCAAATGCACTTGCAACTGATTATCTGTTTGAGACTGACACATGCACACACACTGCACTGGCCCTGAATCACCCAAACACACGGCGCACACTGTATACACACTGCATACACACCGATACCCGATAGCTGTTCGAACCTGTCAAACTTGCACTCATGCTATATCTGTTCTGAACTACCCAAGCACGCTGAC
The DNA here is from genome assembly GCF_055761805.1 of Camellia sinensis. Classification (NCBI taxonomy): domain Eukaryota; kingdom Viridiplantae; phylum Streptophyta; class Magnoliopsida; order Ericales; family Theaceae; genus Camellia; species Camellia sinensis. The sequence goes on from NC_138970.1 coordinate 55,014,901, forward strand.
TCATCACACGTTTGTAGTTCACTGTAGGCGTACCGGCACCCGGTAGTTGTTTAAATCTGTTAAACCTGCACGCATGCTACATCTGTATGCTTCTTAAAACTGTATTTTGAATGTTGTCTTGCCATTTGTTGTTTTTTGTTTACAGGAGGGTTCCCATACCATCCGCGGGTATGGGAACACTGGCGCTCGGGAGTGGTACGACGAGCTCCCTGACGCGGTCCGTCGCATAGTGGACCGGGCGGGCTTCGGCGCCTTCTGCCGAGGGCTCTCGCGACTCACTACTTGCAGACCTCTACTTGCCGCTCTGGCGGAGAGGTGGTGGGACACCACCGATTCATTTCACTTCTCCACAGCAGGGGACATGACGATGACCCCTTACGACTTCTCGATGCTCACAGGCATCGGGGTAGGGGGTGATCCGATCCCCTTTGATATTGATATGGATGAGTGGACCGCCGCTCAGGTCCATCTGCTGGGGGAGGCGCCACCTCTTGCTCGTCCAGGCTTTGTGCGGTACTCCTAGTTCGAGGTACAGTTTAGGGTCCAGCCTACTCTCGGTGATGCAGATCCGATGACCCCGGAGGCCGAGGAGAGGTATGCCCGTGGCTTCCTCATGTTTTTATTTGGGACGACCATCTTCGCCGACCGGGCGAACACCGTGCCTCTCTGCCTTCTCAGCGCACTGGTGGACGTCCGGGACATTTTGCACTACGACTGGGGTGGCGCCGCTCTGGCCACCCTCTACGGGTACATGAGCTCAGCTTCCCGCGGCAGCGGCCAGTTGCTCGGAGGCCATTGGCGGGCTTGGGAGGTACATTTCTTCTCCGCTTTTCATTTCTGCTTTTCTATTTTTTCTGTACTCTGTACACTGCACACACTGTAGTCTGCTTTATACTTGTTGTATACTGTACACACGGCACACACATACATTCTGCTTTACACTGACTGTACACTGCTCACACTGTACACTGTACACAATACACTGCACCATACGCGGCTTTGTCATTTCTGCTTTATTTTGTATTCTGCTTTATCTGATAAATGCACTGGTATTTACCTTACAGTTGTGGGTTTACGCCTACTTTCCTAGGCTCGTTCCCGTACCAGTCACAGAGACTCCTCTAGTCGTTCCTTTTTCACGTCGTTTTGACGGGAGATGCACCCGGCGGCCACGAGAGACATTCAGCTTTTTCCGCCGATACTTCGATACCATTACCCCCGCCGAGGTATGTTTTGCTTGCAGCTTATTTAAGCTTCGCCTTTCCACTGCATATTTCAAAAACAGTAGATAACAAACTGTGTTGCATTTTCAGATCACCTGGCAGCCGTGGGCTCCGTTGCCAGCGGCGACGCGGGATCGGTTTGCCGGTGCCGATGAGACCTCACGTTTTCGGATCTTGCTGGAGGGCCCGGTCTATCGGGTTTGGTACCTAGGGGAGCGTTTCCTACGCCAAACCCTAGGGTTACTTGAGCAGATAGTCCCGGTTCACCCTCCTGCGGATATGAGGGAGATCGAGGGGCTCACTACCGAGCAGATGGACGATTTCACTATTGGCTGGGAGGAGGCCCGTTTCAGAGGCACTGGCGACTACTGAGAGTACGTGCAGACGTACCTGATGCGACCTCTGAGCGGCGGCCGTCGAGCGGAGGGGGCCAGGCCTGCGGCGCCAGTGGCTGAGGCAGGAGTAGGAGCTGGAGCGGGAGCTTCGAGGAGGGCCCGAGTCCGTGGTAGGGGCGGAGCTCAGGGAAGACGGGGGGCTGGTTGGCCCGCCCTGCCTGCTGTACTGACTTTCCGGGGGCAGGGTGGGGCGACCTATCAGATCCCCTTCGCCCCTCCGCCAGCTGATCACGAGTTCGTCGGTGTCCCCGACTTGCCTCCGGTATGTATTACTGCACTTTTGTATAGTCATTTCAGTTTAGTCTATTTGATATTCCACAGAATACTGATGCATCTAATACTTTTGCAGGCTTCTTCTGCATACACCCGACAGTTATTGGAGATGAATGCCTCCATGATGGGGATGCTCCAGCGGACCTTTGATCTCCTGGCCCTCTACAGCATTCTGGTATGTTCTCCTGACACTGGCCTCAAACCATTCATATACTGCTTCACGTAATCTGATGCATGGCACAACACCTGATACACTGATCTCACAGCATCTGACACACTGCATACACTGCATTCTGCACTGTACCCTGCACTGGTAAACTACTCACGGCATTCATACACTGTACTCTGCATTCTGCCCTGTTAAACTGCCCACGGCATCCACACACGGTACTCATACACTGCATTCTGCACCGTTAAACTGTCCACAGTATACACACACTGTACTCATACAGTGCATTCTGCACTGTTAAACTGTTCACGGCATTCACACACTGTACTCATACACTGCATTCTGCACCGTACTCTGCGCTGGTAAACTACTCACGGCATTCATACACTGTACTCATACACTGCATTCTGCACTGATAAACTGTTCATGGCATACTGATGCATTTCCCTTTTGTGTACTTTTTCAGCCTCCTTTCCAGATTCCTATGGCAGGAGGTGCTCCAGCTGGACCTTCCGTCCCTGCCCGAGGGAGAGATGAGGA